>NC_058338.1:2985219-3606291 GCF_905475395.1 Chrysoperla carnea | reverse complement strand
TTAGATAAATAATAAAAATTTTATCTTACCAATTTCACAATTTGTTCCAGTCCATCCATCTATGCATTCTTTATCACCCTTTGAATTACACTTGTAATGACCAAATTTATCATCACGTGGACGACAAAATTTTGTACACGTTGTATTATAATAATGTGTATCACATTGTACTCGCACCAAATAATTAATCATAGCATTCTTCCCCGTATGACTGAGTGGATGCCATTCCTCACTTGGTACAATTATACCTGAATAAATTGCTTCTTCAATGATACTATTTACAGCTGAAACAAAAAACACAAAACAAATTTAAGAACGATATATTTTTGACTATTAGTGTACCTATATTAAATATAATAATAAATTTTTGGAACAGTAGTGTAAAATATGTAAATTTATGATTTTAACACTCACATAAGAGTTTATATTTTTTAAAGACTGCGTGCCTGTCTAATTTTTTCTCAGGTTTTATAATAATAAAATGCTTTTTTGAATAAAAAAACCATAAAACAATAAATATGATCAAAATATTTAATGAGTAGTCTTTTAAATGCTTAATATTAAAATGATTTTATAGTGGTATTTTCTGTTATGATTTAAAATGCTCTTATATCGGATGTCTAGTAAGAAATTCTACTTTTTATTGAATCAACTATTTCGATATTTAATTCAAGAGTAAAGCGAAGTGAATATTCCAACGGTGCAGTATTGGGAGCGAAAAATCGATCAAGCTAGGTTTCATTTTACGAAAATATCGTTTTATCCAAGTTTTCAGGGAAAACTGAAACATTGACTGCATACTATGACTCTTGTTGGCATCTATTGGCAATGAAATAAAGTACATTACCGAGACATTTCAATTGGTATTTGTGTAGAGACATTTCAAATGCTTCTTCTATGAGTGATAAAATGTGTGTCTCTTTAACTCAAAAAATACCGAGTACAGCTCGGTTATTCAGGTACTAAAATATAAACAGTAAATTAGTTGAATTTTTAGTGAACATCGTGTAAGTTCATTATAGACGAAGATACTTGAACCAAGTTCAGTGTGGTGTAATAAATTTTTTCTTTTAAAGAAACACTGTTAGCGTGTTAGAAATCATTTAAATGAAATTCATTAAGAGCCGAAGAGTTATAATAAAAATCAAGTAAAGATATTAAATATAAAACTGCTTCTTTTAAAATATTAAATTGCATACTTGAAGACCTAATATAACTCTCAATCAAAGTGGATTAAACGGATTTATTCGTCACTCTTCTAAATCATAATCATTTATTTTTATTAGTGAAATCTTTACTGCGCTGATTGGTCTTAATAAATAATAAATGTGTATGCTCTCAATATAATTAACTTAATAATTATGAATTCTGGTTTTATATTTTTTTATTTTTCAAGAGAATTTTTCACATGAATTTAGTAGAAATAATTAAAAAATATTAGTAATAAATCTTTTTAATTTGATTTGGAATAATCTTTAAAATAAAAATAAAATTAAATATATTTTTGCACGAATTTTAAAAGTTATTTCTTAAGTATGGGCGTGTTAGTGTTCTAATTGTAATGAGATTTAAGTAAGCATTATTTATTATAAATTAAAATGTATTAAGAAATGCTTTCTTAATCTTTTACAAAAATATAAATTATTGACCAAAGCTGTCCTGTAATAATTTATTTTGACTTAAGCAATCATGAATCATTAAAAGGCCTGTTGAAAAATGTTATTATTGTGGTAATTCGGGTCACATATATACATATTGTTGATGCAAGCAATTTTTTACTTGATTCAAGAAAATTTGTTATTTTCATAAAGGGAAACAATGTTCTTGGTGCGATAATAAAATTTACTTGAGGCCAGAGAAATATTAATGGAAGAAAAAGATATCCATTCTTCATCCAAACAAAACCGAATTCAAACAAAAAAAGAGGAGGTTATCAATTCGACTGTATTTTTCTTTTGATTTGTGTTACCTCAGAACTTTCGACTGGGAGAACCGATTTTGATGATTCTTTATCTATTTGAAAGTTGAGGCTTCCCGTGTGGTCTTATTTTATTTTGGTCCAGTTCTGACAACGGCATCCGTAAGAAAACCATAAAAGTCTTAAATTTGTATTAAGTATGCACGACAAGAGGACGAATAACTCAATAACACGTCAACCGATTTCGATGATTCTTTTTGAGGTTTCTTGACCGATTATTATTCAAGCCATATCCAAATTTGAAAAATATGTAAAAAAAAAAATAAAGTCGAGGTTACCCCGCAGTTGTTTTTATAACAACCACCTGGATTAGATTTATGAGAAAGATTACGGACAATAAGGACAAAGATTTCATGGAGGTCCTATACACAGTACACAGATGATTCTATTCGTTTTGAAGTGAGTACGTGCCTGGATATATTGATGACAATTGTGTGTGCTATGAACTGAAGTTTACTGAACATTTTAAAAGGTTATAAAAACACATATTAACGTTTTTTTGTCGTCTTTTATATTATTTTTTTAACATCGGCTCGAGAATAAATATACGACGACAATGTACGTACCAAAAGGTACAAAAAAACAAAATATGTGTACTAAAGAAGTACTCCTCTAAAAGTGGTTTCCTTTGTCTGTCTGTGTGTTATTTTATTTTTTTTTTTAAATATATAAATATGTTGTCAAAACAATGTATTATTTGTTTAGCTGGGCTCTAGCTATCGAACGTAAACTTACAATTCAAGTATCATCTCTCTTAAAATTTCTTTATTTTTTAGGACATTGATGTTAAATATTATAATAATGCCACACGCACCAAATAAAATAACCGTGTGCGATAGCAGAATTTATGTACAAAATGTTCCAAAAAAAAATATGTCCATCAGCGAAAATCACTCTTCCCAAAAGTCAAACTTTTACTCTCGTAGTTTCAAAAGTAAGATGAGATCTAGTCGCCCTATTAGCTCAGTTGGTCCGCGGTATCCTTAGAGTAACGGGTTCGATTCCCCCCGTCGCAACAAAATTAATTTAATTAATAGTTGTGATGGGCTGGTGTAGTGCATGGTATATGCATGGAGATGGTGCACTCAGCCTCTGAAATTGAGGAGCTGTTAAATGAAATTATCAGCGGAAAGGTGGTAAAACACATATATGGTATCACAAAGGTTCTCTATAGCCTAAGTGTGTCCTTCGTGGACAGCCAATATAACTTAATGTAACTTAACCTAAGATGAAATCTATGACTTAATTTACCAATTGCTCATTC
The DNA here is from genome assembly GCF_905475395.1 of Chrysoperla carnea. Lineage (NCBI taxonomy): Eukaryota > Metazoa > Arthropoda > Insecta > Neuroptera > Chrysopidae > Chrysoperla > Chrysoperla carnea. The sequence continues at coordinate 3,603,049 of NC_058338.1, read as the reverse complement.
AACAACTCGGAGTCACTATTTTTAGCTTTGTTATACGCAAATTAGACAGCTATAGAAACCTGGTTTGCTAAATTTGGTTTCTATTATCAATATTTCGAAGCTTTATCTAATACAAAACTTTCATTCATTTCTGGTATATTTCTGAGAATATGTCATAGAATCAATATCAAAAGAAGGAAAATCTTTAAAAAAAAATTAATACCCTGACTAGATTCGAACTCGAGTACCTTACTTCATGAACCAATTCACTACTCCCTTAGACCAATTGTATTAAAAGTTGTACATTTAAAAAAATCAAATAGTAACGATTTTTATCGATCGAGCGCGTATCGTCTGTTTGAATCATTCAGTACAAAGAATATAAATATTATTTTTATGGTAATAGGGTCTTCTTCCATCTTAAAAAAAAAAAAAAAAAAAAAAAAACAATCTTGATGTGTGTTTTGTCGATGGTAGGTTTTTGTTATTGTAGTGACATTGTCAACAGTACTTCACAAAACTATTTAGTTTTTACTTTAAATTGTTATTTAATTTGATTATTTTTATTGTTAATATACACACACGAAAAAAAAAAGTACTTAAACAGAAAATATTGTAGGAGGTAGTGATTTGATTATTTTTAAGGTGGGGCAAACACGATACTTGGTGAACGAAAGCGATTTTTTCAGAAATATACATATTTAAAAAATTATTTCACCAAAATAACACTGATTTAATTAATTGTGTGTAGTTAAAATTTTTAAAATTGTGAACAGAAATCTGTTTTATTAAATTATTGTGTGAAATCTTTGATCGATTAAAATTTCTCAAATAAATGCAAGCTTCATTTATATATAATTAATTTAATTTAAATGAAATCAGATTATAATTTTTTATTACAGCCTATTAAAATTAAAAGATATATTAACGACAGTCGACAGTCTTTTGATTTCTGTTTTCAGTCGAATAAATTCTATACATAAATTATAATTTTCGGCTAGAGTAGGATCGGTTCGAGTTAATTTTTTTAATCAGATAAAATTATATATATTTTATATAATCGTAAATTTTATGATTTCATCTCTTTAAATAGTTAATAATTATATAAAAAAAAAAACAAAAACAACATATTCTTGTATTTCAGAGATAATTAAAAGTAACAATTTAAACATTTATTTTTATTTATATTTATTTAAATAAGTTTAAAAACATTATAAATGTACATTTATTTTTAATTTAACCATCTGATGGATTTCTACCATCACATTAAAAATTCTATCACATAAACCTTGGTGATCCAATTTTTGTATATCCTTCCTCCTCTACAGAAAAAGTCGAATACCAATTTTTTGAACCAAACAAACCCACTCGAGTTTTTTTTAGATAATTTTAAGTCAATAAGGCTTTTTGTGATCTTTTCCTAAAATTCCAGAAAGGTTAGTTTCAAAGCTGAAAATGAATGCCAATAAATTAACTTTCTGAGCTTTTCAAAATCTTAAAATCATCTTTTATAAAATTCTGAAGTGTAATTACATATTGTTTGATTCAAAAGGCTCAATTTTTAATTGTTAAAACAATTTATACGAAGCCATTAATAAATGCCAGTCTTTCTTCTTTGTAGTTGGACCCAATTCGCAATGAATTTTTTCAGTTAAACGTGCAACTAACAAAGGGTTAAAAACTATATGATATGTAAATGCATATATAAACTATACATGTGAATATGCATACTATTAAGATACCATAGTTGACACAAGTATAGTCAATTTAGAAATGCCAACAAAATTATTTCATTTGGAATTTAAATCAATTTGACTATTTAGATGTTACTTCTACAAACTTTTATCTTTTTAATTGAAAACCAGAAATGATAGTTTTTAACCGAGTCTTCGTTCTGACCTGAAGATGTGATGAACTGAAAACAGAGCTCAGAAATATTTAAATCTTTGAATGTAGGAAATGGTGAGTGATTGAATCGGACGTGAGAGGGTCGTACGTAGAGCTAAAGCTCATTGTTTAGGAGGATAATCGTATATGTAGGGCGAAAATCGTAAATAAAATAGAATTTCAGGGACCATTGATTGATTTGACTTACAGCAGGTGTATCATAAAGAATCTGTCGATATTTTTGAACCACATATATGTTCAAATAAGTTTGTCTTGGACATAATCTACGTTTTAGGTGGGATATATGTCGTCTCATATAGATAGATACTTTATAAGAACAAAGTCATAAAGACACATACACAGGTGTACACTGTACACCGTATCATCATCTTCTAGGTATATTCTAAGATATGTACTTGTTCATCTCTTATAATAAATAACTTAAATCAATTGATTAATATTTATATGAAGATCAAAGATAGATTCTCTAGTGCTAGTCTAACTAACTTTAAAACATATTCACAACTTACACCACCAGATAGGTGTGTCTGATTGCTGAATACTGAAAACTGAATACTTAATACATGTGTCAAATATACCTGCTATTGTCTTTGTTATACATATAAATTGGAATGATTTTTATCTCTTTTTTTTTAAATACAAAGTTAATAATTTTAATTTGATAATTAAATGTTGACAATAAAAAATATTGTCTTTTGTTTTCTTGAAAGGTTTTTATTTAATAGCTTAATTTCGAGAAAATAAATTTTGATTGTTTAAAGAATGTATCGATAAATAATAGGCCATTAAAATCCTAATCAAAGAAATGTCTTCCCCAAACTAAAGCCAGAAATTTCACTCATCCAATCAATGCTGTTGTTCAATGTTGTTGTAAATTACTATGGTTTCATAATATCTATTTATTTATTCAACGGTGCTGAAGTCCAGTTTAAGCCTGTTATCGTAGTTTTATTAAGCAAAACTTTACTCGGTTTTTTTTTTAGTTAAAAAGGCACAAATTTTTATAAAACCATTTAAAATGTCTCCACACAAATACCAATTTAAATGTCTCGGTAATGTACTTTAATTCGTCGCCAATAGATGTCAGAAAGAGTCATATTTTGCAGTCAATGTTTCAGTTTTTTCTGAAAACACGGATAAAATAAATTTTTTTTTAATTTTTCGCCCCAAAAATCCCATGCATACTAATTTTCATGAAAATCGTTGGAGTACATTCGCAAAATTTCACTTGTTTCGGAGTAATTGACAGTTCGAAAAAAAAAGTAAATACTTGTATTTATTTAATGTAAAAGATAATGGAATATGCAATTACCATCATATATGTTTAAAATATGCATATTATATACTTGTCCAGCTGTTAAAGACTTCTACTACTAGGCAGCCAAGGGCAAGGTCGCTTGGTCAATCACGTCCATTTATTCATAAATACATACATACAACAAATACTAATATATACGTTTTATTTGCATCCGTTTTTATCCGCGGCAATCACAATTTATACGGGTATCGATATATATATGTCACCGGATTATTGTAAGAATCGTTAGTTGATAATAAACTTAGTCCGATTGTAGACTAACAATATTTTATAATCCTACGAAAATAAAAACGTTAGATTGAAAATTGTTTGTTCACAATCGACCGTTTATTTACAATCTAACTAGTTTTATTATAAACTAACGATTCTTACAATAATCCGGTGACATATCCTCAATGATAAGCCTCAATATGATTCCCACATTATTTACAAGTCCTAAATGGACAAATAATAATTATATTATTCATTTAAATTAAATTAGTACAGAATAGCCTTTAATTATTTATTCTTGACTATGGTATTGCTCGTAATATTTGAAGGGGTGACACTTTGTAAATTATTTTGATGTCAATCATAATTAATATTCATTTAAATAAAATTTGGCTAATTAAATTTATTATTTTTGACTAAATGAACCCATTTTGACTAAATGAACGTGATATTCCTCTACACAGAGTGTTTGGGAAAGCAGTATCAAATCTTTTAAAACCAAATTGATACTTATGCATAATTTAACTGAAATTAATTTCACCTTGAATTTTGTACAGACTTTTTGTATTAAACAAAAGAAATTATTCAAAAATAATTCTTTTTTAACTAGAGCATTTTATATATAAATGAACGTAGTGTAGATTTTAATAAATTCTTCTGTCATGATGATGACCATAAGAAGATAACTCTGGTCGCTACATAATAATAAACCTAATGTTATTTCTTCATCGATCTGTTATACACAGCGGGTGATAAAACTCTGAATAATATTTCGAATATTCGGGACATTGATTGAACACTTTTCTTGAGCTCTGGGTCAAATGAATAAATATATATATTTTTTTTAATATTAAATGCTTTCATGAAGTCTAATTTACAATCTTGTCATAAATTAATTTCTTACATATTACTAATTATTTTTAATCAGTGATGCTAATCTTAAAAAAAAAAAATAACATCGATTCTCGGATTTTTTTTATAATTATGCATCCCGTTTAGGAAACCTTTTACCAAAAAATACAAATATCTTTGTTATTTAAATTAAATTGCCGTTAAGAATTCGGAACTGTTCAAAAAATTTATTATTTTGGGAAAAAAACAATTAAAAGCACTTACCTGGTTGCGTGTAATTATTATGATCGACTGCTTGTAAAATTAGAGTGAACGATCTCTGTAAAAAAAAATAAAAATAAAATTATAAATAAATAAAAATTATTATTATTAATAATAATAAATAATATTTTTAAAATGAAATAATTTTTCATAATAAATAATAAATATATATACAAAAATATAATAATAAAATTAAAAAAAAGGTATTTTAAATAAAATTATATTTTTAATATTCAAGACAAACATACATTATAGCAGCATTCAACACAATTGGTAATTAAAAACAACTTTTAAAACAATAATTACACGTGAAATGTGTCGTTTTTATAAATAATATGTACACTATTTTCTTTCCATGTACACGGTGAAAATATTCGAAGTCTAAACACAAGAAAGGCTATTTGATCAAGAAATAATAATACTTATTAAAATAGTTATACATGGAAGCCAAGAAATAAAATGTTTTATTGTTTACAAAATTGAAATCGAAATTGATAGAGATGACTTGAAAAAATTCTCCGTGTAGTAAATAAAGCAAACTTTATAGTAAGCGCGTTGCGAGAATAACATTATACATTATATAATATTTTTGAAAAATTTATGAGGCATAACCGCTTTAATATATAAAATACCGTTTGTTTTTCAGAAGTTTTTATTAATATTTCGAATAATTTTTTGTTACTACAACGGCCAAAAAACATTTTTTGCTTCTCTTTTTTTTGAATAGGTAATAGATTAAAAATAATTTTATTCTCAAGTGAAATAATATTTCATTATGATTTATTTATTTAAATTAGAAGTAAGGTCTTTTAAATTCAAACTATGAAAAAGTGATTGTTTTTTGTAATGATCCTTCGAGCCAAATATTTCACAAAAAGGTTGAATTTCTAAAATTTTTCATACTTTTTTAATTCAAATGACTAAAGAGGGTCATTGCATTCCTTTGCATTGCATATACTAATATTAAAGCCATTACCTTGATGTAGACTCAATAATTAATAAAATAGTATTTGCTGATATTTGGTCACAATCCATTAATTGTTATTTATAATAAAAATACTTAGTTTTATTATTTGAAGCGACTTCAACTTTTCTATAATAAACTTTAAATTCGCCGCCAATTACATCAATTACTGCTGTTTTTCTTGCATTGAAAAACTTTCTTTGATGGACAACTCTCCGATGAAATTTTTCTGATATAAAATTTGTTTACGTCAAAATCATCTTATACCATTTCAGAACAACGCATGACTAGTAGCTTAGTACCTACAGGGACTGGTAAACCTATTTAAGGTATCCTAATGGACTTTAAGTATAAACAAGTCCTACCTTTGACACTCGTAATAACCATTCCAAAACTGAGGTTAACTTTGAGACAAATAATATTCAAATTACACGAAATTAACAAAAACAATTTAAATGAATGTAGTTTGATAAACCAGCCAAGTAATGTACGAATTAAAGCCAACGGTAATTGTAATTTTACCAATCATTAAAATTGCAGGAGCAGTTTATAATAGTGGTAGTCACAAAATTAAAGTTTTTACATTATATATTATTTATTGCATCTTGTTACAGGATGTTACAGACATAACGGTGAATATAATTTTATAGTAACTCTTTCAATAATAAATTCAATTCAATCTTAAAATCCTTGTATCTTACTTTTAAGAGAATTATTGAACATGTTTTTATCCGACTTGAAGTACCAATAGTTATCAATTTAAAAAATGATTTTAGAAGTAAATTTGTGATGATTTCTGTTACACTCTGTATAGAATATATGAGACAGACACATCATATTAAATTCTTCTTTCAATATTATATTATATTCATTCATTTCAATCACGCAACTGTATACGTTGTTTTTGTTTGATCTCTATCTCTTTAGTCTTAGTTTCGGTGGATGACGGATCTTTGTCTGACAGCTCGATTATAATACATATATACATATAATAAATATAATATTATACCTTTTATAATAATATCTTTTTAAAAACATGACTACTCTATACTCTTCAAAACAAAAAAAAGGAGAAATAAAGAAACCAAATTTCATATTTGATAAATGTAAATGATTGAAATTTTTGTTTTTTTATGTGTCAAAAAAGTCAGTTTTAAGTTTTATAAGTATTTATTTGATGATATATACAAATTTACTTAATGATTTATTAACTTTATTGAAGAATAAAAACAAGTTTTGATTGTGTCAGTTAACTTATTCGATCAACATTTACAGAGAGTATCAAGTATAACAGTTTTATGACACATTCGTAAAATAAAGTTTTAAGTATCATAGATCAACCAATACTTCATTTAATTATGTATTCAAAATTGTTTTTAACAACTTAAGAAGCGCAATTTTTTAATCAAATTTACCTTTTTTCACATTTTTGAATTTTATAATTAAAACAAGTGAAAACAAACAATTGACTAAGTTAACTATTGAATTACCATGTAGAGACAGTGCTGAAGACGCAATTGTTTGCTTTTTGAAGACACGTAAGTAATCGAAAGATATCCACTCTTAGATAGCCACACATTCATTACTGATAATGAATGTGTGAACCTAATTTGCGCCCTCGCGGGTAAACAGTGATGTTTATGAAAAAATATTTCAAACAAAAGTCGTTTATTTTTTATAAGGAATAGGTTGTACATTTAAACTTTTGTTCTATTTTTAACGGACCCTTTACAAGACCCAATTGACCTAAGCATTTACGAACTCGACCACATTTTTAACGTCCTGAACACGCTTTAAAAATTTCAGCTGGATATCTCTTTTCGTTTTTTAGTTATTTTGTTAACAGACGGACAGACAACCAGAAATGGACTAATTAGGTGATTTTATGAACATCTATACCAAAATTTCTTTCTTTCTTAAATCTAAGAATATTAAAAAAAGAACAAGGCCCATCTTTATACGTATACGTATTACTGACAGTTAAATCATACTAAAAATTCATGTCTCGTTTTATTTCACAGACAATGTATTTTTCTACCAGAAATGATAGGATAGAACAAATCGAAAAACATACACAGGTAGATAATAGAAGAAATGAAAAATGTAACAAAATAAAAACAAAAGAACAAGTTTCTGTATAAACTTCAAAAATAACAATTTTTCATTTGATAGTTTAATTTCCTGTTGACTTTATATATAAAATCTACAACAGTAAAAGTTTTTGTGAAATAAAATATGAATACACTAAAAACTTTGTTTTGTTTACAAATAAAAATAAGATAAAAAATAAACAAACATATAAATTACGTATCTATACAGAAGATATAACGTTACCGTCGTTACCGAACAAACTTTACATAATATACAGATTTTTTATATATAAAAGATTCAGAGCTCAGCCAGCGAACGTTTTAGAATATATAGAAGATAAAATAAGATCACAATTTCTCGGTTTTGTTTTTTTTTCTTTTTCTTATTTTTATTAACTACTTCCGTCTTTTCTACAAGTTCAAGATAAATATTCGTAGAATAAAATGTATAAATATAAAATGGAAAAAGTTTTTTTTTTTTTTTTTTAATAAATAGTCTATCTATGAATTTAAATCGTTTCACGAACTTTAAAATATATATTTTTTGTCATCTTTTTTATTAATTTACGAATTACTCTGAAAAATATGTACTGGGAGTCGAACCATTAACGATCCAAAACATTATTATTTTTGGTCCTTCAAGCCGGATCAGGGATGTATAAAAAAAAGATTAACTTTAGAATTATTAACAAACTAAATAAAAACAAAGAAATGTTTTCAAAAGAAGGTTCCTAATGAAAAATGAATAAAGCAATCAAAGTTAATGAGAGGCGTGCGTTCTCTTTTTGTCAGATATGTCGTGATAAAATGGAGATATCGACGTTAGGGTAATTATCAAACGTTTGATTTATTTAAAACAAATAAATTTGATGACATGACAAAAATATTAAGACACAAAAAAAAATTATACCCTTTTAATTTATTGTTTTCAATTAAATTTTGGAAATAACTTCTTATTCAAATAAAATTATTATTATCAATCATTTATTTAGAAACCTTAAAATTCGATTTATTTGTGTGTGTATTTGACATCAATGATTTATCACATACAGAAATTATTTGTTTTACTCAGAGTCGTATCAAGTAAGGGAATAATCGAGAGGGTGAATTCTTGTTATATGTCATTAACAGTACCAAATAATAATATTTCAATGTGTATGATAGAGATCTTTCCCTAAAGATTCTTAAGGAATTACGCTCCTGTCTGTACCAATGAAATATAAAGCATTTAATAATGTTAGTTATTTATTTAGCCCTGAATATAATCATACATAAAATGCCATCCTATTTACTATTTTATAGAACACAATCATATAAAATATATAATATATTGACAAGAATAATTTAATATTATAAAATATTTAAATGTCCTAAACATGCAAATCCAATGTTCAACTACTTTGTTAAGTAGTTATGATACGATACGAAGGGGAAAGGGTAACATGTAAAAGTGGTGGGGGGGGGAGAGAGCAGGGAAGATGTCTGGGCTATAAACGTATAATGTTATTGAATCAAAGGGAACCAAACTAACTATAAAGTGAATCAAATCAAATATGAAAAGAAAGATTCTATTTGATTTTCTTTTTTTTTGTTCTTCAAATATATATTACATACAATATTGTGGCTATTCAAAATTGTCCACGTCTAGAAATAAAAATATTGTTGTTATTGTTTTCATCTGTTCAAACCAAAATCTACCAAGCTGTTTGAATCTTTATGTTCATTTTTAGAAAACATCGTTTTATTCGTGTTTTCAGGAAAAAACTGAAACATAAACTGTTAAATATACTCTTACTGACATCTATTGGCGACTATTTACAGTGTACGCGGTTTGTTTCGGATGTATCGTATAGTGTGTGGTCCGAATGGCTATGTCAGTTTTGATTGATAGCTGGAGACTGTACATAAGCCTACAACCAGCGGACGATCAAGACACTTTTAACGATACCTCATTTGTCAATTATGATGAGTAGTTTAGAAGCTAGGTGGGACAGACGAACACCCATTCATTAACTCTCAAGAATGGTAAAGGAACTCCTAATTGAATAAAACTAATTTGTGATAACATATATTTTGAATGCCAACTGGTATTTCCTTACTATTTTATTTGTACATGGAGTAAACTGAAAAACTAGGTACCATGAGGTACAACGAACCTAAACATATAAGTTTTTTTTTTATATGATTTCTCATATTTTATATACAAATAATAATAGTACTACCCAATCTAATAGCAATAATAATAATAATAATAACAACATACATTATGGAATAAATATACAAGACCTTTAAAAATGTAGGAATGAGAGAGAAAGAAAGCAAAATATTTTATCATATATTATGTAGAATTGTTTAACAATTCATCATCAATTGAAATAATGCATTTTGTAAATAAAATAAATAAAATCCTTTTGGTTTCTTGTACATGACTTTATATTATACAAATAAGTATACGAATTGTCCAACTTAGATATTACCTACCTAATAACATTATGTTATAGATATATATACAAATGAATACGTTCTTAATATAAATATATATATAGAGTGTTTTATGTGTAATTTGATTCTTTTTATTGTCGTTAGTTCTTAGAAATTTATATTTTTATACAGCTGGACTAATTTATCATTCATATAGAAAGGAAATACCAAAAAGGTGTAGTAAAGAGATTAAAAAAAATCATATACTCTTGTATGTTAATATTTAGAAGGTTTTACGAAGGTAAACGTTCTTTATGGTCCTTCGAGCCGGATAAAATATAGTCAATACTTTATAAGGTACTAGCTGTGAACTACCCGCTTTGCTGGGCAACATTCCCACTTTCACCCCTCCCCCCATATTCCATATCCTTTTCTAGGTTACTATCTATCACCTAACTAAATTTCATCAAAATCCGTTCAGCCGTTTAGGCATGATAGAGCAAAACTCCCAGCAAAAACCATAAAAAAAATCACTAACTCAATTCAGTTTTCTGCCTACTTCCTACTCCCTAAGTACGATGACGTGATCATTTTGATCTTATATCCGTTTTTAGGTAACCATCTATTACCTTACTAAATTTCATCAAAATCTGTTCAGCCGTTTAGACGTGAAAGAGCAAAAGTCCCAACAAAAACGACTAAAAATCACTAACTCAATTTAGTTATCTGCCTACTGCCTACTCCCTAAGAACGATGGCGTGATTATTTATAGCTTATGACCATTTCTAGGTTATCATCTATCACCATACCAAATTTCATCAAAATCCGTTCAGCCGTTTAGGCGTGAAAGAGTAACAGACAGACAGACAGAGTTACTTTCGCATTTATAATATTATAGTATGGATTAGTTTTATTTTCATTACAAAAATCAACTCTAATCTAACGATGACATTTTTCTTTACTGATCCTTTAAGCTGGATAAAATATAACTTACACTCTAAATCAGGCGTGGGCGAGTTATTTTAAGTCAAAGCCACCATTGTTATAAGTTTATTGCGTGTCATAAAGTTTATTATGTGTCTCTTTATGCAAGTCCGCATTGCTCATAGAGAAGGAAGCGAGACAGGTATACGACTCTTCTACTTATCTCAGTTTCTCTAATAGTAATGAGATAAGTAGAAAAAAAATGTGGTCTCTCTGCCTGACTCGTATTATTGGTTGACACTGGTTAGGGTATCACAGAAGTCTCAGTGGCTTCTCTAAGCCACGTTTGCCCATGGATAGTCTAAATAGTATTTAAGTTTATGAGTGAACTAAAATTTATTACTATTCAAATTTGTTGGTGATCAAAATTGAACTGTATAAAAATTCTGAAAGTGATTCATAGAAAATCCCTGGTATACTTAAATTAAAAACTACAAAAATAATACATATAAAAGACCTTTTTCAGTCTTGTTTAACAATTATTATCATTGCTTGTATAATGCATTTGTTGATGTCTCCTGAATGAGGTAAAAAATATCTAAAACTCTCCTATTGTGAACATATCATGTGAACAAACACAACTGTCCACATTTGTTTGTTTATAAATATATTTTTGTTTCTATCTATAGTTTTTATTTGTTTGTTTGCTTTGTGTTTCTTTTCATTCTGTTGTCTAATCATGATCATATCAATAAAAAATAAAATATATGTTTTTTAAATAGTTTTATTTGTAATAAAGAATCATAATTTTTGTTCTAATAAAAATCAAAATTTTTTTTTATTTCTGTTTAATATTTTATTTTATATAGCATAAAATTAACGGGGGTGGGGGGATCTTGAGACATTAATAAAAAGTACTATTAAAATATTATATAATCCTTTCGTTATGATTTGGTCTTGGCACATTATGGCAAATACCTTTTCTATTTTGACTGAAAACTGAAATTTGTTATTTCTGTTGAAATTGTATTTAATATAAGGTAATTAATTATTTAAGTTGTATATTCCGATAATTAAGTGGAAAAAAAACCGTATAATAGACAGGGTCAATCGTGAATCCCACTCTCATTATGCGGTTACACACTTATTATAACTCCTCAGGAGTATAGTAATAGAATAGATCATACATTTTATGTATAATTGGTCCTTTAGGTCGAATAAAATTTGCTATAATAGAAATAAAAATTATATTAGGGTCCAATTATTATAACACTTTTATTTTACTTTTAATTATATTCATATGCCATATATTATTGTAATTATTGTACACAATTTCATTTCAAATATTTGGTCCTTCGAGCCGGATACAATATATAACAAAAAGATATAGCTGCTACTATTCACTTATGTGTATTATCACGTTCTTGAACGACAAGGAAAAAGATTTTCAATAGTTTAAGCGCCATCGTATACTGATCTATTCTCATGTTTACTTATTTATTTATCGATAAATGTTTACACATGTCATTGTTATATAAAAATGTTTATACCTATTGTATACAAATAAAAATCTTTGTATATCTATGTCTTGTCTCATATATGTAAGTTGAAAATAAAAATAAAAAATAAAAACCACCTACGAATACGATATTATTAAAAAGCAGACCTTACTGAATGGATGAAGGAAGATAGGTAACATCTCACATGTTTGTATAATCAAATTATTGTAATCTAATATTTATTTTTTATATTTATATTTATATGTATATTGTAACTAACTTCACGTTTATGTGTGACGATGAAACGATGATGTAGTCGTTTGATACATTTTTAATTTTATGAATTTTAAAATGTTTTATTAAATGTTTATATGTTCTACGAACATGAGGTCTAAACATTCTTAAAATAATAGATAATCATCAATGAAATTTTGTTAAGAAAATCATATTTATTCTAATTTTTAAGTTACCGTATTACCATCGATGTCTATAGCAAAACTTAGATTGCTGAAATCTTCAAAAGAATATGTTATTACGTTAGTGTTAATATGATTTTATTTCTAGATACGGTTTTATTTATTAGACGTTATGATAGATGTCATTGTTTTCAGCCCGAAAACGTTTTGATTGCGTCATCAATGATTAGAGAATAATAAATAGATAGGTTAATAATAATCCTAAGTTTCAATTTATAAGAAGAAAGTTGTAGATTTGAACTTATATATATTTTTTGAGGAAGTTAAAAAGAATAATGAATTATTCCAATTATTTAATAATAAATATACTCCAATCATCTTAGGGTTTCACCTCGGAATCTAACGGAATAAGCGAAATTTTTGTACCTTTATTTTGATAGTACAAATGTTATCTCAGAAGTCTTATATGGTTACGCGTGCGCGTTCATAGATATTAAAAGGTTAAAGGTATCGAAAATCAATTTTTTGTGAATATCTCCTTTCTTTTGCCTTCAATCGTATTAACATTTATTACAAAAGTTGTAGAAGATAAAATTTTCTAGAAATCTTGCCTGAAACTTTTTTTTTTTGTACGTTAAACCGTTTCTGAAATAGAGGGCGCAGAAGATGATGCGCTCAGCTTAACGTACTTCAGTGCTGGGTCAATATTTATAAATTAAAAGGTATAAATATAGTGTGACGGCGATTGACCCTGTCCATTATATGATTTTTTCATTGTGACTTTATAAGAAAAAATTTGTACTATCAAAATAAAGATTTGTACAAAAATTCAGTTTATTCCGTTAGATTCCGAGGTTGACAACTTATTTTGACTAAGATGATCGGATTAATATAATCTGATATGCAAATTATATACCTACTCAATAAATAATTAGCTACAATGTACAAAACATAATTACAATTATGATTAAAACTAAAATAAACATAAAATAATAAATGATATTACATATATATTTATATATTTATTATTTTATTCTTACAAACGTCAATGTCCCATCAATTAATTGCAAGAAGATGACTACAAAACATCCATCATGTTTATAATAAGAATATTATTGACTTGCTTTTGCAATGCATATATTGTTTATTTTACATTAAAATATTGTTAAGAATAATAATCAAATATTATACGGAAAAGATTTTACTTTACAATCAACATCCTAGAGTTAGAATCACTCTTATATAATCATCATCATAATTGCATTCTTGTAAGTCTATTATAATATTTCTGGTTTATCTTTTTTATATTATATATGTCTTTGAAAAAAGAAAAACATAGTACAAGAATCAAATATTCATTCATTATATAATATTAATGAAGCTTTATTTTTAAATTATAGCGAAGAAATGTTTTCTTTTTGATTAAAATCTATGATAAATAGGATATCAATAACTCAATTGTCCGTTAGATTGATTAATATTTTTAAATTAATTATCTACTACTGTTGTAAGTTATTGACGTAAATTGGTTATATTATCTAAATAATTTTAGCGAGAGAATAATCATTTTTTGCGCAATTTTAACTTCCGTCTTTCATTTTTTCTAGCCTTTTCAGACAACTAGTCCATCGAGTCGGATAAAATACGATTTTACCAAAAATTCATAATGAACGAATAATACACTGAACAAAAATTCTAAATACCAACCGATACGAGATTCTCTCAACCTTATCGCGAGAAAAAATATGACGAATAGTGCCAAGAATGTGACAAAACTTACCGTACGGGGTTGAGTGGTGAAGTTAACACAAACGCATGAGTTGTTTGTATGAAATTAATATACTGTCAAACAAATTTCAAATATGATTATTTTGAAATGCAAAATACTGATGTGATTGTCACAACTACACGAGCAGGAAAAAAAAGATTTTTACCTGCTTAGGTTTATTTGAAAAAAAAAATTAGATTTTTTCAATTCGGATTTGAAAATAATTTACAATGATGGTGTATATTTTGTTATTACTTTTGAAAATAAAAAAATTAAATTGATTTATTTCACTTTTGTGCATATAAGTCTCATTTAAGTTCAAGTGTCACTTAATGTCACGATTCATTCATCAATAAGTATGTGCAATTTCAATCAACACACTCAATCAATTCATTTAAATAAATAATAAATCAGCAATCGATATATAAATCAAGTTTATCTATTTTGAAATTGACAATCTTTTTAATTACCTATTTTTTTATTATCATTATTCGATTTTTTCTCATATTTATAAAAATAATATTTTCTTTATTACGTTTTCAAGACCAATAATTTAAATATTTTTTTAAGTAAATTAAAATAACTTTCTATTAAATAGTTTCTTTATACGGAGTACATCGATTTACAATTTTATTTAATAAGCGTAATTTCAAAAATATGTATAACAACACAAGATCTTAAAAACATATATTAAAAGTGATATGTTGAACATTAACATTTTATTATTTTATGAATCGTGAATATAATAAACAGAAGATGGACAGTTCGTTTATTATTCACGAATATATTATTACATATGTTTTATACATTCTATGCTATTAAAAAAAAAAAAAAAAAAACATGATATGGCATTATTATTAATATCAAATACGGCGGCGCATTTTAATAACTGTACTTCTTCCTTCATATCAATTGTATCTCTCTAATAGTAAAGGTTGAGTTTATTAAATATTAAAATTTTTTTTATTATATTCAAAAGAGAAAAAAAAAATCATTTGTTCAATTCATTCGTTTTTGATTTGTGAAATAAATTGTTATATCGATTATTTAAATTGAGTGCCTACATCCGTTTTATACATTTGGAAATACACATAAGATGAATCACAACAATAAAGCCAATAATTTTATTCTAATATGAATTAAGGAATAATTTATCTTTTAAAACAGCTGGTCCTTCGAGCCGGATAGAATTGTTAGGAAAATATTACATTATTGAACTGGTCCTTCGAGCATGATTTATTAAATAATAACGGTCCAAATTTAATTTATATTTATTTCTACCAATTCTGTTGTAGGTAAATAAATTTTACCCAAAATTTCCGTCAAAAAAGCAGGTTTGGTATAAAATATTTAATAGCGTTACTTTTATTATCTTTATTACGACATTATAGTTGTCTTTTATTATATTTTATAAACAATAAATGATCATTTTACATTATCTATTGTAACAGAAAAAAAAATGATTTGTAATATTTCTTTGATCAAAAATGATTACGACAAACTCAAAAACCATTAGGAAGCTAAATCTATGCTATTATGTTCTATCCAATTCCTATTATGAATAGCTAGGCTTTGTCTATTTGTAATTCAATACGATTTTAATCATATGCTGACTCTGTTATGACTTCAAAAACTATGATCAATCTTATTGATCATATTTCTTGTTCTAATACATATATATAAAACATTCATATCTATATGAATACACGCAATTATTTATTAATTTTAATAATAAAATATTAAAATGCATTCATCATTTTTGAAACTAATATTTATTTGCTTCTTTTCAATTAATTTTTGTTTTTTTCAATATGGTAATCGCTCTTCTAATAAAAACAATAATGATTTGCTTAAATAAAAAATAAAATCAATTTAATTGAAATTAATTATTTAGAATAATTGATTCCATTTTAAGTATAGCTCAGAGCGATTTTTTTTAAATGAAATCGATTATAATTGTTTCGAAATTGTATTACAATTTTAAAATATTGTGTATTGGATTCTAAAAAACACACAGACTTTCATAACAAATTCTTGTCAAGTTTTGATGTTCTTACGTATTTCAATTTCTGTGATATTACAGATACGAGGAATGTCGTCGAAATTGGATTTGTTTTATTTTTACCTCGAATAATCATTTGACTGAACAATAAGGAAGTTAATGACAAATTAACGCAAATTATGATCGACATTTATGATGAAAAAATAAATAATATTTTCAAAGAAAAATTTAAAACATCTGTTTTTAATAATGTCAAGTCTGATATAAATAAACTATAAATTATGTAAATACAGATACAAGGAAATTAAATTTAAAACAATATTTATTTTTGTGAGTAAACCGATTAAAATTTAACAGTAGTTTGACCACATCATAAATGTTCATAACGTTCTTAGATCACTAATATGCTTTAATTTTTATGTATAATATTTTACCAGACTCGGCTCGAAGGACCAATTCAATTTAATTTTGGCCATATTATAAACGCTCATAATATACCGACTCGAAGGACTAGTTCTAAGAATGTCATAAACAACATTTACTGAACACTTTGTATACATCTATGAATATTCACAAATAATATACCTTAACCTTACAGAACGCATTTCCAATAAATGTAATTTTACGTGAGTTTGAATATATTTCATTTCTCATCGATAAATATTAATTTGCTTAATTCCTTTTTGTTTATATTCAAATCAAACACAAAAGGTGTTTCGATAAGCGAAAAATGCATATGGTTTGCGCGATCATAAAAAAAAGTATACACAATCGTCTATATACGGTTTACCTCTCGTAAGCTATTGTCCCATCGTGCATTGGTCGATGTAATGCTTATTATAGTTAAATATTATAACAATTAATCGCTTATTAGTGAGATGAATGCTGAGTTTTGGGTATATATAATATGATGCAAGTCTGTATAGTTTTGTTTCTTTTTCTCTGCTGTACTAGTACACTGAGTGTAAAGAAATAACTGGAAAGTTAAATGTACTATAAATAATACACCGTACACCCAATGTAAAAGTGTAGATACACACTGGGGTACGAAAAGAACAAACTTACATTATGTGAACTTTTGGTTAATAGCCTAAACATGCTTAAGGACACGAACTTTTTATTCAGTTTTTTTATTGATGTTTTTTTTTTGTTTCAAATATAAAATATTCTTGTTTTGGTTAATCGAATGTTTTGTTTTATTTATGTTCATAGAGATATATTTCGAAAGAAATTATATTCATCGAGCAGTTTTCGAATTTTTTAATTGCCATTTATTTACAGAAATATTTCACATGAAAATTTTTTTTTAACACGACGGTAAATTACAAAGGAGCGCAAGCAAAGAGAAACAGACATTCTAATTTGGGTAAAATTTAAAAATTATTCAATATTTTGATGAAAAAATTTTGATGAACTTGGTTATAAGAAATTTTCGAGAGTTTAAGGAAGATTTTTGATGAAGAAATTAAAAATTATATTGAAGAATTGATTAGAAAAGTTGCATTGATTGATTAAATTTGTAGTTGTATAAAATTGCAAATATATATAAAATCAATTTGATAATGAAATTAAATATTTTTATAATATTATGGTTGATAAATTTCAATCAAGAAAAGCAGAGAACTTAATTTATTTTGGAATCGCCAAAATTATTTATCAAAATTTAGAGCATCCTTATCTTTTTTGTGGAGTCAATTATAGATTGAATTTCATTTTTAATGCTATTGTGTTCCTGGTCAAGATTTGGACATAGTTTATAAATTATTTTATTTTTATTTCCCAAGTGAGGGAAAATTGATTCTATAGATTTGCTCTACAAATTTAAATCTTATTTTCAGTAATAAAAATATTGCAAAGCATCCGTTTAAACTATAGAAAGAATCAATAGGTCATAAAAGTTATAATAATTACAATAATTTTTCAAATAATTAATTAAATCGCTATTAAAAATATTTTTATGGATTTTAGAGTCAAGGAAGTTTTGATATAATCGGATATAATTATATAATAAAAATAAAATTATTTGAAATACGTGTATAAGCCACTGTAATAGTTCATACGTGAAACTAACTAAAATTATGATTGCCGAACCTCAAAAAAAAAAACCAAATCTAGTGAGAGTTCTTTGGAGAAGACGTAAAGGTCTTATTTTGAAATATTTAATTTTCTACTGTAGAATACAGTGCACTACTAACCTGAAAGATAATTATAGGTGTTATGATTTATAAACAACAACAAAAATACATGATTTTTTTAAGTATAACCGCGCTAACCATCACTCCACTTCTCTATCAGTATGGGAAGACCTTTTTTCTTCTGTATAATTTAAAAAAAAACTATTTGAAAATTATCTTCTAAAATAATCAATTGATTATTTTTATTTTTTGATTATTGTTATTAATTTGTTATTTTGTAAAAAAAATGGGTCAATTTTTATTGAGAAATATGGTTTTTTTTTACCTGTTGCCCGCCTCTCTTCAAGATTCGTATCGATCACTAAATTCCATTAAAATCTATTACTATTCTTTAATTTAAAAACAATAGGGTATTCTACTATTTTTGAAAAAGTACTTCAAAATGTTGATTTTGCTAATAAAAAGCCACAAAAAATTTATTTCGGTAAAATACACACGCTTTCTTGCCTTGAATGTTATTGTGATATATAGAAGGTAATGGCGCTTCACTTAAACAAATCACATTTAAAATGAAACAGTAGTAATACAAATCCGTTGACACAATAAAGACATATTATTATTTCCATATTAAAAAAGTGCATCTTGTCGCATTTGTAATGCTTCCTTTATTGAGCTGAGTAGCTGAGAGATTATTTAAACTGTAGATACTTAAGTATTATATCTGTTGGCTGCTTATTTAAATCAAATTTATCTTATTAAAAGGTAAATTCAAGCTGATTAAAATCAAATAAAATGAATAACAAGACATAATTTAAAATCCTAAATAAAGACATCAAACCATTTTATTTTTATGGTTGACGACAATTTAAGAGACGACATTATACTCTCTCGTAATAGTAGTAACTCAATATATAATGTATAAAAAATATTTTTATATTTATAAACACACACAGCTATAGTTAGTTATCTTGTGCTTTATCCTAAACCATATATGGTTAAACATTACTGAAATGTTAACACTTAACTTGTTCTACAATCCACCATTTTAGAAAACAGATATCGGACGCTGTTTTTTAAATTTTTATTTATTTTGTAAATGTGACACTTTATTAAAGCTATCAAATATGGATTATACATTTGTGTACCAATCTTTAATTCGTATCGGACGATTTTCGTATAACTGGATTCTTTTATGCGATATCCAAAAACCGGTAAATCAGTAATCTAGACAAAAATTGAATTTCTGAATGTTTCTACATTTTTATTAAATTACGATTACGATTATTATTTAAATTGTATCGTGTTTCCTAAATGGTACCAACACAGAGCCATTTAAATTTGTAAAATGATTTTATTACTACCCTGAATCAAAAATACTTTAAAATCCAAATTATTTATGTTAATCGATTTAATATAAAAAAAAAAAAAATCGAACAGCGTGTTTTACATGATTGTGTTCTGAGTGTGATCGATCAATCAAATTATTAAAATATAGCACCGCCGTGCCGCGTGCGGTGTATATTGAAACATATTTTTGTTTGAAATATGATATTTAAATTGGTTGAAAGTTTTTTATTTATTTTTTATTTTGCACGAAATTTAATGATTTCTTGTTTTACAAGATTTTTTATTTTCAATTTGTTTCAAAGTGACAATTTTTTTAGCAAAATTACACATTATACTTCCAATTACAAAAAATGCCAAGATTTTTTATTGTATACTAGGTTGATTACCCGGCCACATTGGGAAAAACCATCGTGTTAATAGCTTTCACCTCCCTTGCTCTCACTTATCCCCCTTCCATAACACTCGAAATGGGCATAAGGATTGTTTTACACAGGTAAAATATAGGTACTGTTTTCAATTTTTTTTTTATTAAATGTAAAATAGTCATAGTTCATTGAGTATATCTGAACAGATGGCCATCAATTGTATTATTAACTTTCCACATTGAAAACAAATTTAAAACCTCTTACGATTTAGTAATGAATAGAATCGAAAATTGATTTTATATTGACATAAGCGGGTTAAATGAAGCGACAAGCACAAAACACACTTATAAATATGAAATAATAAATAAATGAATATTTAATTTTCAAGTTAATGGTATTTTTGAATATTGTAATTATAAAATACATAAAAATTTATATACAATTTTAATATATTTTACAAATATTTACATTACTCTTCTATTTATTAATATTTGCATTATGATGTAGATATTAATATATTATTTATTATTAAAATATAAATATTGTTATCGTGGGAAATTGTATGCATAGTTATAGGTAGTTTATCTCAATTATCGATCATAAATTAACACCTTTTTATTCACTTAAGATTTTTATTTACGGAAATATCAATTTTAAAACAATTTGTGTAATCATTATTTCAATTGGATCTGTTTTCTTGATCTCTGATAACAGAAGAGGCGTATTTTATCAATAATTCTGTATTGGTACCATTAAGGAAACTTGGTAAAAATTGATTTTATGAAATAGCAAAATAATAAATAAAAAAATAAAATAAATATGAGCCGAAAAAAATATAAAAACAGAACGAATGCGATCAAAAAAGGTACAAATAGATGCTAAAAGTTCAGAAATAGAAGAAAGAATTGAATGAATCGTTGCAGTTGTTACACAATCAGCATAAATTTAATGACAATAATATTAAATATAATAAAATAAATAATATAAAAAACAAAAACACAAAATAGAAGAAACATAACAGTGCGCGGAATAGGCGAAGACGAAGAAAAAGACAAGATTTATACAAAGACAATCTTTAAACTGACATCAGTAACTCTTTAAAAGTCAAACAAAATATATACATAGATTTACTGTACAGTTATAGGACTGCCAATAATTTCTAATATAAAATTATTAGTTAAATCAACTATTGAGAGTTAGCGAAGATTAGAGATTGGAAAATATTGTATGGTTGGTACTGTCTTATACCACACACATCAAATTCGAATTATGTTCTTATCAAATTATTAGATTTTCTTGAGTTAGAAATAAGTACTTTATACAATGTATCAAACTAGTGGAACGACTTGAAGAGACATTAAAACTGGCTTTAAAACAAATCTTTCAAAGTTTTCGAAAGAGAAAGTAATTCTGATGACCATCAACCCGACTTAAAATAAAATCTCGTTAAATAAAATCTGAAAAGAAAGAAACATGTGCAGTAGTTTTCAAAGCGACTTTTAACAGTCAGGGGTACATTATTGAGAAAATTTGAAACGGTCTACGAATAAATTATTAAATACCTAAATATAAGATCCTCCTTGACAGTCGGGTAAAAAGGCAATTGTAAAAAAGGTAAGAAAAAATTGACTCGTACAAACTTATGAAGTTATTTATCCATATTTTGATATATTTATGGATAAAATCGTAAAAGATTGGCAACATTGGTTCGATTTATACATTCGTAATATATGTTTATATCTTTTGCACAGGTTTTTATCAATATATATGTCACAGTCAAAATCTTAAACCGGTCAAAGCTTATTTTCATTGAAAAAGGTTTGAGTTGGGTCGGATTGAGTTAATTTTTGTTTTTTTCTTCTGACCGAAGAAATTACGAGTCGTTAAAATTCATCGACAAATTATAAAGTTTTTAAAATATGATTGGCAAGTTTTGAACGATTAAAATTTTTAAGCGTAACATATAAAGGTTTTTAATAATGTTTGGTATTTGTAATTCTCTACAATCATCGTTTACAATCGCACACAGTACTCGTATACTCATTGTATATAATATAATATTGGATGCAATGCAACATAAAATACGCTTAGGTCTTCCTTTTTCTCGCATGAATGATTTTGATCGTTATGTATGTCTGTATGCATGTATGTATGTACTTGGATAATTCCTTTTTGTTATAATATTAAAACATTGTTACTCCTAAAATCAACAACCATGATATCTAAATGTATTTATTCAAAGACTGTTTTTATATAGATTTCGATTTATTTTGTGCAGCTTTGCATGCTTGTACTCGCGAAATACATTTCGAGATTTTTCTCCAGCTTAAATTTTTGTTGATCCAAAAATTTAAAAAAATCTTTTTTTCAAGGTTAGTTTGGAGGGTAGTCTTTAATTCTTATACGGACGCCATATCGTGA
Source organism: Chrysoperla carnea (assembly GCF_905475395.1). Lineage (NCBI taxonomy): Eukaryota > Metazoa > Arthropoda > Insecta > Neuroptera > Chrysopidae > Chrysoperla > Chrysoperla carnea. The sequence goes on along the minus strand of NC_058338.1, from coordinate 3,580,169 downwards.
AGGAATTCCTACAAATACTCACAAATCTAATCGGAAAATATATGCAACGAATGTATTTTTAACCCCCCGAACCAAAAAAGGGCTATTTGACCGCTATATGTGTATGTGTGTCTGTCTGTGGCATCGTAGCGCCTAAACGGATGAGCTGATATTGATTTTATTGTTTCGTTTGAAAGGTAATTTAATGGAGAGTGTTCTTACACATGTTTCAAATTCGATAATCAATTCGGGGGTTTTTTTACGGGAGTTTTAAAATTAGTTTGTAAAGATATTTTTATCGATATTGGAGACTAATAAATTTTCTAAAATCATTATGATTCAGAAAATACAAAAATTGATTTCATTTTATAATTGAACTGGTAGTAAAGATCTCGCCTAAAATCATATAACGGAATCATCATTGCTTGAATCGATTCCATGTTTTTGGTGTTTCCTAAATGATCAAAATACGATTGAACACAAAACCTCCATATATTAACATACATACAGAAGTTAAAAAATCTTTATTAAATAACTATTAATGTTATAATAATTTTTTTTTTCGCAACTGTACACTAAATCTATTAAAATTTTATAATACTTAAGTCAAATACAAAAACAAGACATTTTTATTTTATTAAAAATTCATTGTTTTTAAACTTACTTTAACTTGTTAACTCTTAAAAACTTAAAAACTTAATGCCAATAATATATTAAGATTGGTTCAATGGCCTGTTTATTAAGTTATATATATCGGATACCTCACTATACCTACATATAACAAAACTAACTATTCTTAAGTACCTACTTCTTAAGTTATATGTATACATGGTAGGGTACATGGTACTACCCAAGAAGGTATACTAGTGATTGCATGTTTAATTAATACATGTAAGCCTAAGTATCAGGTAAGCATCATATTCAGAGGATCATCTCATCTTCATCTGTTTATAAGTCAACTGTAAGACATTTGTGATGCTTAAAAAATAAAACCGATCCTGATACATAATAAACTTCTTTATCCTAAAAAGACTAAAAAAAATATATATGAATGAAGAGACGACCGTGGAAGAGACTGACTGACTGATAGGTCAACGCACAGCTGAAAGCGCTGTTCCTCTAAGCATTAAATTTTGACTGAGCCCATGTAAATAATTTTATAGACAAATATAGATCAACATTTGCTATAATATCAATGTTACTAAAGTTTTTTTTTAACATCATATGGTTTACGATATTTACAGAGAATACAAATTATTCTTCTCACAAGGAGTATGTTAAGTATGCATTTTTATAAATCGAAAAACTGAAATATTTGAAACAATGGTTATAAAGCTTTATACTTAAAAGTTCAACTTTCTAAAAACATCCTGTATAAATACAAAATAAGAAAATGTTTTAATGCATTTATATTACAGATATACACTTAACAGGTGTGATATGAAGTGTGACACCCGCGGGCCATTCTTACACACTACTGTGCCCTATGCGAGGTAAGATCATCATATCCTCTGACTCTTAGTATCATCATATATATGCATAAAAACTTGTTGTTGTATGTACACCTATCTTAGTTTTATCTTAAACTTTTCTGTTTCAAGTTTGAATTTAAACTTTTAAACTTGAAAAACTTTGATCAAAAGTAATCATAAATATATATATTATAAATGCCAAAGTAAGCATGTTTGTTTGTAACGGTTTCACGCTTAAACTAGCGAATGGTTTTTAATGAAACTGTATAGCAATATAGCTGATATATCAGAATAACACATGAGTTATAATTTATAAAGATATATTAATAAAAAAAATAAAAAAATTGACATTACCATAAATTACAGATTTCTGTAAAAATAGTCAATATAAAATATTTCACGGCCATCTTTCTGATATACTCAATGACTAATTACAATTATACATTTAAAAAAAGAGAAAACCATACATATATTGTACCTGTGTAAAACAATCCTTACCATTATTTCGAGTGTTATAGAAAGGGGGTAAGCGAAGGCAATCTTTATCAAACTTTACTTTTAAACCCAGCGAAACGGGTGGGTATCACTCAAGTATAATATAAAAAGTGGCTTAGAAGCAGAAGAAATTAAAAATAATTTTGCATCTAAATAGCCTTTTTAATCAATTTTGAGCATAAAAATCCTTGAATGACCACTATGAATCATTCTGGCGTTGGCTCTTTATATTGCACAAAGCGAATACCAAAATACCATGCGTATAGAGCTGATTAAGTGGTAAATATATTAAAAAATAAGATAGTTATCTTAGTGTGACTATTGAAATATACTGAGCAATCACGTTTTAATTTCATTTATTTTTATTTTCAACTATTGATTTTTCGAATTGAATTGGTTCGTTGATTCTCTATTGTATAACATATAAATAAAGTAATATGCAAATAATATTATTTTATTAAGTCAATTTTTATTGATTGTCTAGTCTTTCTAACTCTGGGATGAAGTCAACCACCACTCTTTAAGATTATAATCATTAGACCATTTATAATCGATTTGATATCTATAAAAGTAAGACATTTTGATATGTACAAAAAAAAAAATATATCGTGAAATGTATATCAAACTCTTTGTATGACGCGATAAAAAAAAATATGTACACAGAATTTTTGTTCTCTGAACAATAGACATGATTTTTTTTAAATGTATGACAGGTGTAGAATATAATTTTTTTATTTGGGTTAATATTATTTATTTTAATTGTTAATATGAAAAAAATTGTGAGAACTAAGTGAGATTTGTAGATTTTTTTAAACGATTATGTAACTTTTATTTTTTATGACGGGTGCCACACTTAGCTATCTGTAAAAAAATCTATATTATCTATTAAAAACCCGCTTTTAAGCACAATTGTTTGCCGGTGTATGCTTTTTCTAAAAATAAAAAAACCAAATTTCTTAAGTCAACGATCTCAATACTTAAGTATTTGACTTCAATTTTCTTGAAAACAAGACAACATATTTTTAAGTACAGTAGTTTCAAAATTAAACCTTCTGAGTTAAATTGCTACCAATTTTTTCTCCCAAGTACAGTTATTTAACTTCTTAAGAATCGCTTTTACTTTTTGCCTTAATGTTAATATTTGCCAAATGTTAATAATTTTTACAGCATCTGTAAAAATATGTATTTCTTCTAACAGTTACAAAAAGGTTGTAATACTATCTTGTTTAAGTGTTGAATGCTTAAGGCTGTTCCGGTCCATATCTGATGGTGCATCTTTTTAAAACAAATCTCTTCAGCTGTCAAATTCATTAACATTTATTGCTTTGAAGAGAGGAAATCACATATTAGTATGCTGACATCTCGAAGCAGGAATGTCAATGGACAAGAAATACATCAATAGAGTTAATTGTTTAAAAATTCTATATATACTGACTTATTAAAATCGAAATACTACTTATTAAGAAGCCATTGAGTATGTAATAATAATGCGTCATGTCTCTAAAATTAATTGAATGTGGTATCTAAATGTAGGTGTTAAAGAATTCTGACATCTTCAAAATTAGGTGTTAAACCTGTTTACTTTACCCAAAAAAACAAAGAAGTATCCAACATTGAAATTAATCAATTCAAAATTATAAAAAATTACAACAAACTGTATGATAAACAATTAATCATATTTGTCAAAACAATTTATTTTCTAAATAATTTAATCAGAAAACTAGAAACAAACAACACAAAAATATAAGAATAAAAAAGAGAAATTTAAAAAAAAAAAGTGCCTTTAACCTCTGGATATAAAAATAACTGTGTTTTGTTTTTTTACAAGAAGCAAAAATCTACTATATTTTTTTTACTACGCGTTCGCCACAAAACGTTTTCACTGTGCCTTAAAGGAAGAATAAATAAATTTAAATATATTAGGGAGAGAGTTGGTACAAGCAGGTAAATAACCGAAGAACAGATGAATGAAGAAACGTATTATATCGTGCGTGTATTATTTAGACGAACAGGTTTGATTGATATCCATAAAACATACATACAACAGCTTAAGAAGAAGAAGAAGCAAAACATTAAAAAATCAACCAAGTGGTCGCGTCGTCAGTCTCCTTCACTTCACTTCACTTCACTCCCCCTCCCCTCACCAACCCCCTTGATAACGAAAACAATAATAACATATGGTTGTTTTTGCAAACAATTTGTTTTTACAAATTTCATATTGTCTTTAGGAAAAATATTGTTTTATACAAATGTATGTCAATTTGTTTTATTATTTTAGAAGAACAGGATTTTCTAAATGGTAGCAGAGCGTAGTTCAAATTCCTGGTGATTCATTTAGGCGAACAGAATTGAGTTGTAGGAAACAATCAAGTTTTTCATTTTGTTACCTGTTCCAAGAGTTCCCTGTACTTACAAATATCTAGGAAATCAAATGAAAAGGTTGAAAATCGAAAAAGATGAAGTTTTAAATTTTCCAAGTGGTAGCAGAGGGTAGTTTGTAGTAGGGGATTCTTGTTGTGCTAATTTATTCTTAAAGTTTTACATTTTGAAAGATTTGCAAACAAGAAAGGCTGTATAGTCGGATCTCTATCACCATAAAATGTGGACGATTGATAAAATTTGATCAAAAAGTTGAATTTTTGTTAATTAATTCACAAAAAAAACTAACTGATTAGTTAAATTATTTTTTTTTAAGATACTATGTGTGCGTTGACTGGGGCTGCTAAGCCAGTGGATACAATATTTTTATCTTAAAAGTTGAAGTTTTATACCTGACAGTATTATACATACTATCTCACGTTCTGGTGTTATGCCTAAGGGGATTATATCAGTGCAATACACATATTATACTACACAGTACACAGTACACACCACTATCCCCCGGTGTCTCTGTATGGGGCTCACTCGCAGCAAAAGAAGAACAGGTTCTCCAACCTGCTTGCATTTCATTTCTTGTTGCTTGCTATTCAATATATTTACAGAATGTCTCAGAATTCAGTTATATATTTTATTCAAATAAGTAAGTAGTCTAAAATTTTGCTTCCGCATTCAAAATAAACCCCGAAATTATTACGGAAACTCGATACACAAAAATAGATGGTTCCTAAATCCAAATTTAAAGATTATCAAGTCGAAATTTGGCACATTTTATTTTCAAAATTTGATTCGCAAAATATTATTCATCTAACGAGACGACTGACTGAAAAACTTTAATTCTAACTTTAAGGACCTATCTTACGATTCTTTGCCATGATTTGCCTGTGAAAAACTTGTGTTAATTTTATAATTTTTATTTTCGTGAATGCCATTGTAAGAAATAAATTTTTAGAAATGGAATAGGAGTTGTAAAATATTTCTTGTTCTCGGGCAATTTTGGAACACATAATTGTTAACCACAGTTTATTGGAAAATTGATGAACAGTTATGCTGTAACACTTTGTAAATAGATGCCGTTGTTGCCGTAATAACATTAATACATAATACAGCTTCTCTTCAGCATTTATAATATACAGATTTTTAAAAGACAAGCCTCAACACTCTTTTAGCACGTCGCTTATCCCCACCAAATCTAATTTATAATTAACCACGCCTTTGATTCCGCGAATTTATTATTTTTGTTTGTATGTATGTGTGTATTTATGTATTTTGTTTCGACTTGTGTTTAATATTGGTTTTTGTCTCTCACTCCTTCAACTACTTTTCCATTTCTTTTCACTCTTCTTTAGCGTTCGCTGTACACTACGCTGCCTGTACCTATTTTAAAACATTTATCGTTTATTGTAAAACATTTTGTCTTTGTTCGCGATATGTCGCTCCGTCTATCACTTTGTAAAAGTAGTTTTTACAGCCAATTATCAACATCGCGCAAAAAAAATGGTTTACTTTAAAATAAAAGTGAGTATTATTTATTTTGTATACGTATAAAATATAATCGCAAACGATTTTGTTGCTAAATTTAATTTATTGCACAAATATTGTATAATAAATAATATCAGAATACTTCTTTTGTAGAAAAAAATCAGCGCTGATGAGACACCGTAGATTACACAATCAAAAAGTGGTTTCTCTGAAACTTTTACATATGTTTTAAAATAGGACTTTTTATGATGATTAATCGATGTTAAAATTTCTGATGAATTAAATTTTTCTTCGAATTTTTATTATATTGATAAAAATTCAAATGAAATTCAAGAAAGAAACATTTAATGAAACAATAAATGACAATATTGGATATAATAAATAATTGATAATTGATTATTGATGCAAGAACAAATTGGATATTGATAATGGAATAGAATAAAATGGTACTGATGAATAATGTACAAGATTGAAGTATTGAAGCGAACTAAGAGTTGAACCGATGATAATAAAGAATAATGATTCATGTGATTAATGAAATTCCTATGTTACATTGACTTTTATATTATATTTGTGCTATATTGTTGGTATTTATTGTACAATTCATTAAAACCAGTAGGAATATAATTCAATTTAAAATAGCGGTTTTAATAGACAATTACAGACAATATCATTCATAAATACTCATCATTAATTTATATAAAATTCGGATTATTTTATAATCGTTCTTAAATGCCCATCATCAAGAACATTTTACCTTTTTAGAACAATGTTTTTTAATATATTCTAAAAACAATTTTCTGAGAGTCAATGTTACCTTATTTTGAATAGATAAAAGTTATGTTTTTCTAAAAAACATACACATAATTTCACAAAAGTACGTTATAATCCTTATCACTTATCTAATAAATACAGCGTACATGCCCTGGTCTGTTCGAATGGTTCGACTCGATGTATGTTAATCTTTAAAAATAACATATACATAGACATTCTCACATAATCAAGTATATGTTAATTTTATGTAACATAAGACATACATAAAATTATGTATTCTTGACTTGTTATAGTATGAAAATTTTACAATATATGATTGTATTTTAAAAAGAATCTGCGTTCTTTAAACAAACTAATCTAGATTATTGACTTTGTAAAATAATAACAAAACAAAGAGAAGAATCTTCTTTGCTTTAAAAGAGTTATGAATACATTAGTTTTAATAAATTCATTTCGATTCCGTGCTTGCAAATATTTATAATAATTGAATTAAAATATAATCTTACATTATTTCTAGTTTAAAGAATCAACGGTATATTTTGTGAGTACATTATCCTATGCTTTTGTTTAGAAGAGAATAATGAAATAAAATTCGAAAACTAAAATCCTATAATTACTGAATCGCGTTCTCAAAAGTATGAAAACTATTTTCATATGAAATTGTTATAATAAGTAAAATCGTCATTACAGTCGGGGGACCTCTTTTCGGTCCCGTAGAAAACTGTTTAATCTTAGAGGTCCCCCGACTGTAATGACGATTTCACTTAGTATAACAATTTCAGAAGAAAATAATTTCTTGTGTTACACTTTTAAGAGCGCGATTTTGTAATTGTTGGGGTTTTAGTTTTCGAACTTTATTTTATTAAAACTATTTTGGGTTTATAATTTCGTGAGAAAGAAAGAGAATTTCAATTTAATTTATAACCAGCGGACGATCAAGACGCTTCTAACGATACCTTATTTGTCAAATTATGATAAGTAGTTTAGCAGCTAGGTGGGTAACCCTCGTCATTTTATAGTCGGGGTAAAAATTTCAAAATTGACGTTTTTTTTGTCAAATTAAAGTGTTATTTTTGTGTATAGAAGGATTAAATAGATACCAGTGTATCTTTAAAACAATTATACAGAAACGAATTACTTGAGGGTAAAATTTTCCCCGAGTCTTAAACGAAGAGAAAGCAGTATTTTTACAATAATTTTACTGTTAAGCAACTGGTTTTTTAAATAATTTAATATGAAGAATTTATTTTCAAGGAAAAATAAGAATTATTAGTTTGTAATTAAATCATTATACATAAAATATAAAAAAAAATATTGAAGAAAAATTAGTTCAAATGTAAAATATTGTTATTATATTTAATAAATAAATAAAGAATTTTAATTTATTTATTATATTTCATAAAATATTATGATTGATAAATCAATAAAAAATGAACTTACATCATTTTTTAAGTAATAATAATTTAATTTTAGTTCATTTGATGTAAATGAAACTTCTTTTCATTTAAAAAAAAAGTTTTTTTTCACAATATTTTTTGTTATCAATTGTGAGAAATTTTATGATTTTTTTTTGTAGTTTTGGAAAAGATAAACATCGTAAAAAAAATTTATCAAATTGTTTAAAGAAAATTCTTATTTTGTTGTTGAATTGGATATTGAAATATAATAAATAATCGCTTTTGAAATGAATTGTGTGAATTTTTGTTTTGTTTTAAAAATTGTTGTTACTTTACCAATTCGGTGAAAATATTATTACAGCAGCAAAATTTTGAACTTACCTGTAAATAAAAGAAAAAAATAAAATATTAATAAAATTATTCAAAGAATCACTAATTAAACTTCTTTAACGCTAGAAATGTTGATGAATTATAGAAGAAAAAAAAACAATTGAATAAAAAATACTGAATGAAGAATAAAAAATCGATGATGTATATAAATAAATATTTGATTTTTTTTCAATAGAATGAAGCCTTCCTGTACATTTTATTCAAAGATGTCACCATTTATCTGAAATTCCTATCTGTTTTGTGTGTTGTCTTAGGTATTTGGTATTAATTAAAATAATACTACACAATAAGGTCTAGACAAACACACATAACTTCAAAATTTTTATATATATTTTTTTAGCCTATTTTTGTGACTCAAAACACTTTTTATATATTTCGATTTTTTTTTTCGTTTTGAAAAATATCCTTTCTACGAAATCATTATTTTTTTAATTGATATCAAAACTAATGAGGAATCGAAAAAATTAAATCATGTATACATATTTTGATTTCTAAACCATTGTTTTTCCAATTCTTTTTGTAAAATTACAAAGTGTTAACGACTTCAATATAGTATTTTAGAAAAGTAATAATGCTTTATCGACCTTTAATTCGAAATGATAATGTAGTTTTTCTCAAAGGTAAAACGAAGGAAAAAAAAGAATTTTTAATAAAGCTATTTTAAACGATTGAAAAAAATTCATTGAGCTGCGTACGCGGAGAGTAAAAACGTAATGGCGCCACAATTGCCAACACAGTCTTGACAAGTTTTTTTCTCTCCAGAATATTTTTTGTAATTTAATCAACAATATTTATACTTTTAATTACTAAAAAATGAATTTAAGAATGAAACCAGTATTGTGTATAAATGAATGTACTTACAGTACTTAGCAAGAACAACGAGATCTGTTCGCTCGTCGCTGCTCGCTGCGTACAACGTTTAATTCACTCACATTGACAATGTCTTTAAAGTTACTTGGTAAAACGTTTTTTTTTCCACATTAATTTAAAAGTTATGTCATTTTTTTGTGATTGAGAGAATTATAAGAATGTCACTTGAAAAACAACAATTTTGATTTGGTTAGAAGATCGAATGAACTGACTGACTCTTTAACAATGCTTGTGCTTGGTTCTTGGCTTTGGTGGATGATGATGGGACAGCTGTCTTAAGAATAAATTATTTGTGTTGATATTGCGTGTGTTGGTACCTATTTTTATGATTAAAATATAATAAATAATAATTTTCGATTCAAAAAATCACTCGTCCATAACAATTTTTAATAAATAATAAATTTATTATATTTTTAAGTTTTTGTTTTTTCAATTAAAATTACCGGGATTGTATAAAATTTTGTCTAACGTTTTGGTATAAGAACTGGTAACGTAACGAAAAAATTGATTCCAATTTATAGATATTTAAATGTACTAAAATGATATTTTTGAGTTCATCCGCCTGGAAATCAACTTTCGAAAACGTTGCTAGTTCTCGTACCAAAAGTTGTAGGTGTACGATATTATAAAAGTAAAAATTGACTTTCATGTTACCGATTCAAATAATTTATAACGGATCCAAATAAAATTACAAATGATGCAATTAAAGTTGAACAAATAAATATATTGCAAATAAATTGTACAGAAATCTTTAAATTCAAATCAGCAATAATTTCTAAAATACATTCAATAAAAACACTAAGACTGAAGTCACACACAAAGTCAATGTTTTTTTAGTTGAAGCATTTGATCGACGACAAATGAATTGTTGGACGACACACGACGATGTGTATTTCTGTGAACTTCCTGGATAAATTGAAAAGCATGCTTGTTGGTAGTAATTTAAAGTTTAATGAGTAAATTGTGTTGTAGCATGAGTACTGAGTACTGTGAGTAGTGTGTGCATTACTCGTAGAAGATAGGCATTATAGAATCCAAATGAACACTAGTTTTATGTCAATTTGATTTGTCGAAATAAACATTACTTAAAATAAAACAAAAATTAATTGTATGATCTGATTGGTTCAGAATATGTAAGGTATTATAAAATATACGTTGAAAAAATTATGTTCAATTCCACATCTCATCCAATTAAAAACTAACTAAGTTAACACGTTTTGATCTTACTGAGAAAATCAAAACATATAGCATATAACATACACGGACGGTCCTGTGTTCTGCTATCTGTATGTACAGAGTGTTCCAAAAATATTGTAATGTGGAAGCTCTTATTTAAATTTACAAACTTGTTCTGAATCCTGAAGAATTTATTTCCGTTGGAAATTTATCTTAACGTTATTCTTCAACAAGTTGTTTACTAACAAAATATTCGTTTTCATTGTAAACTAAAAAAATTCACCAATTTCAACTTGTTGACTAGACTATGAAAAGCTAAATACTTTTCCACTAGCTAATATTAAAATTCGTAATTTTCATCAAGCTAAGCTTTCAAAAGTTTCATACAATCAAATATTTACTTAATATTTCGATTTAAGTCATATTTCGACCTCTCACAAGTACTAAGTTCTGGCTTTCATATTACTGGTAATTATTGATTATTAATAAGCAAGATCAGAATCAAAAAGACGCTTTTGCTTTTTCTTTTCTTGCATACTTGTCTCTACGCTGTGGTATTGTTATAGGCGATTTCCAGACGCGAGATGTGGTTTATTATGTGAAATATTATATCGAGGTAGATTACCCGACCATCCTGTAAGTATGTTTATATACAATTTTTTCATGATATGTTAAGTTTATGTTCAAAGTAACTATTATATACAATTTCTGTTAACAAAATACATGTTAAACTACACCACTAAAAACATCAAATCGTGAACATTTACTCTGTGTTAATTCTCTTCTTTAAAAGTGTGATAATTTTAATAGAAAAATCGTTCGCTCTTATAAAATCATTGTATCTTTTTAAAGTTAGCTTGTTCTTTTATAGTTTATATGTTGTATAAAAAAAATATTATAAGTATACGCGAATCTATCTTATAAAGAGCTGTTTTTAAATATTAACGAGAGTTGTTAGTTGGCAGAGAAAATTTTTTGATTATTATCTTGGAATTTATATTTTATACTTACAACTAAAATTATATGGAGTAAATCTAATATATAAAATCAATTAATTTTTAAACTATCGTTTTATACTCGTTTAATTTGATTAGTATTTCGTTATTTCCGTGTAAAAAAAACGTTCATTTATAGTAGAATTATAAAACATTGATAAAATTGATAAAAAACTTTTAAATAAATTCACAAATCAAGATTGTAAACTATTAAATTGTTTAAGTTTCCAAAACGTTTATGTAAAATTATCTTAAAATTTTTCATCAGGCTTGATTTTGCATAAAATTTCAAACATAAATAAATTTTTAATGAAATACTTTGAGCATTAATCATAAAGACGCCCACGCTTTTATTTAAAAAAAAAATAAAGTTGCGTTGAACGTTTATCAAATATTATTAATTAATAGGAAATTTAAAAAATATGATTAAATATTATATTTAAGAAAATAATAAAACATAAATAAAAATAATAATAGATCTAGTTAACATTGATTTTAAAAAACACTACATTTGTTTTAATTAAATAAAATGTAAGTAATTTTATCGTTTTAAAATATATAAAATGTTTATAAAAATTTTCTTAATTAACTAATTTCAATTACATTTTTGTTTGTACTAAAAAATAAAAAAAAAATAAAATAAAATAAATAATAATAATAATAATTGTAATTTGTAATCATTTAATATAATAATAAATAATAATAATAAACATTTTTTTTAATTATTATATAAATAATATCATTATTACTAAAACCGCATACTTTATAAAGTGTAGTATTATTATTCTGCTTGATAAGAGATTTTTTTTTATACAATAATTTTGATGAAACCTGTTGATTTATTAATTGATGCAAGTGAAATTTTTCAAATGTGTACTTAACCCGAAACTTTTTCCTTACAACCTTGTCCAAACTGAAACGATTTTGAGGAACATCGCCAATTTGTTCGGGTTCGAAACCCTCAACTTGCACTTGATACATAGCTAAGAACATTCTTCATTAAATAACCTTTTAAACGAAACAAAAAAAAATCAAAATCGGTTAATCCGTTTAGTCGCTACGATGCCACAGACAGAAACACCGGCACACAGACAGACTGACATAGCGGTCAAACTTATCACACCTCTTTTTTGGTTCGGGAGTTAATTAAATTGGTCTTTCTACTTTTTTTTCAAGCAATTTTTTGTTCAGTAAAAAAGTATCAAATTATGTTTAAGCGTTAAGTGTTTAAAAGCTTGCAGTCACTTTTTACGCATATTCTCAATGCTGTAATGCTTCAGAAAATACAAATTAATTTAACACAATATTTCGTTCCATTCGAGGGGGAATCATAGTAAAGACTACGGTAGCCTACATGTAGGGATAGAAGTAGAGGGTATCCATGTAATTGAGCTAAACACATTTTTAATTACAACGCATTTATTTAAATACAATTTTTTAATTAACTTAGAGCTTTTGAATCAGTGCAGGTATTTTTTGGTAATAAAACATTGTGCATCGGACACTTAATACAACGATAGACATATATGATGAATGAAAATAAATTGTTATATTAAATGAATAAGGCGTACGCACGGACACATACATGAAAAGATAACATTGTTTTCCGGCATTGATAACCGCCTCCAAATCTTCACAAATAAACATGGGAAGTTTTACAATATTTTAAAATGTATTCAAACTAATACACACACACACATGTTATCCAAAATTATTTTGATTATAATTCAAAAATATAACGCGGGCATTGTCTGGGAAAATCCATTAAAAATTCTTATAAAATTTTTTAAAATTAGCAATATATGGAATTTGTTATTGCGAATTAATTTGGTGTTGATTAATTACACTGTTAAATTTTAAAAAATTCATTGCTAATTCAGTTATTTGTACGAGAGGAACATAGTTTCTACAGGGTGTTCCACGTGACATTCTCGTTCTTTTTTAAAGTTATTTAGGTAGTTTTTTATGTAAAAACTTTGATAAACTAAAAATTCTCATGCTACTGTTCAAGAACGTAAAGTTTTTTCATGAATACCGCTTCGGTAAATAACATTTTTAAGTGTAATTATCCATCATAAACTTTTACAATCAAACTGTCATCCAATAATATTTAAAAAAAATAAAAATATCCATATCTTGTTAAGAAACGTTTCGGTAACAAAATGTCTAAACTTTAAAAAACTGTTTACAAGTTAATTTGACAATATTTATATTTTATTATATAATAATAGTTTTATAAACAAGTCCCGTTGTAACAAGCGATGTAATTATTCTTGTTTAAAGCCATGATTTGTTTTTTATTATTTTATTAAATTTTATTATTTATATGAGCAGAGTAGTGATAAATAATTATATGGTAGTTCATATTAAACTATTATTCAAAATTATCTGTGAAAAACGCCATCGTGGTGGTCAAATAGTCATTTTAAAAAATATATATGATATCTTAAATTCCTCATCAAACCAATTACTTAAATCAACGCAATTTTAATGTATTAGAACAAGTACAACTAAATATTTGTATTTACAAAATAATGGGATTGAATTTAAAATATGAAAATATTGATACAAAATCATTGAAGTTAAATAAAAAAAATCATTACTTATATGAAAGGGATTGATTTTAGTTTAAAGTCAGGCATTTTATTGATGGAAAATAAAATTGTACTTAGTTGAAATATATAATCGTGTAAATAAAGCGAATCGATGAATTAAAAGTAAATTTCTTTGCGTTTGAAAATGATCGGACGCAAATCGAGCAAAATTATATTTATCAACATATTTTCTTGCAACTAGCACATTTTTTTTACTGTGTACACGTTTTTTATGTTCTTGGTGTCATAAATATTTTATAAGAATAACTTTAATAGAGATTTCAACAGCGTAAGTTGACTGGCACAATTTGACGGATAATTTCCAAGATATCTATGCCATAATAAAAAATAATACACAGGGTAATTGTTTATATAATCAAAATCACTGATGTTAAAGAAATATACAATTTTATGTAAATGAAAAAATGTTCTACAACTTCATTTCAGTCAATTTAAAATATATTAAAATAAAGCAACTTAGCTTAACTCCACTTACATACAGTAAGTACCTACACAAAGTTTAAGTTAAGTAAGTGGTTGTGAGCTCATTAATTTCAACTTGTGTTAAATGTAAATATTGTAACTTCTTTTTTTTATTTTACAATAAACGTAAGTTACTTATAAAGTAAGTACTACTGAGTAAGTATCAAATGATTACCATGCTCTTTTAAAATGTGTAACACATATAAAAATGAACAACCATAGTTTTATTTCAAATTAAAAAAACTTTAAACAAAAAGAAAACTGACTTCAAAAGAAAAACTTGCCCAAAAAAAATAAATATGCACTAAAAAGTAAAAAAAATAACAATAATATAATGTAGTTAAAATTATTGTTATTTTTGGGGCCGGTGTCAGCCAAGGAAACAACTCTGACAGCACAGTTTGCTACATTAGCTTGGCTGACACCTACTTGAAAAATAACAATAATTTTAACTACATTATATAATCGTTATTTTTTTACTTTTTAGTGCATATTAATTTGGGCTTGAGTAAAGAGACACACAGTTAAGTTAATGGCACACAATACAGTTATAACAATGGTGACTTCGACTTAAAACAACTCACCCATGCCTACTCTAAATATTGCTGAATCCCTTCCACACAAAAAATAAAAAAATGTTAAACTTTCATTAATTTTTATGATCGTGTGAATATTATATTTAAATTTTAAAATGTGTATCAATAAACAAATTGTCGGTATTCAGATAAATAATTTTCAAAAAAACATTATAAAAATCTAAAACAGTTTATGACTGTCATTATTAGTCAAACATAATAAGAACATTATCTCTATATTAAAATCACATCAAATAAATATATAATTCAAATTAAACAAACCATGATGGATATGATCGTAACAGATCAGAGCAATAACTTCCTGCAAAATTTAACTGTTCATTCAGCGATATGTGTAAACACTACGGCTTTGGTTCGCAGTTCCTCACGTAGTCATGTTATCGCTGACAAATGAAACTTTGTTGAAGCAAGAGGTAACTGTGTGGTTTTATAATTTTTCGTCCGAAGAAACGGTAAGTTTTTATTGTTTTACTCATATTATAACGTCCTCCTCCCCTCCCCGTGTACAATGAATGAGCTTAGACAACTAAAAACGTAAAAAGATAAAAAAAATTTTGGATTGAATTTTTTGGAATATCAACGATAACTTCCTATCAAGAAATTACCTAATATGTTTTGCTATACATAAAATTCTATCCAGAATCATGATATTTTGATTGGCTGTACATAAAATGTCTTCTCACTGATTAAGAACACTGATTGGATGACAGAGTGAGTATGTTTATTTAAGAGCTGGTAGTATAGGTTGGTAGTACCTACACTTGTTGGTAAATTGTATATGTTCCTGTCATTTCATTAATAGTGAAATAGGGTTTTTATCTATTTTATATTTCTATATGTTAGAATATAAAGTTAAGTAAGTTTTATTTCACTTGCTTGTTATATAAAGTTTTAATGCCTATTCTTGCAGTAGCTAAGTTTGTAAGTTTGTTTTTAATGCTGATGTTTTTATATATATTTTATGTAATAGTCACTTTGATACATATTAAAAACATCGTTTTTCAAACTAACCAACTATATCTAATCTTTAAATGTTTTATTTTATGTCTACATGAATTCATATTCATGTACAATTATTATTGTTTTAATATTAAGGTTGTACGATCACTGTACCAATCAAAAATATTTATTATTGGGATTTAAGAGTTGAATAAGGTATGTGAATCCTTCCTGTGTGAGTATTGTCACTGCATCCTACGATACAGATAACCCATACCACTTTGTACGCAAATAAGCCAGACGAAATAGTTTCAGGGATGGTTAAAATGGATATTTCTATTTAAGTATAAAAATAATCGTTTTTGTTTTCGTTTCGTTGAAGAAAGTACAATAAAAGGAGAAAACGATGCAAAACTTGTACAGATATTTCTTAGAAATTGGTTCCAAATGCATATTTCTATTGAAAACGGATCTCGATTCAATTTTTTATGAATTCACGTGTACACATTACATGTTATAAAAATATATTAATAAAAAAAATCATAACAATATACAAAAATGAATGAATATCGACATTTTTGTAACTAATAAAAATTATTACGCGTTGTTATCACATCGTAAAATATTTTTAACAAATATTTTTGAAGAAATTTTTAATGCTTATATTTCTTCATGTATAAATATATTGAGCGAATATTTGATTTCATTGCATACGTATTTATTTTTAATTTTTTTTTTTTTAAATTTTTAATTGTGTGAATACCATTTTGAAATTAAATATTTATTTTTTTTATGATTGTGACAATCACATTGTTCTTTTGGTTGTGACAATCACATCAGTATTTTGTTTGCATATTTGTAAATGGTAGAACCAATGAAAAAAAGATTGTTCAAACAACTCATACATTTACCCCATTTGCCATATTTGATCACCCGATGAGGTTGAGACAATCTCATATCGGTTGATATTAAGAATTATTGTTTCAGTGTAATATTTTTAATATCTACCAGTGTTTTTTTCCAAGCTAAAACTATTGATCATTCATTTCTTTTTGAATAAAAATATGCAAATATCTAAACTCTCCATAAATGGTAAATTTTATAAAGTGTTAACAATATGTTAAGAGTATCAAAAGAACGTATAAATTAAAAAGAAAACTACTTGTCTGTCATTCAAAAACCTATCCAAACAGCATTTTAAAACATACATACATAAATACTTGTCGTAAATTCATGTAAAAAAATATAAAAAAAACAGTAAAAATATTATTTAACAGTAAAATAAAATATATTACAGTAAGGTTGGTAGAGTTATTGTAGAAGGTAATTAATCTTGATTTCACATTTACTTGAATTCAATTATTATTACAATTCATGTTAATTAATTAATTGATTATTATTAGTGAGTGAGTAGTAGTACCATATTAGCGTTGCGCTGCGCTCTATGTGTTTTTAACACATAATATTTCACAATTTGCATATAAATTATAATAATCTATACATACTTTAATTAATTATAATACCATTTTAATATTATTTCAACAACAACAACAAAAATACAACTTTTAATTGGTTTGATGTCTGATTAAAACACAAGTGAAATTCCAACAAGACTTTCGGAGTCTTTTTAAGTTTAAGAGAGATATATTATAATAAAAATGTCATCAAACATTGAACTGGGTGGTACCTCCAGGTACTATTCTTGGCCCTATTATATCTTGTTTAAAATTTAAAAAAATCCAAATTTCATGCTAAAAAAAGACAATAGACCTATCCTAATTAATTTAATTTCGACACACACTTCAAAACATTTTTCAATTCAAATTTCACATTAAAAACTGTAATTAAATCTCATTTCAATTCAAATACCTAAAATTATGTTTTTTCTCCGATTACTTAAAACAGTTTTTAAATACTTTTGCGTACAAAGTAAACAAAAAACAAACAATTAAGTTTTTCTCACGACACAAAAGTAATAATTTTCAAAAAAAAAAAAAGAGTAAAAAACCATTTTGGATTTAATTAAAGTTTGCCACTCTATTAAAGCGAACACACACAAACTCGACGAACGAAGCAAGCAAGCAATAGTGTACAATAAAAATTATAATACGACTTGACGAACAACTCACGATCAAGAAAACAATGCAACGATTTAATACCAGAACACAAAATTAAACGAAATTACACGAAAAATTAAGTAAAAATTAAATGAGCACTACCATACTAAAATAAATTTTTTATAATTAATCGATCAACCATGAAAAATTTGACGTTAACAGGATTCCGTAGTAAAGAAAATCATAGTTTCAATAAAGTTAACACGCTTTAAGTAAAGCGGACTGAGATTAATACCTTGGGGTATATGAAATATATCAAGGTATTCTAAGTTTAGTCCCAAGTTTGTAACGCTTAAAAATATTCACGTTATGAACCAAAATTTTGGCATAGGTATTCTTAAAATCATCTAATTAGTCCATTTCCGGTTGTCTTTTTGTCTGTCTGCCTGTCTGTCATCACGATAACTTAAAAACGAAAAAAGATATCAAGCTGAAACTTTTATAGCGTGTTAAGGACGTAAAAAGTGAGGTCGAGTTCGTGAAATGAGCGTCATAGGTCAATTGGGTCTTTTTTACACTTGTTTTTTATGCAACAAAATTATAAATATCAAACGCGAGTTAAACTGAATGCAATGGAATTCAGCAAATTATTTTTCACTCAATTTCGGACGTTTGAGGACATTTGGCAACCAACCAATGACAACACAATATGGTACCTTCCATCTATGGAGTACTAATATCAATATTTTCGATGGTTTTTAAGAAAAACAAAGCTAATTTATTGAGAATTTTACGGAATCCTAATGAATGGCTATTTGTTTTTCAAACACTTACATATTATATTTATGTATCGTGACTTCAGTAATTATTGGCATACAAAAATAATAAACTTATACACACAACAATGTGTACTTATTTCTAGGTAATTTCTGTTATACAAAAGAGAAATTTTTAAATCAGTGCTGGCTGTTATTCATAAGGAAATCAAGCAACGCCTTTATTTTATCATAATTTACAGGGTATTTATAAACAAACATTGTTGAAATATACATAAAGCTGTATATTATGATTGTTGTGAAACTTTTATAATAAATAAAATCAGTTTTTTTTATAAATGTTATACACACATAATAATTATTCTTAATTAGCATGTTATATTATTTTGATTCGGGTCTGTAAAAATTAATGTACCTACCGATTTTTTTTGTTTTTATTAACATGATATATTTTTAGCCAATTAAAACTGTAATTATTTTTCATTTTAAGTCATAAAATTTGATGGTTTATAATATTTAAAAAAAACGAACAATTAACTTGACTGAAGTCAATTATTTTAAATTTAACTTTAATCAATGCTTATAATGGAAGTAAGATAATTTTATGATACTCATGGAAATAATTATAAGCAGTTTTGACGAAAATTTCGCTTATTTATTTATATAAGCTTCGTTAAAATTAGGTGTAGACAGGATTTTTTTGGATGCGAATTACCTCACAAAATGATTTTTATTTAAATTGTAAGTTGAATTTTTGTTAAGGTGATTGTAAAAAAGTTTTGGTTTATTGCACGGTACATACATATAAACAAAATACATGCTTTGTAATCAAATAATGTGCTATTTTTGGCTTTACAATGCCATGCAACTACAAAAATATACAATATATTGTGTGCAAGTGATTCTTATAAATTTGATAATATAGATATCCCTCTTCAATCATCAATACTCCAACTGTATTAGTCTCTGTTCATCAAATGATGGATCCTCGATGAACTCATAATTAAATTAAAATTTTGTTTTTATATGATCGACAACCTTATATTTTTATGGCATTATTATAAACTACAAGATTGTCTAAATGTTTTAGATTGTTTTTTTATCACACTCTCTAGATTTTTTGATATAGAAATATCCAATTGAAAAGGATAACCTATATATGATTCATCATTTTTCCAGCCAACTTTAAACGATAAAATAATAGTAAAACGCCCTATGACCTATTAATTTTTTGTGATTTTTGGAAACTTTGTTAAACAAAAAATTAATTTATAAATCTCCTTAAACAAAGTTTTTGAAAAACTCTAAATACTCGATCACTTGATAGGAAATTGCATGCACATGTTAAAAAAATTTAAACTTCAAAAACTGTTATATAACAAGGGTGTACAACAGAGCACCACAAAAGAATTGATCCAATAAATTACGTGGTTACTATCGACTATCGATATAATAAATAATTTTTAAACACATGATCGTTTTAGGTTTTTCAAAAAAGATAATACTTGAAAATTGAATAGGCTTTATTAAATATTATTTATTTAATAATTTAATATTTGTGATATCTCACCCCTCATAACAATGTGCTTGTACTTTATAATAAATAATTGTGGCACTTGCTGCCACAAGCCATTTAATATTCAGGACATGTATCTGTTATCCCTTGAGTATTTAATCATATATGATCATTCCTCCCGGATGTCTGTTTATGAAAATCTACGTGTACATACAGTAAATAGGTATCCTGTTCAATTGGGGGATCAACTTTTATATACACAACACTTGCTTTAACATGTTCGCACCCTCGCAAGTTTGTTTTAACTGGTAATTCATCCCAATAAATAAACGGTTTTCTATGTTCGAGAACAGATTTTTAGATAACAATAAAGGGTCGTAGATTATTGGTTTTGTATTTGACAATATATCATTTCTAAATTTTTTTCAAGGGTTTAAGGATTTAAATATTTAATTTAAAAAATTTGTTATTCTTAATCAGAGATTATCTTTTAAATTTGTTATTTTTTGAATAATCTATACAAAAATTTCTCATGAAATTTTGTATATAACAAAATGAATAAAATATTGCTTCAATTATGTCAATCTGGATTAAATGATTTTATTATTAATAAACCGGATAAAACTTAAATTTACATAGAAAATTCCTGTTATTCGTTGTGTGCGTAGTCATGGTAGGGACAATAAAATCGATGCCAGCGCTATTAGTGAATAATTTTGGCGATAAAGGACGCTGTTATGACTAATTTGCAATTCTTTACATGTTAATGTTATAGAAAATATCAAATTAAAATTATTGAAAAACACTAATTAATTAAACTTAATGCATTAAAAATTGTGAAAATAAAAAATCAAATTGCATAAATATTATTTTTCAAATTATCATAATTATTTATTTAAATTTGTAAGACAATAATATTAAATTTTCAATGTAAGTCATAAATGCAATCCATACAATTATATATGTATCCATACAATTCTATAATTAAAGTAGTGTATCGTTACCATGGAAACGCCTCCAATAAAACTTACGCACGGTGTAAATTCCTATCAGTATATATTATAAATGTAAAAGTAGGGTTTTTTATTTGTTTCTTACGCTTTCACACAAAAAATACTGAATGGATTTGAATGAAACTTTATTGTAGTATTTTCTTCACCCTGTTTGTTTCATATTATTTTATTATTTTTAATGATCTTACGCTAAATCTTGTAATACATTCTAACGATCATGAGAAAAATTACGATCTGTGAACTTTAAATAAAAAGTGTACAAAAAAAAATAAAATTATAAACTTCGCATGTATTTCGTACATTTGCTACTCGAAATAAAACACTACTCGATAAAAGTAGAGAGAAATCTACTTTCTCAAAAATAATAGTAAATGTTATAGTAGTGAAACCTAACATCTTTTAAAGATGTGTGTAACATATGTCAGACAATTGATGAAAAGCTGATAAAAGATCTTAAAACAATAGTCAATAATAATAAGAGTCTTATATATTTTTTTGTGGTAAATTTTTTTTTATTTCACCTATTTATGGACAAACAAACCATATTGTTTTGTGTCTTTGATAAATCATTACTAAACTATATCAATTACATGTCTATCTATTATTATTAAGTCGAATCATTTAAGTTGTTCCGTTGTCTTTTTAAAATAAATAAGTAAAAAGAATTCTTGATTATCACACGACCCGTAAATGGTTTTATCATCTTCTTGTGTTCTGTATACTATTTTGTGTGAATCGTACTAATTATAGTCAGCAACTTACACTCAAACAACAAGAAATTACTCTTTGTTTCATTTTATAACAATTATCTACTTTTTTTTTTTTACTTTAATCTGACTTAAACTACTTATTCTACAAACAGATGGGTTTTCTATTGTTGCTGTTTTTTTTTTATATCATTGCTCTCAAATAAATCAATTAGAAAGTATTTTGCTCTGTATATTTTGAAAACTGAAGTGATTTTCGTAAACTTAGAAGATTCATCTTTTGTGGAAACATCTCAAGCTATAATTTTTTTCTGTCGTAGGTGATGATGTTTCCTAGTCATTAAATCAGAATTATTTTACAATAAAAAAAAATTTTATGACTTTTTTTTTTGTCGTACGAACGACGCGGACAACACCGCAGTACACTATGCCATAATTTCCCATACAACACAATAAATTATAATTATAAATACATTTTTTTTCTAATAAAAACTACAAATTTATTGTGAACATCGAACATGTTTCGATATGTATTTTATGTATTTTTTATGTTAAAAAAAATGTCATTTGAAAAAAAAAATTTATTCTAACCGGAATATATGACAATAAGTACTTTCTAAAACATAATATTCGATCACAGAATTCATTTTTCATAAAATTTACGATCATTTTACACGGAATAAAATAAACTTTAAAGTAATAAAAAACGTTTTAAAATAAATTACAATTTGGAAACAACGATGATTAAAATTATCTGTTAGAAAAATTAAAACTACTTATTTCTTGAAATGTTACAATTTTGTTAAAATAAATGCTAAAAAATTATGCATAAAATATATGAATTTATTGGATTTATAATGCAATGCAATCAAGAGACCACCATAGATGATTTTATTATTATTTTTATTTCAAATTAATTTTTAATTTATAGTTTTAACAAGTTTAATTTTTATGCAACAAATTTAATTGCATTTACATTTAAAGATATCACAGCAAGAATAATTATTAGCTTCTTTTCACCACAAATTAGAATCAATTCACTTGAGAACGATATTTTTTATTTTAAAAAATCTTAATAATCAAAATATGATGAAAGCCATGAACATTTAAACATGTCCTGAGTTTAAACATGCAAGAACGCATTAAAATCAGTGTTAAATTCATGATTACCTTTAATATTCCTGTGTTTTTTTTAGGATAGCATGAAAAACTACGAAAATATAAAGGATTTAAATGTACAAATAGATTGAGAGAAAAATAGCACGTGGTGACGAATAACAGGCAATTACCATAAAGACTATAAATCACAAGTTTCGAAGAAAAAAATTATTGAATTGCTTATTATTATATCTTTAATGTTTCGATTTTTAAATTTTAATCCATCAGGACACAAGTCTATTGTAATAAAGAACTAATGAAAAATGAGTTATTGTCGATTCAAGAGCCCTAAATAGATTTCGATAAAATATATCCTTATATATCTTGAACGATGTTCAAATTTGACATCTCTTTTTAAGCTAAAGCCTAATCATAAATAATTCTAATATCTAAGCAATAACCATACCATTAAATTTAAAAGCTATATCGGTGTATTTAATATAATGATATATAAAAAAAAAAACTGCCTTCTGATAAAAAGACTGTAATAAATTGATGTAATAGTCTGTAATATCCCATCACACACACACACACGTGTTATCTATTTAACTTCAAAAAAAACCTAATGTAACTAACATTAACCTTCTTAAATCATTTCGATCACCATTTTTTTTTCTGTTGTATTGCACACAACATAGTCTGCTATAGTAGGGTTGGATAATCATTATTATAAACGACACCAAACAGGTTGTAATTTTTTTAACTGTATATATAACTGTTACAAAGATTATGATAATCAACTCTCTTCATGTCAAGTAAATCGAGACGAAAGTTTTCAATTCGTGTTAAGATTAAGGCAATTGGCTAAAAAATTTTTCATGTTTTAACGAGCTAGTTATTCGCACCGTGCGTGAGTTTTTTTGGAGGCGTTTCCATGGTAACGATTCACTACTTCAATTATAGAATTGTATGGATGCATATATAATTGTATGGATTGCATTTATGAAATACATTGAAAATTTAATATTATTGTCTTACAAATTTAAATAAATAATTATGATAATTGACATTGGAAAAATAATATTTGTGCAATTTGATTTCTTATTTTCACAATTTTTAATACATTAAGTTTAATTAATTAGTGTTTTTCAATAATTTTAATTTGACATTTTCTATAACATTAACATGTAAAGAATTGCAAATTAGTCATAACAGCCTCCATTAATGCCAAAATTTTTCACTGGAAGCGCTGGCATCGTTTTTATTGTCCCTACCATGACTACGCACACTGCGAATAGCCATAATATATTAAAATAGCAATCCTGTATATACAGTAATAAAAAATACAAGCCGTTTTCAGCAACAACAACAGAAGGCGTCGAGTACTTTGATAATAAACGGAAGAAGCCTCACGGGGATTATATTAAAGTACCTAACCATTATTCATCATCAGACATATCTTGCTCTAGTAGGTAGTACTTATATAATAATACATAACAACGCAGACTGGATAATATGGTACATACAGCATCCCTTTTTTTAAGTGGCAATGGTTTTAAGTGTTCGTTGTTGTAACAAAAAAAAAACGATATTTTTAGATTATTGTTTTTTATATTCGTATCGTTTAATAGTAGTTCCTGTCTAAGACATGAAAATATGACTGTTTATGACAGTTTACCGTGTACGTAATAAACCTAGATTTATTCTTATGATGTATTTTAATTAATGCTCCTGTCATTATTAATCATATTATTAAATATGCTACGATTGTATATTTTTAGATTTTGGTTTATTAATAGTCAAAGAAATTTGAGGTGTAGTATCTAATTTTAAAATTAATAGTTGAAAGAACAAGGGTTTTAAAGTTTCTTTCAGTTTTTATACCATGTATATATATGAAATATACATAGTATATTAAGTTTGGTCCCAAGTTTGTAACGCTTAAAAATAATGATGCTAGGAAAAAATTTTGTCATAGGTGTTCATAAAATCACCTAATTAGTTCATTTCCGATTGTCGGTCCGTCCGTCCGTCTGTGAACACGATAACTCAAAAACGAAAAAAGATATCGAGCTGAAATTTTTACAGCGTATTCACGACGTAAAAAGTGAGGTCAAGTTCGTAAATGAGCATCATAGGTCAATTGGGTCTTAGGTCCGTAGGACCCATCTCGTAAACCGTTAGAGATAGAACAAAAGTTTAAATATAAAAAATGTTCCTTATCAAAAAATAAACAACTTTTGTTTGAAACATTTTTTCGTAAA
The DNA here is from genome assembly GCF_905475395.1 of Chrysoperla carnea. Classification (NCBI taxonomy): domain Eukaryota; kingdom Metazoa; phylum Arthropoda; class Insecta; order Neuroptera; family Chrysopidae; genus Chrysoperla; species Chrysoperla carnea. Next base: position 3,554,720 of record NC_058338.1, on the reverse strand, counting down.
CATCACTGTTTACCCGTGAGGGCGCCAATTAGGCGGAAATTTTATAATATGTACTATACTTGATTATCAGTTATGTATGTGTCACATGTTTGTATGTGTAATGTGATAAAGAAATCAACACAGACTGTGCATGGTATTTCAACAGTTAACTCAGTCAATTGTTTGTTTTCACTTGTTTTTTCAATTTTGTTTGCTTTATTTATTTTGAGGCAATCTTAAAACGTCTAATTCCCAGTCATTCCCAGTTTCTTTTTGAACTTGCCTGGCTTAAGGGCTACAACTTGTAGAAATCTTTCGTAGGCAAAATAATTATTTGATTACTTTTTAAAACTATGAAAATCTGTAAGAAATTCAGAGTAAAATCTTCAAAAATATTAAAATGACACATGAAATAGTATGAACGAAATATTTAACCTTAAAAAATTTATCAAATAATTGATTTATTATAAAATATAAATTAAAAAAAATCTGATGAAATTTTTTTAACAATTATAAAAGACGTAATAAAATTTATTATTATTATTGATTGAATTTTTTGTTTGTTTTCTTTATTCAAATTCAATTTGATATTATTTGATATTCAATTATTATTACTGTATGTATTGAAAAACTGAATCATATGTATATTTATTATACTAACGGTTCATTTTTTTGTTTTGTTTTTATATATTAATATTATTATTAATTAATTAATTAGATAGATATTCATTCAGGTATACACGTTAAAGACAATGGGGTTAGGTTATTGAATAAATAAATACAAATTAGTTCAATGTGCTTGTTTGCTTATAAATAATTCAAATTATTTATTATCTTTAAACAACGGTCGGCCTAACTCTGTATAATTGACAACAAGTGGAATTTACAAAATTTAAAAAACCCCTTAGAAATTTTCGGATACCGGAAACGTATCTAAGAACACTCTACATTAAATTATTATTTTGTTTTAGACTTCTCCAAATTGAACCGATTTTAAAGATCATTGTCTATTTTGTAGCTTTTCCGGGTACGGAATTCTTAGCTCACTCTTGAAACATAGCTAAGAACACTCCTCATTAAATCACCTTTCAAACGAAACAAGAAAATCTTAATCGGTTTATCCGTTTAGGCGCTACGATGCCACAGACAGACAGACAGACAGAGCGGTCAAACTTTTAACTCCCCTTTTTTTTGTTCGGGGTTAAAAAATAAAGTCTCACTTCTTACACTGTCAATTTTTGACTGACGTATAATTATTTGACTCTTATATAAGAATCAATATTTCTAATCGTTACAAATTTCGAACTTTTATAACACTTTTATATTATTTGAGGTTAAAATCCAAAAACAAGAAGAATTTAAAGTTATTGCGATATACATTTGATATTTAGGCTTCATGTGAGTCGAGTCGAGGCGAGTAGAGTTTCTTTCGAGAACCGATATACTAAATGATTTATATCGATATACACTCTTAATCACGGGTAGTTTTTTAACAGCTAGGTCTTAATATCGTCTCGTACTCTCGAGACTGATAAAAATATCAATCTCGCGTGAAACTTTCTTGTATTTTTGATTCTAAACAAATATTCGCCAAAAATTTGTGTTTAAATTGAAAACCATTCCTATAAAATAATAAAAATTTTGTGTAATTGGAGAATTTAAATATAAATTCCCGTTATTTTATATATATTCAAAAATTCTATAAAAATTTTTCACACAATTACAATTGTTTTTATATACAACAAACAACAACAACAAAAAAGTAGCAATTTAAAAAGAAAAACGACATTTTACACTGACATTTTAAATGATTATACATTAAAACGTTTTGAACATAAATACGTGTTCTTTGGGTTGTATATGTTGCAAATATAGCTGCATACACAGATATAAGTATATTTAATAGTTTGTGTCTACTAACTTAACTTAACTTAAGAGTTAAGCTGCTTCATCTGCTAGGCTAGTAAGTACTTAGTTCGTAATGTAATGTAAGTTACATACGGTAGGTAAGATATTGTACCTAGAATACAATGTATCTTGAATTCATACCACAGTTTCAATGCAGATATTAATAGTTTTTGGACAAATTTTAAATTAAAACAAGTGAAAACAAACAATTGTCTGAGTTAATTGTTGAAATACCATGCATAGTCAGTGTTGATTTCTTTATCACATTACACATACAAACATGTGACACATACATAACTGATAATCAAGTATAGTACATATTATAAAATTTCTGCCTAATTGGCGCCCTCACGGGTAAACAGTGATGTTTACGAAAAAATGTTTCAAACAAAAGTTATTTAATTTTTGATAAGGAACATTTTTTACATTTAAACTTTTGTTCTATCTCTAACGGTTTACAAGATGGGTCCTACGGAACCAAGACCCAATTGACCTATGACGCTCATTTACGAACTTGACCTCACTTTTTACGTCCTGAGTACGCTGTAAAAATTTCAGCTCGATATCTTTTTTCGTTTTGGAGTTATCGTTTCCATAGACGGACGGACGGACAGACGGACAACCGGAAATGGACTAATTAGGTGATTTTATGAACACCTATGACAAAATTTTTTTCCTACCATCATTATTTTTAAGCGTTACAAACTTGGGACTAAACTTAATATACTATGTATATTTCATATATATATGGTATAAAAACTGTCTATTTACAAGACTATTTCATATATGTTACACCGGTGACACAAGTGTTATATCGGTGACTCTAGGTACATTAGGATGTATTCCATGGTACATTATGACAAACACACTTGTTAAAATGTACATAAATGTAAATGATGTTTATCAGGTACAACAGTTTCTCCTATTTTTTATGTATAATGTATAAAGAAGACCATTAACAATTACAACTAGTGTACTCCAAAACTCATTATACGATTTTAATTGTTTATATATCTAATTATGATTACAACATTTTACCTCCTTTTATAAATGTTATAAAATTATAATTTAAATTACATTTTATTGTAATAAATGTTTGTATAGTGTAATGTTAGTCTATTTAATTTGTGTACTCACATCTATCTTAAGTCATCTTGCTTACTACTCACTAGTTACTTTACTTAGAACACTTTTAATTCATGTCATTTTTAATTTAATTACTTTGTTTTATTATGTTTCTTCATTTCAATTCCAAGTTTGTGCTTTATTGATTTTTTAAAAGTAATTTTCAGACATTTATTTGATACAATTTCTTCTACTCATTCGTTTCGCTAGGCGACTGTTTCACCAAAGAGTCTTTTCATAATGAGTCGTTTTGGTTCTTCAAATAATCGGTTACTTGGCCATCATATGCAAGATTATTGGGGAGTAAATTGGACAATCTTAAATAAAAAGCTAATTATTATTTTATTGAAATTAGACTAAGTGTAAATCAATTCTGAAATTTTAAAGGGGATTCCCCAATTATTTCAATAAATAAATGACTTCAAAAGACATATTTTCGATTGGTTTTACAGTAAAACGGTAGATGGATGATATGTTTTCATAGATTTCAAATCGCCAATTATTAAATACTAATAAATTGATACAAATTCAATTAGATATCAAAACACGCCATAAAATGACTCTTAATGACTCTTATTTAGACATCAGAGAAATAAAATTTAACCGGTAGCAACAAATTACAAAACTTCCCATATATTTATCCAATAAAGAAAATTCCTTCCAGCTAATATATTTACAAGCACAAATAAGCTAATTTATTTATTTATTTAATAAAATAAAATACACTATTAGGTATCTTGAATTAAGGACATGAAGATGAACGAACAGAAAAACATGGTTTTATGATTTTACAAAATAAAATAAAAAAAACAAAAGGAATTTATATTTGTTGTTATATAGGTTTGTTGTAAAATAAACAATTCAATATTATCTTGCGTAAGTAAAGTTGGTTGCCCTGCTTCAGGCATTGCAGCATCTCAAACAACAACAACAAATGGCTACTGTTGTTTTGTATTATGTTGAATATTAACCATAAAGAATATAATATAATATAATATAAATTGAGTATACAAATGAACACTTTGATATAATAATATTATTATTGATAATATTATAAATGTTAGTACAAAAACATTATTATATAAGACAGTGTAGTTAGTTAGTGTATCTGTATCTGTACAACATATATACAGATTATATTGCATGTTAAACAAGTGTACGCAATAATAATATGGGTCTTTATAGGTCTTTATAGACATACCTATATACAGGTACAGGTCTTTATGTTTTTACTATTAGGTCTATTTTATATTGTGTTACATATTATGCATGTGGCGTTCGGCTCTAATAAAGATCCTAACTTTTAATATATTTTAAAGTAAGGTGATTGGTTCCCCACAGTATCGTAAAAAAAGTTTTGGTTTATTGCACGGTACATGCATATAAAAACCAAATACATGCTTTGTAGTTAAGTAATGAGTTATTTTTAGCTTTACAATACCACGCAACTACAAAAATATATTATGCTTATAAATTTAATAATATAGATATCTCTCTTCAATCATTAATAAACTAACTATAGTCGTCTCTGTTCATCAAATGATGGATCTTCGATGAACTCATAATTAAATTAATATTTTGTTTTTATATCATCGACAATCTTATATTTTTATGGTATTATTATAAACTACAAGATTGCCTAAATATTTTAGATAGTTTTTTATCACACTCTCTAGATTTTTTGATATAGAAATATCTAATTGAAAAGGATAACCTATATGATTCATCATTTTTTCAGCCAACTTTGAACGATAAAATCTCTAGTAGAATTCTATAAACTTAACACGATTACTTTCTCATTACTTAACAAGGTGTAAAACCACTTTTGCCAATCTTTATTTTACAATTATTTTATGACATCTACAATTTAAAATACTAAATAATATATAATTTGCATAACAAAAACGTTTCAAATAACATACTTTAAATGAGAAATGAAAGAAAATAATAAACTTTATACACATTACACATTACACAGTGCAAATGTGTTATTATTAGCTGATAGCTATTTAACAGTTCATTAGATTACAAATAATATTATAAAAGTCAGTAGGCATTTATAAAAAAAAACTTTTAACAAAAAGAAAACCGACTTCAAAAGAAAAATTTTTTCAAAACAAATTAAAATGCACTAAAAAGTAAACAAATAATGATAATATAATGAGTTAAAATTATTGTTATTTTTGGAGTCGATGGCAGCCAAGCTAATGTAGCAAACTGTTCTGTCATTGTTGTTTCCTTGGCTGCCACCGACTCCAAAAATAACAATAATTTTAACTCATTATATTATCATTATTTGTTTACTTTTTAGTGCATTTTAATTTGTTTTGGAAAAATTTTTCTTTTGAAGTCGGTTTTCTTTTTGTTAAAAGTTTTTTTATTTTTGGATTTTTAGTGAATCTGAAGTACACTAACTAATTTTTCACTAAAAAAAAAATCATCGAAGTGATATTGAGTTATTCGTCCTCTTGTCGTGAATAATGAATGCAAATTTAATACTTTTATGATTTTCTCATGGATGCCGCTGTCAGAACTAGACCAAAATGAAATGGGACCAAACGGGAAGCACCAGCTTTCAAACAGATAAAGAATCATCAAAATCGGTTCACCCAGTCAAAAGTTCTGCGGTAACAAACAAAAAAAAAAAAAAAAAAAAAAAAAAAATACAGTCGAATTGATAACCTCCTCCGTTTTTGTTTGAAGTCGGTTAAAAAAGAAAAAAACGTAACATCTACAAGCATAAAAATCATATTTGAAGAGGATAATAAGATTAAACGAAGAAATATCATTGAGAATACTTTTATATACCAGGAGCCTAACACTTTTTAAACCAATAATCGTTTTATTTCATTACGAAATATAACCAAAAAGCATCAGAACGTCCAGCAACAGTTTCAACTGATGTTTTTAATGACTCACGGTGAAGAGACTTCTTTACGAATTCTTAGTAATCCATAAACAAGTGAAATTTACAAAATTTAAAAAATTCCTGAAAAATTGTCTGGTACGGGACCCTAAATTCGCACTTAAAACATATCTAAGAATACTCTCCATTAAAGTACCGTTTTCCATAAAGCCTTTTCCAGACTGAGCCAATTTTGATGATCATCGTCAATTATTCAGCTTTTCCGGATACGGCACTGGTCATTAAAAGACTTTTCATTCGTTCGGTTCATCCGCTAAGGTGCTACGATATCAGAGACAAACAGACAGACAGACTCAAACATAGCGGTTAAACTTATAGCACCCTTTTTTTTAGTTCGGGAGTTAAAAACAAACCACATTGACAGCCAGTCTCCAGCCTACTTACATTCTTATAAAATACTCTCATCTCAAAATGGTGCACTACAAAAATATTTGTAGATAAATTATCGTAGTCTTGGTACAATATCTTACTAGTGACAGAAGTTTAGTGTACGATTAAAAGTTGGCAGACCTGGCTCCTTGTGTATTATTGAAGAACCTAGGTTAGCGTGTTAGGTATGCTGAGTAGATGTGAGTAGACTGAACGCGCGATGTTGTATTTACTCTTGAGGATATATATAATTTTTTTGTATGTTAATAATTTATGATTTTATAATTTATAATATGTGTTATATATGCAGTGATAATTCACCTTTAGGTTATAGAAACAAGATTATTACTGTTTGTTCACTAGGCTTTTAATTTTTATTTTTAAATGAATCATCTTTCACATTTCAGACAATCTCATCTGATAATAATTATGTATTTATGTTGTAAATTCTTTTTAAATAATATGTAGGTGAACAATTTGTCACATACGTTGTATTACAACATTCGCTGGAAAGTTATCGGTAAAGCGCATTGAAAAACGTTCCTAAAAACTAGAATTTACACTGAAAAAAAAATTCTTAATATCAACCGATAGGAGGTTGTCTTAACGAAGTTGACACAATCGCATGAGGTTGTCATTATTTTAATTTCTTTTTCAATGTGTACGTTAAAGTTGAATAAAAGATGTCAATAAATGTATTTTATTTACATATAAAGATAGATGGCATAAAAGACATACTCCATTCTTTTAGAAAACATTATTTATTATTTTTATCATTTCAATGAATAGTCCCGAATTATAAATAACATTGTGTTAAATTTATTATCATAGAAAATAAATGGACCATTTATAAAAAAGTGTCATATCATAGTTTATGATATAATCATAAGGACATATGCGGTATAATTTTTATTTCCGCAATCAAAGGGGCGCACATATGTACTTACAATACAACAAACGAGGGGTCGACATATCAAAACACCCTTGTAAAGTTATACCTTATAGATACACATTAAAAAAAACCGTCTACATATGGTGTACAATGAAAGTGTTACGATTTTACGATCGTACTAAAAAAAATTAAATCAAAACCACACATTTTCGGTTTTGAAAAAATAATAATGAGTACTCCCCTTAAACAAGTCCGCCTTCATTATTTTTTTACTTCCTTGTAAAAAATTCAATGTTGTGTTTTCATGCGCCACGGGCCAGGACCCACAAGAATGAATAGAATGTTTGTTTTTAAAATACAGGGGCTACAAAATTTTACGGCAAGCTTAGAAAGCCATCCGGTAGTGCGAATCGGGCATTAAGGGTTCCGTACCATCGTATTGATATCCCTGGCTCCAGACCTATTTTAAATATACAGGGAAGTGATGTGATTTTTTGAACAGAAGAAATTGATTATAGAAACAACTGTCCATGAGTTTTTGTTGCATTAATTCCGTCCAATTGAAGATAAATAAACAGTTAGATTATAGATTTTGTGTTGTTTATAATCAACTTCAAAATAAAATTAAAAAAAAAAACCAACGAATTGTGAATTTAATAAATAATAAATAAATTGATATGTTATTAGTTAGGCAGCTGGGGGCGATCAAATTTTATTTAAGAAGATTTAATCATTCGATAAACTTTATATATATGATTGAAATTAAGCTTGAAGTTAAAAAATAAATAGTAGAAGCTGCGTCTGGAATTACGTAATCATTATGACTTTTATCAAATAATAAAATCATGTAATTTATTTCTAGTTACAGGCGGCTTAAAGAAAACTTACATTTTGGTGGCCTTTTCTATAGAAAATTTAGGAAAGAAATTCTAATGGAACTGTAGAGAATATTTACTCGCCAATACGTTCCGTAACCTCTAGTCGCATGATGAGATATTTGCTCACGCGTTCTACATATGTGTCAAATATTTGTGCGTTAAATATTTTCATCAATTTTTTTTTAAACTATGAACTAATAGTAATTGACAGACGGACAAATAAGCAGACGACCATGAAAGTGACTCTATAAGGATTTCATTTTTGCCTCGAATATACAGAAATCTAAACATCTCATTGGAGCTACGATAATTGACTTAAAGTAGCTTCTGCACCTTTTAAGAGATACTAACCCAGCTTCTTTACTAAAATTTTAACAGTTTATTCAACTTAATTCAACAAAATTTATCAATAACCAAAAATAGAAGAATGAATTATTATTTATGATTAGTGTTTTAATAAATAAATAAATGCCGACCCTCCTTCTATTACGCGAAATACAAATAAAAAAAAAGCAACTTTACCGTTAAAGTATGATTATTAATTTAAATAATATTTACCCCAAAGGTTTTTAAACAAAGCCTCTTGACTACTTTATTATTTATAATAAATACATGTCTTATTTTATTATAAATAATTATTATTATATACATTGTCAAGGCTAGTAGCCTATGAGCTTTAAATTTTAAAGATACAATCATTATGAGAAAGTTGATTAAAAAATATAATAAAAATATTAGTGTAATTGCCCAAATAGGATACGAACCGTGGACCTCTTGCATCCACGGAAAGTGCTTTAACGGTTAGACCAAATGATAGTATATTTTAGATTAAAAATTGTTGTTTTTACATTACCGATTATTTTCAAAAAAGCAGCAAAATTTTGCACTTACCTGTAAAATAGAAAAATAAAAATTAGTAAAATAAATAAAAAAATATTGAATTATTATTTTTGAATGATTTTGATTTTATTAAAAACAGAAACCATACGAAAGAGGAACCATATGATACATAAATATTTTTAATAAAAAAAATGCCAAAATTATAAAATCAAAATTTTGAAAGAAATGTGAGTAATATTGCCTAATCAAGTGAAAGCCTTTTATTTTAACATCTGGAAAGTATATCTCATATTTGTTTCCATAAAATATGTGAATTACACTTGAGAAATTATTGGAGTAAAACTTATCGTTCTTAAAACAATTTAAAGAGAAATATCTTAACGCTAGTGTATCGAAGAGTTAAATGATTTGATCGCGATGGGAAAGTTTTACATAAATATTGTATTTAAATATTCAGCAACGGAAATTGTGGTCGAAATTTTTAAGTAATTGTTTTATTATGTAATAAAGAAGTGGGATATATATTTTTGAAATTGTAGATATTTCGTTTTGAAAAGAAATGTGTTTAGATATTTTATGGAAATTATCAAACCATAAAAAAATACAGGATCACTTTACAAAACCACTAAAAACTATTGTCAAAAGTTTTGTGAGCATTCAATATTTAAAAAATGAAAAAACTTTGAATAAAAAACACGGAAGTGTTTAGAACGTGTGAAATTTGAGATGATTAAGATTTAGAAGGGCACATAAAAAAAATTGATCGCACAATTTTTGACTTATGTGATATATGCTTATTCAAGTCCTCGTCACATCTTCGAAATTTGGCATTTTTAACTCTTGGAGTATAATGACACGTGTTTTAAGAAAAAAAAAACTTAACCAAAACCATCCCTTGAACACTCTGTAAATGAACTTAACCATACATAAAAACGAATAAATATTTTATAATTTATTCCATATGAAAAATCAAAAACCACAAAATTGATTTGTCGGTTCGCGTTCAATGTTCAATATTGTATATTTATAATAATTGTATTTGGTTACTCAAATCTCAAACAGACACGTGAGAATTTCGTAAAACTTAATAAAAACAATGCAAGTAAAACGTATGAGTACAAAATTTTTAAAAAATCAATTACATTTTAATTAAATTATGTACATTCAATAAACCGGGACTTGGGCGTATAATTTTTTAATATAATAAAAATAAAAAAAGGTATTTAAATATTATTTTTTTTGACATCGAAACAAAAAACTGAATTATTTTTATAAAACAGTTATTTATTTTTTATTTCAATAAAAAATATTAAAAATTATTTTCAAATCACAAATCACATTTACTTCATTAAAAATGTCATCCTAATTTAGGACCTGACATCTCAAACAATTTTGAGTAGGTAAATTCCACAAGAAAATAAAAATTTCTTCAATAATAAGTAAATTATAATAACTTTTATAATCTGACACCAGAGGCGTCGGTATCATCACTTAAATAAAAACATTTTTGCAATTTTTAAATATTTGTAGAAAATCATTTCCTAATTCGTATCTTGATATCATAAATAAAGAAATTATAAAGAAATTAAAATGTTGTTGGAAGATTTATATGAAAAAAAAAGTATGTAACGATATGCAAATTAATCTTTACCACAGGAAAACATTTAACTCTCATTAATCAAAATGATATGATACAAACATGATGTCGTCTTCATAAAACTATTATGTAATTATACAAAAGAAAGTTTTAATAAAATAGTTTTTACTCAAATATGGAAGTGATATAAATAAATCATTGTATACCTTCAAATCGAATTCAAATTAAGATGTTTTATTTAATAATTTTATTACGTAAACAAAATCGATAAACAATTTATTAAAACATTTTAACTAAGAAATTTTTTTTTTTTTAATAACAGTAAAACTGACTTTAAGAGAGATGTAATCAAAAAATTGTGGGTGGCTCTCTCTAGAAAAAAAGTTATGACTAAAAAACATTGCCGTTAACTTTTATAGAAAGGTGTTGAAATTATTTTTAATTAATTAATTTTTTTTAGAAAATAAAATCGAGTTTGGTTTTATCATTTCATCGATAAATATTTTGAAATTACAAATATTATTTCTGGTAAAATATATATCTCAGACGTTAAATAAATTAATATAAATAAATAAATAAACAATACGCTTTTTTACGATGATAAGAGGTCGTTTAACTTTTTATACCTTGATGTATGTATATATGAAATATATCAAGGTATATGGCCAAGAAAGATAGCCACTCTTACAAAGCCACGCATATAGAGCTGATATTACCATATAATACATTCTATATAATTTGCACCCTCACGGGTAAACATTGATGTTTCGAAAAAATGTTTCTAACAAAAAGTGTTTAATTTTTTATAAGGAATATTTTTTACATACATCTGTAACGGTTTACAAGATGGATTCTGCGAACTCAGGACCTAATTGACCTATGTTGTTCATTTACGAACTCGACCTCACTTTTTACGTCCTAAGCACGCTATAAAAATTTCAGTTTGATCTCTCTTTTCGTTTTTGAGTTATCGTATTGTCAGACGGGCAGACAGACATACAAGAAACCGGAAATGAACTAATTAGGTGATTTTATGAACCCCGATACTAAAATTTTGTTGTATCATCAATATTTTTAAGCGTTACAAATTTGGGATTAAACTTAGTATACCTCGATATTAACATAAATAATTTGTATCAAAATAAAATTTATGATAAGTGATTTTATTTTAGACGGCTCAAAGTAGGTAAAACAGGTGCTTTTCAAAGATGAAAAAAAAACTGAATTCACTTATTATTACAGTGGAACGCATTTAAATATCATTTTTATGCTAAGATAAAGAACATAAAATATATTAAGAGGTTTTTATAATTTTTTTTTGAAGTAGATAAATATAAGATTACCTACAATTAACTTAACTCTAAGTAACTCTAAACAGATTAACACAGGTGTTTGATTGAAGAAAGAAACACCACAAACACATCGTACCTATTGGAAATTATTTGTGTAAAGTTTATATTTTTTTTAGCCAACGGTATGGATTGGATGTGAGTACACCGTATAGTATGAGTATGGTAGGCGCATCACACATCACCAGGTATGTGGATGTTGCATTCATCGGTAGTGAAGATAGAATAGAAAATACCATCTTCTTGTTCATCTTATGGTAGATTTTACAAATTTAAGATGAGACAGTCAAGGTCATTTGAAAACATTTATGTATAATTATTTTATTTTTATACTGATATAGACAAACGTGGATTGAATTGTTAGAGGAATACTTTGCTGGGTTTTTTGAAAAATACAAATTATATACAGTTAGACAATAGCGTGACATGCCACACTAAGACACATTGTTTTTTGTAAAATTTACCGTAGTCAAGAGTGTCGTAAAATTATAACAACTAGAGTATTATCGTTAGTCAAAAATAAATCATGAAATTTGAAAAAAGTTAAAATTTATGTAAAAATATACCTAAATATTCTAATTTGGAGTCATAAAAACACATTTTCCTTTTAAAAAATTAAAATTAAAAATCGTAATTTTTAAACTGTATACCACGTGACCTAAAACGCGGGTAAGCCCTGCTGTGATGTCATAGCGATATGAGTCATGGACCATCAGTTAGTTCAGTGTAGACAGTTGGGTACAATATATCCATATAAATAAGTATTTATATTTATATTATAATCAGATGTCTATGAATAAATCTGTCAAACTTATTTGTGTTATTTCGTATAGTGATACCCATTTTACGTCATCAAATTGGATGCCCGCGTTTTTGACAGTTTAAAAAAGTTTTTGCAAGAAAGCGTCCGAAATAAATTTTTGGTGGCTTTTTATTAGCAAAATCAACATTTTGAAGAATTTTTTCAAAAATAGTGGAATACCCTATTGTTTAATAAGAGGCGATATAATATTTAAAAATTCGGGATTTGATCCTGTGACCTTTAAAACAAGTTTTGACTATAATACAAGTATAAAAAGTTATTCAATTATATCTATTTGAGTACTAATTATGTTCTAGCCTACAGTGAAGATAAATTTATATACAAAGACACAAAACAGAGTATAAGATTAATTAGCTAACTACCATTTAACTCTTTAATCATTTATTAAAATCTTCTGCTTTTTACAACAGTCTGCCTTGCCTCATGTTAGAAGGTGTGACTCCCAACAAATATTCTTGTACATATATGGAACATTACCTAACCTCAGTCAGTTCTTGTGTGTTCTTGAAACATTTCACACTAAATTTTATTTCTAATATCTTACTATTTGCATCTTTTGTTTTCTACTTCATTATCAGAAATTTTGTGCTACGTTTTGAAACAAAACAAAATTTATCGTTCAAAGTTGGCTAAAAAAATGATGAATCATATAGGTTGCCCTTTTCAATTGGATATTTCTATATCAAAAAATCTAGAGAGTGTGATAAAAAACTATCTAAAATATTTAGACAATCTTCAAAAATATAATAAAAATATAAGGTTGTCGATGATATAAAAACAAAATTTTAATTTAATTATGACTTCATCCAAGATCCATTATTTGATGAACAGAGACGACTATAGCTAGAGTATTGATGATTGAAGAGAGATATATATATTATCAAATTTATAAGGAACACTTGCGCACAATATATTATATATTTTTGTAGTTGCGTGATATTTTAAAGCCAAAAATAACTCATTACTTGACTACAAATCATTTTTTCAATACTGTAGGTTTACAACCACCTTAATGTTGCCAGTGTTACACTAAAAACTATTTCACCTGTATTTCTAATTTATTTAATAAATAAATTTCACTAAACATTAATATAAATTGATTAATTATATTAATGATAAAAATTAATTAATAATATTAATAATTTGCAGAAAACATTCTATGTGATATTAAACATAAAAAAAGAGAAAATTAAAGAGATGTTAAAATGACCAATTAATTAATCTTTAAGTTAAACGAACACACAGATAATTAGTATCTAAGTATGGTTCTCATCATATTAAAAAAATTAAAACACACAACCTCTTTATAAAAACTGATTAATTAATATAATTTTAAATGTACATAATAAATTATTATTTTTAAGAGTTGCTCTTGCTCTGTGGTTTGTCTGTTTTGAACTCAAACTCGGAATATATGTTCTTTTTGTGCCTTAGTGCATGTAAAAAAGAATAATCCTATAGAAATATAATATCTCTGTCCTTATTTTATACACATGTATGTCCATGGAGAGAACAAATTGAGTATATTTTGTACCGAAATGTAAACCAGTGTATCTTAAACAAATTTTTAATGATCTTAACTAAGTCTATGAATTATTATTATTAATAAATTACTTAGAGTTCTAATTCTTTTTTTAAATAAACATTTTTCATGGTGAAGAACGAACATAAGAGTTGATTTATAATTCTGATAATTTTTTTTATGAAATATTGAATTTTTTCACTCCCATGTACAGGTTAAACTTGTAGATATTTTGATATTGTTGTGATTACTTCGTAGCGAATAAATTTTTATGTTGTAACTCGATCTATCGCTAACGATTTATAAGATGTGTCCCCCGGATCCAAGACTCAGTTGACCTATGTAGCTCATTTTCGAACTCGGCCTCACTTTTTGCGTCCTGAGTATGATATAATTTAAGCTTGATATCTTTTTTCGTTTTGGAGTTATCGTGTTAACAGGCAGACAGACAGATTATTTTTTTAACACCTAAACCAAAATTTTGTTCGTAGCATCAATATTTTTAAGCGTTACAAACTTGGGACTAAACTAAGTATACCTTGATATATATACATGGTATAAAAACACTCTGGTTGCGTTAAAATTTAACGTTTTAAGTGTTTTATTAAAACACATAAAGGTTGAACGGTCAGTCTTTTTGCAACACTGTCTTTTTGCAGTACCCTCAAACTTTTTTATTAACAGAAAAGTTTTTATCTGAATCCCAATAAACCTTAAACATTTGAGTTTCTTATGTATTTATGGCAAAATTTGTGTCGTTGTAATTAATTAATGTCCTGGGTTTATTAAATCTCTGAACACTTTACATCCAGAAGTCGAGTGAGCTTTCCACACCTAATTTTTTTTTTAGGAGTTATAAAAAAGCAGTAAAGCAAGTAACTAATTATATCTAACAATTCACGATTAAAAATGTATTTTTTTAAATATATAAACACCAGCAACGTTCGATCTATTTACTCTAGAAAGAGAAGAATGGGATAAAAAACGGCTACACATTGTGGAATAGAAGTTTAAATGGAATGCATATTATATAGAATGCAGCAGAGATTTAAAGGAGTATGGATGGAAGTGTGTTTTGTATAAATAAGAATACTAACATAGTTCTATAAAATATATGAGCATATCATGAAATACTAAACAGGTTCTTGAAGGAATCTCAGGGTGATATTTTTACTACAAATAGTTCTTTTTTTTTCTCTCTTATTATTGAAATCTAATGTGTGTTTTGGTTTTTTTAATTACTCGAAAAAAAAAAGGGGAGTTTGTAAAATATCGAAGGAAATTTCTATGAATTTTTATATATATACACTGAACAACAAATTACATCCCTAAGTTGACCGTTTCATATTGAAATAAAGTAAAAATACTTTCAAAGAATTACCTAACGATTGGAATAAGTACAGCTAAATATCTGTATTTACCATAGAATGGAATTGAATTGAAAATATGAATTCATTGATACAAAATCACTGAAATTAAATAAACAAAATCATTACTTCTATGGAAGATATTGATTTTAGTTTAAGTCATGCATTTTATTGACGGAAAATAAAGTTGTACTCAGTTGGAATATATAATCGTGTATATAAAGCGAATCGATGAATTAAAAGAAAATTTCTTTGCGCTTGCTTTAAATAGAAGATTTAGTTATGAAGATCACATATCTATCATGTTTAGTCCATATGTGATTGAGCCAACTACATGAAGATTATTGCAACTAAACTTGTGATGAGGTTGAGACAAACTCATCGGTTGGTATGAAGAATTTTTTTCTTCAGTGTACACAATTATAAATTCTCAAGAATGTAACATTTTGCCTGGTTCTTAAAACAAATCTTTAAACATAAAAAAATTATAATGTTTTTGGGTTTCGTTAATAATTTAACATAAAAATTCGGCAATTCAAACAACCAGATCGTTAAAAATACATAAGCCAAAATATTATGATTTTTTAAATTCAGTCTTCAGAATCATAAACGAATTTGAATTTTATATGTTAAGTTAATTGTAGTATTTTTAACGAAATATTTAACGCCTTTTTTGATCTTGAAATTTAATTTTTATTTTATTGTCGAAATTGTTTTCTGTGTCGTTTCCCACAAATAAAATTTATTGCATATTTTAAATAAATAAAAATTAAATGTTTTACTTTTTTAATTCGGTCTGTTTAAAAAATTACGCAGTTTTCGAGATATGTAAATGATCATTTTCTACAACTGTATGCATGCACAGATTAAAATCACGGAAAAACAATTACAATTCAATTAGAATTATTTTCATTATAGTCAATTCTTAGAAATTGCCAACATTTGTTTTTGTTTCATTATTTAAAAATTATTTATCATAAGAATTCATTCACAATTTAATTTAATTGTATAAAATTTACACATAAAACAGTTCATAAAAAAAACTTCGAGAATGGTTTTTTGTTCCCCTATTGCACTTTACAAGATTATTATTTCTCAATATTGACATAACTTTCGATAAAAACAATTACTTTGCCAACCCCTCACTCCTCTCACATTTCAAACAATCTATGATTTATGAGAATATTATTAATGAGTTTGTTTCCGATCCCATGATGATGTTTGGTATATTTATTCAAGTTGGAGAGTTGGTTATGCATGAAATAGTTAAAGAAAACAGGTGCGCAAACTGGTAGCTGGTAGCTGGTAGCCAGAGCAAGTAAGCTTAAGGCAAACAACCAACAAACCCATCTCGTCAATAAATGCACAGAATATTTCTCTATTTCATTCCATTTTAAAAAAATACTAAATAAATGCATATTTTAAAACTGGGATGTGGTATGTTGTGGTGTATACAGGGTGAGTCAGAACTAAGGTACACACTTTTTAACCAATATCAATTTTTCGTCGGAAGCTCAGATGGTAGAACACTGGTCCAATAACTCAGAGACGGCAGTAGATTAGATCCTTAGGTTATATTGGCTGTCCACGAAGGACACACTTAGGCTATAGAGCCCATTGTGTTACCATATATGTGTTTTACCACTTTTCCGCTGATAATTTCATTTATCAGCTCCTCAATTTCAGAGGCTGAGTGCACCTCCTTCATGCATATACCATGCACTACACAACTATTAATTAAATTAATTTTGTTGCGACGGCGGAAATCGAACCCGCTACCCAATGCATACCGCGGACGGAATTGGTTACCCCTTAAAAAACTGAGCTAATAGGGCTTAGGAATAATAACAGTTATAATTGCGGAACGGTTTATTAAACTCAAAATTATTCATCAAATCTGTTTTTTCTGGAACAACTGGTATATATAAGTCTCTGAAGATATTTTAGAAAAAGATGGTAAATAGTTATTATTATATTTTTATATAATCCACAATCAATTTACAATGGCAAGTTGAATGGACGAAGAATACTGAACTACCTATAAAATAACAATAAAAATAGTTGCATGTCTTGAACTAGTTACTTTGAATCTGATACGTTATTAGTATCTACCTAGAACCTATAGCCAAGAACGTTACAGTTTAGGATGGTTCGATACATTATTTTTTATTTTTTTTGTTAATACCAGTTTTTATTTTTGTTTTTTTATTTTAATAATTTTTATTTAATTAATGATAATTTTTATATTAATTGTATTAAATTCACACTTTTTAATTATCATATAAAATTGTTTGAAAAAACTCGATTCGATAAAAATATGAAAGCAAGGTGATTATGAATCTTAAATAGTATTTAATAACACTTTTTTTTTTTATTTTAATCTACAGGTGCTTGTAACTTCGAATCAATTATTATCTATTGGAAAAATCAGTAATTTGCAAACAGGCTTTAAAATAAAAAGGACAAGCTTTTATTGTACTAAAAAGTAGAAAATAATTTTATCTATGAGTCTCTCATACCCGACTATTTGTAAAAGCTTGAGGAGTTCAATTTAAAATATCAAAAATGAATCGGAACGCCTCATCTGAATAAGGCGTTGAATGAGTGAATAATTTTCATATTTTCCACTTTTAAGTACAATAAAAGCTTGTCCCTTAGAAATTATTTTTAGAAAGACTAAAAAAAATGTATATTTATCAAATATGGTGGAAGCGATGGGGAAATCAAGACGCCACAACCGTACCATGCATTGTCATCCAAACAAAATGTGCATACAAAATTTCAGTTCAATCGGAAACCGGGAAGTGGATCAAATTTGACTTGGTTAAGACAGACAACGGGACAGGTGAAACTAAATAAAAGCTTGTAAAAAACAGTATGGTTGTATATTACTGTGGTTTCTTAATATTCATCTATTAATTCAATACCAACAGACACAAAGTTTAAGTCTATAATCGGAATTCTATTTTAAGGAAAATATTGTTTCATTTTCATAATATTAGCTAAGAAAATTATCAAATTTAGTGAATCTTTGATTCCATTCCTACGGCTACACCATATGGTACAACTACAAAAATAGCGCATAGCGCTCAATAACAATAATTTAAAAATAATAACCATATCGAATTACACTACAAAAATGAATAGTTATCACTTCTTGAATTGCATGCGTGGTTTGGTTTCAAGTTAATAAAATGTGTTAAAAAATTGAATTTTTTTGTGTTATTTGTGGTTAACCACCTTAACATGAAAAAAGTTAATAAAAAAGTTTTGTAGTTATAATTTAAATTCCAGTATAACAAAAGCGACAAACATCGTTTAAAAACATTAAAGAAGTAACTTATTTTTCACAAGTTTTTCAAGAGGGTTAGCACTCCGATATTAATCTGCTAATTTATTGAAATATTTTAAAAAGTAAACAATATCGTTACGTTTTTAAGAAGACACTAAACAGTGTTAATATTTTAAAATAAACAAAATTTTTACCCCATAGTGTTCATCAATCATCGACTGAGGGATGAATGTTTGGTACAGATTACCATTCTTACATATCATTATCGTAAACATTCAAGCGTGTTTCCTAAACTAAATACATCTAGAACGTCTTAAGCCCCCATCTTCGTGTACTGATTTATATCATTAATAATTTTTGAACTGTAAACATATTGTTTTAATATATTTTTTTCGAAGACAAACACAATTTATTTTTCGATGTGACAACATTTTTGATTAATCGATTTTTAACGTGTCGTTATTTTGAATAAATTTAGCTTTTAAATACTTGTACAAGCTTTTATTGTACTAAAAAGTAAAAAATAATTTAAACTATGAGTCACTCATACCCGAGTCTTTTTGGTTTTAAAGCAAGAAGAAGGAATACAATTTCAAAGATATTAGTTTTTAATCAATGGAAACGCGTAATTTAAAATTGATTAAATATCATAAATGTCCATTTATAAAAATCTAAAAATCGAAATATATCCCTTTTTAAATATAATTTAAAAAGACATTGAATGTGAGCTTCGTTTAAGAATATTTATGTTTACTTATGATAATAATATTCAATATTACTCAGTTGTTTTTTTTTATATTTCTCAATGGACCCCCAACTGATTCATAAATTGTCACATACATAAACACACTCATATTTATACAAACGATGAAGATTGTATGTATTATAGCTTCTAAAGACACTGTTTAGCTAAACTAATAGCTACAGAAAGCAAGCATGGAGACAATTATTTTAAATAATAATAAAAAACAATCTTTAGTTTTTTATTATAATTCAAACAAAATGATTACATATTAAAACCGTGGTATAGTAATTGCTTGTTAAATTAGTACTTTGTGTAATAATTTGATTGGTGAGTGAAGTGATAATAATGAATAATTTTGTATAGAATATTCATGGAATTTAAATTTGGTTCAAATATTTTTTTTCCGTAACTTTATTGACTGGAAATTTTAACTAAACCATTATTTTAGTAATTAATATCTTTTTAATTACTTAAAATTAGTTAATAAAAGTACAAATTCAGTGAAGGCATTTAAAAATTTCTAAAACGGAAATTCAAATTTTTATACGGGCGTGACATCAAAGTACGGGCTTGTCAAATTTGTTGACATACTGTATGATATTAAAGTTTTAGCATAGGCTTGTATTCTATAAATAATTACATGTAGAACCATTTTAATAAGTCACTACTACAATGTTGATAAAAAAGTCTATTATATATATATATATTTTTTTTATATTTTTTCATCTCATATTACTTCATCTCATGTAAGTCTCAGACTTTGTAAAACACATCGACAAGTCTGAACAAGTATCCACTTGTCTCGTTTAATCAAATAAACGCGAATTTGTTTGTGAAAAAAAAAACTATTCATATTTGTCTTAACCAAATGTTATAAAAATACGACGCACACTTGTTAAGCAAGTTTTTTTTATCCCATAGTAATTTTTTTTTTGAAATTAATTATAAATTTTAGGATTGTTATTAATAAATTAAGCAGGTTGCCACATGAGTCATTCTTTTAAATAAAGAAACAAGTGATTTAGGTCGTTTGAAGCAAAAATTTATGTCTCGATGAATCTATTTAAGAATCGATTGCCACTAATTTTAGAAACTCGTATACAAAGTAAATGTTTAAGAAATTATCTATTGTCATAAATAAAAGTAATTTAGACGAAAAATGTTTGCGAAAAATTTTTTGGCATCATCTCAATAATTACACCGAAATAACAGACAAAATTGTTCATTGATAATTAGGTGCCATTGAAAATTATTTGGTAGTCAAAACAGTGGTTAAAAATATAAAAAAAAATGTAGCCACTAGAGCAACTCTATATAAGTCAAGGTAAAAAGTATATGAACATGCGAAAAAAAACTGTAATTATTTTGTGAAATAAACACAAAGGAGACATAACAGACAAAAAATAAAGTAAAGTTAACTATGATCTCTGAAAAAAAAAACGTAATTTATGCACACCTCCGCATGATTACATTTATATGTGTTAACACCTGGTGGAGTTCACCGCCTCTTTATGTCTATGTGTAATCACCCGCCACCACAACGACGATGTGTCTCCCGGCCTTCATTTTACATACCTTTTAAATGTTATTACATCACGATAAATACACATTTCTGTTGTCCTATTTTAATTCTGTCTGTTTTAAAAAAAAAAAAACATTACCAAGTAATTACGTTAATTCATCCTTTCGTGTTTCATACTATATTCATTTTGATCTGTTAACGAATAAATCTTTGGCTACTCTTTATTACACTGTCCTTAATTTTTTTCAAGAGTATCTCCATGTATCTGCCGGAAAGGCAAAATTTTGATAAAAATAGGTTGGAAAAAATGCTGAAAGCCTTCGACTGCACATGCTCAAATAAGTACCCACCCGCTTCGCTGGGATTAAAAGTAAAGATTGATAAGGAACTTTAAGAAACGTTTGTGAAAAATTTCATGTTTCTAGACCCAGTGGTTTCAGCGTTGATCGATCAGTCAGTGAATCAGTTAGTTTCTCTTATTATATATATAGATAATAAAAAAATTTCGAGATTAATAAACGATTACTCATTTCATAGAATTAATTAGTATTAACAATATTTGAAGAATTTAGAAGTTAATTAACATAATACCTACACTAAGTTAAAAGTACAATAATATAAATAAATAATAAATGAATAATTTTCATTAAACAGAGCGATTAAAACTCTTGTGGTATGCGAATTGAATTAAACCATCCATACACATTCATAAATATTATTAAATGAAATAATATACAAAGTATCTCAAAAGTCACCACCAAATTTATAAAATAGCATAATAATATAAATATCAAATATTTGATAGCTATCACTATCAATGTCAAATGGATTTAATTTTGTATTTTTTTCACTTGACAAATCTCAGAAAAGTAAATATCTCTAAGTATAAATCTGTTTTGAAAGTGGTGTAATGACTTTTAAGACACTTTGTAATATAAAATTAAATGTTATATTGCTATTTCATTCGTAGTGAAAGTAATTATAAATATATTACTTTGATGATTTGATATGTGGGAATGTTATTTTTTCGCTACTGTTGTGTAGGTTGAGTCTGTTGTTGGATGTTGCGATGTAAGTTTAGAGTTTTCTTTGTTTTAAACGCCCAAATTTCATATTCACCTTTTTCTTTTTTTGCTATTTATATTTATAAAATGAATCATTACTTAATTTTTTGTTTTTATTAATTACTATTTTATACATCCTTCACATTATTTTATATTTATTATGTGAATAAAAAAAGATTTTAATAAAAAATTCAATAAATTTTATTTATTTCTGTCTATAATTAATTTAAATAATTGAGTATTTCTTATTTTGAAATTAGATTTAAATTTTTAGTTTTTTATTGTAGCAAAAATTTTATGTTTTTGCTCGTTCTAGTCTTATTTGGCCACAGAGAAAAATTGATTACTTTGTATTTATTACAATACATAATAATTTGAAATAAAGATTTTTTTTCTGTGCTCGTACTTATAAATAACATACAGCGAGTATTTTAAAAACTAAATAAAACTATACATCTTCGGCCGCTACGGCACAGTCGGTTTCGATACATGTATATATACAAATGTTAAGGATAAATTTTAATTAATTGCCTAATGATTTATGTAGTAAATAAATAATATTAATGGCCGTAAAAACTTCAATATAATTATATATGTGTTTATAATGGAGACTGCAATGGAAAAACATATTTACGAAAAATATATCTATCTGTAAGTAATATTTATTAAAGTTTGTAAGTGGTATTTTGTTTTTTAGTTTTTAGCAAAGACACTACACGACTGCGACTGCTTGCTGACTGCAATATCTCTTCATTATAAATGTTCGTACATGACCACTTCACGTAAATATTAATTATTTTAATGTTGTATTTAAAATCCTATAAATACAGAGTGATTTTTAATTATTGATAATCATCAAATATACAACAAGTGAAATTTATAAAATTTCAATAAAAGCCCGCCAAATTTCGTCGCCAATTTTTTAGTTTTGTTGTTAAAGCTAAGAACACGATCGATTAAATTACCTTTCAAACGAAACCAAAAAAATCAAAATAGGTTCATCCGTTTAGGCTCCACGATGCTACAGACCGACAGACAGACACACAAAACACATAGCGGTCAAACTTTTCGATAGAAACTTTATAAAACTATGAATTATATTACCTAGGAATAATTAATTTATAAGGTGCAAAAATAAGCGATGTTTTATTATCTGTATGTGACAAAATAGTTCCCATTCGCGTGTAAATGGTAAAACAAAGCGTATTTACGTTTTAATACAATGTATTGAACAGTTCATTATGCCTTTTTTATGTAAATAATCTATGGAAAAAAAATCTATAAAATGCCACACAAATTTTGTACGATGATGTTCAAATCTGGTATGATTATATCATTTAAAGAAAAAAAAAGTAGGAAACGTTTTGGGATTATTATTGCTATCAAATTTAACAGGTATGATATACAAATCAGTTTGATATTTAATTGATAAAGTACAGTGAGATTTATTTTCTACAATTTTACTCGTGAAATATTTTTTTTAAATATTATATAACGTTGTTGATTTATGAATATTCCGGTATATCGATAATTGTATGAAATGGCATGTTTTTTCTGTGTAAACTCTTAAAAGATTGCTTGCTTTTGTTTGCAAATAACACATATGTATACTTCACGTTGCTAAAGAAATAACTTTGAAATATATTTTATTGTTTTTGTATTTAAAAAGCCATTTTTCTACGCTATTTGCTTGTTTTTATTTTATGCTCTTTTAGAAATATTTTCTATAGGTGTATGCAATTGCATACATGATCGTTGAATTTACTCATTTCATAGATAATTATAATTATTGATTATTATTATTAATTATTTTAATAGCAAGTTAAATGTGAAATATTATTTTTTGTTTTTTACAAGTATATATTTTTACAGATAAATTTTTAGTAATCAAGTTTAAAAACTGTCAAAAATAATTGTGATAACGGTTTAAAAAAAAAAAATAACAAGACAAAAAATTTTAAAAAAACATTTCGTGTATTTTAGTGGGCCCTTTGACATTTTTATAATTATTTAATAAATTTTTGTGTGAAATATTTCCAATACTCCTGGGTGGTTTCTCAAACATTATTGCTACAGACCTAAGTGTATTGTGTCAATTGTTTGTACCACCATATTGAATTGAATGTTATCTTGATTGCAATCATTATATTCTGTCAAAATGATACACGATGTCACCTCCAGGCAACTTTTTTTTTTCATCCACCAATAATCAATTATGTATTGGGATATATATTTTTTGATTTGTACATTCAAGATTTGAAAAAAACGAACAGAACTAAAATGACAAAATGAAAACATGAATATTTGAATTATATAAAATATTGCCGATGCCTAGTTTCGATCCCGGTACCTCTCGCATATGAGGTACATACTCTATTCCCTGTCCTATAAACCGTGATTACAATAAATTGAAAAATGGATCATTTTTTTTGAAAGTGACTGTCATTGACATTCAATCTTGAATAAGCTTCTTTTTATTATTTAAAAAAAAAGTAATATTTTAAAAATGTTACAACATAATTTCATGCTGAAACATTGTAATACTTACTAAATTTCAGTTGTTAGTGGCGCAGCGCAATGCACAGCATGTGATTTGGTTTAATAAGAAGTTTTAACAATAATTTCAAAGTAGTCGACTTATTATTATTTATTAAATAATAAATAAATTCCTTTGATTATTTCAATTGTAATATATTTTTTAATACTTAACTTTCTATAAATAATACATATTATTTAAACAAACGGAATTTCATGCTCTGATTTTGTACTACATTTCAAGAAAAGAATACAAAAAAAAACAGAGATGATTATGCTTTTAAAATCATAATAAATGAATTATAATAAAATAATATTTTAATGCTCACAAATTATACGCTTTAATTTTTTATTTTTTCAAAAAAAAAGAACTGTTTTTTTAATATAAAAGTCATTTTGATTTATTTGATTTTAAATGGTAGCAAAGAGCAGCTCTTCTGTATTATTAACTGTAGTACCTACTTGTTAGGTTTCGAGAATTTTTTCGATTTGAGACTTAATCGAAATTAAATCGCCATAGTGTAGTCGGGGGTTATAAACATGGTTTGCTCTTTTATATTACAAATAATTTCAAAAACAAACATACATTAAAATGCATAAATATCAATTGATCATCATCTGTAAGGTAAATAATGACCAAACATACCAAATATAAAAAAAAATACGACTATTTAAAGACAAAGACAATCAAATAATAAAGAAGACAATGAATAGAAGATTGAAGTAAAGAGTGAGGAGTGAAGAGTGGTGTTAGATTGAAATAAGATGATAAATAATTCACTTTACACAATACACATTAAATCTGACAAGAATTCAAATGATTATCAAGATCAAAAACAATTTGAGTAACAATAATGTCGAATCAACTGTGCGTTGTAATAAATATACAACATTCCACCACATTACCTTTACAATACCTACAATACCTTACAATACCTACCAGTAACTGTTACTGTTACATATATTTATTTTATTTTGTTTTCATCAATAAATGTTACAATAACTTGGTTGCGCTGTCTTTCTTTGTAAGTCGAGACTCAAAAATTGTACCTATGCTTTTTTTACGAGAAATATTTCCCCCCAGTCAGTAGCCAAACAGTTAAAGGCGACTCGGTCACTGAGCGGGTCTTATTTTAAAGAGTACACAAGTCCACCTACTTTGCACACAACGAATAGAAAATTCGATTATGAAACTTTTCGTTTTTTTTATACTTGAAAGTAAAATATTAATTTACAAACTTTATGCATTTGTTGTTTAATGCATTATCTGACAATCTATTTTAAATAGATCAATCAAAGATGTAATTAACTTTTAGAATGAAAGTCCTTGTAATGTAAGCGTCAAACTCTAATCAAACCAAAAATGGAATTAAACATGCGGCGTGCGAATTGATTTCAAATAATTATATTTACACAATTTTGTCAATCAAAAACTTTGTATTCTGTGTGCAAAAAGCAGCAAGCGGGCTTGTATTGTATTTATTTTTGTTTTTAAATATGAAATACAATACTGTTTTGTTACAAGAAAGATCACGACACAAAAACATGGCTGCTGCCATAGTTAATTATTATGAGAAAACGTAAATTAGATACCTTTACAAACAGGAAAAAAAATTACATTCAATCATTGTTTTTAATAAACAAAATTGCGAAATTTTAAATATTATAAAAATGTATTAATTATTATTGTATTTGTTTATAAAAATATTGAATTTATTTGTTGTATATTTTGGTAATTTAATATATTTTTTTTTATATGTTATTTTAAATTGTAAATGATTTTGGAAATTTATACCAAGTCTCAATGAAATACAAGGTATACGTTTTTACAAGGCGCGTAAAAATTGAAATGAAATTTTAGTAAAATTTATTTTCTATGGATACTAAAGTATTGTCCTATTGTCCTAATTTACGCCCTCACGTAATAAACAGTGACGTTTACGAGCAAAAAATATCACTTTTTATTTTCTGAGCACGCTATAAAAATTTCAGCTTGATATCTAATTTCGTTTTGGAGTTATCGCGTCCACAGACAGACGAACGGACAACCGGAAATGAACTAATTAGATGATTTTATGAACACCTATACCAAAAATTTGTTCCTAGCATCAATATAGCATAGTTCGTAGCATAAAAAATTTGTAGAAATAAGTAAGATTTATTCATGAAGGTTTATTCGTCTTCGAAACGTCTCTATATTTTCAATACAGAAATCTAAGCTAAATTCTAATAGTTTTATAGTATTATTCACAGCTTGAGCCATACTAAGATTACACCCCATTGTTATATAAAAAAAGTGACGATATTACTCTATTAATTCGCTGCTGGATAACATAAGATTTGATTGTTCCAAAAAAACTTATCAAAGTGTTATCAAATATTTTCATACCGTTACACTTTATTCTAATTTTAAACAATATTATAATAAAATTTACATACTGATATGACGTCACATGGTAGGTAATTTATTGATGAATGATCAAAATCAATTCGTACATGAGTTTATTGTTTTTTTTTTTGTTGGTATTTTATACTTCTGTTACATATTATATCGATGCCGGCAATCAATTGGCCTTTATGGTGACCCCATCTGTATAAGTACAATGTTTCTTTTTGTTTTACACACAAAAAGATTTTTGGCTGAGTATTATTGGCATCTCATGCAGTAGTTTCGATATTGTTTGTAATGGTTGGTAAATACCAAAAGGTACCTCTTTCAATTTGTTGATAAATTATGTAACCAATAACTTTTTATTATTTGTTTAACGAAAAATTTAATTGATTTTTTATTGCTTTTAAATAAATGTGGATACGATATGCGACAAAAAATATTTCCTGATTTTGTCAGTCGATCGATATCCAAATATAAATGAAGCCAAATTATCTATCCTCGGAGCGATTATTAAAGATTATATAATATGAAGCAATTACACGATCGAATTCTAGAACTAATTAAAATAAATTCCTTTCATTATGTAACAAACACGTGTTCTTTGGTTAAATTTGTAATTTTCAATCGTTGTAGCAAATAAATAAAAAAAAACATATTAGATATTTTAAACATTTCAATGCCTCAATTGAAAAACTCTTAACTTATTAAATAATCTATAAATTAATTATCAAAAAATCGATCTTTGACTCTGATATTATTAATTAATAATATACGTTTTTTTTTTTAAATTTTATTTTGCAAAACGATTAATATATTTTGTGTTTAGATGAAAATATTTGATAGTAAATTGATTTTGAACTGTGGATATTAAATACAAATCCATGTACTGTGTGTATCAGTAAAATATTTAGTATCCGCTATACCCAATTAAATAAATTTACAGTCAATTATTGTTTTATGATAGTCCCCTCTTTATTCTAAAGTGACACTTACTAATTTAATGAATTGGATAGTTTTGTGAATTCAAAAACCTTTCTATTTTTCCCATAGCCATATCTCCTGAATCAGACCTCAGATCGAAATTTGCTAAATAGGTTTTCCATTTGTCTTGATAAGCTTAATTTCCTGATATAATTTTCTGCTATCAATAACAGAACACCCTGTATATATTAAGCTTACAGAAGTGGTATTTTTATTACTTACAGAGTGGGTAATTATATTGTATACTTTTCAGAAAATTGGGTAGGACAAAGCGTCTCTATTCTGATAATATCTTAATTCAGAATCAATTAGGGGTATTATTTTTCATACCTTCTTTGATGAAAGTGTGATCGGGCTTGTTACTTTGGACAGCTTTGAAGTCCTTTTCAATTGTAATGAAAGAAAATCGTATTATTTTGAGATTTTAATGATTAAAAAGTTGTAAATAGTTAGCTAATCCTGTGACATTTAGTATGTGATTGTAAATGAAATAGTTAAATCAGATAAAAACTAGCTAAGTTGAGTCTCTGGTTGAGTTAGTTGAGATAGTTAAAAGCTATTTAGAAATAACAGTTTGTATAATATACACTGTGTAAAAATATATTCAACAAGTTGAAATGTATTTATGTAGATTGGATGAAGAATAACTACTTGATATTATATTATTAAAACAAACCAGGCTTACAGGCTGTTTGTTTGCAACAATGTCTATAGGGATTCTGTTTTTTTGTTTGTTTGTTTTACAAAACAAGATTGTTTTGTTATAAAGCTGTATTTACAATTATTACAGTTATATGCATCACTTGATGAGATGAAATTCTTAAGAAAGAAGCTGCATAATTTTTAGCTTAATCAAAATAGAAAATATATTATTATCATTATTTTTAATTCTTAGAAATATATTGCATTATTCAAATTTTATTGAAACTTTGATGAAAATATTTCCAGAAAATGATTCTTTTTAAGCAAAAGGGATGCTTTTTTTTGCCATACTGTCTGATTTTGCTGCAATTTTAACTTTTTTGTTTTCATCGTCACTTTCATATGATGGTTTAACTTTTTCGACTTTTGGGGTTGGAGATTTTTTTAAGTTAGCTGAAGCTTTTAAGTTTTAAGGGATATGCTCAAAAATGATTACCTCGTACCCATTTAATGTGTTTCGGGTAAATGTAAGACAGCCTTTAATATTAAACTGTTGTCTATGTTTATAATAAATAAATTATGATGAATGAGAAATGCATATGAATAAGTAAACCAACCACCAGGTACTACTGATGAAGTCAACTATAGTCGAGTGCGTGTATTTATTTATTTATTTACTGTAATATACATACGCAATATTAATTATTCCTCAAACAAATTCTTTTCATATTTATTATTATGAAATATTAGAAAATACAAAGAATTTCTCAACATATTGAAAGTATGAGTATGCCAGGTTTGGTCCAGAAATGAAAGGTATGCTCTTTAAATAATCGATTAAAATTATTAATTATTAAATTCAGAAGGTACCACAAATATCGATTCTCGGGTCAGTAATTTTACTAATTTATATAAACCGGAGGTAATTTTAATTAATTGCAAATGGTTCAAAGTTCCGCAAGGATTAAGCCTTGTTCAAATTCAAAAGAGATAGTTTAAATTAATTGCAGATGATTCAAATTGTAAAGTTCATTAATTTTTTTGAGTTTCGCAAGGACCAATCCTTGGCCCATGTTAACTAACCACTAATTAACTTCGTTGACATTTTTCTAAACTCTATGTATAAAATAATAGTTATATAACACATATCACGTACATTTTACATAAATGAATCTAA
The DNA here is from genome assembly GCF_905475395.1 of Chrysoperla carnea. Taxonomy (NCBI): domain Eukaryota; kingdom Metazoa; phylum Arthropoda; class Insecta; order Neuroptera; family Chrysopidae; genus Chrysoperla; species Chrysoperla carnea. The sequence goes on along the minus strand of NC_058338.1, from coordinate 3,524,795 downwards.
ACGTAACTCGCTGTTGCACTGTTTTTTACACAATTAACAAACTTGTACTTATATTTATACAACTTGTAGTTTAAACTAAAGCAAATAAAATAATATATCATAAAAAATGTTTATTAATCCTATTTGTGTACATAATTAATATAAATTATTATTATTTCAAACTTGTTATTATTGATTATCAATTAATAATTGGTATTTACTTATAATAAATAATTCAAAGAATTAATATAACGGTTTGATGCATATCGTGTTGTCTCGTGTACTTTTGTTTTTTTGACATTTATATGTGTGTAATAAAAATAGGATGTAAAACATATTTTTTTTTTTGTGTAATAATTGAATTCAAGGGTCACTGAGTAAAGCCAGGCAGTACGAACGCGTATGATGTATCAACAACGGACAATTGATATTTTTTTTTTATAAATGAGAACGTGCGGCTATTTATATCCTTCAAAACACATGTCATATTAAACGATTATTAATAAAAGATCATTGCATTTCCGATCGAAAAAAAAAGTAATTCATATATAATGACATATATAATAACTAACATTGTTAATTGCTTAAGTACTCTGTATATATTTAAATTCAATTAAGTTTTGGTGATTTAAGTGCGTCTAAATGATTTCAGTTGATGGTTTATATCAATATCACTAAAAGTTTTTATGAATTTTTCGATTTCTGATTTTTTCACAAATTCCGAAATATTTGGTTTCTGTTTTTGGACTTATCAAGATAATTTTGATCCAAAAAACACAAAAATTTGATTCATTTAAAGATTGGATAAATAGTCTAAGAGATTTCGCTTTAAAATAGTTTTGCCGTGCCCGATTTCAGGCAGCAATTCGAAAACGATGATTCAAATCGTCAAATTAACGCGAAGAAATCTCTAAAGATTGAACGCGTAGGTTACGACATATCGTCAGAAATTCTATTAGTTTTGAGAGAATACCTTAAACACGATTGATTCAATTGCAAAATACCCTAACACATCTTAAAACAGGGTAAAAATCGATTATGAATTTTGAAAATCATCGAAATGATTAAATAAGATCGTACCGGGTCATTATACAGCGAAATGTAAGAGAAAATTTTATGGAAAATATTAAGAAAAACTAGTCACACCATTTTTCCATAAATAAACACGGGACACAATTTTTTTTATTAAATATTCATAAACTAATTACATATTCTTTTGAAAACATTAATAATTGAAAAATGAAAATGCTATTATTGACTTTGGAAAGTTATCAAAAATAAATGAATAATAAAAATAATCAATTATCGATTATTAATTAAAAAAAAATAAAAATTTTATTTTTAATACCAGGAAATTTGTTTGGTTATAAAACGTGTTATCGTTTTACACCGTTGATGAACACATTTTTATAGAAACAATAACACAACAAAAACTTTCAAATCGATCGTCGATACCTAATCAATTTTTATAAAACATATTTTTAATAATGCTTCTGGTAACAAAAAAAAAAGAATAATAATTTTTAAATAATTAGTTAATACAAATAAAATCAATTTTTTATTGTTTAATTTGAAGTGCAGGTATGTTGTTGTTGAGTATTTTAAATAAATTATTTAAAATACTAATCAGGAGTTTACTTATGTTGTTTTTGTTGTTTGTTAATAAATAAATAATAATCAATACACAAAACAATTGATCCAAAATGGAATTTATGTAATTAAAAAAAAATAAACAACTTTAAAACAAATCACAAAATAATGGTTCAAGTTTAAGTAAATTCAATCATGTTAATATTAGTTTTGACTCGAATATAGTTTTTTTCATGTAAAATGAAGTAAAAACATTTTAGATGTGTAATTTGACTTTTTTGATCATTCAAAATTCACAGGAAAACACACTTTTTTATTTTTTAGACTGTGACAAATATTTTTGTACAGAAATTATTTTATCTAGAAACCAGATTAAATGTACTGGTTAAAAGATTCTAGTATAATAGGAAATAAATTTAATAATGTAATCGTTTAAATATTGTTTTCTGAAATATTCAGTTGAAAAAAATTAAAGTTCAATCAATTTGAAATACACTATAAAATATTCAATAGTCATTGTTCAACCATACTCAATATAAACAAAAAAAATCAATTTCTAATAAATTCTATTTAAAATACAATTATTGTTTAAACAAACAAAAAATTTCCTCATGGCGGCTCTGAAGATATTGATGAACAAACAAGAGAGACTGTGGGGATATCCAAATTAGATCTGATCTACTGTTGTTTTACACCAAGAGCCACACCCGCTACATTATCGAACATTGGACTTGCATCAAATTTCTTCAGGTACCACAAGGATGTATCCTCGGACCATTGATTTTACTAATTTATGTCAATCGAAGGTAGATTTCATTGATTGTAGATCGTTAAAATACTTAACTTTTTTGAGTTCCGCAAGAACCAATCCTTGGCCCAACTCCTGTTTGTTAACCGATACGCTACTTATCAACTTCGTCGATATTTTTCTGAACTCTAAGCATAAAATATGATTATATTACACATATCACAAAGTTCGCCTGCCTTCCACAATGGATGAAGTCCAGCGCGCACGATTAAAATCTGATAAACCTGGCTCTTGGAGTATTTGTATATTGTGAGAGATCAATTTAAAACACACACATAATCAATTTTCTGTACTGTTTGTTTCTGATTAAAAATTAACTAGACAGGTCGTTTGAATTTGATATGTTTAATTATTATTTATTTTGTCTTATAATATTTGAATTAAATTTTAGTGAAATGAATTCAATAAATTTATTATTTGTTAAATAACAAGCGTTATTGAACACATACATACACAGCAGAAAGCAATAACAAATAGCTATAAGTGCCGTTATTGTGTTACAATAAGTTTTGTTAATACTATAACAAGAATTTAATTATATGCTATGTCATTATTAATTTTTTTTTAACTTACTATTTTTACAAAATAAAACAAATTACTTATTATTTGAAACAATTGAAAATTAAATTAACTTCAAAATTTGTGTGATGTTTTACCAAAACAAGCAAACCGTATCAAAACTTCGACATATGGTCTCCAATTTTATTATCAACATGCGTACACAGTTTATACAAGTTTTCGAAAATTTATCTTTTCTAAATATTTTTGTCGCCCTATTAACTCATTTGATTAAGGGGTAACCAATTCCGTCCGCGGAATTTTAATTAAAAGTTGTGATAGGCTGGTGTATTGCATGGTATATGCATGAAGAAGGTGCACTCAGCCTCTGAAATTGAAGAGCTGATAAATGAAATTATCAGCGGAAAGGTGGTTAAACACATATATGGTATCACAGTTCTATAGCCTAAGTATGTCCTTCGTGGACAGCCAATATAACCGAAACTAGCCTAAATATTTTTATTTCACTTTAAAAGTGGGAAAATACTCTTGATAGCCTTTTATTTCTACAGAATAATGTTAGCTATGTGATACCGACGATGCAGAATGTTTGGTCGTTTAGATCTCGATAATCAACTGAAAAGTTCGCGCTTTCAAGGGTGAAAGCATGTAAAACTCACTGCCCTTCCAGCTATTTATTACGATATTAAAAACTTCTCTTGAAGAATTGAAAAAACAAAGTGGAAAAGTTACATTTGGTGGTCGAAGTACCTTAATAGAAAAAACAATCGAAAGCTTTTGTTTATTAGCTATTGTGTTTATCTAACTAGGATCTATTTTATTTTATTTTATGTGTCAAGGCGAAATTAAAAAAAATAAATGTATCGATTACAGTTTTTAAAATTAATCAGCTTATATTTCCTGAATCATTTTAATCATTTTGGATCAATAATAAGTCACTGGATTATCAAATTCTTGCTGACAAATATCAACACTAAAATTTTATTTATTTTCATAGACATAACACGTCTTAAAGAATAAGAAATGCATTTAAAATGCCAGTTTAGATAAAACTTCAAAGTATGATTGATGTGGGAGCTGTCATACTTTTTTTTTATATTAAATTTAATATTTTTATCTAGTGCACTTGCTTTGTGATACGGTTCTTTTACGATTCAATTACAAGTGACAGTTGCTGTAATCAAACTGGCTTTTTTATTTTTGATTCGACTATTTAATTATTTTATTAAAATTTTTATTTTATTCTGGTTTTATTCAGTTTTATCACAGTCGGTTCACATAGTTCTAAAAATGGATAATTTAAAATTGAGGAGAATTATGTAAGTTCATAAAGTGTATTTTGAAAAAAACTCTCTTTTCAAGAATATTTTATGCTTGAAAAACTTTAGCTCACTTCAAATTCGACTCAACTTGAAAAAAGCTTAAAGGAAAAAGATAATTAATGGAGTGTGTTCTTAGATATGTTTGAAGTGTTCAATCTCTATCGAACGTTGGGACTTAATTTGGGAAAAACTGTTCACTTTTCTTTACATTTCATTTTAATTAAGGACAAATGGACCACAGAAAAATTTCTGAAATTAGTACAAAGAACAAATTTTTTTAATATAAGCTATTTCACTAAATTATCGTGTTTGAAAATATTGAACGGAACAAATCTTTTTTTTCCCAATAAAAAATGACAGTGAATTATGCATATCGAAAACAATTTAATAAATATTTATCCGATTAATAAGAGTAAGTACTGAGTAATTTAAGTAATAGAATCTGGTAGTTATTACCTTGACATCTTTATATTATTTATACTGAAGAGAATTTATTGAAACGAATTATTTAATTTATATATTATTGAAAGTAGGTAAATTGTATGATATGAAATATTACTTTAAATTTATTGATTACACGAAAAGAACTAACTTCTTATGTGCAGTGTTATTGAAAACATCATCAATAAATTAATAAATTGTATCGATTTTGAAAAATTATATCTTCAATTGCAGATATTATTGAAATATTTATTGATTATTGTTAGAAATTTAATTTATACTTATTATATTATAACACTTTTTATTCCAATTTTATTGTTTTTATCGATTTATTGATATATAAATTAATTGATTCATTTTTAGATATTTAATAATATCTTTTTATTTCAAAGCTTTTATTTAGTTTCACCTATCCCGGTGTATGTCAATTCTTGAAAGTTAAATTTGACCCACTTCCTGGTTTCCGATTGATTTTCCCATCGCTTCAACTATATTTGATTGACATACAATTCTTAGTTGTGAAAAAAAGACCAATTTTTATTGAACTTAAGAGCTTTTTCCTTAAGATAATGTTTTCTATGAGTCATTCATACATGACTATATGTAAAAGTTTGGGGTGATCCGAATCATGCTTGATTTTTTAAGTATATTGAGAAATCATTATTATTTCAACGTTGCTTACCATTTGATGAAGTTAGGCTGTTAAAACTTGGATCACCCTGTATATTATTAGTTTAAACGATGGTTTTTACACCTAAGGCGACATTATTCAATTGGTTAAACATTTGTTTCAAACGTTTTTTTGAAAAGAGATCTTTATAAAGTCTATAATATATCAAAATCACTTTTAGACAAAAAATATTTTATTCGATCAGACGGACATGTTTTTGTTCCTAGTATTCATTCAAAATTTTGAATGAAAAATATTTAATTTCATAAATCAAACTCTGGTAATTTTTTAAACCTTTTTTTTTGATTAAACAGACAATACTCCTTAATTAAACACATATTTTTTAATATAAAAAAATATATAAAAATCTATTTATAAATATTAAAAAATGAACTATAACAAAATTTCAATCAATTAGATTTCATCCAAAAAGAAAACAAAATGTTATACACATGGAGCCAGACATTATATTTTTCAAGTCATTTTAGAATGGCTGGGAATTTGAGAGACATTTGTTAAGTCGTTTCTAACACTTTGAAAACCAGAAATTTTTTGACAAGTTTAAAATTAATGAACAAGAAATGTCCGTTTTCCGACACTTCCTTGCTTTGTGTTACACAAAATTGCTCTCGTTTTTAACATTGTCGTGCAATTAATAAATATCATAGGCTCTCTGAAAGAGAAATCCTTGATCAAGACTGAAATATCAAATATTACGTCTGACTCTAGACCTAAAAAAAATATGTTATTTTTATTAGACGGATATAATTACTTTAAAAAGATTTAGTATTTTGTTAAGCATAAAGGTATAAAAATAAATATCTATGAATAATAATTAAAATTGTTAGTTTTAAAAAAGATGATTTTTCATATTTAATTAATCATTGAACTCATATTATTTATAAGCTTGCTTACTTATTTCCGAATACTTTTAAAATGATTCACACAACACATTCACAGCCTCCTAACCAGCCATCACAGAACCTATCATGTAAATTAATTGATCTAAGAATAACATTGAAATATTATTAATACCACACAACACAAATGTGGTGAATTATTAACTACATGTTTTGTTAATTTACCTTTCAAATCATAGACATTCTAAATTCTGTATAGATACCTTTAAATTTCAATAGAAATTCATTAAGAATTTACATTTAAAATCGCTCCAAAAGAGTGTGTTTTTTACACAATGTGTAATTCGGTGTACTAGCTTCGTCAAATTTTTGGTGTGTGAATTTTTACTACATTAAAAATATACAAAAATGTTACTTAACAAATTATATACCTTAAATGTGTAAAAAAGTGATAGTCTTGGCGACTTTTGGCTGAAGTTAAAACTTTAGACTAACTGTGTTTTTTTTCTTTCTATACAGATATTTGATACTCTATGATTTTAAAATCTATGAATAATAATATTTAAATCCGTGTGTCGTCTCACTTTTTATATTATTTAAGATAAATCGAACTTTTAAATCAATTGAACATTTTTATTAAATAATTTTATTGATATTTTAAAACACAGTAAATTCAAATCGTACATCCTTTTAAAATGAAGGTTGATGCCATAATTTATCATTCAAGAAGGATCTAAGAATTTTATAACGATTCATCTCTCACTTATTCTGGAAAGATAAAATTATATTTCACAATATTTCAACATAAATTTTTAGATAAATTAGTTTGTAATAAAATATTTGACCTTAATATTTTAGATGATTTGAAAGTTACTCCCAACTAATCTAAAACAGGATTCAAATACGTTGTTGACGAACGTAGCTATTTTTTCAAATAACAAATTTTTATTTGTTAAATGATAAACTAAAAAAAAAAGTTGCATAATTGCAAAATAGACCGCTACGTAAATAAATAAATATTTTTTATTATTAAACAAAACATGAAAATGTTATTCCAGAGTCGATCGAAGATCAATAAACATTATTGTGTTCCTGTACAGATTCTCAATGATATTTATTTACTGATTCAGCAAGGGAACAACACACAGATATTATCATTATTCGTCTTTTATTAACTGTTCTTCGATTATAAAGGTCAGTTCACATTCACTACTAGCTTTACTTTTCATTCAACAAACTGGCATAGGCGTGTTATTTTAAGTCGAAGTCACCATTGTTATCACTTTATTGTGAGTCTCTTTATCCAAGTCCGCATTGCTCATCGAGTAGGAAGCGAGACGGGTATACGACTGTTCTTACTATCTCAGTTTCTCTTACAGTAATGAGATAGGTAGAAAAAAAATGTTGCCTCTCTGTCTTACTCGTATTATTAGTTGCCACTGTGGGACTTCTCTGAGCCACATTTGCCCACGCCTGCTGTAGAGTGAATGACAGTGCCATTTACGAATGTAGCCTATGATACGTGAAAAAATTTGCGGTATAAATTAGATAGACAGTTGGATCCAGAACGCTACCCTGCGGTACACCAGAAATAAATGTATAAAATATTATTGGTCGTAAATAAAAAATCTTTTCGTGAATTTATTGATAATTGTAGTATGAAATAACCTTTATAAAAAATAATAAAATACCATCACATCTAGTTTTTTTTTATATTGTATTTCTATATAAAACATTAACGTTTAGTGTTAGATTATTTCCAATAAACGGCGCGGCGCCAGTTACATACTAGGCGCCTTTTGTACCACTTATATATTACTTGTAAATCCTTATTTATAAGAGAAGTTAATCTGGCTACACTTATGAGCTCTTTAAATACAAATACATGTATGCACACATGATGAGACAATGGAAAAAAGCGTCTAAGCATTTTAGAATAAGATTATAACTTAGAAATAAAATTTTATATGAAATTAATGCAATAATTCTAATTTAAAGTTGATCGAACTACTTTTTTTTTCTTACAATCAAGTAATTAGAAAAAAAAATCATTAAAATTAACAATTTGTTATGTGATTTGAAATATTTAATAAAATTAGCAAATTTTAGTATTGGGAATAAATTTATTGGGAGTTGGGAGTTTAATTTATACGGTTAACTTCTGGTTAATCAGATTATTTGTAATTTAGATTAGAAACTAAATATTCTAAATACTGTTAATGATATAACAAACAGGGATAAATATGACTGTTTGAACTCAGACCAATGATTTTCTAATTAAGTAAATTTTATCTGAATTGATTGACTGAATTTGATGAATTGATCACTATCATTGGTAAACAATAAAAAAACTCGGTTCACAAACACTATTTTCACTACCATAGCCCATCATTTTTCACCCCCGAACTAAAAAAAGGAGTGTTATAAGTTTAATGTCTGTGTGTCTGTCTGTGGCATCATAGCGCCTAAACGGATGAACCTATTTTGAATTTTTTGGTCTCATTTGAAAGGTAATTTAATGGAGAGTGTTCTTGTTTCAAGTGCGAGCTTAGGGTTCCGCACCCAAAAAATTTGTCGGAGTTTTTAAAATTTCGTAAATTTCACTTGTCATGTATTTATATGGTCATACTGATTTCTAGAGTCCTAAAATTTAGTCTACAGTACTACAAGAATAAAAAAAACTAATCTGGGTAAAAAGGACGTAAGAATTGCACCCATATAAGAAATATTTCTTGTTTTTATGCTAAAGTGTGTAACCATGACACAAGCGTAGACATAAATATAAAATTTTATACAGAAGTATTTTTTGACTTTCTTAAACCCTAATTTAAAACAACTTAAAAATACTAATAAAATTTAAATAGTCGCCATTAATATTTCATAATAATAATATATATTAAAAAAGAATCATAATTTTTTTGCATTTTAATAACATATAAATAAGATAAATTATTATTTATATTTCTTGTACTCTATACGTGGTAAATAGCGTTAGAAAGTAAATATCATATCAAATTATATTATTTTATAAAAATATATTTAACAAAAAAAAAAAAAGAAAAAAGTATATAATTTGTATTGTTAAGTGTAATGATTATGATACAACGACGTTAAATACATAATAACAATACAATTTATATATTTATACGAGACGAGAGACGAGATACCTTCTTTGTATTATATTTTGAATCATGCTCTTGAATATCCGACATACATAACACTCGTAGTTTAATTTATTTCATAAACTATATGCATTCAATCATCAAATGAATCCGAAATCTGAATTTTTTAGTAAAATTACCAATTTGCTGACTTAATAATCGAAACTATGCCAATATTTTAAATTAGGTTATTATTAAATATTATTACTTAATAATAATAATTTGATTGATTTAGTGTGTTAGAACCACGTTTTTAAGGATAACGCCGTCCAGGGCCTAACAATATATCAAGTTTCTTTTTATCACATTACACATATACATGTCACACATACATAACTGATAATGTCATATGAATACATACTATAAAATTCACATCTAATGCCCTCGTGAGTGAACAAAAAAAACTGTTTCAAACAAAAGTTTGACTCAAGTTTGACCTATGTTGCTCATTTACGAACTTGACCTCCCTTTTTACGTCCTGAGTGCGCTGTAAATCTTGATATCTCAGCTTGATATCTCTTTTCGCTTTTGTGGCAGACAGACAGACAGACAGACAACCGAAAATGGACTAATTAGATGATTCTATCAATATTTTTAAGCGTTACAAACTTGGGACTAAACTTAATATACTATGTACAAGTCAATTCAGTATTTTCTATGATATTGCTCAAAGTACGACATGTAGCCCTATATTTTTAACCTTCGAACTAAAAAAAGGTGTTATATGTTCAACCGCTATGTGTGTGTGTCTCTCTGTCTGCTTGTGGCATCGTAGTGCCTAAACAAATGAACCGATTTTCATTTTTTTAAATTTTGAATATTTCACATGTGTAGCGATATTCCGGATAGATCTCAAGAACTACCCCTCAGTCATCCAACAAATTGAATTTTTTTGATCATCAGCTAAATCGAGCCTAAGGTAATGAATGCTTCACCATGATTTCAATAATTTTCTAGTAAGATTAAAAAGTCCGTTCAATTTTCTTGAATAGATAAAAAGAAAATTGATGATTTTTCAACATGTTTTCATTACCATTATACAAATACGGAGTAAAGATATCTCATAATATATAGGGAATGAATCAGTTTACCTACAAAGTCTTAGTATGTGATACATAAAGTGTCACCATGTTCAATGGAGACAATGGAATAGAATGGATGGATATAAGAAGAACTAAACTTGTATGTTAGTTATAATAATAACATCTTCTTATAACAAAATAAACACCGACCAACCGACCGACCGCTTGCTGACTGCGTTGCGTTGCGCTGCGTTGCTCTACGATCATCCGTTATAATGTTTACATTTCTTCGTTTCTCAATGATTTATCTATGTTTGTTTATAATTCTATATCACAGCAGTGTGAATGTATTATATTTAAGTAGAATTGTCTAGTTTAGTTCTTGTATGTATCTTTTGTATCTTCTTAAAGCCATCTATTTAGAACAACACAAGACCATAGTTAGCAATATAATAATGACCAATGTCCACAAATAATCGATCTTCATTTAAGTATGTTTTGATTGCTGTTTGATTAAAATGTTTATTTTTATCACCTCTCATCTGCCTTTTTCGTTTAGGAAATCTTCACACGTTTACTTATAAGGGAAAATTAAACAGTGGCGTTCATTTATGTTGATTTTAAGACGCCATGAATTATATAGGTCAAAAACCTAATAAATTGAGACAAAAATTTAAAAATCTAATACGGGTAAACGCCTTTCTAGTATGTTTATAAAGAAGTGAACATCTTACTTAAAACATAGCTAAGAACACTTTTCGTTAAATTATCTTTCAAATGAAACAAAAAAAATCAAAATCGGTTCATTCGTTTAGGCACTACTCTGCCACAGACAGACAGACAGAAAAACACACACATACAAAGCAGTCAAACTTACAACATCCCTTTTTTTTGTTCGGGGGTTAATCAGTTGCATATTCTACAAGTGAAATTTACAAAATTTAAAAAACCCCCTGACAAATTTTACGGATACTTAACCCTAAACTCGCACTTGAAACGCATGTAAGAACAAACACTTTCCATTAAATTACTTTTTTCCTTTGAGACTTTTACAAACTCCACAGATTTTGAAAATCATCACCTTTTTTTCAGTTTCTTCGCGTACGGAAACCTATACTTACATTGGAAATATAGCTAAGAACATTCTCCATTAAATTAAGAACACTCTCTATTAATTTAGGCACTCGATGCCACAGACAGACAGACACACACACACAAATACAGCGGCAAATTTATAACACCCCAGTTTCTCGGGTCAATCATCAATTTGATGTCATAACGATTCACCTGACACTAAACAATTATGAAAATGGGGAATGTATTATTTTATAATATAAATTTTAATATTTATTAAAGTCAATTGCAATTAATAAACATAAATTTGATATTCTTGACGCATGCGTGCGCTGATTACAATCTTGAATAAAATAATATTAAATATTATATACCTGTGAGTGTAATTTAATTTAGAATTATCATTTTTAATTCTTTTAAATTCATTTTTTTTTTTTTTTAAATATATGAAGATATCTTTTTAAAGAATTAAATTATATTTAAAAAGAATATATTGAAAGGTTATAAATAATTCATAAGCAGATTATTTATTCTTATTATTATTAATATTAAAAAGACGAAACGTTGTAATACATAATATTATTTATGATAAAATATAAAAAAATTATTATATTTTGATATCTATAAATAATACACCTGGTTTTAACCTTTTGGCTTTTTTTTCATTTAGTTTGAAATCAACTTTTTTTTTTTTTATTATTATTGACATTTTCAAATATTATGTGTGTCAATGCGCTTGTAATCATAATAAAAATATTTACAAATTTTTAGGTAATCAAATTTATCATCAGTGTCTTAGATCATCATCAAAAATTTTATTAGAATTCCGTAGCAATTTATAAAAAAAAAATGGAAAAAATCACTTATGCTTAATGCATTTTAACTACACTGCGAAAGATATCGTGTCCACAGACAGACCAGACGGACGGAACAATCGGAAATGGAACAATTAGGCAATTTTATGAACACCTATACCAAAAATTTGTTCGTACCACCAATATTTTTAGGCGTTACAAACTTGGGTCTAAACTTAATATACCTTGATATATATTACTTATATACATGGTATAAAAAGTATGCAATGAAATTTCTCAGTGATCAAATACAATGGAATTATTTAATAAGTTTCTATTTGCAAAATAATCAATTAAAAATAGAATTATCTTCGATGACCCTATCATTATCGATTTAATATGTTGAAGGGTGACATACATATTAAATAAATCTATTGAACACATCTATATATCCATATTAAACCGATCAATGACTGGAATTTAATCGGATTTTATATAATAGTTGTAGCTACTCTACGATACAAAGTAATCATTGGACCAGAATTCAATTAGTTTATTGAATTTGTAATGGTTCGAAAAATGTGTTTTAGAAACGCTCGAGTTATTTATTATTAGTGTTATTAAATCATATAATTTATTTTATTAACCCTTAGTTATGCTGTATCATCATGATAACGAAATTTTTGATTCTATTCAAAAAAAAGAGTATTCTAACCTCAATATTTTAATGTGAGAAAATCGTCATATGTGACAGATCAAATGTGATATGCCAAAGAATAGCTTTATTAAATTTCACGACTTTTGGAGTTATACACAAAAATGTACGATAAATTGTTGAAGAATTAAAAGTGATATTAATTGAAATATTATAAAAATTTCATAGTTACCAATAATTAATAATAAATTCCTTTCACAAATAAATTATATCCAGTAGAACTTACCCAATACCGCACACAAACAAACAAAAATAACTGGTAATATATGGATTAAAAATATATTATGTGATGCTTACCTGAAACAAAAAAATAAATTATACAAATTAGTACATAAAATTACAAGTTTACAACATATTTAAAAATATTAAAATATTATTATATTATTATAAATATTATATTATATTTTTTAATGGTACCGAAAGTTTTGAAACAATTGAAAGCCATGTTAAATTTTATTTACACAGTGAAATTAGATATTTAAATTTCATGAATATTTCATAATTTCAGATAATCAAGAATAAAAAATTTCAACCTCTCATAAGCATCTTGTTCAATCTGTCCTATTAAATGGAAGAAAAGAGTATTAGTTTGTTCTTTTAAAGATCTTTTCGAAATTCAAAAGTTGACTGTTATCTCATGAGTAGAAGTTATTGATATATGATATTAACTTTGTACTAGATTTCAACCATATCTCTCCTTCAATATTAAAGAAACTCTCAATATAAATATATGTAGTAATGATTATTAAATTTAGTATGCATGATTCATATATTTTTTATGTTAAAATATAAAAATAGTTACAATTTCTCATAGTCATTATTTTACATATTTATTAAGTAAATAATAAATAAGTCCTCACAACTTACTCTGAGCATAACAACCAACTCTAACATAGCTCTATACTCCAGCTAGACTACGCTTTCTACTTTCTGCATTTTTTAAAAATAAATAACATTAAAAATATTTTCTTTATATTATATTATTGATAATAATTATATAGTTAAAAAAATAACACAACATGCTTTAAAAAAAAAAAAAATTATTATTAAATCTAATAAATATATGATTTATTACGATACTTAAAATATTTATCTATCATTACAAATTATGTCACACAATGTTGTAGGTCTGTGAGGTGCTGATCTAAGATTCAACTTTCAATCATTAATTATATTTTATTTAATTAATCAGTTAATTTATCGTTTTTAAATTAATATTAGAAAATTTTTTGTTAAATAAAATATATTATGTGTAAATTAATTTATTTGAAAGGAAATTCAATACAGCTTTCAAAATGTTTATTTGAAGAAAAAAAGAATAGTTTCTCGGGAACTTAAATTTTAAGGGGTATTTTAAACATTCATTCTATCTAGGAGTAACTCAAAGTTTATTAAAGCTGTTAAAGTTCTAGAGTACACTGAAACCTTAACCGATATGAGGTTGTCTCAACCTCATCACGAGATCAAATATGGCCAATGGTGCCACGAATATGATACAACTACCGTACGGAGTTGAGTAGTGAAGTTGACACTAACGCATGAGTTGTTTGTATGAAAGTAATATACTGTCTAACAAGTGTTCACTTAATCAGAGAGCAAGCATAATATAAACAAAATCTAAATCAGTATCGAAAAACTTTTTCCGCAGTTCAAATTTCAATTATACAAAAAATTCAATTATAATTTTATTTTGATATAAAATAATAATATCAACTTAATAAAAAAATAATTTTATTTAATTTCAAATTTTATTCAATAAAAAAAAAAGTATAATAATAATAATAATAATTGCTATAAATTAATTAACGTAAAAAATTATAAAAATTATTATTTTGGAAGTAAAAAAAAAAAAAAAAATTATAGAGGATCACATGCTGCGCGCAAATATGATGTATGTCATATCAATTGGGCGTGAATAATTAAAAACGAATACACACAAAAACATTCAAAAATAATATTTAAGAATTTATTTGATTCGGTGCTGCCTGCTAATTTGATCAAAATTAATAAGAAAAAAAAAAATATTATTATTATTATTAAATAAATACATTGTATAATATTATTCGAGTTAAAATAATTGGAGTGAGTATTATAATATGATAAATAACTGACAGTTTTTATATATTTTTTTTATTTATATTTCAACATCGTTTTTATGTTTTCAATTATACTGAATAAAATTCTACGTCATGAGATAATATTTCTTCTTTACCTTTAATACAAACAGTTCGTATTGAGTGTCTCAAAAGTCCTGTGTCGCGGAGATTGCACCTACAGCATTTTTGATTTATAAAGAAACATTTCTAACATACTGCTTGTGAGAAGAAAAATTAGAATTCTTATTAAAATTAGAAGTTAAGAATACCTTAGTAACACTGACATTTTTGCAAACATTAATCTATATTTGCAAATAAAATTATTTACATAGGGCTTCCATATTAAAACTAGTATTCCCCTTTTCATTATCTTTTAGTGGGAGTAGGGGGTTGACAACACTGTGACACAAACTTTTTACAAGATTTTATAATTTGTGAAAAAAAATTTAAGATGAATGTTTTAAATGAAAATGTTAGACATTTCTTTGAATGTAACTGCAGTTGTGGTGTTATTGATATTTCCTGTTGATTAAATTTTTACACACATTGTACACAAATAAGTTGAATGACCATCGAAAATTAATTTAGTGTTTTTATTTGAACTGATCACTTTATATTTGTGTTTAATAAATAAATAAATATAATTTATATGTATCTGTATCAATGGCAATTATAATTATTAAGACAAGTGTGTACGAACGCGGTTGATTTTAATCAAGTCTAGATGTATTTTTTTGTAAGTCCTTTAAAGTTTTTAATTAAAAATATTTTTTTGCGCTTATAATTAAGTCTTGTTTTTTCTTTAAAATTTTTCGATTTCTTTTAAATTGATTTTCATTTGTTAGTACAGCATTTGAAAAAATCGTTTATGACATGTTTATATCAAATATATTTTTTTAGAGAAAAAGTATGGCACCTTTTATAAATTTGCCCTGTTCAAATTTTGTGACGAAGAGTATACATTGATGTTATTCAAGTTTAACTACCCAAAGGTTATTCGGACTACCTTAATATTTAAAAAAAAAAGTTTTAGAAATCAAATTGTTACATTTAAAAAAAAAAATAAAAACAGTTACACCGTGTTCAAACTATTTATATCATTTCCGTGAGTACAATTAAATTTTTATTAATATAATAAAAATCTTTGAAACATTTTATCTTTGTAAAAAAAAAAATCATAGATAACAATCACAAATCTAATAAAAATATAATAAAAACGCTTTAAAAAATGATTTTGAAATGATATTAAAAAAAAAAGAAAGAAGTATTCCTTTCATTCAGTTGAACCGAGTTGAGCCAGTTCTACAATTATTTAAAATTTATCTTGATCATGCAGAGTGTATGAAATGTCAAAATGAATCAAAGAATCAATATCAAAAAGAATTGTTTAATATATCTCACAAAACGTTTAATATTTTACCTCTATATTCAGATTTACGGGTTGTTATTCATGGGATTTTCAGCAAATTTCCGAGGAAATGGATCAAAGCACAAAATTTTGAATTTTTTTGATTGTATTTTTGTATTTTTTGTATCAGTTTTAAGCAAAAAAGAACAAAAATGTGTTTCTCCCCCCCCAATCTCTGAGGAAATTTTCTTAGCTTACGCAGCTCCTGCGCTACGAATTTTTTCTTTTTGTTATCAAGTAATTATCAACTATACCTTAAAACTAAATACTTCTTCAACGAATCAGCGAATTTCCGAAGAAAATGGAACAAAATTTTGAATTTTTTTTGAAAATATTTTAGTTTTAAGCAAAAAAGTACTCTTATGATTTTCTTTCTAGTCGCTTATTTTTCGAAATAAAAATTCTTGAAAAATTACAGATACAATATTCGATTTTAAGAAAAATGAGCTTTTTTTTTAATCTCTGAGGGAATTCACTTAGCTTACGCAGCTAAAACTAAATACTTCTTCAACGAATAAGAAGTTTAGATTCATAGCGGTTTGATCCTCTTTTATAAATAAATGTATTTCTCGACCCCATCAATCTACGATGTGTATAGAGGTCACTTGATGCGCATATCATGATTTTTTTTCGATTTAAATATTAAATGAAACAAAAATTAATTAAAAAGCAAACTATACTTGATAAAGTTATAGCTCTTACAAACTCTTAGAGTTAATAATAATTATTATAAGTAAGTTCATCTATGACAGTGGCTATCAATCTTTTTCTGTTTAAGATCGATCAATCAAACATGAAATTCTTTTAGACAAAGACTCATTTTGTGAAGCAACTTTATAATTAATATATATTTTATACTGTTGTCTTCTTCTAATCGCTGCTACAAGACTTACACACCTAAGTAAGAACTGTTGACAAGCGCATATTCATATGACAAGGCTTATTAACGTTTTATTAAATGCTTTTTAGTTTTGGCATTTTATCAAATCATAGTTGATGCTCATAAACGCTTTCTTTATTGATGTGTATTGTCAATAAAAATAAAATTAGAAGTAAAATTTATTAGAATTAGTATCCCCATCATTTATTGAGAATTACACTTCGTAATAATTGTTACCTAGAAATTTATTTCGAGAAAAGTTTAAAATTTTTGTGTCGTGACATCATTATGATTAAATAAAATACTTAAAATTAAACAGGTATGAATGTAAAAAAACTACACAGAATTATTTTTAACGGCTTCTTGTAGATTTTTGAATAGGCTAACATATTCTAAAAATTCCAAGCCAACTGCGTTATCGAAACTTGCTGCATGTATACCAAAAATTCTTATATATTATAAAAATGATCAATAAGTTTATCTCAAACTTTCTGTAAGTTGGTAACAACAATCTTCATGCAGTTGGTTCAATCACATATGGACTAGACATGATAGATATGCGAATTCATCGATTCGCTTTATTTACACGATTATAAATTCCAACAAAGTACAATTTTATTTTCCATCAATAAAATGCATGACTTTAAACTAAAATAAATTTCTTTCACAGAAGTAATGATTTTGTTTATTTAACTTCAGTGATTTTGTATCAATGAATTCATATTTTAAATTCAATCATTAGGAAATTGTTTGAAAGTATTTTTAGTTGATGAGGTAGTAATTTTTTTTTTTCAGACCTGTTTTAGTTTTAAACAGAAGCTAATAAGATTTTCACCGAAATCGATAAATAAAAAATGATTATATAATTTTAACTTCATATTTTTTCCTGGTGTCCTTTGCCCTTTTCTAATGTGATTATTTCAATCACCCAGATTAATATACTATTTTTAAAAACTTTCTCTGTATTATGATACATTTAAAATATTATATGTAGACATATAACTCCTCATTGGATTTACAATTTTACATTTAAATGAATTGTATACTTCCGGTTTGAAAACTGTAATGTTTAGTCACGCCATGTGAAATAATATAAACATATTTTATGCTATTGTAATCATTATATATTCATTCATACAAGTATTATATATAACTATTGTAAAAAAATTTCTTTTTATAAATTCATCCATCTTTTCACTAAATGATATTATTTCATCATCATTGCCACAGCACAGACTTATAACACACAAAAGTTTATTATTTAATATCATTTAATCAGGAACGAAAACAATACTGTTTTGGATCTTTATTTATGGGATAGTTATGAAAATTATTTTAGGATTTCACAGACTGCTGTAAAATAATTAAATGAACTTAGTGAAATTTTTATTGTTTTTAAAATATTGATTCGTTTTTATTGTCATATTGACAGTTTTAATAGGTTAGTGCAATGATCGCTTTTAACTGTAAATCATGTCATAATTATGTTTAAATTACGATCAGATGTATATTATGATCAATCACACCAAGATGAAATTTGGTACACACTTACCAAAAAAAGTTAAAAAGTTGTACATCGATTAAGCTCAAATTTTGAGACGTTATATAACCAGCTTCAAGGATTGGGATCTTTATCTATTTTTAACCTTTGGTGGCCGAAAAGGTGAAGCGAAAACGTGGGCATGAACAATAAGAATATTTTCAAAGATAGCCAATTGGGTTATCAAATAAAAGAATGTGGCGTGTACAATACAGAACTGTGGAACGATGGAAAGGGAAACGAAGGGAGATCAAATAAAAGGAATGTGTACATTGAAAAACTAC
The DNA here is from genome assembly GCF_905475395.1 of Chrysoperla carnea. Lineage (NCBI taxonomy): Eukaryota > Metazoa > Arthropoda > Insecta > Neuroptera > Chrysopidae > Chrysoperla > Chrysoperla carnea. Next base: position 3,505,632 of record NC_058338.1, on the reverse strand, counting down.
ATGAAAAATACTTCAGCCGTTTAAAAGTTGTTGAAACTCTTCTTATCGGAGGTTTATCAAATTTCATAAAATCTACTAGGTACTTCTCATCTATTTCTAGGCAACCATAATATCCTACATCGAAGCGTATCAGAGAACAGTTAATTCCTTTGCTAATTGTGAACAAAAGAAGGATAAGTGACGGCATACAAAGTGAAGGTTATAACATAATAATCTTTCTATTTAAAATTGAAGTTGCCCACCAAAATGTTAAATTTTTTTCAGGAATTCATTCGCACGACTTGTTTAAGAAGAATTTTTTTATTGCAAAAATTAATCCAATTTTTCTCATATCTACACCAAATAAAACAAGAGAGGAACGCCGTGTTTATGGAACAAAAAAAAAAAAAGAAGGTAAAAATATATACATGTTGTTTGATTAAAGATGTCACATCTGAATTAACCTCAATCATAAATTATAAATCAAAAGAGATTATAAAACGTGGAGAGCGATGTTTAATGCATCGTTAATCAAAAAATACAATAAATTTATTGACAGTTACAAAAAGATGAACAACTTATACCTAACCTACGTATTATGTATAGTATGGCTGGCTATGGTAACATCTTTTATTAAGGTTCTGTATCAATGTTTAACAGTAAATAAAATTTATTCCGTCATTTTTTTATTTATAATATGAAACACCAAACATCATCCCACAAATCTACAAAAATCAGATGGTTTAGGTATCGTATTGACTTGAAAAACTCTTGAAGAAGCCAATAATTTTTATGTTTATAATCAATTTATTAAGTGTACCACATAAAATTTACAATTCATATTGAATACGCTGAAAGTTTCTGGCTTTAATTTATTAAAATCAATCAAAAAATTGTGGAATATTTGACAAGATTCACGAAAAAAGTGGAAAACTTGAGTGGAGAATATTAAAGAATCGAAAATTTTTTTTCGAAGTTTAAAGTGAGTTCAATAACAAATATATTTTGAAAAGTTTATACATATGCTAAATAAAAAAAAAGGCCTTTTCGTTGTATGCGTGGTCATGGTAGGGACAATAAAAACGATGCCAGCGCTTCCACTGAAAAGTTTTGGCGATAAAGAAGGCTGTTATGACTAATTTGCAATGTTATAGAATATGTCAAATTAAAATTATTGAAAAACACCAATTAATTAAACTTTAATGCATTAAAAATTGTGAAAATAACAAATCAAATTGCACAAATATTATTTTTCAAATATAAATTATCATAATTATTTATTTAAATTTGTGAGACAATAATTTTAAACTTTGAATGTAAGTCTTAAATGCAATCCATACAATTATATATGCATCCATACAATTCTATAATTAAAGTAGTGTATCGTAAACTCACGCACGGTGCGAATACCATTCCTTAACCTTCTAAAAATTATTTGTGTAAAAAATTAAATCGATGTGTTATTTTGAAATGAAGGACTTGCCAAACAAATGAACAGACAAACACACCTTCGAATTCATACAAATAGTATATCATCAGGGTAAAAAAAAACTAACACGACGTTTTTTTCTACTTTCTTTAAAATAATATATCATTATGTCAAAATAAATATTTAAAAAAAAGAATACAAATTTAGAATTAAATACACATAAAATTCCAATGTATATGGCTTAAGTAATGGCAGTAAAATACCATAAATTTACTACTTATTTCAAATTCGTTGGCATGGCATTGGAATTCAATATAAATTCATCTTTCCTTCTATTGTCAAAAAATTAAATATTTCAAATACTTTTTTTATTGTATCACACAAAATTATTTTAAGAAATACAATAAAAATCTTTTTACAAATATAAAATTGTAATGCACACACAATTTGAAATGAATCAAGTTTAATACACATCTTAATTAATTTCATACCACATAAAAAAAATTTTACTTGTAAATTGTATTTTATGATCGTGTGAAATAATTATATATTTTAAAGATTTTTTTAGATCACGATATGAGATCTATGAATATGTATTTTACGTATTAAAAAAATTTAAATGATATCTAGTAAAATTTTTAATAATTAAATTTGGAATCATTAAATTATCTGATATAAAAGAAATCCATAGAAAAACGATGGTAGAAATAAATAAGCTATTATTAAATCTAAATGGAAAAGTCTATGTTAAAGGAGTTCTTCAAGAATTCATATTACTTTTATCCTAGGTATCGATATAAATTATTCCTGTAAGCCCAAGAAAATTGTAATATTTTCAAATTACACAACGGTAAACTGCGTTGTTTCCTTCTGTGCAACAAGGTTAAATCAAGGTATACTAAGTTTAGTCCCAAGTTTGTATCGCTTAAAAATATTGATACTAGGAACAAAATTTTGGTATACGTGTTCATAAAATCACCTAATTAGTCCATTTACGGTTGTGCCTATCGGTCTGTCATCACGATTACTCAAAAACGAAAAGAGATATCAAGCTGAAATTTTTATAACGTGCTTAGGACGTAAAAAGTGAGGTCGAGTTCATAAATGAGCAATATTGGTCAATTAGGTCTTGGGTCCGTAGGGCCCATTTTGTAAGCCGTTAGAGATAGAACAAAAGTTTAAATGTAAAAAATATTCCTTCTAAAAAAATTAAACAACTTTTGTTTGAAACATTTTTTCGTAAACATGAATGTTTACCCGTGAGAGTTCAAATCGTATAGTATGTATTATATGGGAATATCAGTTGTATATGTGTGACATGTATGTATGGATAATGCTACAGAGTAATTAACACTTTCCATACATGGTGTTTCAACAATTAACTCAGTCAATCGTTTGTTTTCACTTGTTTTTATTATGAATTTTATTTTTGCTGTTCAAAATGTTCTGATTTCATGTTTTTTTAAACATTTAAAGATGTTTTTATCATAAATATTTATAAATATATATTTAAAAAATAAATTTTAACGCACATGATTTAAAATTATTAAGAAAATGTAATTCTTCTTTAAAATAGAATTAAAAAAGAGAATTATTGTTGTATTTATTGTTATGTGTACTTGATTTTAATTTATTTATTAAAAGGTATTAAATAAAAAAATGTTTAAAAATATAATTGAATTGTTTTTATTAAAAAAACATGTAAATTTTATAAAATGTATGTGAGAAACATTTGCCAAATTCCACACAAACCACAATACATACAACAAACAACATACAATGGTTGGTTTGTTTGTAATGACAAGAATTTGAATTAATAAAAATCAGTATATTTTAAATAAAATGTAGTTAAAAGAGATGGTTATTGTATTGTTTAGAATAGAAGTCGTAGCTCAAACATAAACCTTTTTCATTTTAAAGTATGATTCAAGTGAAATTTACAATAGTTAAAAAACCCCCGACAAATGCGATTTATTCCTTGTAAACCGATTTTTGGAAACTTAGCTATCAAATATCCTCAATCAAGTCGGGTCGACCGATTAAGGGCTACGATGCCACTGAGAAACACATAGACGTACAAATAAACACTTTAAATTTATAACACTCTTTCATAAATGAATATCAAAGTGATGGTCAAGGACATCAGATGAGATGAAAAGGATACTTACGAGTGGTATCATTTTTTGGTACAAATTTTTGGAAATGTTTAAATTGAAATATTTGAGTTGACTTTGTTCTTTTGAATTATTGTTTTGAATTATTGTTTTGAATTACCTAATTATTTTACCATTTCACTTTTCAAAATGAATTGAGTCAGGTTTATTTGACCATTCATTTCCATAGTAATTACTTATATGTTAAAATTATATATCATGCCTTTTCCAAGGTGAATCGATTTTGAAGATCATCGTCAATTTTATAGTTTTTTCGAGTACGGATAATGAAACCAAAAAAATTAAAATCGGTTCCGTTCAAGCGCTATAATGCCACAGTAGACTCTACAGAAATAATTGACAGTAAACTTAGATTCATAGCTGATGAACGAAAGAAATCGACTTAATCTTTAGACTTTTTATTCGTTGTGTGCGTAGCCATGGTAGGGACAATAAAATCGATGCCAGCGCTTCCAGTGATAAATTTTGGCGTTAAAGGAGGCTGTTATGACTTATTTGCAATTCTTTACATGTTAATGTTATAAAAAATGTCAAATTAAAATTATTGAAAAACACTAATTAATTAAACTTAATTCATTAAAAATTACGAAAATAAGAAATCAAATTGAACAAATATTATTTTTCAAATGTAAATTTTCATAATTATTTATTTAAATTTGTGAGACAATAATATTAGATTTTCAATGTAAGTCTTAAATGCAATCCATACAATTATATATGCATCCATACAATTCTATAATTAAAGTAGTGTATCGTTACCATAGAAACGCCTCCAAAAAAACTCACACACGGTACGAATAGGTCAACATTAAAAATGTAAAAAGAGAAATGAAATACAAAAAAATATTGAATTTATATAAAAATGAGTAGTTTAAAAATAGGACAAATGCAAATCACATATATCGTAAAATTTATACAACAATTTGATATGCGATAAAATAAAAGTTCTTCTCTTATCACACAAATATTTTCATGTCAAAAATACTTAGAATTATTTCGTGTTAAAATATTTATTTCAAGTGAAATAGTGTGTGTGTGTGGCTGTTTCTTTTTAACCATGACCTACAGAAGCATATTTACATAAATTATAATTTTCATCGATAAAATTATTCTATTTTTGTAATCTTTCAAAGTTTATTAATAAATATTAAATAATATAGCTCATCAAAAATGTCAAATTTGATTTTATGGGTTTATTTTCAAATTGAAAAATGTCTACAAAACATGTTTTCTTAAATCAAAATTAATAATTTAATATTTTTCATCAATTTTTATACCATGTATACATGAAATTTACATAGTATATTAAGTTAAGTCTCCAGTTTGTGACGCTTAAAAAATATTGATTTCAAGAAAAAAAATTTGGTATAGGTGTTCATAGAATCACCTAATTAGTCCATTTCCGGTTGTCTGTCCGTCTGTCATCACGATTACTCAAAAACGAAAAGAGATATCAAGCTGAAACTTTTATAGCGTGCTGAGGACGTAAAAAGTGAGGCAAGTTCGTAAATGAACAACATAGGTCAATTGGGCCTGTATCATGTAAACCATTAGAGAAAGAACAAAAGTTTAAATGTAAAAAATGTTCCTTATCAAAAAATAAACAACTTTTGTTTGAACCTTTTTTTCGTTAACATCACTGTTTACCCGTGAGAGTGCAAATTATGGGCAAATTCTATTGTATGTATGTTGTGGCTATATCAGTTATATATGTGTGACATGTATGTATGTGTAATATGAATAATCAAAACTGTCTATACATGGTATTTCTACAATTAACTCAGTCAATTGTTTGTTTTCACTTGTTTTTATTTTTTTTTATCGATTGACCTCAATAAACTTGTAATATTATCAAATAGTAACAAAATTGTACTGATTTATAAATGAATAGGTAATTTTCCTTTGATAATGTTTCATATTTTTTGCATTATCTTTCTCGGTTATTCTGTATTTGTAGATTTCAATCGATTAAGTTTTTTTTATATAAAATGCATTTAATTTGTTCGCCTTGTAAAATAAATGTTTTGTACGCATTTCTGAACTCAAGGAATTTACAGATTTGTTTCAAATTTATTTCAATTCAAGGTCGTAAATAAAAAAAAGGTTATGTATTTCATAATTTGAAAATGAAATTCACTTTGTAAGCCGACATTGTGACCCCAATTTTAGCTTGAGAGGTGTTGTTTGATTGCGTCTTAATTTTGAGAGATACTGGTTAAATAAAAAAAGATAGCCAGTCAAGTTGACTGTCGGAGAATCGAAAAAAAAATTTTGTTCTGGAATTTGATGAAACTGGGTGGGAGGGGTAATTTTGATCCAAAAAGTATAAAAATCGGGTTAATTTAATGATTGGATGCCGAGTTTCTGAGATATCGCAATATTTTGATCGATTTTAGCCCGTATCTCAAAAAATATTCGACCAGTCATCAAATGCACCCGATTTTTGAATTTTGTGGGTCAAAATTACCTTATAAACTGAGTTTTATCGAAATTGGAGATACGAAAATTTTTTCGATTTTTTGAAATTTTTTTAAGGGGTACCCCTTCGAAAAAATCGAGAAAATTGCAAAAAAAATTTTGAGCTGGAATTTGATGAAACTCGGTGGAAGGGGTAATTTTGATCCAAAAAGTTTAAAAATCCGGTTAATTTAATGATTGGATGCCGAGTTTCTGAGATATCGCAATATTATGATCGATTTTAGCCCGTATCTCAAAAAAAATTCGACCAGTCATCAAATGCACCCGATTTTTGAATTTTTTGGGTCAAAATTACCTTATATACTGAGTTTTATCGAAATCGGAGATAAGAAAATTTTTTCGATTTTTTGAATTTTTTTTAAGGGGTACCCCTTTGAAGAAATCGAGAAAATCGCAAAAAAAAATTGTCCTGGAATTTGATGAAACTCAGTGGATAGGGTAATTTTGATTCAAAAAATATAAAAATCAGGTTAATTTAATGATTGGATGCCGAGTTTTTGAGATATTGCAATATTTTGATATTTTTTCTTTGATCAAGTCCATAACTTGATTGATAAGTAATCTCCAAACTCTTGGACATTTAGACGTTTTTCTTACGACTTCTTGTATTTGAATGACTAATTTGGCCTCGATTCTATTTGAATCAGTGAAAAAGGTATAAACTGCAGTTTATAGATTTTATTATATAAGTTCAAGTTTTTCAAATATCATCACATGATATTCAAATGCTAATAAAACAATATAATAAAGTTCACTTCACTAACAACAAAAAAAAGCATAAAATCAATAATTTCACTAAAACATGACACATAAATCATTTATTTAAATACCAACTTTAAATAAATAAAATCAGAATAAAAAAAAAGTAAATAGACATAGAAAAAAAAAATTAAGTATTTTTTTTTAATTTCATTGATTCAAACACTCTCACAACTTTTGTGGTAATGTTTACTACAGACCTTATAAAAAGTACTCCATCTCTATGATTATGATTATTATTATGATTATAATAAAAACATTATAATGTAATGTTTGTGTAAACGATCTATAAACGTTTACGACACGCAATGTGACGACAAAAATGAAACGCATTACTTTACTTCTTTAGAGTAGATTTTATAAAGTGAAGTGAGTGTGTGTTTTTTAAGAAGGAAATTCACTTAAACTAAATAAAAAACATACATTGTTTGTACACAGATCTGTATCAAAATCAAATTTAATATAATTATTATTAAGCGTAATTAAATTTAAAGTCGACCATATACACGTAGGAGTATTTAACAAATCATAAAATGTATGATTGTTTATACGTTTTGATACACTTTATTATGTATCGATACGATATGCATATAAATTCTGTATAAAAGGTAATTTTGACCCAAAAATTACAAAAATCGGGTTTATGTATCGATTGGATGCATAGTTTTAAAGAAAATCGCTCATTGTGTCCAATTTTGGATTATATCTCAAGAGCCACGCATCCAATCATTAAATAAACCCGATTTTTGGATTTTTTGGGTCAAAATTATCTAATATAATGAATTTTATCGATATCGAAGGCAAAAAAAATTTTTTCCCCCGTAATTTAAAATATTGATTTTGATTTCAAAGTCAAAAGTCAAATTTCAATATGATTAAATTAGCAGCGGCTAAAGACTTATTATTATCTCGATAATCGAATTAATTATTCATAACCATAATTATGGAACCTTATAATTATTTCAATCGATTTTTTATAACTTAATTATCATGCATCCGCAAAAAAAACTGATTATATAAATAAGTGGTCTCACTTTATATAATGTTTAGAATCATACTAAAACCTTAAAAATTGTAGACACAACATATAATTGTATTGTTAAAAAGACGACATCAAAAAAAAAGTTACAGTAAACTTTTTTGGGGAATAATAGACATTTAATATCTCAAATTACTTTTGTTTGTCCGAAATAAGTAATTACTATAATATACCAACCTAAAAAAGAATGAACCATAATTTGGATACTCTGATAAAGGTTCTTTTTAAAAAAAAGTAAATTATAAAAATTAGTTTTTTTACCACCAAAAAAAAAATATTAAAAAAGATTACATGTTTATTTGTTAGGTTAAGATATTTTTTAGTGTGTTCTGTTTTCCTTCAAAAACAAAATAATTAGATGCTTTTTTTGTTCTGTTTTTAAATTCAATACAATTTTGAAATCAGTTACGGTTTATTATTAAAATTAAATGTTTTAGATTTAAATGTTATTAATTTTTTTTATTATTTTTATTATTATAGTCATTTATTGTTTTTTTTTTTTTATTTTTACTGAAGTAGTTCGTTCGTGTTTCATGCAACTGTTTTAATGAACTGTTTTAAAGTAGCTCGCTCAATATGTGAAAATTTGTTGTTGTGTTTCGATATTTGAATAGTACTTCCGGTGTTAAAAGCTCATTCATAAAATAATTCATATTTTAAATATATAAATAATTCATATTCAGTAGTATTGATCATGTGTTTTGTATAAAAGCCCTAATGAACCTCGTAATGAGGTTTCCAACTAAAACTCAATAATTTATTTAGATTTTACTAAGTAGGAAATAGACCAAGCGTGTTAAATTATTTTTCCTAGAAATAATGCATATTTTCGGGAATTGTTTAAAATTCGATGATTGAACAAGCATTAGGAGCCAGCTTAGATGAGTATCCTCAGTTTACATCAGATATATTGTTTTTTCTCTAAGCCACTTCGTTTTTTCTATACGCGTGAAAACAAATATCAAACAAAAATCAATAAAATTCCATCACATCAATCAATTATGTTTTGCAAATAATCAAAAAACTTGTTTATTGTTTGCAATAATTTTTAAAACAATAATATTAGAAGTTGTACGCGATGTTTAGTATTCATACACTCGCAAAAATGTTTATGTACAGCAGATATTGACTTGTTGAGTACCGCTGTAATGTTAGTATAAAACAGACTTTCATAGTACGGGAGCTGATGGCACAGTAAAGGAGTTGATTTTGATATACGCCAATAGATGTTAGGAAGAGTCATATTCTGCAGTTTATATTTCCTGAAAACACGGTTAAAAAGACTAATATTATGGAAATGAAACCAAGCTTGATCGATTTTTCGCCCCAAAAACTCCCTTACTGTGGATATATATATTTATACGAAAGGGTTTAACTTAAAATCTATTTAATAGATTTTGATGATTGTTAAGAAAATTTTTTCTTTAGGAAAAATAAAGATCTTGAAGCGATACATGATGTAATTTCAGAAATTAAATTCAATCAATTGCAGAGGTGCTCTATATCCGTTTGTCTTTTCCTAAATTTGATTGATTAACATTTTTCAATCATCGCACATTTTTGAGAAAATATTTATCTACTATTTTTCTCTCCGATCAATGAACGTAAAACTATCTCCGCTAACTCCCTGACTAATAAAAGAACAGTAAATACAAAGTATTCATATTAATAATAATAATAATAATAAATAAAATCGCACACACATATGTACCAACGTGAATATAATTTCACAAAGTCATCATCATTAATATTTTTCAACTGACTCGTTCGCTCGCCTCGTCTATAAAGCTTACCATAAAACTATTTAGTATTTGTATTCGCACTGTATTCTGTCTCATTCACACTTAATTGACTTCTCAACACAATACCATAAAACAAACTAACTATTCAGTTTGTGTAGTATCTATCATTGATGGAAATAGGTAATATTGTAAAATGTACAGCATGCTCTCATTAAAATTGATTTTTTTATCATTAAATCCGTGAGAGGGCAAATTATACAGTATATATTATATGGGAATATCAGTTATGTGTGTGTGACATGTATGTACATGTGGCTACCTAAGAGTGTTTATCTTTCTTTACTTACATGTCACAATTCATGTTTTTTGTTTTTAAATCGCCTGAAATAAAATTTTAAATTCAATGTTTTAGACACATTTTCAGCGATATTTCCAGAAGTACTATTTTGCCGTAACTGAATTTCTGTGCCATTCAACAAAATGCATGTTTATATATACAAAATCCATAACGAACAGGATATGTTAAAACGTTAAGACTGATGTTTCAAAGAACACCCGGTAGTTAAAACTCCAACAGGAACATATCATCAATTGCACAAACAATAATTAATCTACTGTTAAAGTTAATTGTTTGTGTTATTATTTTATACATTACATTCATTTAGTTAGAAGCACAAACATACAAAACACTTCTACATGTCAAACAATTTGAATAGAGTCGACAAGGAGAGAACATATTTGTGTGTTGTTGTACTTCTCATACTCAAGACTCAACTAACAATAACTTAAGTACTTTTATAGAGGTGTATTTTATTTGCTACTGTTTTTTGTTGTTTTTTTTGTAGAAGAGCTCTTTAGTTTAAGTCTATTATGTTTTAGCTAACTCTAAAGTCCACATCACACTATCAATAATTCTCGAACGTACCATCTAAAGAATATCATCTCTTCAATATTTGATGATGAATTCTGCTAAATTTCGATGAGATGAGTTAAATTCTTCGATATGAAACTCGGATCAATAAAAAGTGTTCTTTTGAAAGTTTTATTTCATTATATACTTTTTTTTAATCCTTTTGTACTATTATTGTAAAAAAAGTTTTAATTTATTGCACGGTACATACATATAAACCAAATACATGATTTGTAGTCAAGTAGTAAGTTATTTTTAGCTTTACAATACCACGCAACTACAAAAACATATAATATATTGTGTGCAAGTGACTCTTATAAATTTGATAATATAGATATCGTTCTTCAATCATCAATACTCCAACTATAGTCGTTTCTGTTCATAAAATGATGGATCTTCGATGAACTCATAATTAAATTAAAATTTTGTTTTTATACCATCGACAACCTTATATTTTTATGGTATTATTATAAACTACAAGATTGTTTAAATATTTTAGATACTTTTTTTTATCACACTCTCTATATTTTTTGATATAGAAATATCCAATTGAAAAGGATAACCTATATATGATTCAGTCAAACTTTGAAAGATAAAATAATAATAAAAATCCCGATGACCTATTAATTTTTTGTGATTTTTGGAAACTTTGTTAATCAAAAATGTATTTATTCAATTCTTGCATATCTCTTTTATTTTAACAGAAATAACGATTTATCCGATTAGTTTACAATGATAGTGTGATAGAACCATTATTTAGCTACTGTAATGTTTTATAAGTTCTTTGAGTTCTTTACTTAAGCTACCAGCTAACATCTAACTTAAGATGATTTAATTTATTTTTTATATTTGTTATTTTTATTTTATTTGTGTTGTTTGAACTTTCCATTATAAAATATAATAAATAATTAAATTAATTTATATAAAATGAATGACTGAAGAATTAATATCGTTAGAAATTATAAAATATTATTCTTTTAATGCTGTTATATTGTGTTTGGATTGCAACTGAACAAGTAGTTAATATTCCTCTATTGTTCTTACAGTTCTTCTTATTTTAAAATGATTTATTATAAATGGAAATGATTAAAATGTTAAAAGTGATTTGAGGGTAACGTTTTGAAATGAAGCTTTCGAATTAAAATAGCAAGTAATTTGATTTAATTCAATGTGAAATTTCTTTCTTCAAAAACAAAATTTAATCAAAGATTAATTTTGAGTTTGTTAAAGGAATCTCGCATTAAATAATTTGACAATGTTTCTGATACTAAAAAGGTTTATCACGATTATCCTCTGATGAATTTTCCAAGAATTAAACAAAATAGCATGCCATTACTTTCTTGATAAAATAACAAATCCCCAATCAAAGCATTAGAATTATAAAAATTTTAATTAAAAAAATTGTTGTTAGCTTATCAGTAAAGTTTGAAGTATGAATAGAAATTTAATTGTTTATATTTAAAATGTGAATGAATTAAAATAATAAAAATCTGGTCATAAACTAGCCACACAACCTCTATGTACAGAAGGAAATGTGAAAGTGGATGGTTGTTGTATTGCATGCAACGTGGAACCAGAAATTATTCGATATAATATTTAAAAGTAACTCAAGTGAGAATATTATAGAAGCAGAAATCACTTTCTTGCACTCATCAGAAGTCCTCAAAGCTTAATTCATTTCCATGAATTGTTTCTCTTTATTATCTGCACATTACGTGAAAGTTTGAACATGGAGGTGAAAAAATAACAAACGATTCTGTGTATCGAACATAAGCGTTATACGACACTAATGTAAACACATATAAACATATTAAATTACAATTTTATGCAGAACTTGTGTTGGTATCACTAATGTCTAGTTAATACACCTAGATTGCTAGCCTCACTCTTAGTAAGTAGTTTAAATTTTTATTAAATATTACGATGATAATCATACAAAAACCACGAATACTTTAGAAACAGTTTCGTAGTTTAATAGTTGCCACCTAAATGTAATAAAATATTTAATTATTTGAAATTCATCTAAATTTAATATAAAACATCATTGATTTGATTAAACACAAAATATTGATTGATTGATTAAAAATGGTTATTGATATTTGGTAAAAATATGTAACTTTTATTTTATAAATTTTTAAAATTTTAATATATTTATTTTTTTTTACACACACTTTTCATATTTTGAAAAATTGATTTGTGTGGCAATTTCACACATGAATTATATTTCATTAAATGAATTGTGAAAAGCCTTTTCCAATATAAAAATTCATAAAATTAAAAAAAAAATTCAATTAAATGCAAATCAAAACATCATTTATTATGAATTTGGAAAATTATTATTACTTTTTGTTTTTGTTTACTTTAAATCATGTATACGATATTTATTTACATGACCTTTCGACTATAATTGATGATTGTAAAATGATACATACAGCGTAAACTAAATATTGACAAATATCTTGTCTAATAATCTTAATTAAAGAGAATTGAAAAAAATACACTCGAATCAGGACTCGATCATTATTCCTGGAAGGATTAACAATCCAGTTTCAGGAGGGAAGTTGATATTTTTGAACATAATTATGAATAAAAAACAATTATTATTTTCGATATCTGAAAGGGAAATAGTAAATAGCTTCAGCACAATTTTTTTTCTCTCTATATCCACTAAATTTCTTAAATTTTTAAAGTATAATTTTTTTTTCTTCAGGCTTTTTACAAAATGTATATTAGTTTTGTATTAATTAATAGTTGATTATTTATTCTATTATTGCTAATTGATTTATTAATTAAAAAATAATATATTGTTAACTATTAAATTAAACAAATAACAATAATAATAATAAAAAAAGAAAAACTATTAAAAAAATTACAATACAAACATAAATTATATTTATTTTTTTTATTATAAATAATGTGTTTTTTAGCATCCATAATCAGCAGAACTTTAGCAGTTAGTAGTTAGTGAGTTGAGTTTTTTTAGCGTGAGATAGTTATTATTAAGTGTAAATATATAAATATAACACTACAAGTTTTAAATTGAACGTAATCAATTAATATATTATTGTTATTTTATAAAAATAAGTAGAAGGGAAAATATTAACAAGTAACAAATATCTATTATCAGATCATTTATTTAAAAAAAAAAAGTGTTAAACTATAAAAAATAATAGAAATACAAGTGCGGTTAGATAAAATTGAATAATTTGCTCATAAGAATTTCAATTTCTCCAACACAGAGAAATCAAAAAACTGTTGACCAATTCTAAAGAAAGTGATTCACACATATATCATCAGAGGTGGGCCAAAAATCAGCTGTGTATCCTTGAAAATACCGAGAAAAAAAAACAAGTGAAAACAAACAATTGACTAAGTTAATTGTTAAAATACCATGTATAGACAGTGTTGATTATCAACACTGTCATTACACATGCATACATGTCACACATATATAACTGATATACTCACATAATAATACAATTTGCGCGTAATATGCGCTCTCGCGGGTAAATAGTGATGTTAACGAAAAAATGTTTGAAACAAAAGTTGTTTATTTTTTTATATGAAACATTTTTTACATTTAAACTTTTGTTCTATCGCTAACGGTTTACAAGATAAATAGTTGAAAACCGACTTGCACTATCTTGCTCATTTACGAACGCTATAAAAATTTCAGCTTGATATTCATTTTCGTTTTTGAGTAATCGTGATGACAGACAGACAACCGGAAATGGACTAATTAGGTGATTTTATGAACACCTATACCAAAATTTTGTTCATGGTATCAATTTTTTTTAAACGTTACAAACTTGGGACTAAACTTTGTATACCTTGATATATTTCATATACATGGTATAAAAAAAGTAGCCCATAAGTTCATAGATTTGTTTCGTTCATATAAACCGTTATTTATAACGCGAAACAAATTTGTTTGTTTTTGTACAAGATCCGCCCTTGGTTTTCAATGTTCAATTCAAAAAGCTCTCTTTTTCAAGTATAATATAACATTCTTAACATTTATAAATAAACTATATATTATTATTATTATATTATTCGTCGTCGATAGATTGTCTATCTGTATGTAATAAATTATGAATTTCATATTTCCCATATATGCGAATAAATAATGAGGAGAAAACTAGATTTTATTATCAATATTAAACTAAACATACAAAGGACATTGCAAATATTATACCATAACCATACTTTAATATTTATATACTGTTTATAAGTCGACTTGACTCAAATAATAAAATAACTAACTGCCTTATGTTAGGCTCTTGGCTTAGCTTGACTGTGCCTGCAGAGCATAGACTATTAAATTGATAATAATAACACTATTATATAGTGAATATAGACGTATATATGATCAGTTATGATATCTATACACCATTCAGAAATACCTACTCAAACATTCAAAACCTATTTACAATTTCATTGATAAAAATATTCTTTGAAATTTACAAGCATTTGTACAAATCAATATCTCTCATGTCTAAAATTAGTCGTGAGTACACAATGAAACGAGATTTCTATGATTATATTTGAAGCTTGATAACGATACTAGAGTAATAAAAAAATACGAAGTTTTAATCGTTTCTAGGGCTTAGACAAGTTGAAAGCTGTCAAAAGAATTGAAGACTCAAAAAAATTACCATTTTCAACCACTACGACTGAGGCAAACTTCCAGTCAATTACTACTCACGTATCTTGTTGTCAATAACTTTATATAATTTATGGTAAAGTTAGGTTATATTGGCTGTCCACGAAGGACACATTTAGGCTATAGAGAACATTGTGATACCATATATATGTATTTTACCACCTTTTCATTGATAATTTCATTTATCAGATCCTCAATTTCAGAGGCTGAGTGCACCTCCTTCATGCATATACCGTGCACTACACCAGTCCATTACAACTGTTAACTAAAACTCTAAACAAACCGCGGACGGAAATGCTTACGCCTTAACCAACTGAGCTAATAGGGCGACTATGAACATATATGGTAGAAAAAAATTCAGATAGGTAAAAAAACTAAGAGGTATTTTTGAATAAACTATACACAAATTTATTTTGGTACGTTTTGTTATATCAAATAAATGCATCGTTTAGTGTCTAAGAGAAGAATTATATGGCTATTTAGTTTGGTATTTATTGAGAGAAAATATATATACTGTTAGCCTATATGAAACATAGAACTTATACATACAATGTCAAATTATTAAAGTACTGAACAAAATTATAATTAGGTAAATACTTATAAATGATTTATTATAATTTATTAACCATTTAACTTATATTACACTCTAAAAAATTAATGCATTATTCGAAACAAATTGGCTTGAATTCCGTGAAAAAGTTCAAATCATTCGAAATATTTTTTACTCCAACTACCTTAAGAAAAGTGAGTTTACGCGTGACCTACCTTTAATTAAAAATATATAAATGTCGGTATTTCATATAATTTGAAGTGCATACATGACATGAGTTGTTCAACTAATAATAAAAAACAAAGAAAGCGCATCACATCTTGATTAAAAATGTAAAGGAAATGTTTAAATAGCCATTAATTGATGAATATATGTATACGGAAGTGTTAGACAATATTAAAAATGATAATCACAATTAAGTATTGAAGATCACATATCAATAAAATAATATTTTCTTTTGAAATAATCAATTATATCTGTCTATCGACAATCGATATGCACATAACATACATCGTGCATCGATGACAATATTAAAAATATTATTATTAATTGAATTCTTTAATAAAACATAAAATATGACTTCAAATACTTGAAAATTTATTTTTATATATTCATGGAATTCATTTCTAATTAATATAAAATTAAGTAGATAAATTTGTTTTGCATTTTTATGAAAAGTGGTTGGTATTTCTTTGAGAGTGATGGACGTGAATTTATCAATATTTTTAATGAGAAGATGATCTTTAAATGCATTAATAATTAATTAATTTTTATATTATTCCATAATTAATATGCAAAAACCTTGTGCTTTAAATAATAAATCAAGTTATGGAAAAATAAACTCGATTTGAATGTTGCATAACTTGCGAATCTAAATCGTTTGACCTTAACATTCGGATAACGGTTAGAATGAAACTGCATAAAATCATTTATTTATAAATAAATAAATTAAATTAAATATAAAAAAATTGTAAAAACCAAAATGTTTTTATTTAAATACATTTAATAACAAACCGCAAAGATTTTTAAATGAAATTACGTTCATTTAAATTTATTCAAAATGTAAAAACCACAAAACATAATTAATAATTATAATTATTTATAATTTTAGTGTCAACAAAAATTATGTTTTAATATTTTAAAAACTTTAACTAGGCGGTTTAACACTCTTTAATTTTTATCTACTCACGATAATCTTTAATGTTTTGAACCACAAATGTTTAGCTTTGATTAATTACTAGGAATAGTTGTTCATTTCGGAAAAAAAACCTTCTTTACAAAGGTTTTTACAAGCTTTTATTAAGTTTCACCTGTCCCGTTATCTGCCTGTAATCAAATCTTGCAAGTCAAATTTGATCCACTTCCCGGTTTCTGATTGAGCTGTAATTTTGGATGCACATTTAGTTTGGATGACAATACATTCTAAGGTTGTGCCGTCCTGACTTTCCCGTCGCTTCCACCATATTTGATATATATACATTTTATTTAGTCTTAAATTAAAAATTTTAATAAAAGCTACTTTTTGAAGGACAAGCTTTTATTGTACTTAAAAGTAGCAAATAATTTTATCTATGAGTCACTCATACTCGACTATTTGTAAAAGCTTGAGGTGCTTAATACCAAGAAGAGAGCGCCTGAAGCTTTTTCATAAGTCAATTGGATCTTGGGTCCGTGAGACTCATCTTGTAAACCTTTTTTCTTAATATTTTCAACTTTACTTTTCTGTCGCTTGTTGTAATTGCAGTGAGAGGACATCGTGCAGAGTGCACAAGATATTCAAGATATGTGTAATATGATAAAGATTTGTTGGTATATTATGGTAATTTAGTACCTTATTGTGGTGTCAACTAATAATAATCTTTCACGTTGATTTTAAAAATTATAATTAATAGTAATACATTGCGTGTGTTGATTTTAACAAACCAATTTATATGTACACCTAGAAATTTATCATTATCAAATTTTATGGTATATTATTTTTTTTTTTTTTTTAACATATTATAATTTTAAACAACACTTTTTATAGAAGAAATATAACTCATGGATGCTGGAGTTTATATAAACGTTCATAACTTAGAATATGAGTAAAAAATATTTCATTTGATACTTGAAATATTTTCTTTGACATTCTTAAAATTTTTTATTGAATAAAACACGACTTTTAAATATTTTGTGTTGTTTACAAATTACTACATTTTTTTGTGATTTGGTAATATTAATAAGAAAGTAATTAAATTGATTCAGAATATATCTTTTTTGAATGATTATCTAAAACAGTTTCTGGTAAGGTAAGTTTAAGTCACTATTATATTAGTCTAGTCAACAAATTCAAATTGGTGAAATTTAGAAATAATGATCGTAAAAATACGTCTATCACACGGAATTCGGAAAGTTATCAACGAGTGCCGAAAGCGTTAGCACATACAAAATTGCAAAAGTAATAAACAAATAAAGATATTTCGTTTTACGCCAATGGTTCATCCGTTTAGGCACTACGATGCCACAGACATACAGACAGATACAGTGCTGAAGCACCCAGGAAGTCTATCTCTTTTAGGTCATTTTTAAATAGTATATGTATTAGCAAATTTACAAGCGTATAGACCATATTGGTGAAGTCCTACTTTTATAACTTGAATCCATTTGTATATGGTTTTTATTTTAAAAGTGTAAATACAATTCAAAAAAATACAAACTGTATAAATAAAAATTCATTTGATTATAAAATGTATTGAGTTAAATAAATATCACTAATAATCAATAATTATATATCTATCCGTGTCTACCACACACAATTGATAATAAAGTGTATTCTTTTTAATCAACTATCAGAATTATTTGCGACAAATAAATATTAGAGGTAAAAATAATATGGTGAAAGGAACATCGCGCTGCTTGGAATCGCTTATAAACACCACAACACCGTACACAACAGTTTTGTGTTATAAGTCTTTAAAATGAAACGATAAAGGTTAAAAGGCAAGATTGGAATTTGATGCAACCTTTTTTTTTAAATATTTTTTATTTTTAACTTGTTTTAATAAATATGGCTGGTGTGGTTACTTTTGTGTAATTATTTATAATTTTTTTTTTCTTTAATATTATTTATTAACAAAATATTGTTCGATCTTTTGTTAGTTTTTAATTGATTGATTAAGATTTTTTTTAAAATATACAAAGGAATATTTTTTTAAAATTCTTTGTTCGGGTATGGTTAAGAATGTTTTAATTTTAAGAAGTTGGGTTTCATTAAAAACAAAGCCATTTTAGAGTAAAAGAAAACGGGTAATGAAAATGGAATACAGAATACTTATTAATCATGTATTTCAATTTTATAGAATTCCTAAGAAAAGCCATTTCGTGATTGAACTACCTTAAATGTCACCACTATGATGACAAAGTGGTGAGCCTTGTTAAAAATGTTTTTTTAACACTCTATTGAAGATTTTTATACCATGCATATATGTAATATGCAAGGTATACTAAGTTTAGTCCCAAGTTTGTAACGCTTAAAATATTGATGATACGAAAAAAATTTTGGTATAGATGTTCATAGAATCACCTAATTAGTCCATATTCGATTGTCTGTCCGTCTGTCTGTCTACCAACACGATAACTCAAAAACGAAAAGAGATATCAAGATGAAATTTTTACAGCGTACTTAGGACGTAAAAAGTGGGTCAATCATAGGTCAATTGGGTCTTGTAAACTGTTAGAGATAGATTGAAAGTTTAAATGTAAAAAAACTTCCTTATAAAAAACAAAACAACTTTTGTTTGATACATTTTTTCGTCACTGTTTACCCGTGAGTGGGCAAATTAGGCGTAAATTGTAAAGTGTGTATTATATATGGGAATATCAGTTATATTAGTTATGTATGTGTGACATGTTTAGGTAAATGTGTAATTTGACAGAGTCTATACATCAACACGGTCTTTACATGATATTTCAACAATTACCTCAGTCATTTGTTTGTTATCACTTTTGCAATATTAAAAATTCTTGAAATAATATCGATTTAGATCATCGAAGCATATAATTAAAATAACATATTAATTGATGAAGTTTTTATAAAGAAATTTGGTATTGGTTCATAAATATTAATAATTGTCTATTGTGTAAAATTGAAATTTTTGTTTGAAATGATTTTTTTTTTCTCATTCAGCCCCCATTGGTTAATAATTTTCTTTTATCGATTCAAGTAAATAATTTGTTTTTTATTGGCGTGCCGTGTCTTGATTGATTGAAGTGCAAGCAAGTATTTGTAATAATAATATAATTGTAATACGTTAAAGTGCATAAATATTTATTATTTATGTAATATATATTTCTGTGTAAAATCGCATAAAACTAATTGAAAATAATATTTATTACTCAATTCAATATGCAAAATGAATAGAAAATTAATTTACTTTTATAATAGACCGTCGTCGTCTCAACAGCTATTGCGTTACTCACCTAACTAACTAAACACTCTCATCGATATAAAACTTCAACCATATATCAACTGTTTAGATCAGGCATGGCCGATTTATTATAAGTCGAGGTCACCATTGTTATAACTTTATTGTGTGCCATAAACTTTATTGTGTGTCTTTTTATTCAAGTCCGTATTGCTCATAGAGGAGGAAGCGAGACGGATATACGACTCTTCTATCTATCTCACACTGGTTAGGTGGTCGCTGTCTTACTTGCTATTTAGTTGTAGAAGTCTGAGGGACATCCCTGAGTCACATTTACCCATGCCTGGTTTAGATACATCAGCAGTATGAAAATATATTGCGCTCTTTATCGAGTTTATTGTCTGTTATACATCCTTAATTCTTAAAAATTAACTTAGCAAGAGGAAAACCTCGAAGAATAAGTTTTGCCGAGAAAAATTTGTAGGGTTAAATCGGGATTTCTTAAGGTTATCAATTTATAAGATCATTTCAAGTTCGGAAAAAGGTAAGGCGCATGAGCCAATGTCAATATGCGTGCCAGGCCCTATTTAACAATAGTATTATTAACACACTATAATGTCACTGATTTTACTAATGGCAAACCAGCAATAATTATTAAAATGACAAAATAGGTTAAGAATAATAGAGTGACGAGCAGTGTGACAACAAACATAGCGTTTATACCTATACTGAAAATGCCCGTGTTTCTCATTTACGAACTCGACCTATCTACACTTAAAAATATCAGCTTGATATCTCTTTTCGACAGGCAGACAACCGGAAATGGACTAATTATAGATGATTTTATGAACACTTATACCAAAATTTTGTTCATAGCATCAATATTTTTAAGCGTTACAAAACTTGTGACTAAACTTAGTATACCTTGATATATTTCATATACATGGTATAAAAACAAGCATCACATATGAAAATATTGAAAGAGATCTCAACAAATCCACCTGTAAAACTGACCGACCATCAAGACCTTTCTCGTATGATTTGTGGTATGTGCATAAAAAAAACAGGAATTGCATGTAAATTAATTTGAACAACAATATTCAATTAATAAAATAAAGATGTTGTTAGAAAATATCAATTATATTATTTATAAAATATTATTAATATTAAATATTGTCAAGGATTATTGTGTGCTGATGATGATTGCTTCTGCTTGTCTTGTTGGTAAGCGAACTTGATTGGAAAAGAGACTCATCTTCAATTTCTTGTTATAAGAAAGTTAAATATTTTTAAATTAATTTTTTTATTTTGTTTGTGTGCAATGTTTTGTACAATCTTTACGAGTGTGGGCAGGTAATAGAAATCTTTAACAAGTATTATTAAAAAGTAATATGCACAATTATTATTAAATATTATATTTAAAGTTATTACTATTTAAAATATAATCAATATTTTATTATTTCCCAGGTGTGTATTCAAAGTAAAACATTTTGAAATAATTAACATCTATTTTTTTTACAAGCTTTTATTTAGTTTCACCTGTCTGTTGATTTTAATCAAATCTTGAAAGTTAAATTTGAACCACTCTCTGGTTTTCGATTGAGCTCAAATTTTCCATGAATATGTCAATCGGATGACAATGTATTGTTATGGTAAGTATGCCACTCTTACACACAAAGTAATAAAAGTATCTTCCTTCTCCCTTCCTACATGGATATAGTATATGCTATAAACTAAACACGTTCATTATATATGTAACGTAAAAAGTTTAAATATAAACAATACGTGTATACATATCACCATATAATATTTCTAACCGAATTTGCGCCCTCGTAGTTAAACAGTGATGTTTACGAAAAAAAAAGTCTCAAAATAAAGCTGTTTACTTTTTTATAAGGATCTACGGACCCAAGTCTCAATAGATCTTTGTTGCTCATTTACGTACTCGACCTCTTTTACGTCCTGAATACGCTATACAAATTTCAGCTTGATATCTCTTTCGACGGGTAGACTGGCAGACAGACGGACAACCGGAAATGGAGTATTTAGGTGATTTTATGAACACCTAATATTTTTAACATTATTAAGCGTTACAAACTTGGAGCTAAACTTAGTATACCTTGATATATATCATAAATAAATGCTATAAAAATAGTTTTAAGCAACAAGCTTTTACTGTACTTAAATGTAAAAAATAATTTTTATTATGAATCACTGATACATGACTATTTGTAAGAGCGCTTCAAGCTTTTACAAATAGTCTTTTGTAATAAGAATCTTTCTTATAATTATCGCCAATTTTTCAAATATTCATATTTCAATAAAAATACCAATTTTGACTTTTATAAGTGTACAATTTAATTGGAAATATTTTGAACAAATAATTATTTAAACCTCTTTTCAAGGACAAACTTTGTTTTTTTCTTATCCTGAGAACACTATGACTCAGACAGTAAGTCTAAAAATAGATTAAAAGAAATAAAAAAAACACCAAATCAATAGAGAATTAAAAAAGTCGAACAATATAAAAATATGAGATAGCTGTTTTAATTTGAATTGAAGCTGTCTTCAAAAAAGCCAAGAAGATTATAATGAACGGTTTAGTCTTTAGTGGGCCTATATGTACCTAACCTATACGATATCTATATACAACATATAAAATCCATGTCGTTAATTTTCTGTATGTATTCCCAACCAATTAAATCCGGTAGGTAATTCGGTTTCATTGTCTATATCAGATGTTATCGTATTGGTATAAGTTCAATGTGTATACCAACTTGGTATTATAGTGGGCCAGGTAATGGTGTAGTCAGTATTGGAAGATTATTATATGAGAAAAAATAAATATATATATATATATATTCTAGAACTATTAATTATCGTATTGTTGGCTACATTTAAAAATAAAAAAAACATTTTTACTTTGACATGCAATCTCTGTTATGGATAATCATATTCAATCTGGTTTTGTTTACAAGCAAACCTTTACTTGTTCGTAAAGTGTTTTGATTTTAAATCCTTTTAAACTCTTCTAATCGAGAAACTACATCACAATGAAATCAAAAGTTAGCTCTCAAAGACTCGTGGAAAAAAGCTTTCTGAAGATGTATTTTTGTTTTTCGACTGTCTATACGCAAAATTATAATATTCCCACTTAGAGCAGGCGCTACATAGAGTTCAGTTTCAAAAAAGCTTACAGATTAGTTTTCTAGATGTTGTCAGAAGCCCAATCGGTCCAATTGGTCCCTTTTCAACAGTCAAATGTCAATTTTTTGAACCAAATAAAGTTACCCAAGTTTTTGGGTAATTTTACATCAAAAAGGCTCTTTGATTCCCTTGGATTTATCGTTTTTGAGTTATCAACAATTTAATGTTTGGAAAAACTCCAGAAAAGCTATTTTCAAAGCTAAAAATTAATGCAAATAAATTAAATTTTCAAACTTTTCAAACTCTTAAAATCATCTTTGTTAAACAAATTGTTAAACAATTTTGAAGAATTCAAAATGGAGGCTTTAGAATCAAATAATCGGTAAATACTCTTCAGAACTTTATGTTAAGTGTTCAAAGATGGTTTTAAGATGTTGAAAAGCTCAAAAATTTAACTTTAAAGCTTTGAAAATAACCTTCCAGGAGTTTTTCAAAACATTATACTGTTTTACTACCTCAAAAACGGTGAATTTAAGAGAAGTAAGAATCCTTTTTGTGGAAATAGTTCAAGAAATTTTACCAATAACATTCCTGACAAAATCTGGAATATTAATCTATGAGCATTTCTGAACCAGAATCAATTCTAATTTCATCTTCAATCTAGCGCTTGTTCTAACTTCAAAATTTTCAATTATGTATATTATTCATGCACTTAAACTTACCAACCCAAACCAGGAAATCAAATTTCTTTTAAAATAAAACTTTTGCTTACCTGAAACAAAAAAAAACAAAAAAATTATCATTTGGCAAAAATCATTCGAAAGGGGTAAAAAACACAATCTTAGAATAAAAAAGATTACAAAAATAAAAAAATCTCCCAGAGTTATATGTTTCTCATTGTCATCAAGATGACGATATAACTTTAATAACACCTGGCCATATGTGATTCGATAATCCAAAACATATGAAGGTGTATTCGACACATGTTGTAGATACTACGTTCTTACTCTGACGAGGGGTTGTAAATAAACATTTGTTGTAATTACATTTTTTTTTTCTTCTGAATTTTGATTTTATACGAAATAATCTGATACAGATAGACAGACGGGCAGATACAAAACAGATGCTAAATGTTTTCAAAACGTACGAATACGATTCTTTAAGTTGTCTTGATTTTTTTTTTATATATTCAAACCAAACCTTTGCTAATTCGACATATTTTGATAATTTTCGGAATAGCAACATTCCGAATTAGAATTATTTCTTTCAATCTTTGAGGTTTTGAATTTGATATAAAAGATACTGAAATGGTGCACATTTTTACTTGATTCAAAGTGAGTACCGTACTCGCCCAGCCTTAATGTAATTACAAAAATTGATAAAAGAGGAAAAAACACATTAAAATAAAATAAAAATTTTGACAAATTTTTATGTGTTTATGTTAGCAATGACGCATAATAAATAGATATGAGAATTTTTTTTTTTAAATTAAATATTTAGCTTACGAAAAAAAATTGTTTAAATTAGTAATTAATTATTCAAATACCAATTAATTAACCTTAATTTATGCAAATATTAAATTTTTACCATAAAAATAAATTTTAAAATAGTAGAATATTTTAGAATATTGTCTGAAAACGATTGAAAATCGAGGATAATGACCTAAAAAAGATCACTACCTGTAGGACAGAATTATTTATTTGGTACACGGGCTCTGAGACTATCTTTTAATGAGTTTTAAATAAAATTAACTATTTAGGCTAGGTAATATAGGTGTTATCACTCACGATTTAAACAAAAATGATAATTTTTTATTATTTTTAAGCAAAAAAATATGTAGCGAGCCCATATCACGTCGTCTAAATTCAAGGGAAATTCTCAAAAGCTTGAATCTGAATAATTACCCACAATTGACTGAGTTAATTGTTAAAATACCAAGTATAGACAGTGTTCATTACACAATAGTATGTTTTTTTACATCATGTAAGTATAGAAAGATAGCCACTCTTAACTAGCCACACATACATTACCGATACTCCCATATAATACATACTATATAACATATGCGCCTAATTTGAACTCTCACGGGTAAACAGTGATGTTTACGTAAAATATTGTAAACGAAAGTTGTTTATTTTTAATACATTTAAACTTTTGTTCTGTCACTAACGGTTAACAAGATGGGACCTACGGACCAAAGACCCAAATGACTCATGTTACTCATTTACGAACTCGACCTCACTTTTTATGTCTTGAGTACGCTATAAAAATTTCTGCTTGATGATTTTTTTCGTTTTTGAGCTATCGTGTTGACAAACAGACAATCGAAAATAGACTAATTTTGTTCGTAACGTCAATATTTTTAAGTGTTACTTGAGACTAAACTTAGTATACCATGAAATATTTCATCTACATGGTATAAAAACTACCGAAAAACACTCTTAATATCCTAATTAATATAACAAATTAATCTGCACCTTTTGTCTGAAAAAAATACCACAAAAATCATTCTTTATACAAAGTATAAAAAAAATAGAATCTTTTCAAAAAAGAAACAATACCGGACACAAACAATAGAGATAGCAGCCTCCTTGAACAATAAACAACGCAACAACAAAAAAAAAAAAAAAAACAGTAAAGTATAATTAGCACCCTCAAAAAATACAAATCTAAGGGGTAAAAAACTAAAGACGCGACTGATTGTTATAAATGAAAACATCAGGTGGTCGTCGATTCATCGTTTCTGTTCTTCATCTTCATATCTTCTTCTTCAAAAATATTTTTGTAAAAAAAAAACATAAAAAAGAATCACGGTATGTACAATATGGCGCGTCTCGATGCATTAGAGCATAGCATTTCTTGGTTTTCTGAACATCAGAAATAAGAACTGAAGCGAGTGAGCGCACAGAGGTGATCTTTGTCTTACTACTAGGCTATTCATCGTCTTATTACGTTGTTATATTTGTTTCTGTCTTGTTTGTACGCAATGTTGTCTTATTTAAAAAAAAGTAGTTTTTGCACAAATACTTAAAAACTTGGCAGAAATAAATAAGGCCATTTGTCATACTTAATTTCCTTCTTGTTAGTCGAATCAACTGTTGTAATATTCATTTTTTCCTTGGCATTTAGTGTTACTTTATTTATACGATTCAAAAAATCCTCTTCTTCATGACGTATGAAACATTTCATTGCGCAGTAAGACATTGCGCATAATACATAATCTCTCCTTTTTATACAGTGCTTAACTGAATGGCTTTATTGTGAATTATCACTTTTATGATTTTCTAATGGATGGCGTTGTCAGAACTAGACCAAAATGAAATGGGACCACACGGGAAGCACTAGCTTTCAAATAGTTAAAGAATCATTGAAATCGGTTCACCCAGTCAAAAGTTCTGAGGTAACAAACATTAAAAAAAAATACAGTCGAATTAAGAACCTCCTTTTTTTGGTTTTAAGTCGGTAAATAATGACCAGATTCGACTTTTACGATTTTAATTCCGTGCAGTTTAGGTAGGAACAAATAGTATCGAAAATCTTATTAAGGTAGTACCAAGGCTATTTCAGATTTAGGGTTGAAATTATGTGTACCTTATTTTCAACTTTGATGATGACTTTTGCTATTACTTCGGAATTTGATAAAACTCAGTATAAACGATAATTTTTATCAAAAAAATATAAAACAATGAGATTCTTTTGACGATTGGCCGAGCGTTTTCTATGATAATAACTTTATTTCTTGAGCTGACTGAAATGAGAAGTCTTATAAAATGGAAATTTGTAATTTCTTGGTATGTTTTTAGGTGTTACGATATAATCCTCAAAATCAAGTATTGCTTGTAGTCCTTGCAAATGAGTGCAGAAATTAATGAAACTTGACAACCATGTAGAAAGACGATGCAAGCAAGCATGAGTAAGAAATAAGAAGTATAAATGTTGTGTATAGTGAATATTCTTCATTTACAAACATATTCACACTAAATATAAGAAAGACAAGACGAAATGAACATAAAAGCAGTAAAAGATGCAAGTGCACTTTTATAATATAGACGGGCCAGGCCAGGTGAATATTCATTCCAAGGTTGAAACATATTATACATATACAGGCTGGATCACGGAAATGTGTGATTTTGAAAACACTACCAATTTTAAAACTCATCAATTCTTACAAATTATTTATTCTGAAATTACTAATGTAATCTGAAATTACATTAACAAGGCAAAGCTGGTAGCCATCATAGGATGTGCTGACCACCTCCAATTGGCCAATTTGAAGGATGATGTGATTAGCATCTGCACAGACAGTCAAGCAGCACTCAAAGCGCTATCAAACTGTACAGTGCCATCGCGACTCGTCAAGGAGACTAGAAACAGTCTAAATAACCTGGCGAGGCACAATAAAGTCAATGTTACCTGGATCCTCGGACACTCTGGTTGGAACGGTACTGAGAGAGCAGATAAGCTAGACAAACTGGGAATCACCATGGCTCCCACTCAAGAAAAGCTTGCAAGGATGCCATATCAAGAAGGTTTTAACAGATTAGGAGATAATCTGAAAAATCAAAAAATTAAAGGAATGGACCAACTACGAGGGAGGGCGAATCGCCAAAAGCCTGTTGGGTGAAGGAAACTCGCTCGGTAACAGAGCCGAGTAGATTTTGAAACTAAACAGAGCTGATATTAGAGTCATCGTAGAGTTACTCACAGGACATGATAACTTGAACAAGTTCCAACATCAGATTGGAAAAAGAAAATTCAGAAGAAACATCGATCCACTTTCTCTGTTACTGTCCGGCGCTCATACAGCAGCGAAGGAAATGGTTTGGCCCGGCCATAGTCGAACCAGAAGAAATTAGGAAACTCAGCGCTAGGCAAATCCTGGGTTTCAGTACATTAGTTGGTTATAATAGCCACTGAAAAGCGTAGCGGGGATAGAGTACAAGGGTCTATTTGGCTAGGTGCTCTGAACCATTGCCTCGAGGCGCGATGCTCGAGCATGGCCCGCTAACCTTTTTACCATACCATACCATACCATGGTTAAAATGGAATTTATTTTTACAACTTTTTTAAAATCGCACACTCCTCTGTCCCCATCTATAGTATACAAACATACATATATACACAGAAATGAATGCGGTCCATTTCAAACATAACAAAAAAAGTTCTTACAGTTCTTCGCGTTACCACACAGAAAAATATGGCCATCGATCGTATAAATGAATGTTATTATGACTTTACTTTCAAATTATTTAAAAGTAAAAATAACCCTCAAAAATTGGGTTGTAACTTATTCACACTCGTTGCAAAATAGGTAAGTAAAATTATTCATAGTTAATGGTTAAATCCATTGAGCCCAATTGACTTAATTCCACAACTTGCTATAAAGAAATAGCTTAAAGAGATAAAAAAATATTATTGCTATTACGTATGCTTAACTGCTAACAAGTAACACGCGTTACAATTACAGTTTTAAACCTCCCTGTTAAAAAACGTGTTTATTCAGGTTGTATTCTTTAGGAGTGTATATAGAATTTTTTCGTTATTAAGAAAACCAAAAAATATTTGTTAATACTAAGAGAACCAAAAAAAGTAAATTTGTCTTTATCAGACAGTACGTGCTCTGTGCGCACCTTTAGAAAATTCAAACACAAATTAGAAAATATAAGGCCATGCTTTCTGCCTCATATGACCTTGCATCACACTTGCGTTATCCAGATACTTGTAAAGAAATGGCGAAATTATTGTTGAGACAAGAAAAAATTATTATAGTTAATAAAAGTAATACCTTAAACTTGTACAAAGTGAAATATTATGAATAGAATGAACATGATTGACTTTCAAGTTCAAGAAATCAGAAATATACCACAATGTATGTGTATACAATACACACACTCATCCACAACTCCAATAATAAATACGTACAATAATTTTTTTCTTGCCTTTTTTTATTTTTTTTTTTTTTACTATAAACATACAACGCAATATTATAACACAAACACAGGTGGATTTGTGTGGAAGAGTTTTTTTTATATTTTGAGGCAAAGAGTTGTTTGTATATAATGTTGTTCTATTAACTCTGATCAATACAGAATGATCCAAATAAATCAGTTACACCAATGCATCTGAACTGAATACCAACCAATATGAGGTTCTCTCAGTCTTATCGCGAAATCAAATATGGCGAATGGTGCCACAAATGTGATGCCACGAACTATCGTACGTGGGGTTGAGTGATGAAGTTGACACAAACGCATGAATTGTTTGTATGAAAGTAATATACTGTCTAAAAAATTTCAAATATTATTGTTTTGAAATGCAACACAGTTTTGAACAATGTTTTTTGTTTATTTCATATTCTGTAAGTTAGTAACAAAAATCTTCATGTAGTTGGCTCAGTCACATATGGTCTAGACATGAGCAAACGCAAAGAACTTTTCTTTTAATTACACGATTATTTATTTCAAATTTTCAACTAAGTACAATTTTATTTTCCATCAATAAAATGCATGAATTTAAACTAAAATCAATCTCTTTCATAGAAGTAATGATTTTATTTATTTAACTTCAATGACTTGACATTATTTCAATATGAAACGACCAACTTCAGAATGAGGTTAACTTTTTTTTTAATTTTTTTAGTGTAGACATAACGTAAGTTATGATACACTCTGTACTATACAGTATTGTGAAGAATCCTCCATTCAAACGATCACAATACATGAGAATAAAATTCATTCATTCATCAACGAAACGCATTGCACTAAGCAAGCACTGGTACACAAAATATTATGAACTTGTTATGCTATTAAATCGCTGACGTTTGAATTCATATTTTTTCGAGTAGCTTTTTTCTTATAATTCCCATTTAATATTCTCTTTATTTAAGTTAACCACGAAGGTATTGTGTATTTTGTCTGCGTGTATGTATATCTTTTTGAAAATGTGTCTCAAACTTTTTTTGTTTTTATAAAAATAGCTACAGATGTGCATGCAAGTCAATGCAACGAGAAGCGTATATTTGAAATTCGTTTCTTCGGAAGTATAAGAAATATAAATTTAGATCAATGAAAATTTAAGTAAATGCTTGAATTCAATTGTTTTTTTCCTTGTTCAAGGACCACACATATTTTAATAAGAATCTAAAATGGTGTTCACTTTTTATTTTCATAAGGATGTATGAGCATGACAACAATGTTTGATTTAAAGGCTCAAAATTTGTTGGTAGGTAGTCTTTTACTCAAAGAATATGTGGTTAAAATTTCAGCTTCGGTATCCGTGCAAATTTTTAAGAAAAAAGTCATTAAAAATCGGTATAAAATACATTGGCTCTTATGGAGGAATCTCAAAAAACGACATATTTTGGAAGTTTTTGATAATTTTCATTTGGAATGAATGAAAACAAATTTAAAAAAAACCTTTTAATAGAAACATATTAGCAATGACATAGAAAAGAAAAAAACTAAGTGTCACCGTCCATATAAGGGATGTAAGAGCAGGGTAGATTAAGGGTTGAAATTATTTTTATCTTATTTTCAACTTGGATGATGAATTTTGTTATAACTTCATGAATGTAGACGAAAAATAAGAATAAAATTTTTCGATATGTGTCTTGGTTTTCGAAATATCGAAAGCTAAATAATTAAACAAAATTTTCAATTTTCGATATTTTGAAAATTAAGCCAGATATCTAAAAATTTTATTCTCACTTTTCGTCTTATATCGTCAAGTAATAATATAAATTTATCATCAAAATTGAAAATATCTATTGTGCCCCCACTACCATGCTCATACATCCTTAATCAATTATAATTTCACTTTCAAATTTTGTCATGGTATCAAGTCTAGTTTACATTTTAATGAGTAATATGGCAAATTCACACCAGGATTATCCTCTATTGTATTATTTTAAAGTGAAAACCACACAATGTGCATAATGTGGAGAATTGAGAACTTCTTTCTACTTACGACTTCCTCTAACCGAAAAAATTCTCTGACTGTTACACTCGCAGATGTATTTTCAGATTATTCGTCATCCTAGAGCTAGGCAATTGTATCAATAAAGAATGATTATCAGTGAGAATCAAAATTCAGCATAAAAATGCATCCAGAAATATATTTTTTTCTGATAATTTAAATAAAAAAAAAGTAATTATTAAGCACATATTACCATTGATGATGATTCACATAAAAAAATGAACATATCCACATATTAGTCGTAAAAACCGGTTATTTTATTGATAATCTTACATTCTTTTGCATAATGTATACATCTCTCTTTCTATCTTTCAAAAAAATATATATATAAAAATATACATGATTAACATCCCATAAAGAAATGAATTCCAAATAATAATTCATTTTATTAATTTATTCTTTGAGTACCTCTGTGTGTGTGTATTCGTTGTAGGTACTGAGTTACTGCGAGTAGAGTATGGAGTCAAAATGAGAAAATATTTCATAAAAGAAGACGAGTTTAAGTTAAATAGTTTTGTCGGTCAGAAAAATAAAATTATTTTTTTATTATTATTATTACTTATGATATTTATACTTCACAATAGAATTATACTTAGGTATTATGGTGTTTATAATGTTGAGAAAATTATAAGGAAATTAATGTAAAGTTGATGAACCGGTAACAGAAACCGCAATAAAATTATATTTAATTTTTTTTTTTTTTATTATTCATAATAAAAGTAAATGTATATTTATTTTTATAGATGTATTTTTTCTCCTATTTTTACTATTGTAGATGTTTTTAAATTGATCTTATGCTATTATTTTTTCTTTTATAGTTTGATCAAACAAGAGTATTTGTTCTAAAATCTGGGCCAAAATTAGTTCAATCCTAGTCGGTTCAATAGGATTACCTTCGGTAGTGGAAATTAATTATTAAAATTTATGTAGAAATATACATAATATTCTGATTTTGAGTCATAAAAGCACATAATTATTTTATTATATTAAAATAAAAAAATGTTAAGTTTTAAACAGTATATCATGTGACCTAAAACACGAGCTTGCCCTCATATGTGATGTCATATAGGCAAAAACTGTCAGAATATAACTATGTTAACATATCTGTCAAATTTTACTATATTATGATATCATGTCTCATTTATATCTGGTTCAATAAATCTTTATGCATAACTGACGGTTTCAAATCATAGAATTTCGAGCAAGTCTACTTTATATTGTACAGTTAAAATAAAATAATGTTTTGAAATATGAAACAATTTTTAATTAAAGAACATATAAATAAAATATGCAAATGATATGATTAATTAAAAACAATTATTCAATAATTATTACGTATGAACATCATGAAATAATAATAATAATAATGTTATATAAAATAATGCCCTCCCGGGCAGCTGCTAATAACACAAGAGTAGACATCACTACTGTAATACTGTTACTAGTGATTCCGACCGATGCGATGTAGAAATTTACATTACAGTTTAAAACATTTAGAAATAAATAAACATTATTCAATTCGAATTGTTGAGTAGTAAGTAATATGGGCACTATATCACTATACAAACAAACACATACATACATACTTTCGTGGGTATTTATAGAAGCCCTTGAAACTGTGCTTCAATTCAATTTAATTATAATTTTACATTCGTTGCTTGTTCATGGTGAGGAATTACTTCACTTTTATTTATCAAAAAAAAAAAAAGAGTTTTGTCTGTTTTATGTTTATAAAATAATATCTTACTTGAATTTATGTTGGCTGAAAATTACTTTCAACTATTAGTAGTACAATGTGTCATTTGTAAAGTGATCCATACACGGTCAACATTCGATTCAAACCCTTCAAATTACCAACTTTACACTACTCGTAAATTAGAGAGCATAATAACATACTTAAATCTTTCTGTAAGTTAGTAACAAAAATCTTCATGTAGTTAACACAATCACATATGCATAAGACATGATAGATATGCGATCACAAACGCTAAGAAATTTTCTTTTAATTCTTTTCTTTTAATTCATCGATTCGCTTTATTTACACGATTATATATTCCAACTAAGTACAATTTTATTTTCCATCAATAAAATGCATGACTTTAAACTAAAATCAATCTCTTTCATAAAAGTAATGATTTTGTTTATTTAACTTCAGTGATTTTGTATCATATTAATCCCATTTTTTTGTAAATACAAATATTTATCTGTACTTGTTCCAATCATTAGGAAATTGTTTTGAAAGTATTTTTACTTTATTTCAATGTGAAACGGCCAACTTCGGGATGATGTTGTGTGTACTGTAGCTAGTGTAAAGGTAGCTTTAATTTGGTACGTGAGTAAACGACATATAATTAATAACGTAACGTGTATGAGGCGCTTAAAATTAAAACATTTTCGTGTTGTTTTTAAAATTAACCAGCATCATGACTGACTGAGTTGTCTATTAATAACAAAACTATTTTTCAAAATTAGATTTTTGTTTTTAGAATTGTAAATATATTGGTGAAATGAAAATATACATTATTTATATTTCTTTTTTCTTAGTGACTGACTTAACTAACATTTTTTATATTTTTAAATCTCACCTAATACATTTTTTCTCAAACGATCATTTTGTCTTTTAATTCATTGTTTTTTAGACTTTTGTTCTAAATAGTTCATAAAATATGTATCATTTTAAACAAAGACGAGTTCTATTTTTTCTTTGCCATAATTTATCTTGTAATTGGGTTAAAGAGGTTGTTTACAAAATATGAAAATCCTTGACTTAATTTCTTATTTCCTTCATTTCAATTTAGGTTAATATTTTCACTATTTTTACGAAGATTTTTTTAACTAATTACATGTTTTCAGTGGCAATACTATTATATACTTTTTTCGATTTAACTTCTTGCTTGTTTTTTAACCAAAACTTTGCCCTAAGTGAACGAATAGGATCAGACCAACAGTTCAATCTATTTTAGCTATTGACAATCAATAAAAAAACAGTTATGAACTATGTTAACAACTTTTGGTAAAATATTATGATTAATTATAAATTTGCGTGTTAATTACAATTATTTGTCTTAATTATTTCGTACGATAATTAATTTAATTTTTAAAACAGTTGATAGGAATTTTAAATTATTAATATTCATTTTACATAAATTTAAATATTATGTAAGTAATGTAATCGTTATTTTATTTACTTTATGCTAAATAATTTAGTTCAAATATTTTTGGATAATTTACTTAAATAAACTATGTTCGTTTTATAATAATAAGAATTTAATTTTTATTAAGTTTAATTAAATTTAAGTAATTTAATTAGTTTAAAATTATCATAAAATAATTAATATAGAGTTTTTATAAATAATTCATGAACTGATTTCATCAATAACAAAAAAAATTTTTACCAAAATTTGGTTATATTCAATTTTTAGTTATATTTTTGTAGTGAATTGACCTTGATCGATTGAATGAATAAGTAAGTAAGTTGTGTTATAGGTTATAACTAGAAGTTATACATATTAATCGATATTAACGACCTTATACACATTGAGAAGTCGATGTAGAATTAATAAATAAATAAATATATTTATTATATCACATTACAATTATCGTTATCAAATAATTATATTATCCATGTAAAAAAAATAATTGAAAGAAAACAATTATTTATTATTTAATTATTTATGTGTTTCTTAGACAGCATTACAATATAGTGTGTGAAATATTAACTGTCCATTTTAAAAATGGAAAAGGACTTAGAGAGTTAAGTAAAAAAATTGTAAAAAATCGAAAAAAATTTTTGGATCTCCAATTTCGATAAAACTCAGTATATCAGGTAATTTTGGCCCAAAAAGTACAAAAATCGCATGCATTTGATGACTGGTCGAATAGTTTTTGAGATACGTACTAAAATCGATCCAAATATTGCGATATCTCAGAAACTTTGCATCCAATCATTAAATTAACCCGATTTTTATAATTTTTGGGTCAAAATTACCCCTTTTACGGAGTTTCATCAAATTCCGGGTCAAAATTTTTTTTTCGATTTTCTCGATGTTTTCAAAGGGGTACCCCTTAAAAAAATTGCAAAAAATCGAAAAATTTTTTTTATCTCCAATTTCGATAAAACTTAGTATATAAGGTAATTTTGACTCAGAAAGTGCAAAAATCGCGTGCAATTGTTGACTGGTCGAATAGTTTTTGAAATAGGGACTAAAATCGATCCAAATATTGCGATATCTCAGAAACTCTGCATCCAATCATTAAATTAATCCGATTTTTATACTTTTTGGATCAAAATTACCCCATCCACCGAGTTTCATCAAAATCCGGGCCAAAATTTTTTTTTCGATTTTCTCGATTTTTTCAAAGGGGTACCCCTTAAAAAAATTGCAAAAAATCGAAAAATTTTTTTGACCTCCAATTTCGATAAAACTCAGTATATAAGGTAATTTTGACCCACAAAGTGCAAAAATCGCGTGCATTTGTTGACTGGTCAAATAGTTTTTGAAATAGGGACTAAAATCGATCAAAATATTGCGAAATCTCAGAAACTTTGCATCCAATCATTAAATTAACCCGATTTTTATACTTTTTGGGTCAAAATTACCCCTTCCACCGAGTTTCACCAAATTCCAGCACAAAATTTTATTTTTCGCAAATTCCTCGAAAGAAAATAATATATTTTGGTGTAAGAACAAATCTTAGTCCGTTCCTTGAAAAACAGAAATTAAGATGAAAGCATCACATTTTACAACATAAAGTCGTGATACCGAATCTTCTAAAACATACACATTATAACCGCATCTATCTATCTAAAAAAGTCGCCCACATGAAAAAAAAACATCTGACAACAATAATTCCGAATGACATTAAAAGCTGTAAATAACTTTTTCTAGAAAAATTGCACACACTCAAGACTGACATATTGAAAAACATATTTTAAAAAAATGCTGGCCACACACTAATTAATCTAATTGAAAAGAAAGATTTTCATTTAAAAATAAAATAATTTCCTACAAAAAAAAAATCACATAAAATGTATGTGATCTTTTTATTAGGTGTTATAAATTTTACAGTGACGTTAAAAAAGACCATTAAAAACGTATTTATTAAAAACATATTCATGTATTATGGGCTTCTCTTGTGTGTGAGTTCATACTATTAACTATATGAAAGTAATCAATTTTTTATTGATTTACAATTATTTTAATTTTTAGTGTTTTTAACTTATGAATTTATTTTTGAAAATAAAAAGAAACTAAATATGGTGTGAAGAACCTCACCAATCCTCCATATACAGGAATGATTTAAGTGTCATTATAGTATAGTATACGCTGTGTCAAATGACACCTTTACACAGAAAATAAGTTTGGGTAAACTTTTCGGTCCGTCCTAAACTGTACGGTTTGCGGAAAAATGTTTCGTACAACAAATGTTACATTTTTCTTCAATAAAAACTTTAAAGTATTCGTCTATCGACGCTATGGAGTAGTCTGAGCTTTTCATTGAGCTTCAAAACCTAAGCCAAGTTTAATGTCTGCGTAAGATGTGCGCTTACACATCTAACATTTTTGAGTTAACGAACGACTCGTAAAAAATACAAAAATCTGTTTCATTTGATGTTTGGTCCAATTTCAGTACGTCGAGATTTACTCATGCTACATAAACGGGCATGGAAGTATAAAAGAAAAAGTATTAAAACACAGTTTCGAAAAAAAAAAGTATGAACTTGTATGTATGAATTATTATTTTTTTTTTTTTTTTAAATATTTATTATGTTCAATATAAAAGTCGTAAATTTGCCAGCCATAAATTTATTGAATATTTGATTGATATGTATCAAATTAATGTCGAATATGTTCATGATTTTGAGCTACTTAAACACATACCAATCAATACTCATAGAGTCAAGTGAAGTCAAGTCAGTAATTTAATGATTATTTTATTTTTATTTGTGATATTATTTTGATGTGTTATTTTCTTTCTAATGCTATTAAATTGAGTACTAACTAGTTTTTATAATTTAAAATTTTTACTATTTGTGCTAAACAATTTGTTTATAATAACAAAATTTTTCTATATTTATTATTTATTACAAAAATAGTACAATCTTAATCAATAGAATCACACAATTTATTGTTTAAGGTAGTAAACGAGCACAAAGGTGTAGATGTCGAAAGCTAAATAATTAACCAAAATTTTCAATTTTCGATATTTTAAAAATTACTCCAGATATCGAAAAATTTTATTCTTACTTTTCGTCTTATATTGGTCAAGTTATAACATAATTCACCATCAAACTTGAAAAAATATACTTTTTAAATTTTCGATTTTCGGGATGTATAAACAACAATTTTCTATCAGATAGTTAAAAAGATTAATAAATAGATGTAATCGATAATTTTTTTTGTTGAAGGTTACGTATATGTATTATAAATAGTGAAAATGAAATAATAAATTTTTTAAATCATATAATAGACAATTTCCTTAATTAATAAAAAAAAAAAACTAATAATTAATTACTACTTTTGTTCCATATATTAATATTTAAAATGCATATTAAATGATTATTATTTAAATTTATTATTTGTTGAGGACATTATTTGTCTGTACTTTGTAGACATTACCTTTTCTGTGCACAGTTCAACTTCCTTTCTCACGGTATGTGCTTTCTTACCGTATTTAAATTGCACTCAATTTTTGTATCACTCACTATACCTTCAGATTTTTATAACTACCGTTTAAGGTAGTTTACTCATAAACTTGATTAAACAATTTTATAAAATTATGTAGTCATATCTACATCTATTTTTTAGAAAATATAAAAATTAACAACACTTTTATGTAAGGATAAATTTTTTGTTGACTCCGACTTGAGACATGGTTATTGAAATAAATATCACAATACTCGAAATAAAATTAAGACATTTTCTTTTAAAAATATTCAACAGAGTTACATTTCTCTAAATATCGGTATTTCGTCAGTAGCTACGCGGTCATTATCGAACACTTTTAACAGGACTTAACACGGTATTTTTAAATTCGTTTGCCACGCGTGAATTACCTTAATATCAGATCAGGTAATGAAGGTGGTATAGTGCACTTTTTTTTTGGAAATATTTTTTTGTTTACCTATTCAATTTTATGAATGTAAGTGAAATTTGATATTTTATTTTTTTGGATGTGAATTTTAAAGAGGTTTTGGTGTTTCCTTTAACCATTAAATAATTTATAAAATATTTACAGATGTTAAAAGTGATATTATTGTTGTACGGGATACTTTACTGCAGGACACAGGAAATACATGCATCTTATGTAACTTTCTAATTTGTTTCGTTAAGATTATCTAAAGATATAAGTTTTGGAAATTGAAAAATACTGCGAAAAAAAAATGACCAAATAAAATCTTATGGGATTGAATTTACCGATTATGTTGTTTTATATTTTCAAAATATTATTGTCAAAAGTTAATCGCATCGCATAAAATAAAAATAAACTTCCAAATCTTAAAATTATTAGACGTCTTAAAATTTAATTTACATATGTTTAAAATTATTATGATGTTTTTTTTATTATTAATATTGTTGTATTTTTCATCAAGTATAAAAATTTTTAGTTTTGTACACCTGTTTTCAAAAGATGAAGAATAAACAGTTAGACGATTAAATGATTTAAATAAATTTGTTATTTATTATTAAATATTAATAATAAAATAAGTTTTATTTTAATGTGCATATCTAAAAATAAACTAGAAGTTTAGAGTGTCTGTCTAGATTAAAAGTGTTTTAGACAAAACAAAATTATTATTAAGGATGTATGAGCATGACAACAATGTTTGATTTAAAGGATCAAAATTTGTTTGTAGGTAGTCTTTTACTCAAAGAATATGTGGTTAAAATTTCAGCTTAGGTATCCGTGCAAATTTTTAAGAAAAAAGTCATTAAAAATCGATATAAAATACATTGACTCTTATGGAGGAATCTCAAAAAACGACATATTTTGAAAGTTTTTGATAATTTTTATTTGGAATGAATGAAAACAAATTTAAAAAAAAAACTTTTTACTAGAAAGTAAACATATTAGCAATGAATTAGAAAAGAAAAAAACTAAGTGTCACCGTCCATATAAGGGATGTAAGAGCAGGGTAGATTAAGGGTTGAAATTATTTTTATCTTATTTTCAACTTTGATGATGAATTTTGTTATAACTTCATGAATGTAGACGAAAAATAGGAATAAAATTTTTCGATATGTGTCTTGGTTTTCGAAATATCGAAAGCTAAATAATTAAACAAAATTTTCAATTTTCGATATTTTGAAAATTAAGCCAGATATCGAAAAATTGTATTCTTACTTTTCGTCTTATATCGTCAAGTAATAATATAAATTTATCATCAAAATTGAAAATATCTATTTTTAAATTTGTGCCCCCACTACCATGCTCATACATCCTTAAGAAGTTGAAATATTAAAAAAAAAAAGATTAATAAGGTAGAATTCTTATATATATCTTAAAAACTGAGGTTCAAGATTAGATTTTTTTCTTAGATTTCTAACCACAAAATTCAAAAACCGCATTCATTTAACAAATTGTTGAGTATTTTCTGATACATTCTAAAATTAGACCAAGATTTTGGAGATATTTTCAGCGATATGCTGAAAATAGCTCTTTAAAGAAATTCTTTTTCAAACTATTACTTTTAATAATTGAAATTGGTTTCAATTAAACGTAATATAATTGATTTAAAGATATATATAATACGCCCGGAAACGTATTTATATAATCTTACGTCTGAGATATATTATGCATATATGATGTATAATATTGGTTGCTTTATATGCCACTCACTGACCCACAGATTGACCCTTCATATGTATGTCTATAGTGTTATGAGGTCTCTTTTTATTGCAAATGTCATCATATCACACACATAAGTATATTATAATGTTATTTTATTAATAACGGACTCATCCGTTCGTTCAGTTCAGTAATATATTCATAATCACATGTAAACTTTATATTACAATACCATTACATACCTTTTTAGAATCATGTAAGTCGACTTGTCGATTCCCCTTCGTTATTAATAATAATCACATTCATACAAAAGATTGTTTATTGTTGAGACGAAGACGCAAGAATTATTTACTCCGTTAGAATTATTGTTATTGTTTTTTTTGTGTGTAAAAATAATGTTTTGTTTGTAAATTACCATCGAGTTATCAAACAAATAATCAATTTATTTATTGGAAACATTGTTAGTTGATAAATTTATAATTGAATTTTGGAACACATTGGGTTCAATTAATATCTACACCCGCGTGGGTTAATAGTTTATTACCGCATGCATTTTCATTACCAGTCGAATTTTCAACCAATCAAATTAGCCAAATTACCGTCAAAATGCAACTTTTTGTTGTTCTTTTCTCAATAACTGATGATAAATGAATCAAGAGCCAGGCCAAAAAAAATTTGTTGAAGTTACTAAAGCTGATCATTTGAGGATTTGTTATAGTAGTTGTGTACACACATATACTGCGATCAGTCAAGTGAACGATAAAACACGAGTCATATATATCATATGTTATCGAAACGGTTATGTTTTACGTGATACTTAGATTGTTATACACACCAAAGCTGATTGTTATACTTAAATTGTTATACATATTGCATATTGTATATAAATAATAGTTATGACTGTCAGTCAGTTAAATGTTAGAACAGAGCTGGTCAGTCAGCCCTCATTGAAAATTGGTCATATTTATTTTTGCTTTTTAATTATTTCTCTTACGAACTATTCTTACAAAAAAATGAAAAAATAAGATAGATCTTCAAAGTATTTTAAATATTTTGTTGATTTTATTAGAAGATGTTATTTTTATTTCATTAATTTTTATAGTTGTTATAATAAATTATAAATTTCAAGCTAATAAAAATATTATAAAAAAATTGAATCAATAAAAATCACCAATGAAATAAAAACTAAAGAAAAAAAAAATTAAATCAATCAATATCAATATGTAAAAATTGATTAAACTTTTGACATTTTATTATTTATATTGAACAAATATTTGTTGTTCTCAAATACAATTATTACTTTAATACAACCGTAAC
Organism: Chrysoperla carnea; assembly: GCF_905475395.1. Lineage (NCBI taxonomy): Eukaryota > Metazoa > Arthropoda > Insecta > Neuroptera > Chrysopidae > Chrysoperla > Chrysoperla carnea. The sequence continues at coordinate 3,464,278 of NC_058338.1, read as the reverse complement.
AATAATGTTTTTGTAAGAATGCAGAGGCGTTAGATATTAAAACTTTTATATATTCATCTAGTTGAGAAAGGTTTAATCAAATAGTGTACAGAATGTTCTATAAACCAGGCATGGGCAAGTTATTTTAAGTCGAAGTCATCATTATTATAACTTCATTGTGTGCCATAAACTTTATTATGTGTCTCTTTATCCAAGTCCACATTGCTCATAGGGGAGGAAGCGAGACAGGTATACGACTCTTCTACCTATCTCAGTTTCTCTAATAGTAATGAGATAGGTAGAAAAAAAAATGTTGTCTCTCTGTCTTACTCATATTTTTGGTTGTCTCTAGTTAAGTTGTCACTGTCTTACTCGTATTTTAGATAAAAAAGTCTGAGGGGCTTTTCTAAGCTACGTTTGTCCATACCTGCTATAAACATCGAGCGATCGAGTGTTATCAATCAGGGAAAAATGGAACGTAAAGATATGCCGTAACTTTCGATTTCCGAAGTCGAACCCATTACCATAATATACTGGGAATAAAAAATATTCAGGGTAAGAACGTGGCACTATAAGAAATCATTTGTACAATTCAGGCTTCCCTGAAACACACAGTACTTTTGAATAAATTAAATGTGAATTTGTATTATAGTATTAAAATAATAATCAATTTGTCATTTTTGTAAATAAATTTTTATGTTCTCTATAATTTGATCACAATTTCATCATACAATTTTTTTGAATAGCGTAAAATTCGTTCACTCGCATACGCCCACCTGTTGATATGCTGAGATGCTGATGGACACACATACAAATTATTCTTCAAAGAAAGTATTTTAATATTTTTTTATTGCAATCATTAAAAACATTTAATGAAGAACATGTTTTGAGATGATTTGATTTTTTTTTCTTGTAAAATGTTTAAATTGTTAAATCAATCATTGATATTTAATCATAATTGCAAATCGTTTAACATTTTTTTAATTTAAAATATTTCATTATTGGAATTCATATTGATTTTTAGGTGTGTCCCCTTGCAATACATGTTTCACATTAATCAAATTTTTTATTTGATTCCTAGTGCATACAAATTTTACATCTGGGAACTAAATTATATAACTAAGACAAAAATTTGTAATTTCTCGTCTATTCAAGGGTTTTAAAAGGAGAGATTCGAATGAGTTATCAAAGCTGAGAAGGATCCAACCTCAGGATTCATTCTCGATTAGAATCGAAATAGAGTAAAAACACATTTTTCGGACGAATTAAAAAAAAATTAATAAATTATGAGAAAGTTAAACATTAATCCATTTAAACACACAAAAACCAATTAAAAATTATTCAATATTTATTAAAAAATAAAAACACCGTACAGTTAATTATTAAATTAATTATTTAAAGTAAAAAATATTCTTTTTTTTTTATTTGTATTTAAATTACAATTAATTAAAAATTCATATAAATAATTATAATATTTTTACGAAAGTTTATTATGATTTAATTTTAGAAAAACACGCAAAACTAATTAAAATTAGAGTGTAAGGTTATGAATGTATATTTATTAAAATCGTTCGAGTTATATAACTGTAACAGTGTGAATTTGTTAATAAACCTACAAAAATATTTGAAAAATTGATTCTAACATCCGGATATTTTTAAAAAAAATTGTCTTAATTTTTGTAATAAATTTCTAAGAATAATTCAAATAATTCATAATTAATATAAACTTATTGATTTAATTTAACGAGCAAGGCAATACATTTCTAGAAATTGACGAAATTGGAAATAAACTAATTAAAATGAATGGTTTAAGCTTGCTGTATATACGGTAATAATAATAATAATAATAATAATATTTTATTCGTTCTTTCGATATACAATGTATACATTAGAATTTACGGTGTCTCGTAAAAGTTGCATTAATATTTATTTAAAAGTATTATCCGATGGCGTTAGGGTATTCCACTATTTTTGAGAAAGTACTTCAAAATGTTGATTTTGCTAATAAAAAGCCACCAAAAATTTATTTCGGAAAAAAACACTCGCTTTCTTGCGAAAAACTTAAATTAAACTTTAAACCTTTTTTAAACTGTCAAAAACGCGGGCATCCAATTTGATGACGTAATATAGGTATCACTATACGAAATAACACAAATAACTTTGACAGATATATTCATAGACATCTGATTATAATAAATATAAATACTTATTATCTATGTATATATTATATATACCCAGCTGTCTACACTGAACTAACTGATGGTCTATGACTCATACCGCTATGACATCACAGCAGGGTTTACCCGCGTTTTAGGTCACGATTACGATTTTTAATTTTAATATTTTAAAAGAAAAATGTGCTTTTATGACTCGAAATCAGAATATTTAAGTATATTTTTACATAAATTTTAACTTTTTTCAAATTTCATGATTTATTTTTGACTAACGATAATACCCTATTATTAAGGAGCATCCTATAGATAAAATGCAGGGTATAAAAAAAAAAATGGTCTGACATGAAGACATTTTTGAAAAGTTATTCTGGATTTATTATGAAGATATACCTTTTTGTAATTTGATTTTCTAAAAACAAGTATTTTTAATTTATAATAACATAAAAAGAAAAAAAGATACTTCGAAAATTGTCATTAAAGTGACAATAGTTTTTTAAAAAGACATACATACATAGAGAACTTGACGGGTAGGCCTTGTTTGTTCTAAGTGATAAGTGTCACAATGAGGTAGGTATAATAAACGCAGGTCGCATTTAAAAAATACCCTACGGCTAAAGACATTTTTATTTTCAACTCCCACCTACCGCTTAAACACAGCATCTCGAAGATTTTAAAATGCTGTTTCATTCAGAGAGAGGCTCATCTTTTTGAAAAATGATTTCAATTTATTAAAAATACATAATATTCTGTTTTGCACACAGTGTGGGATCAATTAACGTACCCCTTATACACTTAATTTGTGACCCATTTGAGTTTTTTGAACTTTCTGATGTGAGTGAAATTAATATATTAATTTGACATTGAATTATTAAAAATAATTTCATTACTTACTGTGTGTGTGTGTGTAATAATGTCGTTAAAAATTATTATTAATAGTAATTAAAAAATATATATATTATGTGAATTTTTGTTCTAAATTTGTTTTTATACATATATTAAAGCAGTCAATATTTTTTTTTTTAATGGAAATGAGAATGGATAAACTTTTCAAATTAGTAAATGTAGTTAGTAATTAGTAAAAATAAAACATGAGACTAATTAAAATATGAAAAAAAAATGTATGACGTGTTTATTATTTATGTTTAGTATATTAAAATTTATTTATGTATGTGTGTAGAGAATGAATTAAATTGTTTCCTTTTTTACCGAAGAGAACACGAAATATCTAAAAATATTTATAGAGAAATAGGCTAATTTTAGATCAAGTTTGATTACCGTTCTTTTCATGATATTTAAACACTTTTCAGATTATTATGAAATTTTTAGTCTAGAGGTATGAGTTCTTTCCTTAAGTGCAAGAGGTCCAGGGTTCAAATCTCGTTTGAGCCTTTCAGAGTTTTTTTTTTTTTTTCATGAATACCGAAATGAGATAAGATAAATTTAACACTTAAGTACAGAATTCATAACACTATATTACTTGAAATTTCATGGTTTTATAGTATGAAGTAGTTTGAACTACAAGAGAGATGAACTCATCTCCATCATGACTTGATGAGACATATCAAATCTTTAAGTAATGGTCATTAATCGTATTATTATCTACCCATAATTCAACGTAATAAATATTTAAACATTTTAAATACATAGTGAATACAATGTTTTTACGTCCATGGTACTGTATGTGTTATCCAACATTAGTGATGGGACGAAAAGCTATTAATAACTTTTTAGTCACGAGTACAGGGTAAACATGGGTTGCAGTAGCTACGGGAGCGAAATTCCGTACGGGTCGAGTTAATTATTCTAAGAGTTATTCGTATAAGTCCATTAAAACAAACCATTAGAGTCCATTAAGGTAGTACTATCGGTAATAGACTTTGCATTCAGAATTTAATGAATTCCAGACGAGTTGTAAGAGATTTTCAAACCATGCCCAAAAAAAAACAATAAGATTCAAATCCGTAGTAAAAAACTTGAACCTTCTTTTATTATAAAAAAAATGATATTTTTGCAATGTGTATACCCAATGATTAGTAACACACATCGTTAGAAATTTTACATTACCTATAATTTCAATTGAATTTTAAAATAAATATTTGTGCATAAATAGTAATTGAATGTACATTTCTACATTTTAAAGAGAACGTATTCTTCATTCGTTCGTTAGTTAGTTGGTTGGTTCGTTCGTCGGTAATAAAGAACCGCTATTATACCGATGTATGTATATACGTTTTTTTTTTCTTATTTTTATTATTAAATATGTATTTAGGTATAATATTTATTCATTGGTTTAAATAAAGAAGATGCGCTTGCTTATACATTAATGTTTTATAAAGATATGTATTTGAGTACCATCGCATCGCATCGTTGTATAAGTGTATGTATATGATTCACTGACTCCATATCTGATATAGCTTTCTATAATACCAAGTTCGTAACCTTTTAATATAGCAACAATCTTCAACCATAGTGTGACTGGGTCACCAGAGGAAAAGAGTTTAAAATCGTGATATTGGCATGACATCGTACCAAACAGTTAATGGATTTATATACACATTTTAACAAAAAAACATTTATTAATCGAATCTAAATCGGAGAATGCACACAAAAAATTTACATAATTGTCAGAGGCTTTTAATCTGTAAAAAAAAAGTAAAAAGTTGTTTTCTACTTGTCATGAAATTTCATTAAATTAGTGCATTTTAAATGTATTTAGTTTGCGGTTTATGAAAGTATCTTACCGCTTACTTCGCTACGTTTCTCATGATTAATCATTTTTTATTATCATTAATTAATTATCTAAATTTTTAATAATAATAATAATTATTAACAAGTATGCGAGACGAAAGTATTGTGATTGTAATAGAAACATCTATAGTATCACTATGTAAGTATAGGCATGTACGCAATAATGTATGGTTTCGATAATTTTGTCAGGCTCATACTAACTGGTGATATTCACAATTCTTCTGGCGAAAAGCATTATTTAATACTGTAATGCCAATGATAACGAATGACATACCTACAATATTCCTAAAAATGACAAGATAGGTTAATAATAATAAATGGACGAGCACTGTGACAACAAACATAGCGTTTAGATCTTTCTAAATTTTAAATTAAATATTCATCCGACATCTTCATGTTACGTTATAATTATAAATAAAAATGAACTTGGAAGTCATTGTTCAGGTTGAAAAACGTTATAAAAATTATAAAAAAAACTATAATAAAGATAACATGCTGATATGAAGCTTAGAAAAGTATTACTTTAAGGACAATACAAAAAGGTTTTTATATATACGTTGATATCGTAGACATATGTAAACGAAGTACACTTTTATATTTTTAAGGTGGTGAGCACTGAACCAAGAATTTCCGTTGCACACGGAAGGCACACGACTGACTTTTAACTAAAAAAATATATATTATTTAACAAAAAAAAAAAAATGTAAGCTGCCCTTAACATTTCAATACTAAACTATTTTTTTATAATTATATTTCTGTATATGTCTTGTTCGTCCAACTGTGCGTTCTTAGATAAGAAATAGACAAAAGGTTTATTTATTTTTATTCTTTTTAGGTTATATTTCTTGTATTGTATTTGGTTAAGGTTTCGTTTACCTGAAAGGTGAACACGTGCAATTATATATTATTTTTTTTGGTAATATGCATATGGTATACTCTTTTTTTTAAGACTTCTTTAGCCTTTGGGAATAGATTGAATTTTGCTTAAAAATTGTTAAAACATCTGTTATTTAAAAATTCTAATCTTTTTTTTTTTGAAATCTTTTTTTTAGTGTCTGAAAAATATGATCGATGTTTTATGGAACAATTCTTGTTTTTCGTTAACATAAGAATAGAATAATGTCTTGAAGCAATCAAAAATTTGGTGTTATTCAAAAGGAAATTTAAGCTTCATTACTTCAAAATTGAAGCCTTGAGGATAAGAAAAATATGCAGGTATCATATTCAAGAGATTGCTATCCATACTTGTCATTACCAACTGTATTGTCTGCCGTTGTTCTTATTGCAATAATTATGGCGGACTTGTCAATACAATATGGGCTTTACACCCATACTGGTTGGCGATACCCACAATATTTCTGGTGGATAGTCCTATTTAATACTGTAATGTTACTAACATAGATATTATAGCATTTGTCTGTATACCATACCAGCATTGTAGCAGACGCCATGCATTTCTTTCCGTGTACGAAGGCGAATACTAAACGACAACAAAAATAGGCAAATAGGAAACAGTATATGATATAAAATACCCATTTGGTACTTGCCTATTAACATTAGATAGATTTTTCATTCTAAAACAAAATCGATAAAACTGGATCTCATTTCTTGTACAGTTTACTTTCAAAATATAATTTCAATTAGAATTGTCTCGCAAGAGATTTTAAAATCTTTTGAAAATAAGATAAGAAAAAATCGTTAATATTTCCCACACAGACTGCAATTATGAAAATGTTTTTTTCTGATATTATTTTGACATTATCTATTTGACACTATCACCAACCCAATTATTATTTATGGGTAAGGTACCTACTTTGAGAGAAATAAAATAAATAGGCTCATATTTAGCAAGCAACGACCAGTAAAACAATCAAACAACAACGCCTATCAATCAATTGGACAATTTATATAATAATAATAAAAACATGTTTTTGATTTATATGCAAAAAAAAAAAAAAAATGTCTACTAGCATACACACAGATTGTGAACGAATAGAACGCACAGAAATTAAAAAACACAATAATTTCTACATTTTATTTATTAGAACCATATATGGTAAAATTTGAAATTAAAATAATTATTGTAAATTCAAGTAAAGTAGTAACTGACTATTGTAGTAAAAGAAAATAAAAAAAAGTAATCTAGTAACCCTACTATACTGTGCTCTTTGTTTGATTTGAAATTGTAACAGTTGCAGTTGTACGATTATCTAGTTTTTTTTAAACAAAAAAATAAAATCTAATAATTAAACAATAAAACATTAATGTCAAAAATGTAAATAGAACAACACAAGATAATTGAAAACTTTGTTAAAACGATTATTAAAAGTAAGACTATAAAAATTCTGGAATGATACAGAAAGAGTTAATCGAAAATTGACCCAAAGACCAAGACTCATCTGTGCAAGATCAAGACATATTTGTACCATACCAACAGTCAAATACTAACGCTTTGCTATCTTGTGAAACATATGAATTAAGAATCTGGTAAAAAAAAGCTGATCATTTGAGGATTAGTTATAGTAGTTGTGTACACGCACATACTGCGGTCAGTCAAGCAAACGATAGAAGAACAGGAGTCAGATATATAATATCGAAACGGTTATGATTTCCGTAGTATTTAAATGAATTTACTAATGCTAAACATTGTTAAAAAGATTGTCTATTGCATATAAATAACAGTTATGACTATCAGTCAGTTAAATGTTAGAACAGAGCTGGTCAGTCACAAAAACAAGATTCAGTTATGATTACCGTGGTATTTAAATGCAATTATTAAAGCTGATACAAGTCAGAATAACAATACTGGGCCACTATCGAATAGTAACATCGTTTAGGTGCTAGACTGTCAGATAATGACCCAAGCTTGGATGATGATTTAAAAAATTATTGTCACGTTTTTTTCAAGGTGTAATTTTTAGTTTTCACCTAGGTCAAACCTTTACATAACCTGAGATTTGTTATATTTGGTTTCAAATCAAGACGTGATTTGAAGCTGGTTAAAACTTGGTTAACGCCTAGAAACCTGAAGTCCGAATTGATTAAACTCGACTTAAAAAACCAAGGCAGGTCCGACCTCAATTTGTTGATGGTCAAGCTTGCTTTTTCCTGCTAGGAAAATAATACAATATCAAAAGTATATGTATTGTAAATACACATTAGCAATTTATTCTGAGGTTAAGTACACAAGTTTCGACAATAAATGTTGAAATAGAACATAAGTAAATATTTAGAACAAACAAATAAATTTTAAGTAAAAATAATGAGACTACATGCAAATTTAATTTTATGATTAAATGTTAAATAAACATACATACCCAAAAAAAAGAACACACGTTAATATTTGATAATTAAATTTTCTAAACAAAATAATTAAAAAAACTAAACAAAAATACACAGAATTTAGTTCATTATATTTAAATTAAAATACTATACACTCTGTTAATCAAATTAAAATTAAATGAATGAAGAAGCAACGCACTTCACTTGCATACTGTATTATGCGATCTTATTCTCTCGGTGTGTAACAAAATATATCAAGTTCTACAAGGTGTTAGAAAATGATTAAGAGATGCATAGTATTCGTTTAATATCAATACATATTATAAAATAAAGTCGCTTTTTCTGTCCCTATGTCCCTATGTACGCTTAAATCTTTGAAACTACCCAACGGATTTTGATGCGGTTTTTTTAATAGATAGAGTGATTCAAGAGGAAGGTTTTTATGTATAATACATCCATAATATAGTAGAGTAAGGGGTTGAAATAGGGGTTGAAAGGGATATGCTTCAAAAACTAAAAAAGTTGTGCATCGATTAAGCTCAAATATTGACACGATATACAACCAGCTTCAAAGATCTATTGTTTTTATCTACTTTTAACCTTCGGAGGGTAGAAAGGTGTAGCGAGAAAGTGAGAAGGAATTATCGAATATTTACAAATATACCACAGTTCACAGCTAGTGTAATATATATCAAGGTGTACTAAATTACACGGTAAGAAATGCATGGCGTTTACTACAATGCTGATATGGTATAGATACAGATACATATAATATCTATATTAGCATAAGTAATATTACATTATTGAAAAGATCTATCCACCAGAAGTATTGTGGGTATCGCCAACCAGAAGGTGTCTAATGCTCATACTGCCTTGACTCGTCTGTTATAACTATTACTAATATTACTATTTCTGTACCGGCGTTCACACCGAGATATTGATGTTTAATTACATATTTGCATGTAAGATTATGTTTTATGTAAGTAATATCTCGAGCATTGTATTTACAAGAAAAAAAATCCAGTCAAAAAAACGGTAACTTTTTTTAATAATTGTTTTTAAAAAGATATCTAGCCGTAGATTATACATACAAAACTTAACCATTACTAATTAGCAGCAGTTTTAAAAAAAAAAGTTAAAATTAATGATCTGAGCGTTCTTCTTGAGTTTCTGGTGATTATTATTAAATTCATTTAACTTAATATATGTATTTATTAAAGGCAAATTTACCTTTTTTGAGATCTTTTATCTTTTGACTGGTTTAACAAGTAATATCCTTTTATTTTCATGTGATTCAGAAACAGTTTTTGATTTTTTGGTATGTAAATTTACTGAGACTGATTTATTAAAATTGGAAAACAGAAAAAGGCATAATTTTTTGTTTTGGAATTCAATAAAACTCAGTTTAAAGAGCAAAAATACAAGAATAGAAAAAAATCGTCCAAAAGCCAATATTTTAGAGAGATTTTCGACATTACTTCGAAAACTATCCTATTATCAAAGGAACTGAATTTTTGTATGAAAAAATATATCTATTTTACTGTAGGACAATTTCCAAGATTTTTTTTATCACTAAAATTCTCTAATTCCATAATTTTCGATTTATTTTCACGAATTAAGCTCACTATGATATCCTTGATTGAAATGTTTCAATTTTTATTGAACAGGACAATACTCACACCATTTAAAATGTACCTAACACATGTAATAATATTTCCTATACGCTAATTAATTTAGATCAGACAAGCGAAGCGAATACAAGGACTCACGCGATCAAAATACCACAACAATAAACCATTTTATGTGTTTTGTGTACATAAATAAATATTTAATCACCATACTGCAGCTAATCCAGCAGCTCCACGACGATTCTCAATGTTTTAAAAGTATTTTTATATTAATTAATTTAATAGATTGACTTTCGTTTTAAAAAAAAAACTTTTTTGATAAAAAGACCCAAAAAAAATAATAAAATGTCATCTCATAAAAACACACCACAAAAAAGATCAAATTTTTTTGTTGGTTTTAAAGATATTTTATTGGTTTTCTTTTTTTTAAGATATTAATTATCCCATTAATATTGAAATTTTATGAGGCGATTTTATTTAGCGCACCTGCCAAAAAAAAGCATACAATGTTTTTTTTATGTTACTTTGTGTATCACCTGCATATGTCGTATTGATTGTGCGTGTCACATGCTTATTAATTAGTTTTAATTTTTTAAGCGTGTGTATAATCGAAACTGATCAAGATTTAATTATTTTTAAAAGGTTAATGAAACTAATGTTTCCGGAAAAATGCAACAGGTCAAAATTATCTTGGAAGATAATGTTTTAAAATTTACATTTGTAATTTTATAATGCAAGTAAAATTTACAAAAACGTCCCGACAAACCTATTTAAAACCACCTGATTGGTGGCTTTTTCAAACGTAACATGGGTGAAGATTTGTTTTTTTTTAAAAGGCTTAATCGTAATTGACTAAGATGTATATTATTAAACCGAACAGAACGAAAATAACAGCCTTTTTACTGACGTGTTAAAAACAGTAACCAAAAATGCCCGAAGACATTGTGAACGCAACACTTAAAATAATATTTCTTTCATCGTAAAAAAAAACAAAAAAAATGGACGCTAATGAATGAAACAAGTTGTTTAAAACACTAAAAAATTTTTCCGTAATTTTTGACATTTGAAATAAATAAAAATGCGTTAAATTGAAATCGATCAAAAACACCTGAATCAAAATACGTTCGTACAAGCATCCCAAAAAAGTATGAAATAGTTTTGTTTTGTTATGAATCTCAGCACAACGACATAGGCACACATTACTAACTCATTTTGAAAAAAAATTATGAAAAAATCTTTAATGTACGCCACACGACTTCCATCTTTAACGAAATGTCAAATAATAAATCAGTTTTTCAATTTTTTTTAAATGTAAAATGTCTGTCTGAAAACTTTGGTTGGCAGATGTCCATCAGTTGTCTCCTTCACCCTGATTTATGAAATGTCAAAAAAAAGTTTTATATTTTTATATTTTTTTAATATATCTTTATAAATTATAGATCATGTGTTATTCTGATGTATGAGCTATATGATTGCACAATTTCATTCAAATCAGTTCGCTAGTTTTTGCGTGGAAGCTTAACAAACAAACAAACAAACAAACATCCTTACTTTCACATTTATACTATATAGAGATTGAACTTATTTTTACATAAACTCGAAAAAAGAGATGATCGAATGATCGAGTTTTCGAGTTTTCGAACAGTAAAGGTAAACATAGAGGTAAAAATAATAAGAAATAAGTATTTAATATTAAATATATACCTGTGTGATGTTTAATAATGAAAGAACATCATGACGAGTTCAATCAAATAGAATGAGATAGCAACATGAAAAAAGTACATATAAATACATGTGTATGGTTTATGATCGAGCATGCACGGCATGTCGCGGGCCGCCCCGCTCCGCATACACGATGAGCAGCATTATGAACAGCCACAGCCACAGCATTATATACGTATACGTATACGTATAGTGAGTGTGTTACCCCGCATACCCCGGCGCGCCCAGGACACAGCGCCCGGTTCCCACGGTCCACCGATCGGCCAGTCAGTTAGTCAGCCAGCCACTACTATATGTTTTTCATTTTATTTTATATTGTGTACTCTGTCTAACATATTAAATAAAATCCACTGACTTCAATGTGTGGTGGATGGAATGATGACTGACTGACCATTCACTACTCACTTATTGCTGCTTGTACAGTGTGTTTGGATGTTATTGAAGGTGAGATGCATATATAACGAATTTTGCAATCTTTCTCGAAAATACTCAATACTCACATGACTAATACAGTGAGGTCTTAAAGTATCGAAGGTGGAATATCTATCACCTCTAAAATGAATTTAAAACATAAGAGGAATCGATTTTGATCCAAGTTACTTCGTAATGATCATCCAGTCGTTTATCTGCGTACAAATTTTCTCTTAATATAATTTATTGCCATATTTATGTCTAGATGTGTTATCAATCATTATATCAATATATATATATATATGCAGAGACAGTGGCATCATCTATGAGCTACATCTAATACTAATATATAATTGGCTACATTTAATATTAATTTTAATGAAGTGGCCATCTGTAGATTCTTTCAAGTATTAAAAAAACGTCATAATGAAAAAAACAAAATAAGTGATATTAATAGAAGTAATGAAAAATTTTTAATTATAGTTATTATAATTTTAAAGTTATTAATTAATTGTTATTAAAGCAATAAAATGACACGACGTCGTACGTTGACGGATCGTAAAGAGGGTGATCGTAATCGATCATTACTGGGTGATAATCGGAATCGACGAAAACAAGATCAAGAAGAATTATATCTTTATCAAGATGATATTAATTTTAAAATGTATGCAGAAAATTTTGAGATTGCTCAAATGAATTTAAATTTTGAAGTATGTAATGTATGTGATGGTCGTTGGTTTGATTTACAAATTAATAAAGATGGGTTTTGTTGTATTTGTCATAAATTTAAAATCAAAAATTAATAGAATATTTTCACAGCGCATAATAACATGGATCTATTTTATATGAAACCATTCGCGAGCCATTACAAAGTTATACTTTTAGCTAGTAATTATAAAAGGCTTTTAAGATGACTTTTCCTCAGTGCAAACTCTCGGTATATTAAAAACTTCTTTTTAAAAAAACTTACTGGATACATTTATTTTTTTTTTGTGTTTTGTGAACATTTATAATACATATATATCGTAATACCTATTATAAAATCCAACAGATCTCTCCATTTCATTCTATCCCATTAAACTAATCATCTACTTATTTTTATTTAAACAATACACAGATATACAATAATATTATTAATAATATTATAGGTATAAGGTAGGTACAGTAAGTTGGAGGTATGATTATATGTTATATTTCAACTATATAATATAATATAATATAATGTTTAATCGTTAGTTAAGAAGCCTACTACACATATACATTATTATTATATTCTGATATTATTAAAAAGTTTTTAAAACAAAAATCCTGTTATATTCAGTATCTCTTCTGAGTGTGTACCTTATATTTATAAATAATATCTATTTTAGAACGAAACTCTTCTTCTCTTCTGATTTTGATTCTCCACCACACCACACCACACCACACCACACTCCACTATACAATATATAAAAAAAAAGGTAAATATTCTTCTTTTATACTTTAAGAGTTTTTTTTTTATATGGAATATTGTTATAGAAGCAAAAGAAATTTAATTTTAAATTATAAATATAGACAAGTAACCAAAAAAAAAAAATAAATCAAGTCGTGGTAAATATTGATATTCAATGGTCGGATCAATAGCTTTCTGATATAGTATATACAGGGTGTTCTTTAATTGATATGGGAAAAGTATACCATGAGATTAAGCTCATCGAGATGAGCCAAAAATCTCTTTACCAAATTTGGATTTGATGAGTACTTTTCGAGATATTGTTAATTGAAAAATAAGTAAATTCATAATATTCATTAATACCTAAACAGACAAATTTCAAATTTTCTTTTTTCTTTTAAACCTGATCAATTTCTTGTCACACTTGGCTAGAATCGGCAACGAAGTCAAATCGAGTGTATACCCGGTAAAATTATTTTCTTCACGACTTTTCACCACGCCATAAAATTAACGACAATTATACGTCTACATGTGGACAATTTATATAATAAGTGTATTTCGATTTTTGAGATGAAAGAAATAATTTTCGAACAGTTAGTTACAAAAAAACTGTGGTAATCATAGCTATTGGAGACGATCTTCAAGATTTTTTTCTTTTTTTTTTTTTTTTTTTGTATAAACAAAGGTACTTGATGTGTGCGCGGTGCCGCATTGGTTTAATAAAAATATAACTTCTGTAAAAGAATTATGTTTATACAAGCGTGTCATTTCTATGATGGATATAACCTTCAAAAAGTTTTGTTTTATTCAATAAAATCGATATTTCGATCGTCAAGTAGCCACTTTCAGTATGCCTTTTGATTAAAAAGGCGTACTTGCGTAATTTCGTGACAAATTTTTGAACATGAAAATGATCAATAATCTCGTGTGAAGATTTTAGAATTTTAACGATACCCGATCACCGAATAAAATCAGCGGTCATTGCAGAACGAGGTCTTTAATCTGACCTTACTGAACGCATCTTTATCTCAACACTAATATTTATCATGTTTATGAATTAAAACTAAAATAAATTAACAAGACATCTTAATTAATATGACGAGTAGAGGGTCATTTCACAATTAAACTCAAGTAGTCAGTTAATAAAAAGAGTATTGCAAATTAAAAAATTATTAGATTAAAAATGAATTGACATCTGGACTTGTCCCATCGTTGGCCAAAGTTATCACACAGCCACTGCTACACTGCGATGTGATGAATATGTCAAGAGACCTCCTCAACGGTTCTTGGTCGATCTGTTTGCTGCTTCTTTCACTTGACTTTATTCAATTTATATAAATAATATGATGTTTAGTAGCGTGGAAATTTATGCGTCTTTCTTTAACAAGATATTTGATCCGATTATTATTATTTTAAAAGTTGTCGAGTGCTAATGCTCCCAGAAATGATTTCATAATTGTATTATGAAGAAAGTTTTTGTTTATTTGTTTTTGTTTTTTGTTGTTGTGTTTGTTATGTTCCAGATATTTTATTTATTTCCTAATTATTCCCTAATGATTGTCCTAATTTCTTTTTTAAATTCCATGTGTGCGCACTTACACAATAAAACATATTTCGTAATAATTTGTTTTTGTTCTTTAAATTTATTTTAGGGCAAGTGAAAATCAACAATTGACTGAGTTGCTTGTTGAAATACCATGTAAAGACAGTGTTGATTACTCTATCACATTACACATACACACATGTCACACATATATAACTGATATTCCTATATAATACGGGTAAACCGTGATGTTTACGAAAAAATGTTTCAAACAAAAGTTGTTTATTTTTTAAAGTTTTATTCTATTTGTAACGGTTTACGAACTTGACCTTACTTTTTACATCTTAAGCAAGCTATAAAAAATTGAGCTTGATATCTCTTTTCGTTTTTAATATATATGGTATTTCAACAATTAACTCAATCAATTGTTTGTTTTCACTTATTTTATTTTAATTAAAAGTTGTAAACTTCTTTAAAAAACACCTCTTTGTATGAATTTAAAAGTATAACCCAAAATACAGTAAATGATTCACAAATTTTTCGACGCCCAAAAATGCATAAAAAAATATTCTTATATAAATTTGATTATTCATTCAAATGATATTTTATTTAACAGTGACGAAAGACAAAAAAAAGTTCTCATAACAAAATTATGTCACTCACGTATTGAGGATATAAAAATATACTAATTGTGAGAATTATAATAACTTGAAGCCACTTGCTTGCTATAAATATGTGTGATTAACTAACTGCTTGCCTTAAATATTATTAAATATATTATTATTACACAACAATAGCTTAACAAACATATTACGTGGTTTTACTGTACGACACGCTAAATCGTTTATATAATAAACGGATTTTATTTTTTAACACACAAATATTTGCAAATATTTACCATAAAACTTGTCAAAGGTAGCACAGGACTGCCGTACGTCCTTAAATGAGCTGGCGGAACAAATGAATGTAAACCTGGTATGGGTACCGGGACACAGGGACATTCCAGGAAATTGTGAAGCCGACGAGCTTGCCAGAAATGGCACAATGCTGCCGGACACAAGCATCAATAAATACCCGGGAGTTCCATTTGCGCACTGCAAGTTGCTCCTGAAAGAGGATATCATGAAAAAGGCCAATCTTAGAGGGAGGGAAGAACGTACTTGTGGTACATTAAGACAGATATGGTCTGAGTACAATCGCAGGCGTTCCGAAGTTCTTATATCACTTCCAAAGGCCTCTGTTCGCAAAGTTGTTTCGGCTATCACAGGACACTGGCTGGGCGGCAAGCATGCTCAACATTTAAGCCTGGCAGTATATCACGACTACTGCAGGAGCTGTCACAGTGGTGAAGAGGGGGAGGACAATGTCTCATCTTCTCACTGCCCAGCTTTTTTCATGAGTAGATGGACTTACTTGAGCGAGCATCTCTTTGAAGAACTCTCCGACCTAGTCAGTCGACGCCAAAGCCTTCCTGCTGTTCTTAAACAACTCCAAATGATTCATGAATTAGTGGCCAGGGATGGGCCAACTCTTTAACGGTATCACAACGGACCTGATGGTCTTAGTGTGTACCACCCCAGAACAGCCACTCTAACCTAACCTAACCTACTCATTTTTTGTTTGGAACTTATTTTTTTATTTAAATAATCGGACAACCCCTCAAATTTTCAGAATAGATTTAGACTAAGTCCAATTTCAATTTTTATATAAAATTGCCTTGGGGCTCGTATATGCTTAAGACCTAATTTTCGCGATATTTAAAAAACATTGCATAAAAATTTTATGCTAAATTATTATAAATAATAAATAATTTACATATAGTTTAATAATTTATTATTTACAAGTGTATATAATTGAATTGATGTTCTGCCACAAGAGTCAAGAAGACTGACATCCCAAATCAATTGAAATCATATCATCATCATCATATGATATTGGTATTTTAACAAACATAAATGAATTTAATACTATATGTTATACATATAGTATACCTTCTATTTAATAGTTAGTGAATGACGGTCTAATAATATTATTCACTTAATTATATTATATTTTATATACATAGATAGATCAGAGCTAATACCTACACGACACACTCAAGTACATCGTATGTGTAGAAATTATTAGTTCGTTTTGACTTTATACACAATATTAACAATTGTTAAATGTATATCAAGTGACAGAGAAAAGTATCATACACAAGCACATAACATTAGTCCATTGGATTGAGTGTTTATTTAATATGTCAAAGGTTTAGGGTTCAAATCCCAGTGGAGCCTTAACTTTTTTTTAAAATTATATTGATTATTATTATTATTAATTATTATTAATTAAAGTTCAAATTTTTGCAAGGTATATAAACATCTTTTATGAATGGTTTTGAGCCCAAAGAGTTTATATACATAGATAACGCGAGGAATCTGCTAGCTTGTAAGTGGATGCGATATGATAACTGAGAGAAACACTGCCAGTTGGGTGGGCAGTCTTCTCTGTATTAATATGTTCCTGTCATAGTCATATGTCATAATCATATGATGCATAGAGATTTTGTTTCTGCTGTTATATTTGTTTTGTACAAAGATTTATTATTATTTACATTAATTTGAAATAATTTTTTCAGAGGCGTATTAAAAAAAATTTTGGGAAAATTATACAGGGATGTATTCAAACAATTTGTGTACAGGGGCGTAATGAATTTGTTTTTGAAATCTTTTCTATAACACTGTATACATTTCACAAGTATATAAATATAATATTTATTGCTACTACTCATATTTTAACAAAACAACATTCATATTATTATTATCGAGTGACTATGTATGTATGTGTGTATGTTTGTAATGTAATGAAATGTTGTGATGTATTTAGCTGGTTCAAATCTATCCGTGGGAACACGACACGTATTGTGTAGTTCAAAACCTAGTAACGCGTGAGCCGAGAAGCTTCTTAGAATATACATCACATCTTACGTGACATGCATATTATTTTTGTACGTAAATACTCACAACTGTACGTTCATATGTACGTATCAATACCATTTTTTTTTTTCGAACATTTTTAAATACGAAAAATTATTTAACAATATAACATTATTTATGCATAATGTTTATATTAATAACATTTTTATATTTATATTATTTATAGCTTAATAAAAATATTTTGTGCGTTCGTTTAAGTTCGTTGAATAGTATTCAATCACGCATGCGTTGTGCACAAATATTCAAATTTTTTTTTTTTTCAATGAAAATAAATATGATTTTTTTTTTACAGTTAGAGACAAATAAAACGTCCTTGCAATAAGCTTCAAAGATATACAACGTCCTTGTTAATGCACCTTATTATAACTTTTTTAACGTCACGTGTAATATCTTAATATTGTACCCCTAGGCAATGTTAAATAAAAAGCTTAATTTTTTTTTATATGAAGTTGGGCTAAGTCTAAATCAATTCTGAAAATTTTAGAGGGGGAGGTGGTCAATATTTCGAAAACCAAGGCTGATATCGAAAAATTTAATTCTTATTTTTCGTTTCATCATCAAAGTTGAAATAGTGAGTTGTTGTTTATGATCTAGTAATGACAAAAATCATTTTTTCAGGGATAACAAATTTTTAACAGGAAAACCATTTTGTCCATCATTATAACAAATCAAAATTATTAGTAATTTTCAATTCAAGTTTTAAAATTGATGAGAACTAGGAACTGAATCAAAACTGAATATAATAATTGATCGATTCTATTATCGATCTATTGATGCGACATCTTGTCCATGTTAACACGTTATCGGATACTGATTGTCATTTAGCTCGTAAAACGTGTTGGAATGTTTAAATGCCGTTTAGTGTACAATGTATTATATTATGTACATTATTTGTTTTGTATATTTTTTTCATAAACATTTTTTTAATTGCATAAATTAATAAATCATTTATAAACATAAAAAAATACAAAAATTGTGTACTCATGAGAGAGTTTATTCGTTAAAATTTTAATTAATCGATCGTTACTTCTGATTGACTGGAATGAGTAACTCAATGACTCGTTTTGTGTCGATAATCATCAAAAAAAGGTATTTAATTAATTTATGTATTTAAAATTATTTTTTTTTAGCGGAAGTGTCTACAACATGTTTTGAAAATAATTACATGTATTTTTTTTTTACATCAAAATATTTCTATGAATATATTATGTCCTTGGAATTATAAAATAGTGTCCTTGAATCTCTGTACAGTGAAAAATCATTTCCAACAGTCTCAGGAACCCAAAAAGTCGAGTAAAGTGACCTTTTTCTATAGAAAAAAATTAATTAAACTGTAAATTGCGACATCTCACAAGTACTTTGTTATGGCTTTCATATGCAAAACGGTTGTTTTCAAAACGATTGTTTCCCTTCAATTCCAACGCAATATGCGTTAATAGACCCCGTAATCAGATTATATGACAGATTGACAGATATTTTATGATGACATAATATAGATATAAAAAAATTCAAAACACACTTTTATGTAATAGTAATTTTTGAAAAAAAAAAACCTGCTATAGCTTTTATTGTAGGGTTCCTTCTCAATGCTTTAGGTTGTGAAATGTTTTTTGAGTTGAGTTTTAAGAGATGTACACCTTTCTTCAATGACCATCTGTCTACCTGGTTTTTTAATAACAGCTGGTCACAAATAATATTTAAAATAAATAAATATAAAAAAAATCCCTATACCTAAATTTTAATTGTCTAATGATTTGTTTTTTTGGTACCTAGAACTACATACAAATGTCATGTTTCAAGGTACATAAAATCCTTGAAACAGTAAAGCACATATGGAGATTTTCTAAAAAGATCTTTCAAAATCCCTCACTGAAGGTCAATTTTTTTTTTCAATCATTACAAAACAATTTGTACCTTTCTTAAATTGAAAAATATAATTTATTTTATATTTAAAGAAGTTATTTGAAACTACTTAAAGATCTTAGATAATAGAAACCCATGACAGTTAAATTTTTATAATAATTACAGTAAAATATGTTTATAATAATCTGCGAAAAACGTTACCTAAGCGGGCATCACTTATGATTGATTAGGCAAATTAAGGCAATGTATAGATAACAAGTGAAAACAAATAATTAACTAAGTTAATTGTGGAATTACAATATACAGGCAGTATATTGATAACCACTCTCACATACAAAGTAATAAGAGTTTCTTTCTTCTCACTTCCTCAGTGGATATAGTAATAAACAATCAAACACATACATAATATATGTAAATTTAAAATATATACTGCAATAACTGTATACATACTATATAATGTTTCTAACCCAATTTTCGGCCTCAGGGGTAAACAGTGATGTTTATACGTAAAAAATGTTTCTATCAAAAGTTGTTTATTTGTTTTATAAGGATTATTTTTTAACCTTAAACTTTTGTTTTATCTTTAACGGTTTACAAGATGGATCCTACGGACTCAAGACCCAATTGACCCATGCTACTCATTTACCTCGACCTCACTTTTTCCGTTCTAAGCACGCTTGAAAAATTTCAACTAATTAAGTGATTTTATGAACAGCTAAACCAAAATTTTGTTCGTAGCACAATATTTTTAAGCGTTACAAACTTGGGATTAAACTTAACATACCTAGATATATATTTCATACATGCATGACATAAAAATAATCCGATGAAGATTTTTAGAGTAGAGTATGCTGTCCGTTCAACCTTAAAGAAGATAATACGTGGGTTGATTAAAAAAATTTCGCTACGGAATCCTAAAT
Organism: Chrysoperla carnea; assembly: GCF_905475395.1. Lineage (NCBI taxonomy): Eukaryota > Metazoa > Arthropoda > Insecta > Neuroptera > Chrysopidae > Chrysoperla > Chrysoperla carnea. The sequence goes on along the minus strand of NC_058338.1, from coordinate 3,443,598 downwards.
TATAGAATGACATTTACAAAAACCAAACGAAAAAGACATCAAAGATTATTTACGGAAGATAAAAAAAAATTATGTTTTTGATATCTGTGCAAAAATCAACACAATATGAAATATTGCCAAAGAGTGTATTTTAATAAAATGACCCAGTTCTAATACGTACTTAAAATAATATCTTGTAGAAAATTAAACTAAAAAATAAAATAAATAAAATAAATAGTGGCTTTATCTCTTTCTATAATAATATAAATAAAGCCCGCATTTATATTAAAAATAAAAACCTGCATCGCTTTTGTTCATGCGTTATTTGTTGCACTTTCACAAACAACTGAGAAAAATGATAGAAACTTGTTTGTTTTGTGTTATGAAAACGGTAAATTGGTAATTAGAAAAACACAAAATTTTTTAACACGACGTTCAATTCAAGTGACATATTTGGTAATGTTTAATGACAACTCCTCACATACAAAAACACCAACATGTCTGTCTGTCTGTCTGTCTCAACTCAGTGCAGTTAACTATTTCTAATCTTGACTATCACTTCTTATTTTTCAATTGTTTGTAATTCGCGCCTACATTTATTTGATTGTTTTCAAAAGAAGAACGGAGAGAACCTCACCTCTTTTTAATTAAACATTTTATATTAAATATACAGAAATCGTTGGTTTACGACACAAAAAAACATGTCAACTGTCGTCAGTTTAATTCAATTAATTTAAAAATTTTTAACAATAAATTTATGTTCAAGAGAAAATTTTACTTTTGTAAAATTACATGATTCACTGCAAGGTATATACCTACACTCCTATTCAAAAAAAAACAACACATCTACGTATAGGGTATTCCACTACAAAATGTTGATTTTGTTAATAAAAAGCCACCAAAAATTTATTTCGGAAAAATACACAACCTTTCTTGCCAAAAACTTAAATTTTAAACCTTTTTTGAACTGTCAAAAAACGCGGGCATCCAATTTGATGACGTAATATGGGTATATATAATATACCCATACGAAAAAATACAAATAAGTTTGACAGAAATATTCATAGACATCTGATTATAATAAATATAAATACTTATTATCTATGTGTATATTATACCCAGCTGTCTACACTGAACTAACTGATAGTCTATGACTCATATCGCTATGAAATCACAGCAGGGTTTACCCGCGTTTTAGGTCATGTGATATACAGTTTAAAAATTACCATTATTAATTTTAATATTTTAAAAGAAAAAAGTGCTTTTATGACTCGAAATCAGAATATTTAAGTATATTTTTACATAAATTTTAACTTTTTTCAAATTTCATGATTTATTTTTGACTAACGATAATACCCTATTATTTGAGGCGTTTCGATACCAAAACGCAAGTGTTACCAAAATCTCATCAATGTGCGTTGGTCGATAAACTTAAAAATAAATAAAAATATATATTTAAAACAAAATTCGACTTACCGTCCATCGGAATGTAAAAGGTAATTTTAATTTACTACGTTCTGGATCAGCCAATGTAAATGTGTTTGTGCCCAAAACAGGACTGGAAATATTACCAAATGAGCATAGCCCCGTTGGTGATACATTACTCTGATACTCTTTTAAGCATACACGAAATAATGTATGACATGGTTGCGTACATGCTCCACCGCCTGTCGGTCGTGGCAAACCTCCGCAACATTCACCAGACGCTAATTCACCACGATAGTTTGTTATTGCAAGTATTTGTAGTTCGAAATAGCCACGGCATCTCACGCACTGCAAAAAAAAATATATATTAATTTCAAATAAAATAAAAATTATTTTTAAGTATTTTATTTAAGGTTATGCGATCAATACCAGCAAAGTATACTTCAACGAAAATCTTGTTACTGATAACAACAATCTTCCTGAAGTTGGCTCAATCACATATAGACTAGACATTATAGATATATGATCATAATAACCAAATCCTCTATTTAAAGCAATCACAATGAAATTTTCTTTTAATTCATCGATTCGCTTTATTTACACGATTATATATTCCAACTAAGTACAATTTTATTTTCCATCGATAAAATGCATGACTTTAATGATCATTGACTTTAAACTAAAATCAATCTCTTTCATAAATGTAATGATTTTGTTTATTTAACTTCAGTGATTTTGTATCAATGAATTCATATTTTAAATTCAATCCCATTCTATTGTAAATACAAATATTTCACTGTACTTGTTCTAATCGTTAGGAAATTATTTGAAAGTATTTTTACTTTATTTCAATGTGAAACGGCCAACTTCGGGATCTCTCCACCCCTCAAATTTTCAGAATTCGTAAATATATACGTTTGAATGATATTTGAAAATAAAAATGTTTATTGAAGCCACCGTATTCGCACAGCCTTAAATATATGAAAAAATTCAGGTTGAATGATTTCTTTTAGGATTTTTTTTCGTGTAATGTTTTGGCATAATGCCAAATATAATGCATTAAAAAAGTATAAAATTTGGTAATTAAATCGATATTTGAAGTAAAACAGATGTATATTCATTTTTAAATCGTTATAAATTCGCAAACGTAAAAGTTTAAATGTACTCTCTTACATACTTTTTAATTAAAATTGTAGTTTTTAATCGATAACATTTTTCAAAATGTTAAAATGTTTTTTTAAAGAGAATATAAAAATCAGGCATGGGCGAGTTATTTTAAGTCGAAGTCACTATTGTTATTACTTTATTGTGTCTCTATCCAAGTCCGCATTGCTCATAGAGGAGGAAGCGAGACGGGAATACGAATCTTCTACCTATCTCAGTTTCTCTAATAGTAATGAGATAGGTAGAAAAAAAATTTTGTCTCTCTGTCTTACTTGTATTTTAAGGGAGAAGTCCGAGGGTCTTCTCTGAGTCACATTTGATCATGCCTGATTTAACTAATCTACTTTGGCGAAATTTTCTCACAAATGATTTTGAAACTAAATAAATCTTAGTTGCATTCCAATCCAATAAAATTGTTCTCCGAGTCCTGAGCATGTTACATGTCATAGACTTTAAATTTTAAATCATTTTGCGTGGAAATATACACAGGCCGAACATATTTTTAAGTTTAATGAAATAATAAATTTTGTATTCCTGTATAATGGAATTTTTATGTGCATTTTTTTCAAATGAATACATTACTAAAACTTTCGACTTCAGAGGATTGGAAAACGCCTAAAACCACCTCTTAGCGTATAAAATACACATAATAAAATACCAAACATTCTCTCTCGTTACAATGCAAAGAAAAAAAACTATGTTTTTATAGTAAAAAACCTGATTTTTTTTTCTTTTAAAATTCTCTTCATTATGCAGTCAACACACATGTCGGAGAGATATTGCAATACATATAATTTTTTTCATAAATCAAATATGCAATAAAAATTGTTAATAAAACTGTCGTTTCATCAAAAAGGAAAAAATTATTCCGATTTTCTATTAAGAAAACTAATAAACACAACAAGCCCACTCCTTCACATTTTTTTCTGTTATTTCAATGCCGTTATTAGAAATTTAAATTCATAAATGTTTTCATAATTAATGAGAATTTGTAATAATTTTTCATTAAAATCATTAAAAAATTGTGTGTCTTTGTGTTGTAGAGTTAAGTTCTATTGATTTGTGATTGATTGAAACCACCTTCATAAAAATTAATCGTAATGAGAGTTTTTTCCTTATTTGTGCAATATTTTTTTTATAAAAATATTCTAATAAATTATTTTAATCGATTATGATTGAATATTGAAATATAAAAAAATCATGGTTGTTCCTATATTACCATACAATATGGTTAATGTAAACTAGAGTAAATTCCACAAACAATGAACCTTCAAAAGAAGTATATTTTAATTAGATTTCCTAAGAGGATTCTTATAAAATAAGTCACACCGTTGTGTGCGTAGTCATGGTAGGGATAATAAAATCGATGCCAGCGCTACTAGTGAATAATTTTGGCGATAAAGGACGCTGTTATGACTAATTTGCAATCCTTTACATGTTAATGTTATATAAAATGTCCAATTACAATTATTGAAAAATACTAATTAATTAAACTTAATGCATTAAAAATTGTGAAAATAAGAAATCAAATTGCACAAATATTATTTTTCAAATGTCAATTATCATAATTATTTATTTAAATTTGTGAGACAATAATATTAAATTGTCAATGTAAGTCATAAATGCAAACCATACAATTATATATGCATCCATACAATTCTATAATTAAAGTAGTGTATCGTTACCATGGAAATGCCTCCAAAAAAACTCACGCACAGTGCGAATAGGATAAAAGGTCTAGAAAATCTAGAAATTGTAACGTCAGGCGGATTGGAGTGACTGTGGCGCCGAGTGAAAATGTTTTAAAAGACGAGAAAATTTTCTACATGATGTTAGAAGTCGAATTTTCTTGTAATAAGATAATTCGATAAAAAATCAGGAAAATATGTTTAAAGTTTTTTAATAAACTTTACATATCAGGTGTTCGTTATACCGGATTTAAATAAAATTCGCGCGAAATCAGTCAACTGACAGCTGTTGTTGTATATTTTAATATTTGTTCCTGTTCCACATGACGTAACATATCACGTGCTTATTATGTTATTATTACATAATGTATTAGAATGTTCTTACATCTCACTCTAAAAATAATTGTGTTCTTTATCTAAATACTACAATGGGGAGCATTCAATTCCCCTTCGGATTTTAAAATCCAGTTTTTTTATCAAATAAAATATTTTAGAAAGAAAAAACTCCCCTATTTTTACAGCGAATCGAGCATGGACAGTCAAATTTGTTGTTTGTATATATCACACTTAGTAACAAGACCTGATCAGCGAACAATTGGAAATTTGTTTCGGCTTAAACCCTTTCTATTTAGAGTTAAAACGGAATTCATGCATTTTTGAATTTAAATGCAACTTATTTGGAAGAGATACTTTGATCATACAGCTTTTAAAAAAAATACTAGGCCTCTTTGGCCACCAAAAAAGAAAAACACGTAGTATAAACCCAAAGGCGAATCCACTTCACTTAACGATCAATTAAAAAATATTATAAATTGTCCAGTTTAATAAGTAACAATTTAGTGTATTATTTTTTAAAAACAAAAAAACAGGTGCTTGAAAAACCGGACATTTATTATATTTTGCAACACGTGTGTGTGTGTAAGTTTGGAAATGTTTTTTAACTTTGTACGTTTTCTGGTTAATGGTTAAAAAAATTTCTTTTTTTTATTTAAAATTACTGTTTTGGTTTAAGAGAATCAAACAAATTTTTTGTAGTATATTTTTTAAGTTGATGGCCTTAACCTATAATTAGGAAGATTTATTAAATGTCAAACAAATTTTTTATATCTATTAAATTTTGACAGGCACAACATCTATGAGAAACAAGGAACTTAATTTTCAACAAGGACAAATAAAAACTTGGATTCTGTTCAAGGTTAAAGAAGGTACAAGCAAAAATATTACCCTGCAGGGGTTTAAAAATGACAATAAATATTTTCGGAAAACGTATCCAGAACGTATACGAAAATAAGATTTTAAAATCTTGTGACATGACGAATACATCCTTGGGCGCAATCTAGTAAGTTTGATATGAAAAAGTATTAGCAACATCTAGAAAGACTAGTTTTATTAACAAATGAAAACAGCCAAATTAATCATTGATTGTCCTAAAAAAACAATATATAGAATGGCCAAAAAAGAACAGCTATAAGGAAAAAAAAAAGCTAAAGATTTCAAATTTAAAAAAATTGAATCGATATATTTCGACTTTTCGGAATTTTCAACGATATTTCGTAAATCAATCTTCAAATCATAAAATTGAAATCGCTGACAGGAAAGTTTTTTGTGATTTCTTCGGTTTTTGAGGTATCCTTTGACAAAAAAAACTAAAAGATCAAAAAAATTCTTGTTTCCCATATGTCTTCCCAACTGGACAAAATACAAAAATCTTATTCATTTATTAACTGCGCTAAAATCGTAAGCAATATTGCAAAAAAATTAACAATTTTTTTGAATCCCAGAATTGGATACAACTCACTTAACGATTTGAACAATGGCTTACTAGAAATCGCTTTAAATGCTACAACTTCTTTTACGATTTGAGAAGAGTCTAACGAGTTATTGCTACAAAAGTATTTCCTACACCTTCAACCCTTTGTTCTTGACACACCCAATATATTATATTAATAAATTGAAGATTCAATATACCTATATATATATGTATATATATATTATTGACACAAGGTTACAATTTTTTTTATTATTTAAATTCAAAAACAAATCCAAACTAATTTACATATTTCAAAAAAAAAAGACTCTACCTTGTTTGCGATTGCATAATATTAATTTATTAGAAAATCAAAAATCATCACACAATCAATATTACATATTAATGAATATAAAAAAACAATAGTTAGTACAGTTTGAGCGTAGGTTAATAAAAATATTAAAAAGAAATTTCAAGGATTTATGAAATTCTCTGCAACAAAATAATTATTATTTTCCCATAACAATGTATAACAATAACTAAGTTAGTAATGTTGTACTGTGCTCGCTAATAGAATTGCGGGCATTACTTATATATACAGTGTGTCCCAATTAAGTCGGCATCGTATGTAAACATTTTTATTTTGTGTTTTATTTAAATAATGTTATCTCATCCAAAAATAAAAAGTATCAGAATGAAAAAACTTAACAAAGGTTAGAATTGCTAAGAGAAGCAAGAATTTGGAAACGAAAATTGTTATACTAAAAGCCAATTTAATCATTTTGAGAATTTCAAGCGAAATTTGATGGAATTTAAACTCGAAAAGTTAAGCTAATGGTTGAATTTAACAGTACAGCAAGCAGAAATATTTGATAGCATGGTCTAGAAGTGAAGATTTATTTCGAATGTGCAGTCTCGATTTATAGGTTTCCCACTAGAACCGGTATAAGAAGAAAAGTTCAACTTCCCATTTTTCCATTTACTTAAAACGATGTTGGTTTTTTATCTACACGCCAAGACATTATTAATAATATAATAATAATTAAATCTTGATTCTCAAAATAAAACTTTATTGTAAATAGTATAATAAATTTCTTGAATGTTCTCTGTTCAAGTTAAAACAACTAGGAAGTGACGTTATGACGAAAATTTTTTTAAATTAGTTCAAACTCTCTTATCAGCCACGGAAAATTTTTCAGTATCTGTTTTTCAATACAAAAAAAGGAATAATCATTTTAGAAAAAAAGCAGAAATTTGATTCGCCTTCTACAGATGTACCATCTTTATTCAAATTTAAAGAGAACTCGACAACCTTAATAGAAGATAAAAGTCAGGAAAATCTGTTGAAGCTAATGTGAAAATACTTTATTAGTTCGTATTTCCATTCGTTCTTTTTTATTAAATTTGAAAAGAACAAAATTGCAAAAAGATTAAAATAGGCTTTTCAACGAGTTTCAATTTATCATTCTTTTTATGTTTTATTTATTACGATTCCATAAAGTACACTTACAAACAAAAACATAAACTTGCTCCGATATGGTTAAACTCGAAAATCAATTAATTTATTTTATAAGTCATTAATTTTAAACAATTAAATTGTATATTAATAAAAGTAAACTACAAAAGTAAACATGTTCTAAACTAACCACCCAAGATTCAAAAAGAACTAAAAACTTAAGACATATGACATAATTACAATTAATCGTGTGTGCTACTATAAATTATATTTTATCACAAGAAAAAAAATTGTTTTTTGATAAGAAATTTATTTTTTATGATTATAGGTGAGTTCAATGCTAGAATACATTTCAAAAATATGTATTTAATCGATGATAACGATTTCATATTATCGTGGTGATCGATTGATTAATTCAATTAATTTTATGATCGAAATTTGTTATTAACACAAGTTGAACGAGAAAATGATATGAAATTGTGATGTTTGCACGATAAACTTTATCGAGACTATTAAAATCGAGATTGATTAATGTTTTGAATGAGGTCTGATTAATGGCTCGTTAGGTTGAATTTATTTTTGATTTGTTTTCGCAGTCAGATAATAGAAAAAGTAAATTTCATTAGAATCTAAGCAATTTTACGATTACAATGATATTCGATTTTAAGAGATTATCAACTTGCAATCTCTACGTAAAACCCAATCCAGTTTAATTTCGATAATTCGAACCTCGTCAAATTGTTATCCTCAGTAAGTCGAAAAAAACAGTCATTTCCTTCCGCTGAACCCCGTAAATAAGCGGTATCTCGAATTATTTAGACTTTGTAACTCGAACAAAATGTTTTTTCCATGCGAGATATTGATAGTACATATTTATTTTACTCGAATTTCAAAAAGGCACATTCTATAAATTTAGCAATTCAATTTCTGTATTTCAAACTTGTCAAAAACATCATTAATTCGTAAATTTTTACATTTCCCTTGATTTTCGAGTTATCGAGTTTCTACTTTACAATGTTGAAAAGAATGTATGCCCATTTTGGGCGCCTATGATACTTCAATCTCGTTTCCAGTCAAATTGACAGTCAAAAATATTAATTTTTCCATGAATACTTTTATCAGGAAACTATTTATCTGGCCATCAAAAGCCATGCTCATGACAGCTTATTATAATCTGAAACTGCGAGACTCATATAAAGTCGAATGACGGTTATTAACGATATTTTATTAAAAATTATGATTTTTATACGAATAAAAATTATTTTTACGATTATCAATTATTTTACGATATTATTTTTAAAAAAATATGCATGTAAAAGAGTCGTTATCATATATTAAATATATCTTTTTGTACAAACGGTGGTGTTACGGCTGTTTAAATACACACACATCGAATATAAAAATATCACATAAAACTAGGGTAATTTTTTTTTATTATTTCCGCAGATGAGTAAATATTATAATGGTTTAACGTTCATACGTATTTGATTCACTGGCTTGCTGCTTACAAGGTTACGTAATTAAAACGACACAAAGATGCCCTTTTGTAGTTAAAACCACCAATGTTTTTGTACGACAAATATTTCTAAGAAATTATAAGTAATATAGGGGATTTAGTTTTACGTTTTTTTTTATCCACTTGGCGTAAAATGGAATTAATATATGGTGGATTTCTTACTTAAGTAAAGATTTTAATCTCTTTAGAAATATTTAAGTTGAATGAATTTTTTTGTAGTTGGTATATTTAAGGTGTTTCCGGTATTTAATCGTATTGTAAACTTCATTGATTATGCATGAATATATAATAATTTGGACTCGAACAACGTGGTTTGAATCTGTGGAAAATTTCGTCTCTGCATCATGGAAATTTTTTGTCGATTTTCTGATAAATTTTAACCGCTAAGAAGGAAATCAAAATGCGTTTTATTTTGTGTCATATTATGAATAACGGTTAACGGTTATTGGAAAATGATAAAATAAAGAACCTTAACATTAGAATCAAATTGATTAGTAAAATAAATCGTGACTGACACTACCATCACTTTAGATTGCAAAATACTTGTTTTAAAATAAATCTTAGAAATTACTATTACAGGACGCAAGATGGGAACTTCAAAACAGATAAAATACCCTGAAAGCCAACAGTATTGGCGTCCTACTAAAGTATTTTTATCTTCAATTGTTCATGGAATCGCTCATTTGATCCCGAAGTTGACCTTTTGAAAGGTAATTTTACCCATTATAAGAATGCTATTTAATACTTAAACAATCTCTATGGCTCATACAAATCAAATATAAGAACTCTAAGTTTATACGCCGAAAGATTTCCTTGAAATGAAAATTTAAAGAAATGCTATTTAATACCAAAACGATCTCTGTCTCGTACAAATCAAATGTAAGAACTCAGAGTTTGTACTCGGAAAGATTTCCTTGAAATGCAAATTTAAAAAAATTACATCATTTTTATTTATAATTTATTCTCATAAAGAAACATCCTCAGGTTTTTCATTTAAATATCGTGAGAAAATTTTCATATTTCACACATTTTGTAATTTCCATAAAACAATTTTTAAATTAATCATCAGTTTAAATTTAGATATTGCTATGTAATTAGTTGTTCCAGACTTTGTTTTTGTGTAAAAATATATAAAGATTTTTGTTTTTAATAAAATTAGGAATTACATAATTATTAAATAATTTTTTTAAGTATTTTAATTCAAAATATTTCTATATTTTAAAATATATTTTATTAGAGAAAATAAAAAACAATTTTTTAATTTTATTTAAGGTGATTCACTTGATAAAAATCATTTTTCTTTATAAATTGAAACTCATTAGGAGAAAAACTCAATAACAATTTCTCTTCGAATTGCTTAATAAACAAATTTTTTCGGAATATGAAAATGATTTTTACTGTGAATTTAATTATATTCTTCGACATAAAATAATAGATACGAAAAACGAAATCATATTTAGCTCTGATTATTATAACAAATGAATTACCTTAAAGATAAATAGTACATCGCGGAAATATTGTAATATCCATCATAACTGTTTAGTAATAATAATTGGTAATAATCTGTGCTGGATATTCGTAATTGATTAGTATTGACTAACTGATCGGAACATATTATAAAATTTTATAAAACATTCATTTTAAATTGATGTTTAATTAAATTGAATTTAATTACCTCACATATTAAATTAGAAATCGAATTTGTTTGAAAACAAATTTAAATCGACATTATACAAGGTAATAAAAATTAATTTTGATGAAATCGAATCGAACTTGGATATATTTCCACAATTTCGGCTAGTATTTTCGAAACATTTACCAAATCAAATCGTCTATGAACGGACTCCTTTGAAAAAATCAGTTGAAATTTTATTTTAAGAAGTTTTCTGACAATTACCTAGTTTTCTAAAACATGATACCCAAAAATTCTGTTTTTGAAAAATTTACCTAGAAATTGACCTGAATTAGTTCCTCGCAAATAAAAACAATTGTCTTAAAAATTAGTTCCTCGCAAAAACAGCAGGAAATTTTAAATTATCTAATCATTTTCTAATTCTCAAGAATGTTTATTTTGATAAAATTTTATTTCGGAAAAAACGAAATAAAGTAGAAGAATCGATTTGGGGGTGTATATATTTTTGAGTTTTATGATAGATAAAAGTTTACATATATAAGGTCTACATCTAAATAAAACTCATTTTTGTTTATGTTGAAAGTAAACAAAGTTGTTTAAATGGTCAATACCAATTGAAACATTTGGAGTAAGCATTAAATTTTGTAACGGTAAGATAAAACATAAAAAAATTCATCTCAATTGTATTACTTTTTAGCCAAAATACAAAAATAGGTTACAGTTTTCGTATTCGTTTTATAAAAATAAATCAATCAATCAATGACTCAAACAAAAGTTGTAATTGTAGACGTAAAGAGTTTTTATTAATGAATGAATCTTATCTAAATTTTTTCCATTTAGAAATTTAATACAATACTTAAATATTTGTAACATACATTCGTGGGAATTATTAAAATATATAGTAGATAACATAATTCATAATTTTATACATAAAGGATTTACCATTAAGAGTGTCTGAACTTTAAACTTAAATCAAGTTGTGTACCAGACATCATAAAAGTTTATTTTTTAGAACTTTAAAATGGCCTCTATAAGCAGGTTAAATTATTACCCCTTACGGTGCTAACTTGCTAAAGTTAGAAGCATGACAAAAATTTTTTCTAAAGAAAATACATAAAAAAAAACTATGTTAAATATCGAAAAGTTTTACTCATAATTTTTGTCCAATTTTCGGAGGTTCTAACAAAATCCACCCTCAAATTTTTAAATGAAACTCTAAAATATTTTCATACATTCGTTTTTATGTTAACGCCCGTGTAATATTTTAAGATAACGGCTAGATTTATTCAAGATATTCACTAGATAGCACGTTTTAAAAGGACAATGTTTTATACCTCACGTTTTAACGACCTTCTTGTGTGATTATTTACTGAGTCAATTACTAAACGATGAATAATCGAGCCAATAAAAAGATCATATAATAAATGTTGTTAAAAGTTTAATGCTCACTCTTGATGGCAAACCCTACAAATATATATATAATAGAAGTCACAGAGGTGAGCAAAAACTTTTATTAATTAAAATATCAGCACATACATAAATTATTAAAAATGTGGCCACGACAATGTAATACTTTTTAAAATCAAATTATTTTTCTGTAAATTTATAAAATTATGTGCTTTTTTGTGGAAGTCCATTGCTTTGCCACTAGAGACTACTATGCATGTGTTGAAATGTGACGATAACGTCGAGAAAGCGAACTCATAAGATTTTACGCGCCTATAGAAATTTTCACTTCAAAAAAAGATTTTCATCGCGTACACATACATTTTCTACCCAACTTTCTTGTTATGAATGGAGGACCAAAAACTATCGTCCACAAAAATCGTGCAGGAAATAATAGAAAAATTCGATGCAGTACAAAAAACTTCGACTACAATATTGAATAAAAATAATACAGCCAGAAATATTCTAAATAAAGATTGGAAAATCTATGTTAACTAACTGCAATGCGGCATAAACTATAAAAATGAAAACCAATTTTTCACAAATACAAAAAAAAAAGAAATTTTCATCGAATTGAAAAATATTTAATATCATCATTGCTCGTTATGCGGTTGCCGTTTTCACATACACAACAGCATTCTACAAAAAAATAAAATTGTTCCCAATATTTTTATTTCTCAATATTTGACAGACGCGACGCGGTGTTTTAAAATATACGGAATGGGCATTCTGCCAATACATATAACAACACAACAAATCTTATAGAAACGAAAAATATATATAAAAGAAATTATGAAACTAAACATTCCGTCGTATCACGGGCAAAAAAATGCAAATTCTTTTCACGATTAAAAAAAAATCGTGGAAACAATTCGATATCTCTTACAATATAACTGTACGGCATTTATTTCATTTAGAGTTCTTCTTAGAGACTTTTTAGGAGTTACCAAAATTATTTTAGTATTTAATTTTTAATGGTTTAAGGTAATACTACTGAAAAAAATTGCCAAAGCAATCGAAACCGGTCATTAATAATAATTTTACAAGCTTTTATTAAGTTTCACCTGTTCCCGTTGTCTGTCTTGCAAGTCAAATTTGATACACTTCCAGGTTTCAATTGAGGTGAAATTTTGCATGCACTTTTAGTTGGCTTTCTGATTTTCTCATCGCTTCCACCATATTTGACAAATGTACATTTTTAATTTAGTCTTAAATTAAAAATTTTAATAAAAAATACTTTTAAAATACTCATACCCGACTATTTGTAGTCGGGTCTCATCTAGAAGAACGCCTTCTCTACTCCACATGCCTAATTATTTTTCGATTCATTCTTGATATTAAGCACCTTAAGCTCTTACAAATAATCAGGTATAAGTGACTCATAGGTCAAACTAATTTCTAGTTTTTCATTACAATAAAAGCTTGTCCCTTTAAAAGTATTTTTTTTATTGAAATTTTTAATTTAAGACTAAAAAATATATCAAATATGGTGGAAGCAATGGGAAAATCAAGATGAAACAATCTTACCATGCATTCTCATCTAAATTAAATGTGCATGCACAATTTCAGCTCAATCAGAAACCGCGCAGTTGATCAAATTTTACTTGCAAAATTTGATTACAGACACACAACCGGAGAGGTGAAACTAAATAAAAGCTTGTGATAAAAATCAAGAACCAATTTGGACGGTAACGCTTATATCAATGATTTGGAGATTTATGGAAACAGGCCAATTAAAATTGCAAAAAAATCTAACGATTACAAACTTTAGACTTAACTTATAAAACCCTTATGTGTATGGATTTGTTATCTACGAATTTACTCTTAATTAAACCGAGAGGTAAATTTTAAAAGGTAAAAAATAACTCGATAAAAGTGATTTTAAAAATAAAACTCTTTTGGTAACTCTACTGTATTTTTAAAAAACATACCAAAAAGAACGATTTTTTTTTTTAAGAGAACGCAATAAGAAGAAGAAAGGCAGATGTTGACCGACGGAAACCATGTGCAACGTAACCAAAATCAACAGGCAAGAAGAAATACATACAAACAGCAGCTGCCGTATATTTAAAAAAAAAAAAATGTTGAATGCATGTTACATTCTGTCAAAGAATACTCGATTGCTCAAGGTCTCTCGATATACCTTCTCAAACGTAAAAAAAAACCATATTATGCTATATTTTTATCAGGTCCTCAACAAGGTTTAAATGTAACTTTTTGGTGATAAACTTTACAACAAAAATACATGAAATGAAATGTTGTAGTTCCATATTTATGTCTAGATGTGTTATCAATCATTATTTTAAGAAAAAATTAAATAAATAATAAATAATAAAAAAACAACAGTATTTTTTATTTATTACATATGCAGAGACAGTGGCACCATCTATGAGCTACATCTAATACTATTATATAATTTGGTTACATTTAATATTAATTTTAATTGAGTGGCCATCTGTAGATTCTTGATTGACAAAAAACATGATAACAAAACATAAACAATTAATTTTTACAGTTCTACAGTAGAATAACTAAAAAAATTAAGTGATTTTAGCAATAAAATGTCACGACGTCGTACGTTGACGGATCGTAATCGATCCTTAATGCGTGATCATCGGGAACTACGAAAACAAGATCAAGAAGAATTATATCTTTATCAAGATGATATTAATTTTAAAATGTATGCAGAAAATTTTCGAGATTGTTCAAAAGAATTTGAATTTTGAAGTATGTAATGTATGTGATCGTCGTTGATTTGATTTACAAATTAATAAAGGTGGGTTTTTTTGTATTTGTCATAAATTTAAAAATCAAAAATGAATTGAATATTTTCACAGCGGATAATAACATGGATCCAGGATTCCAGAAATTAACGTTTAAAAATATCTGTCAATAATTGAAGTATAATTTTATTTTAGAAATATCTATTTTATATGATACCATTCGCGAACCATTACAAAGTTATACTTTTTTTACCTAGTTTTATATTTTCATCAAAAAGAGCATCTGCTCTGTATTTTTAAAACTCTCTGATGATGCTAAAACTAATAATGCACTTGGTACATCCATGGTGACCATGGATATTAAGTGGTTAAAACTTTCCTAAACTTCTGCGAAACTTTTTTTAAAGTTACCGTTAACAATTTGCATATAATTTTAGTTTTAAAAGGACCAATTATAACGAATTTCTAAAGTGAGATAGATGGTTTTTATTTAATAAGGGTTGGGGTCACACTAAATTTAGACAGCTGCGCTTAAAAACTTACGTAAAAATACGTTAAAAAAATGATATTTAAATACGTTAAAAGTACCTGTAAGAACTGAAGAAGAAACAGGAAAAGAAGTAATAAATATCCATGGGACATGCTTTTACACAATAATCGCCACACAACACGACACATTATAAACAAAACAAAAATCACACAAGCCCTGCATTAGGGTTTAAATCAAAAACCAAAAAAAAAAAATCACAAATAACGATATATCAATAATAACGCCATTCACAAATGATTTTAAATTGTTGCAGGTCAAGCAAATTTTTAATTTTTTTTAGATCCACAAACAAAAAACGGTTTTCATATACACTAAAAAAACACTCTCACTGGTTGTTTTCGAAGTTGTTTCTTGTTGTCGAAGTTGTTAGATGAACATAAAAAGACATTTATTTTAAATAAAAACACAACAAAACACGACAAAAAAACATAAATACAAAAAAAAAAAACTTTTTTTTTTATAATAAATTAATTTACAATTATTTTTTTTTTAAATAATATAATAGTTTGGAGAAAAATAAATTAAATTTGTTTATATATTAACTGTGAATAAATTATAAGAAGTTTTTTTATAATACGCGCTCATAGAGCGGCCGTAAATACATAGCCACTGAATGCCCCTGGAACACTGGAAGACCATGTTATGCGGTACCATTCGATTGTGATGTTCGTGTATGATCGTATACATTCGTCTCTCGTTCGTATATAAAAAGCTTCTCTTCATATCTTCTCACTGTTTAATGTTAAGTGAGTGTATGTTTTAATAAAAAGAGTGTGGTAGTGGTGGGGATGACGAATACGATGCGCATTATGTTATTTAATAGCCAGCTGTTGTACATCTTCGTTCGTCTCTATAAAACCAAATAAAACGTCTTCAGAGCAGCATCCAATTCAACTTCACATCATACAACACACAACACAACTGCAATATAAAAGTTTTAACTATTTAAAAACTATAAGAAAAAGTATTTATTATTGTAGTCCAATTAATAAAAGTCTGAAATCAGTAAAACAAAAAAAGTTATCTCAAAACTTTAACTTCTTGTTTGGGTCTTATTCAAGGAATTCAAAGATACAATAATTTAATTTTTAGAAGTTTTTTATCAGAAATTTGTATTGGGTTCTTTAAAAAATTACTACAATCGCCTTCCATAATATCGGGGCCGAGGGAAAGATATTATATTGGCAGGCTTTTATTAACCGACTTCAAACAAAAGAGGAGGAGGTTATCAATTCGAATGTATTTA
Organism: Chrysoperla carnea; assembly: GCF_905475395.1. Lineage (NCBI taxonomy): Eukaryota > Metazoa > Arthropoda > Insecta > Neuroptera > Chrysopidae > Chrysoperla > Chrysoperla carnea. Next base: position 3,427,025 of record NC_058338.1, on the reverse strand, counting down.
TTTTTTTTTTTTATGTTTATTACCTCAGAACTTTTGACTGAGTGAACCGATTTTGATAATTCTTTATCTATTTGAAAGCTACTGCTTCCCGTGTGATCCCATTTCATTTTAGTCGAGTTCGGATAACGGTATCCATGGGAAAATCATAAAAGTCTTAAAATTGCATTAAGTATGCACGACAAGAGGAAGAATAACTTAATATCACGCCAACTGATTTCGATGATTCTTTTTTTAGTGGTAAATTAGTTAGTGTACTTCAAGTTCACTAAAAATCACAAAGTAAAAAAAACAAAACAAAAAGAAAACCGACTTCAAAAGAAAAACTTTTCCAAAACAAATTAATATGCACTAAAAAGTAAAAAAATAACGATAATATAATGTAGTTAAAATTATTGTTATTTTTGGAGTCGGTGTCAGTCAAGCTTATGTAGCAAACTGTTCCGTCAGAATTGTTTCCTTGACTGATACCGACTCCAAAAATAACAATAATTTTAACTACATTATATTATCGTTATTTTTTACTTTTTAGTGCATTTTAATTTGCTTTGGAAAAGTTTTTCTTTTGAACTCGCTTTTCTTTTTGTTAAAAGATTTTTTATCAAGATTTACCAAGAGTTTATTATCTGAAGGGTACTTTTTTGTACTACTTTACAACCATTTTAACTGGTGTACAAAAGGTCTTTAAATGTTTCTTAAGCTCCTTTCTTCTTGTTTAAATATTGATATCGTTTTTTTTTCCTTCAAAATGATTTTTTTTGTATTCTCTTGTCCGTCTGTTGTTATTAGTTCTTCTTGCATCTTAGGTCGTCTTCTTCAGTAGTACCTACATACTTTGATTCAAGCAACCCTAGGTGGTGTATTTTTATTTTTCAATCACTGGCTCTTATGTAGATATAACAGACAATATTAAATGCATTAAATAATCATAAAAAAGTAATTCTGTAACAAAAAATGAAATCTTGAAAATTTATTACTACTTAAATTATTAAATTTAATAGTTTTTTTTTTAATGAATTATTTAATTTTTAAAATAATTTAATTAGTTGTTCGATTAATAGACACTTCGGATAAACGTCTCTTATTGGTGGATTTTGGTCTCAAATTTTTCAAGTCTTCCGATTTTTCTCGAATAGGTTCAATTAACCGGATTAAATTAAACTCTACTATTAGTTAAATCTCTCCTTTATAACAAGGTATACTAAGTTTAACCCCTAGTTTGTAACGTTTAAAAATACTGATGCTAGGAAAAAATTTTTGGTATAGGTGTTCATAAAATCATCTAATTAGGTTGTTTCCGTAGCGAAAAACTGGCATCACAGTTGAAAAGAATGAACCAAAATTAGTGGGTTTCAAAAAAAAATTCCAATAAGATCGGATCTTTGGCTGTGTTCTCAACAAAAATCGAATTTTTTAACTTTATGACGTCATTAGAATCCAAAAAATTTAATTTTGCTCTATCACATTCAAATTTTATCCAATTTTGATAAACCAAGTATGTTATCCTACTAAATTTGGGTCATTCTTTTCAAATTTTTTATGAAAATGAACCTAGCTCTAATGGATTTCGAGATTGTGGAGTCCTGGCCCCGGAATTAAGCACAACAGTGATAGCTAGCGAAAAACTGACATCACAGCTGAAAAGAACGACCCAAAATTAGTGGATTTCAAAAAAAATTCCAATTAGATCGGATCAAATTTGGCCCTGTTCTCAAAAAAATCGAATTTTTTAACTTGATGACGTCATCAAAATCCAAAAAATTTAATTTTGCTCTATCACATTCAAAGTTTATCCAATTTTGATAAACAAAGTATGTAATCCTACTAAATTTGGGTTAAATTTTTCAAATTTGTTATCAAAATTAACCTTGCTCTTATAGGTTTCAAGAATGTGGAGCCCTGGTACCGAAATTAAGTACAAAAGTAATAGCTAGCGAAAATCTGACACCGCAGTTGAAAAGAATGACTCAAAATTAGTGGGTTTCAAATAAAATTCTAATAAGATCGGATCAAATTTGGCTGTGTTCTCAAAAAAACGAATTTTTTAACTTTTTAACTTTTAAGAGAAGCAGCCATTTTACGAGTGAATCACCTTAATGTAAATTTTTACAGTTTTGTTCCAGTTCAATATTGTAAATGAAGTTTTGTAAATAAAATAAGTGGTTTTTTAATTATAACACAAAATAAACTTTTAGAATTAATTTAATATCTAGAATTAAATGAATTTTATTTATTTATACGTTTTAAATTCTAGATCAGAAATTTAGAATTTATTAATAAATCAATTACCTATATTATTTATTTCTTACTTATACAGGATGGCTCATTTTAATCGATAATATCTAATATCTCTTTTTGTAGCTAACCAATCAAAAAAATAACTTACACAAAAGTTACATAGAGTTTGATGGTGCAAGAGCATCTCTAGCCGATGGCAAAGAGGGGGTAAAAATTAGGCCTATTTTACCTTTCTAATTTAAAGTGCTTTTACGTTTTTCGATCTAAATCATAGCCCGGAGAACTAGGTCCAGTCTGATGGCAGAACATGATGTGTCCCTCATCAAATTGATTGGAAAACGAGGTATTAGTTATTATAGATTAAGATGGCACACTCTGTACATTATTATAATTATGAGAAGAGAATATAATCTGGTTTATTGATACTATATAGTATAGTATCAGACGGTGACGATCTTTCGAAAACTGTTTAGGTTAGGTTAGATCAGCGTCGAAAAACTAAAACAAATTTTAGACGATTTAATGTGATCTACATTAAAAAACAAAAGTTATTTAGTAAACTTGTATCAGACTAAAGAAAAGTTTCAAATTCATTTCAAAGAATTTATAATTTTTTAAACTTTTTAAGATATCAAGAAATTAATTTTATTCATTATCAATCACCACTGACCATCATTGCGTATCCACTTAAAGTGACTAATTAACTTTCTTCGTTGGTTAATAATCTTTTCTCCGTTCACAAAATTAAAACAATTCGGTTAAGTGATGTTCTAACTGATATGTAGAAGGTTCGGTACTATTACACAAATAATAACCATGTAACCAGAACATCACGAACAGGAGAATATGAAACACAAAAAAGTTTCATATTATCCTATTACTTTGATACTAAAATATTCTAAACCATCTACACTGTGATAAATGGGCTCACGCGTCCCGGAAGGGGTATACAAGGAGGTGAACTTGCACCCCTCTATCTTGAAGGAAAATACACGGAAAAAGAATAAAAATTCATTGTCACCCTCTACTCTTTAGTCTATCTAGCGGCCAAAAATGGTGTTGTCTAGCACCCAAAAATAGGCCAAATGCGAATCGAAGTATGAACTCGATCATGGTCGATATAGTGAATTTCTACAAAGGAGATGTTTTACAAAAAATTTGACGCCCTGGTCAAGATTTTGTACAGTGAATTTGTAAATTAATAAACCTGTAAAATGTTAGTTTGTTCGCTCACAAAAATTACAAAAGTAAATGTACGATTGTTTACACATCACAATCTCACATTTTGACTCTAAACTACTGAACCAATTTTGATGAAATTGTTACAACTTCAAAGTAAGTTAAACGCCAAGATACATTTTACATTAAATAATTTTATTTAGGTTCTTTACTTCAATAATCAAATTCAAGCTTTCGTTTCTTTTCGGGAAAGCGTTGATTTCCAGATGTTAAGGAAAGCAACCCGAACAATCTTTTCTGTTCTATTGAGGCACGCAACCAAGATTTTACCCCGTGGAGTGTAGAAAACGATCTTTCTGCGAGCTACACTGGCCGGAAGAGTTACGCTACAAATCTCTGGTCGCATGCTTCAACGAGATGAGCTACCGACTCTGGTATGGCAGAATTATTTTCACTTTCTGTTTTCCATTTGGCTATCCAGAGTCGGTATCACTACATAGTATAAAACAAAGTCGCTTTTTCTGTCCCTATGTCCCTATGTCCCTATGTCCCTTTGTACGCATAAATCTTTGAAACTACGCAACGGATTTTGATGCGGTTTTTTTTAATAGATAGAGTGATTCAAGAGGAAGGTTTTTATGTATAATAAATCCATATTATAGTAGAGTAAGGGGTTGAAATAGGAGTTGAAAGGGATATGCTTCAAAAACTAAAAAAGTTGTGCATCGATTAAGCTCAAATATTGACACGATATACAACCAGCTTCAAAGAACTATTGTTTTTATCTACTTTTAACCTTCGGAGGGTAGAAAGGTGTAGCGAGAAAGTGGGAAGGAATTATCGAATATTTACAAATATACCTAAGTGAGGTATCAAATAAAAGAGCATGACGTGTACATTACAAAACTGTTATCCCACGCAAGGAAATGTGGAGGGAGGGGTGCAAGTGGGGATGTTGCCCAGCAAAGCGGGTAGTTCACAGCTAGTTCATTTATAATTTTAGTAAAAAAGCATTTGCTCCATTTCCTTCGGGAATTCGCTAATAGACTTTCTCATAATTTTTTGGTACGGATTCTTAGATACCGCAGACAGCATAAGTAAAACTTTTTAAACAAAATTAATAAAAACATTCGTAATTTTAATAAACAATATTGTTATTAATTTGTAAATAAAAACGAATAATCATTTTATAAATAATTATGCAAATTATATAAAAAGTAATAATTTTTTAAAATCCATTCTATTTTTTAATTTTTAATTAACTTATAGTCATATCTATAAGTAGATAGATAGTAATGAACGCTGATTCAACGATGATGAGCAGTAAGCAACTTAGCGCATACAGAGGCATTATTTAATTATAAAAATTTCTAAAAATGTATAATTTGTAATTTGAAGAACAATAATATAATAATAATAATAATAAATAAATAAACTAAGTGTAACGCTTTCTTGACTTAAAAAAAAAAATATCTCATTAATAACACAACAAAATGAATGAACTTTACTTCTTGTGTTATATGTTTGTAGTATGTCTGATTATTGCAATTATTGTACCGTGTGTTTCAAAAATATCTGTCTATTTTTACCATGTTCTTTTTAAGTTATGTTTGTCCGGGGTATGGTATCTTGCAACTCAATTTTGAAGCTGTTATCAATCGATTCGAGAATGTAATCCTACTAAATTTGGGTCATACTTTAATACATAAATCTAGCTCTAATAGGTTCCAAGAATGTAGAGCCCTGGTAACGAAATTTAGTACATTAATGACAGCTAGCAAAAAACTAACGTCACAGTTGAAAAGAATGACCCAAAATTAGTAAGTTTCAAAAAAAATTCAATAAGATCGGATCAAATTTGCCTGTATTATCAAAAATATCGAATTTTTTAACTTTATGACGTCATCAGAATCCAAAAAATTTAATTTTGCTCTATCACATCCAAATTTTATCCAATTTTGATAAACAAAGTATGTAATCCTACTAAATTTGAGTCATACTTTTCAAATTTGTGATCAAAATTTACCTAGCTCTAATAAGTTTCAAGAAAGTGAAGTCCTGATCCCGAAATGAAGCACATAAGTGATAGCTAGGGAAAAATTGACATCACAGCTGAAAATAATGTCCAAAAATTAGTGGGTTTCAAAAAAAATTCCAATTAGATTGGATCAAATTTGGCTGTGTTCTCAAAAAAATCGACTTTACTATTTAACTTTATGGCGACAACAGAGTCCAAAAAATTTAATTTTGCTCTCTCACATCCAAATTTTATCCAATTTTGAATATCCTGGTGCATATACTCGTCGTGTATGTGTACAGATGAGCTAAGTTAGATTGAATTATATAAAGTTGATAATTATAATTATATTAACAATAAATAATATATTACTTATTATTATTATATAAATAAAACAATAATAATAAAAAAATTGATACGCTTCTACAATTTTGCATACTATACTGATTTTTTAAATATTACTACTTATTATTTTAATTAAAAATATAAAGAAAACAGCTAAATCTCTAGACACACAAAGAACCACAACCAAAAGGTTTCAGTTCATTTATTTATTTCATTCATATACATGCAAATTATATTGGTTCATACATACCTTGTTTCATTTCTTTCAGTTTGTTCTAAATACCAAACATTGCTGCTTTTCAGAATTCCGAGAAGTTGCTTCATTTGGAATAATTTTTCTGGTTGAACTGCGGTAATTTATTCTATTAATTCACAAGCTAGTCAATAACTGAAATTTGTTACAAAAGAAAAAAGTTTATATAAAATTCATGAAAAACCGTACATTGGCATACTGTTTTTGTAAATCATTAAGCAATGTGTATAAGAAAGATCCTATTATATGCTTGTATTGCTATACTATTTACAAGCATGCAAGGAGACAACTAATAGTATATTTCTTATACACATTGCTTATTGTATATGTACTTTTCCATACTCATTGATGTACAAAAATAAATGATTTTAAAAACTCACAGTATGGGTAGTTATAGAAACTACCGAACTTTCGGCATCGTAGCTAAAATATATTGACGGATTAAACCAGCACGGATTCCATGCATGGAAGTCATAGGGCTTATCTCGAAGGCTTATCTCCTAACCTTTCACAAGTACTCCCAAAAAATATCGTTTTGTTTTTCTGCTCAATTTCAAAAACGGATCAATATATTTAAAAAAACCGGTTGAAGGCAAAGGAAACGTGATATTATCAAAAAACTGATTTTTGCGACCTTTGATCTTGAATATCTAAGGACGTTGACACGTGACCATATGTGACTTTTGAGACAACATTTCCTATAAAGATTTGTACAAATATTGGGCTTATTTCGTAACATTCCGTTGTGAAAACCAATTTGTGAAACTAAGTGGATTTGAGTGAATTATCATGCGGAATCGATTGAACGGTTGGGATGAAATAATATGGCACAGAGATAGTTTTTGAATCTGGTTTTTCACATAGAAAACTTTATTTTTTCCTGAACTCGATTCTGTATTCCATGCAAGCAGAGTTTCTTAGTTGCCATTTAAAAAATGAAAAACAATTTTGTGCCCAAGAAAATGAATTTTTAGACACTTAGTAAATTTATTGGTTCATTTTACTTGAAACGATAAACAAGAGTTTACAAAAATATTTTGAAATTTTAGAACTATAAAAAAAACTTTTAACAAAAAGAAAACCGACTTCAAAAGAAAAACTTTTCCAAAACAAATTAAAATGCACTAAAAAGTAAAAATATAACGATAAAATAATGTAGTTAAAATTATTGTTATTTTTGGATTCGGTGTCAGCCAAGGAAACAACTCTGACAGAACAGTTTGCTACATTAGCTTGGCTGACACCGACTCCAAAAATAACAATAATTTTAACAACATTATATTATCGTTATTTTTTACTTTTTAGTGCATTTTAATTTGTTTTGGAAAAGTTTTTCTTTTGAAGTAGGTTTTCTTTTTGTTAAAAATTTTTTTTATTTCGTGATTTTTAGTGAATCTGAAGTACACTAACTAATTTTTCACTAAAAAAGAATCATCGAAATCGGTTGACCTGATATTGAGTTATTCGTCCTCTTGTCAGGGCCGGATTAATCCTCAACGGGGCCCTAGGCAACCATCAATTTGGGGGCCCTTTTTTCACGTCCGTTCCCTTCTTTTTTCGATTAAAAAATACAAACTTAATCTGACTCAATGCAAAGTATACCTAACATCTCGAATCGCTCTTGTCGCGTTGTAGCTCTTTCAGCAGCTTTGATTTTTTTTTAATTGCGAGAAGGATCGTTCGGCAGAACAATTTGTGATCATTAATGTTAAAAAAATCCGAAGAGCTATTTCTGTGTTAGGAAATACATCGGCTAATTGATCTTCCATTAGAATCTTATACAAATGACTATAAGTTTTGTCAAAGTAGTCGGAAATGTCCTTTTTAGGAACTTTGTCTAGTTCGTCGGTCGTCGCCTTTTGAATGCGGCCAATTGAGTTTTATTTATTTGAGTAAAATTTTTATTTTCAGTTCTGATTATATTTCCTTTCACTCTCTAGAATTTTATGTTTGTAAGAAAATTTTAGAAGTCTTTTTCATTTTTTGGGGGCCCCCTAAAATCGGGGGCCCCAGGCAACTGCCTTTTCTGCCTACTTGTTAATCCGGCCCTGCCTCTTGTCATGCATTATGAATGCAAATTTAAGACTTTTATGGTTTTCTCATGAATACCGTTATCAGAACTCGATCAAAATGAAATGGAACCACACGGGAAGCACTACCTTTCAAATAGATAAAGAATCATAAAAATCGGTTCACCCAGTCAAAAGTTCTGAGGTATCAAACATAAAAAAAAAATACAGTCGAATTGATAACCTCCTCCTTGTTTGTTCGAAGTCGGTTAAAAATAGCGGCTTTCTATTCAAAAAAATATTTACACCATTGTGGGTCCTAAGTTGGACATTTATTACAATAGTATTTAACATGGTCCATTGTGACGACATTCGCTCGTTTTGTTTTTGCAACTTGACCAAAAATATTTTCATTTTAAAGTTAAAAATAAAACTTAATATAGGTAAGAACTATTCTAAAAATTCCACTTTTACTAACCAATAAATATATTAGTTGTTAATTAAGTGAATTTATTTGTATTTTTAAACTTTTATAATTAATATAAATTAATTAATGAGATAAAAAGAATTTTAATGTTATTACGTTTACAAATTATTTATTTTTTTTTAAATAGTATGTTTTTAATTTCTTTAATTATTGTACAATATTTGCAATTATGGATTCTAAAATTGTTCCTTGAAATTTTTAGTTTGTTAAAATGTTAATTAAAATATCGAGTTATAATTGTCACTTTTATTCAAAGTTAAAGTTTTGGAATAAAAAAATTTTTTGTTTGAAGTGAAATAACATTTTTGTCTTGTATTGAAAATTATAAGAAACTCGTCGCAGGCGTATTTTTTTTCGATTAAATGTAATAATGACATATTTTTAAGATGTATTTCCTCCGTAAATCGAGTATCAACTTTCTAATTTAAAGTGTTATTCTATCCCTTAACCTTTGGGGTCTAAATTGAATACCAACAGCAACCACGAGAACTGGATCTGATGTCAAAACATACGATACCCCCCATCAAACTTTGCAACTTTTGTTTTTTTTTTTTGGATTCGTTAATCACAAAACGAACCATTAGCCACAATAGATTAAAAAGGTCCAATTTGCCTATTCAAGTTTATCCTAATTAATGTGCTTTCCAAGAAATTTTACTAAATTGTAGATGTTTTCGAAAATAAGATCTAAATACTTGGCAGGGGACGATTAAAAATATTACGGGTTACTTTTACAAATTCTTATAAAAATTATTATATCGAAAAATGATTTCAAAAAGTAATTTCTGATTTAGCAGAATGTAATGTATCTTTTAGAAATGTAAATGTCAGAAAAGTGAGTGAATTAAACGTTAAAGGTTTTTACAAACTGCATTCATTGAATATCTCAAGCATTTTCGGTCGCTTCGAATTTCAAAATCATAAAATCGAAAAGAAAATATTTGATTAAACGTAATATTCCAATCGAATGACAAGAACACCTATAATTAAAAGAATTTTACAAAATTATTTATTTACCTTGTATAATAAATATTCACAAATAAATTCTACAAATAATTTGCTTTAAATTCATTCAAAATAAAAATTGAATTTCAACCATTTCTAAACATTAATTAATCAATCCACCATATTAAAATCTCAAAACATCTCCAATCATGTCAAATTATAAAGTACTATAAAAGTATATTGTTTCTATAATAAAATACTTGAACAAAATACAACTAAAAAAATTACATAATAATAAAATTTAGTCAATAAAGACATATTTATCAATTATTATTCATGTTATTTGATTTAAAAATTTTGTTAAAACAATTACTTCTTAAAACTCAAAACTTTAAATTTTAATGGTAATCAGTTAATGAATGTTATCATATTATTTAACGATTTATAAAATTGATAGGTGTAATTAAAATTTAGTATCAATTATTCTATAAATACTGTGAACGATTAATGATTAATACCGAGTGATTTGTTTTAGAGGTAGAAAAGTATTTATAATATCCATGAAATTGGCTTTATTGGAAAGATTATTTTATGCTGGTAATTTCTGAATTTACAAATAATTTTTTAAGCATAAACTTGGAACTAAGGTTAGTATACCTTGATATATTTCATAGATGCATGGTACAAAAATTTCAATAATTTGCAGGCGTTGCTCTTGCGAGAATATTAATTATGAAATGACAAATCAAACTAAACACCAAGCAACTGTCTGCTGTCATCGAACAGTTGCCAACTCGAAGATGTGAACCTCTAAAAAGCAGTCTTTACGATTGAGATATATACTTAACAGGCCCATACTTTTAAGGGGCAAAAAAGAAGAAGGTTCTCAATTCGACTGTATTTGTTTAATGCTTGTTACCTCAGAACTTTCGACTGGGTGAACTAATTTTGATGATTCTTTATCTATTTGAAAGCAGGTGCCTTTCCAATCTGGTTCCATTTCATTTTGGCACAGTTCTAACAACGGCATCCATTAGAAAACCATCTTTATATATTTATATCATTTTTAAATCAGAAGGAAATAATCTGAGAGAGAAAAGCTCAATCTCCCCACTGATGTATCAACACCCACCCTAAATCGCTAATGATAGGAGTTTGGAATTTCAAAAGGATATTGATTTTATACGTTTTTGAAAGGATTTTTCGGAATTCATCTCTTAAAGTTAAAACCAAACCAAAAGTTAAAATCCATTAAATAATGAACAAAAGAGATGTTAGAATAAATCTGATTTCTTGATTAACGAGAATGATTTCTTCACTGTATAATCCTGTTTGGTCCCTATTTGTAATGTAGATAACCAGACAAATGTCCATTTTGGATGATAGGGAACTGCAGTTATTCCAATTTTTATGCATCTCTATGGATTTGTGTCTCGTAATTATATGACGCAGGTATATATTAGGCAGGTAATTTTTTCGCAGGTATGTGACAATCAGCACATTTTCACAAGACACAAATTTTGTTGGATCGTGTTACAAGATTTTGAGCTGCCAATGAAATGTTTTTTGAGCCTATCTCTGAGAAATCTTCTTTACTATAAATAGTCATTATCCACAGAAAAATTAATATTCGTTATATCACACTCAAATCAAAAAGCCATTATATTTTATTTATAATAAAAACTTATTAAAACTTTTAAAACAGAACGTAAAAATTAATTATTATTTAATTGTGATCACTATTTTGACAAGTTTTGATTGTATTATTTTTTTTAAATAATTTTTTTTGAACAGAAGAACAATTAAACATTTAGAAAACAATAATATTTAATGTTCATTAATTAGTAGGAGTTATTATATTGTTCTATTGTAGCTGATTACAGGCTTTTTTTTTTGACTACTAAAATATTCTAAAAAGTTGACGTATTTGATTCTTCTTTTTCATTTTTGGAGTTTTGTCGATTTTTTTTCTTTTGATTTTGTTGTATTATTATTTTTTTTTTTTAAATATGGTCATTAGAAATCATGACACATGAAGAATACATGAGACGAAAGAATACTATGGTATGATAATCACATATTTATTATCTTGAATGTTTACGTAAGAAGTCTGACTCTTTGGCTTTAATTTACCAGCGAAAGAATAGAAGTAGATTCGATTCAGTAAAAAACACCTCTTAGGGAATTCTAAGAAAACTTTCTTTCTTGTCTTTATATTTAAAATTGAAACTGCCCAGCGAAGAGGGTGGGTTTGGCGAACAGTTTCTGAGATATCGCAATATTTGGATGGATTTTAGTCTGTATCTCAAAAACTATTCGACCAGTCAACAAATGCACCCGATATTTGAAATTTTTGGGTCAAAATTACCTTAAAAACTGAGTTTTATCGAAATTGGAGATAAAAAAAATTTTTCGATTTTTTGCAATTTTTTTAAGGGGTACCCCTTGAAAAAAAATCGAAAAAAACGCAAAAAAATTTTTATGCTAGAATTTGATGAAACTCGGTGGAAGGGGTAATTTTGGTCCAAAAAGTATAAAAATCCGGTTAATTTAATGATTGGACGCAGAGTTTCCGAGATATCGCAATATTTTGATCGATTTTAGTCTGTATCTCAAAAAGTATTCGACCAGTCAACAAATGCACCCGATTTTTGTAATTTTTGGGTCAAAATTACCTTATAAACTGAGTTTTATCGAAATTGGAGATTAAAAAAATTTTTCGATTTTTTGCATTTTTTTTAAAGGGGTACCCCTTGAAAAAAAATCGAAAAAAACGCAAAAAAATTTTTATGCTAGAATTTGATGAAACTCGGTGGAAGGGGTAATTTTGGTCCAAAAAGTATAAAAATCCGGTTAATTTAATGATTGGACGCAGAGTTTCCGAGATATCGCAATATTTTGATCGATTTTAGTCTGTATCTCAAAAAGTATTCGACCAGTCAACAAATGCACCCGATTTTTGTAATTTTTGGGTCAAAATTACCTTATAAACTGAGTTTTATCGAAATTGGAGATTAAAAAAATTTTTCGATTTTTTGCATTTTTTTTAAAGGGGTACCCCTTGAAAAAAAATCGAAAAAAACGCAAAAAAATTTTTATGCTAGAATTTGATGAAACTCGGTGGAAGGGGTAATTTTGGTCCAAAAAGTATAAAAATCCGGTTAATTTAATGATTGGACGCAGAGTTTCCGAGATATCGCAATATTTTGATCGATTTTAGTCTGTATCTCAAAAAGTATTCGACCAGTCAACAAATGCACCCGATTTTTGTAATTTTTGGGTCAAAATTACCTTATAAACTGAGTTTTATCGAAATTGGAGATTAAAAAAATTTTTCGATTTTTTGCATTTTTTTTAAAGGGGTACCCCTTGAAAAAAAATCGAAAAAAACGCAAAAAAATTTTTATGCTAGAATTTGATGAAACTCGGTGGAAGGGGTAATTTTGGTCCAAAAAGTATAAAAATCCGGTTAATTTAATGATTGGACGCAGAGTTTCCGAGATATCGCAATATTTTGATCGATTTTAGTCTGTATCTCAAAAAGTATTCGACCAGTCAATAAATGCACCCGATTTTTTAAATTTTTGGGTCAAAATTACCTTATGAACTGAGTTTTATCGAAATTGGAGATTAAAAAATTTATCGTGGAATTTCCGATATCCTGAAACTTTTATTTAGTTAGAACGAGTTGGCTCGACATTCCATGAGAGATGGCTCGACATATGCATTTTGTAACAGTCGTAATCTTAAAATACACCTAATTGAATTTAGAAATAACTTCGCATTAAAAAGGACATCTTGAAATTCCATAATATAAAATCGATCAATGTCTTTTAAAAGACGATTAAAATTTAAACAAGTGTAGCCATGTGTAGGTACCATATTAAACGCCCATAAACAAATAACCAGAAAAGTATAAAATAAACTATCAACTAAAAAATAAAATGTCATCACACAGGTATCAAACAAAATAATATTGGCAATATAAACAAAATTTATACCAAAAATTAGTATTAAAAAAATTTTATAAACAGGTTGCATCTTTTAGAACTGTATATATATTATTTCATAATTAGTATGGTGGGAATGAATCAATATTTGGATTCAGTAATGAGAGAGGGGGCTATTATATACAAAATTGAAATTAAAACAAGTGAAAACAAAGTGTTGATTGAGTTAATTGTTGATATACCATGTATAGACAGTGATATTCCCATATAATACATACTATGGAATTTGCGCATAATTTGCGCTCTCAAGGATAAACAGTGATGCTTACGAAAAAATGTTTCAAACAAAAGTGGTTTATTTTTTTATAAGGAACATTTTTTATATTTACACTTTAGTTCTATCGCTAATGGTTAACAGGATGGGTCCTACGGACCCAAGACGCAATTGACATATGTTGCTCATTTACTAACTCAAACTCACTTTTTACGTCTTGAGCATGCTATAAAAATTTGATTATTTGTATCATCAATATTTCTAAACGTTACTAGAGAAACTTGGGAATAAAATTGTGGTATGGTCAGAGGTTTTTACAACAATAAGGCATAATTGACAGTTCGAATGAAGTCTAAACCACCTCTCTACCTTTTGAGATAGCGATACATTATCTTGAGCTTTTTGGGCGAAGTTTTTTTTTTCGATAACAAAATAATCGAATGAGTCGATTTTCGTGGATACTTAGCTCTACCTTTTGAGATGGCGATACATTAATTTGAGCATTTTGAGCGAAGTTTTTTTTTCGATAACAAAATAATCGAATGAGTCGATTTTCGTGGATACTTAGAAATGATCGTGTGGTTGGAAAATCGTTCTTATTTTCTATTTATACTTCTAAAAAATGCAACCTGTATATTTAATAATCGCACACATTGAAAATTGAACCTATATTCACCACGGTCATTTTTGTCAACATGTCAACAACACAAAACATTTATAAATCGGTATCCAAAAATACATCACAACCAAATTATTTATTAATTGGATTATTTTTATGGAAAGCAAGACAAAAATATTATTATTAAATGTAGATTTCACTTAATTAGCAAGATTATTTATTGGTTGACAATCCTACAATGGAATGTTAAATATTGCAGAATTGTGTATAAAACGTTTTGTCAAAAATTTAGAAGAGGTAGACGAAACAGACAAAGAAACGGACACAATTATGTGTGTTGAGATGTTTGTTTGTTCAAGGGCAACAAATATATAAAGTTTAATTGGATAAATATTGCCGCTGATTTAAATACAATATTCATAATCTTAGGTAGCAAATTAATACCGGCATATTCGTTGTGTGCGTAGTCATGGTAGGGACAATAAAATCGATGCCAGCGCTTCCAGTGAAAAATTTTGACTATAAAGGAGGCTGTTATGACTAATTTGCAATTCTTTACATGTTAATTTAATAGAAAATGTCAAATTAAAATTATTGAAAAACACAAATTAATTAAACTTAATGCATTAAAAATTGTGAAAATAAGAAATCAAATTGCATAAATATTATTTTTCAAATGTAAATTATCAGAATTATTTATTTAAATTTGTGAAACAATAATATTAAATTTTCAATGTAAGTCATAAATGCAATCCATACAATTATATATGCATCCATACAATTCTATAATTAAAGTAGTGTTTCGTTACCATGGAAACGCCTCCAAAATAACTCACACGGTGCGAATAACTACAAATCTTCTGTTTTATTCAAAGTGTTTTCAATTACAAGTGAAATTTACAAAATTTTAAAAACCCCCGACAAATGCGATTTACTCCTTGTAAACCAATTTTTGGAAACTTAGTTATAAAATGTTCTCAATCAAGTTGGTTCTACCGTTTAGGGGCTACGATGTGTCTGAAAAACACACAGACGCACAGATAAACATTTTAAACTTATAACACTCCTTCTTAAATCATTATCAAAGTGATGGTCAAGGACATCAGATGAGATGAAAAGGATACTTAGAGAGCTATCATTTTTTGGGACAAATTTTTGGAAATATTTTAACTGAAATTGAAATATTTGAGTGGACTTTGTTCTTTTGAATTATTGTTTTGAATCACCTAATTATTTGACCATTTCACTTTTCGAAATGAATTGAGCCAGGTTTATTTGACCATTCATTTCCATAGTAATTATTTATATGTCATGCCTTTTCAAAACTGAATTGATTTTGAAGATCATCGCCAATTTTTTAGTTTATTAAGGCACTCTACGTTAAATTACCTTTCAAATTAAAATCGGTTCATCCATTCAGGCGCTACAATGCCACAGACAGACAAACACACATAGTGGTCAAACTTATAACATCCCTTTTTTTAGTTCGGGGGTTAAAAATTGGGCCAAACTAGGAATTTTTCACTTTTAAATACAGTTATTTGTATTTTCAAATAATTTTTATCCTGTTGTATATTTTCTTTCTTTTTTTTTGGGAATTCTGTTTGTTTTGATAGTAAATCGACTACAAGCCGCACTGAATATTTTAAAAAATAGACAGACAAAAAGTACAAAATAATTTTACAAAATTGAACATGTGCATAATCAATCATTCAAACCAGCGCTAAGGAAAAAAGTAAGTGCTACATTTATAATATACGAAGATATGATAGGAACATAGTTCCAACCGGGTATCCAATGACACTTCTCTTTTTGGTTCATATTATTCATTTTGAATGTTTCTCATTAACTTTTGGTTATGTGGTTTTTGTGTATGCATAATGTTTGTGGGAATATATATCACACACTGCTAGTCACTGGCATCACTACCATCAGCATTACTTGATGCTGAATTGGATATAATACAACAAATACACACACACATAAACAGCAGCCGTCACCAGGTCGCGTTCATGTTTTGTCATTCGAAAAATACCACAAAAAAACCTTTTCAATTATACATTAATCGTTGACAAGAAGTGAAATCCGTTCACTGTTATATTGTCTAGTCAATAATATAGGTATTATAGTTGCCTAGAAGGTTCTTTAAATGTGAATTTTTTCGGTGTGGCTATCCGCACAATACCGTCTACGGTCTAGACCGTCCACGGTATACCGTATACGGTCTATTTATGCACGGTATACTTTTTCACGGTATACTCTTTATGCCGTCGAGCCCTTATACCGTGTGCGGTATAGTCTCGTTCACGGTATACATTATACAGATGGGAAAGCGTATTCTACAGAAATGTAACATACCGTGTGCGGTATACTCTCGTCCACGGTATACATTATACAGATGGGAAAGCGTAGAAGTGTCTAATTCAGCCATTCTGAATTAAAAAATTATATTTCTCATAGGCTTGAAAATAGTTAGGATACATTTGAGTTGAATGCAACGTATAATTATGTATATGAAACGTAAAAAATGACACGCTTCAATATATCACGTCGTGGTCAAATCGGTTTGCATTTTATAATTTTCCAGATCTATCCATCAAGGCAGTTTTGTAACTAAAGGATCTAACAAAATGAAAGCAGGACAAAGATTTAACAGTTATAACGACTTTCGTGACGCCTTAGACAAATATGAAGAAGAAAGGAAAGTGAAGTATAAGTTAAAAAACACCAAAAAATTACAGAATTGTTTCATAAATGGCAAAAAACGAGATTTAGTTGCTGAGGGATACAAGAAAGAATTGATGTATTATCAAGGAACGCTTCAATGTTCAAGGTATGTCTATGTATGACAATAAATGCTGTCAATCGAAGTTTATATGTTTATATTCGTTTAAATTATGATTGAAGGGCAAAGAAGTCAAGTTGTGAGGCGAAAATTACTTTTCAAACAGTCGACAAAAACCATCTGCAACTACAAACAGTAAACGAACAACACAATGAAGAATGCAGTGCAGCAAGCTCAACTGAAAAAGGTATGGATTATAGGAAAGAAACACAGTTAATATGACGGATCAATATTACTTTTGCTGTAATTGACATATTTTTTATTCTACAGCGAAAACACCAAAAGTACTGGATAATAGCGAAATAGACGATATTGTAAATAAGATAAAAAATAGCCTATGCGCTAGTGCCAATGAGGAGAGAAGGAAAAAATTAGACGATTGTAAATCATTATTGGAGCTATGGGAAGACGACAGATCTTCTCACAAAAATATTAGAGATAAATTATCATCAACTCCAACAATTGAAGAAGCATCATCAAGTGGTCAAGGAACTACAAACATTAGCCCATCACCACAGAATAGTTCAGGAAGTTTGTGGGGAAGTTCATTTGATGAGCCAACTTTAGCGAGTGCATCAAGCAATGTTTCCTCGCCCCTGTATTAAACTATTCTCAATATTGTTTTCATTGTTTGGCTAGCCTAAAAAAACTTCACTGGATTGAATTGTATCGTGATATATTTTTAAATCTTTCAAATATCTCTAAACCCAAATTCAAACACAAATAAAACCACTGGTATTTGTGTCTTTCTGATATCACAAAATTTAACATTGACACTTCATTATATGAATAAAAAAAACCCTTTACTTAAAAAAAATTAAAAAAACTTTTAGATCATTATTGAATTCTTTTTAAATATAAAATACTTCTTCTAAATTTTTATTAATTAGAATGATAAATTTTTATTATATATTTTTTTTAATCATTATATTTAATTTATGCAGGAGACATTATTACTAATACTTGGTGGTGGTGAAGCCTATGGTTCTGTTTTGTGACTCTTTATATTGAATGTGAAATCACTGATGTCCGATCTAAATGTAGCTATTTATTATTTTATTTATACGAAATAAAACATTCGATTATACAACCTATATATAACGTATTTTTATACCATATATATATGAAATATATCAAGGTATACTAAGTTTAGTCCGAGATAATCTGAAAAACCAACAATTAAAGGCAAAAGCCTGTTGGGTGAAGGAAACTTGCTCGGTAACAGAGCCGAGGAGATCTTGAAACTAAACAGAGCTGATATTAGAGTCATCGTAGAGTTACTCACAGGGCATGTTAACCTGAACAAGTTCCAACATCAGATTGGAAAAAGACAATCTCCTGCGTGTGACAGATGCGAAGAAAATTCAGAAGAAACATCGATCCACTTTCTCTGTTACTGCCCGGCGCTCATACAGCAGCGAAGGAAATGGTTTGGTCCGGCCATAGTCGAACCAGAAGAAGTTAGGAAACTCAGCGCTAGGCAAATCCTGGATTTCAGTACATCAGTTGGTTATAATAGCCACTGAAAAGCGTAGCGGGGATAGAGTTCAAGGGTCTATTTTGCTCTGAACCATTGCTTCGAGGCGCGATGCTCGAGCATGGCCCGCTAACCTCCATACCATACCATACCATACCATACCAAGTTTAGTCCCAAGTTTGTAACGCTTAAAAATATTGATCGTATGAAAAAAACATTTGGTATAGGCGTTCATAAAATCACCTAATTAGTCCATTTTCGGTTGTCTGTCTGTCTGTCAACAAGATAACTCAAAAACAAAAAATGATATCAACCTGAAATTTGTATAAGATGTTCAGGACATAAAATGTGAGGTCGAATTCGTAAATGAGCAAAATTGGGTCTTGAGTCCGAGGGATCTTGAAAGCCGTTAGAGATAGAACAAAAGTTTAAATGTAAAAAATGTTCTCTATAAAGAAGTGACCAACTTTTGTTTGAAACATTTTTTCGTAAGAACCACTGTTTACCCGTGAGAGGACTGTTTACCCAATATTAATATGGGAATATCAGTTAGGTTTGTGACATATATGTATGTCTTGTTATCGCTCTTTACTTGCGTAATCAACACTGTCTATACATGGTATTTAAACAATTAACTCAGTCATTCGTTTATTTTTACTCGTTCGATTTTTTCATTTCGATTTTTTCTCTTTGATTTATAAATAAAAATATATTTTTAAAATGACTAACACATTTGGCCTTGCAGGCATAAACTAATTTTAATTAATGTCTTGTTTGATGTAGACGTTTCTAAAAACTAATCCACAAATCAAAAGTGTTAACCATTAATTTGATCTAAAACAACTCCCTGATACAAAAAAGTTCCAAGTTTGATCAGAAACTTAACACTATCTCATTTATTGTTCCAGGTCGAGGAACCGAGATATTGATATTGTATGATATTGTCATGAAACTTGGCACTAGGACTAAAAATCGCTAGTTGGATGAAAATTACAAGACTAAAATTAACAAATCGTTAGCTGATTCATTGTGGTGGTCTGAAATCTACTAAATTCTTCAATTCCCTACATTGGTACTCGCTTCGACTAACATCGAAGTGGCAACAGTAGATGCCTCTGTGTTGTTTTTGAGTTGAGTAAACAAATCCGACTTTTTTTTTAGCGAAGTCGGCCAATGCGAGGGGAGAAAAATTGAGAAACCACAAGAATGACCTTAACAATCTCGGTCCTCGCCCGACTTTGCACTACTTCGTGAAAGTATGGAGGGGGCTTTATTGGGAAAAATTTGTTATTTTCTTATAATTTCTAGATGTGGACATGGACTCTGTTAGATGAATTTGGACGTTTTTCTTTTGACGGCACCTCGTTTATGTAAAAAGATTAATATAAAATGTTGTAAGATGGGTACTCACAAAATATTTTGGCCACAAAAAATTCCATTATAAAAACAACCATTTTAATATGAATTCGTTCCGGAATGAAAACAATACACGTAAAGATGGTGGCACTGATCATCTTATGCAAAATATTGATTTTTATACAATCAAATATAATCAATAGCCATTGATACAAAAAAAAAAATCAATAAATTCAATCAATTGCAAGCACATTGCACATATTGCTGCCTTGCATTGCATTGCTCTACAAAAATATAACAATACGAATTGTTTATGAATATAACACTTGACTTATATAACAAAAAAAAAGAAGAAATAAATAAGTTAAAGCAAAGAATGAAGAAGAATATTTTCTGGGTGGCCAGTTGGACCAGTCATCGACTATCAGTGACATCTCGGAAGCTGGTGGATGCATGGATGGGATGTGGTGGCCTGGTGGAGTTACCAGTTACGTGTGGTGGTTATGTATATGGTGTGCATTGAAATAAATTTATATTATAACTGATAGAGAAGAAGAGACAAGCGGACAATTACCTTTCAATCGTTTCAATCGTTGATGGTTTTTACTGTCGTTGCTTTGTCGAATTATATTACTTATGCTTTGTGTGCAATTCAATTATTGTTTGTAAATTATTACAATGGAGAGACAAAAATTGTATAGTCTGCTCTACAATCTCGCGAAGTAGCACGAAGTTGGACGAAAAACGAAAATATGGAGGTGCTGCTTGTACTCGACTTCGACAAAAATGCGGTTTTTTTGTACCCGAATCAAAGGCAATGCGGGAAATCCACGCGACTATTGACACACATCATTTACACATTGAGAGATACTTGTGAAGTAAGACAAGAGTGTGCTGGCGATTGTGGACGATTTCCGATTTTTGGATCTACATGTTTTTAAGTATATACTCTGAAATTTCAAATTGATCCGAGAAATATTCACGAGGATAAACGCATTAAAAAAAACTTTAACTGAGAATAAACGACTTTTGAAAGGCGCTTGCAACTGGATATACCCCTTACCTGTATTTTTAGGCCAATCAGTGTCCGAAATTGGATATATCATGACTTGAAAGTAATAAGCAAGCAAAGAAACTTCCTTTATTGAATGTGTCAGTAAAAAGGTTTCTGTGCTGAGATCGAAGGATTGAAGGGCAAAAAATCTTATTACTGACATTACCTTGTCAACTCTCGTTAAAATGTTTAAGGTTTTACTAGATTTTAGCCACTGCTTAAAGACTATTTGATGATTACATTCACTGTGACTTCCAAGCTCTTACTTTGAGAAGATTGACCACTATGGATTCAGTTATTCATTGGTAACCTGTCTGTTATGAATCTTTCGATTGTCAAATTCGCTTGATTTTTTTTTTGTTAATCAAAATGGTGCAAAGGGTAGTATAATAATCCTTATGATTTCAACAACCGCTGTAACCTGGCTTAAAGGAGGCCGAAAGGTACTGAGTCTGCTCTGGAATTCAAGAAAAAGACAATTTTTTATTTCAATTCAGGTTCGTTTTCATTTGAGAGATGTAATTATAGTATATTCCAAAAAACGACCAATCAGTAGTAAAGTGTGGCTCATTCTCTCTACGAAACGAAAACGACGATTTCGTTAGTTGTTGGATTTTTAAAACTGCAGCACTTCCGATATTTCTAAATATACAGTTCAGTTAGCAAAATACTCTGAAACTACTCTGTTTTTTATCGTCAAAAATTCATCCTTTCTACAAGAGACGAAAAGAGATAGAGAGTTTCACTCAAATTATTTGAAATTGGAGTAAATCAAGCATCAAAATCAGATTAGATTCAAAAAGATACCAAGTATTACCTTTTTCATTCAATAATTCGATATGTATTGTAATGAAATGGGGTAACCACATTTTACCTGACTGCAAAGTATAATTTGTTTAATTCATGCTTTCCAGTTGAACTAAAAAATTATTTACAAAATAAAATATCAATAAATTTAATAAAACAATCAACGATTCTCTTCTTTAATATTAAAATATTTTTTATTGAATATCAGTCATATTTTTAATACCTACAGTTTCATGTTTTAGGTCAATTATATTACTTTAATTTTCATAATTACATAATCAATTACCAATTTTATTAGTTTTTTTTTTCTATTAGTTCAGAGGGCTTTAATAAAATTCATATTTAATAAAGTTTTCAAAAGTTTTATTAGAGAAAAATTATAGTTAAGGAAAAGGTGCTTGAAATACTTTCATCTGCTTCAAAGAAGTTTCTGGATACAGTTCCATCAAACCTTTCGAAGAGGCCTTTTTATCTTAAATCATAAAGCCATTTATAGAGCTGGCATGCATTTATAAAAGATGATTTTTTGGAGGCCCATGTCTGACTATTCAACACTATTTTTTATTGAGAACCGATTTGTTCGCAAACAGTTGCTTTGCTTTTAGTCTTGATTTGGGCAGAATTTTTATTTGCTATTCTACAGTTAAAATTTAAGATCATATTTTGTCGCAGAAATTAAAACAAAATGTCAATTTTTTTGGATATAAAATAGCTAAAATTGTTTTTAATCTTATAAATATCAGCTAATGAATAAATTTATATTTCAAGTGATTTCCGTTCATTTGCTAAATTCTTGATAATTCAATAAAATAATTAATATTATGTGAGATATTGGATTCACATATTTTAGAAATGGGTTGATGAACTCATAATTCTGTTCAAATTTTGTTAGTATAATTTTTATGGCAATTTCAAAGGTAGTTTTTCTGATTCTTGACAATAAAAAAAGGGTAACAAAAGTGTTTTTCAATAACGAACTTGACCAAAACCCTTCTTGATACTATCAAATCGGACCTAAGTTGCTACTGCAAAAAACTCTCAAGTTCGTTAGTGAGAAAAATCGACCAATAAAAGGGTCGGTTGCGCAAAGTACAAAATTTTGAATTTTTGAATCTCTGCGGGATGTATATGTAAAAAGTATTCTTGTGACGAATTACGAACGTCACATATGAACGTAGCTGTCAAGTCAAGATACCTCCCTAAAGTCTCTCTGAAGTACTGTAATTTCTTGTGGGTAAAGTCTTCCTTATCGAACGCGATACATTCAGTATTTTTAGTACATTACGGGTGATATGGTGATGTGCGTAAGAAATCGTTCGCTGGAAACTTCGTAGTTTTAAAATATTTCTAGCCTCGGCTGTACATATGAATCCGATTTTAAAATCATCCTGTAATTAAATCCAATCTGCAGTATCATTAATATAATATTTATGTATCTCACAACATATATCTCTCATTACATACCATTCGTTCATTATGGCTAGTGAATGAAATTCGTGCTGTCTGCTTGGTTATTTTTACTCTAAATGAAATTTTTGAATACTAAAGTAATGTTTTAAATTGATATGTACATCTCATATTAAACTTGTTGTTTGTAAAACGAACTTGTATTTGTAACTTTGTAAGTTTATGATAAAATATTTGTAAATACATATAATAACGTTTTACGAATATGTGATACGGTTTTTAAAAAGTTTTTATTCACAAAAATTATATATATTTTATCCCGCAAAATATGTATCTGAAATGTATAATGTTGTTCATAATTTAAAGTGTTACATATCGAAAAAATTAGGATTCAAAATAAATTTATTCTGCTCATAACATTATACTGTTTGTTCCCATCCAAATTTTATCCAATTTTGATAAGCCAAGTATGTAATCCTACTAAATTTGGGCTATACTTTTCAAATTTGTGATCAAAATTAACTTAGCTCAAATAGGTTTCAAGAATGTGGAGTCCTGGTACCGGAATTAAGCACATAAGTGATAGTTAGCGAAAATATGACATCACAGTTGAACAGAATGAAATAAAATTAGTGGATTTCAAAAAAAATTCCAATAAGATAGGATCAACTTTGCCTGTGTTATCAAAAAATCGAATTTTTCAACTTGATGACGTCATCAGAATCCAAAAACTTGATTTTTGCTGTATTAAATCCAAATTTTATCCAATTTTGATAAATAAAGTATGTAATCCTACTAAATTTGGGCCATACTTTTCAAATTTGTGATCAAAATTAGCCTACCTCTAATAGATTTCAAGAATGTGTAGTTCTGGTACCGGAATTAAGCACAAAAATGATAGCTAGCGAAAAATTGACATCACAATTGAAAAGAATGACCTAAAATTAGTGAATTTCAAAAAAAATTTCAATAAGATCGGATCAAATTTGCTTGTGTTATCAAAAAAACGATTTTTTTAACTTTATGACGTCATCAGAATCCTAAAAATTTAATTTTGCTGTATTAAATCCAAATTTTATCCAATTTTGATAAACCAAGTATGTAATTCTACTAAATTTGGGTCATTCTTTTCAAATATGTGACCGAAATTAACCTAGCTCTAATAGATTTCAAGAATGTGTAGTCCTGGTCCCGAAATTAAGCACATGAGGGATGGCTAGCGAAAATCTGACATCACAGCTGAACAGAATGACCCAAAATTAGTGGGTTTTAAAAAAAATTCCATTAAGATCGGATCAAATTCGCCTATGTTATCAAAAAAATCGAATTTTTTAACTTGATGACGTCATCAAAAACCAAAAAATATAATTTTGCTCTATCATATCCAAATTTTATCCAATTTTGATAAACCAAGTATGTAATCCTACTAAATTTGGGTCATGCTTTTCAAATTTGTGACCAAAATTAACCTAGCTCTAATAGATTTCAAGAATGTGTAGTCCTGGTCCCGAAATTAAGCACATGAGGGATAGCTAGCGAAAATCTGACATCACAGCTGAAAAGAATGACCCAAAATTAGTGGGTTTTAAAAAAAATTCCATTAAGATTGGATCAAATTTGCCTATGTTATCAAAAAATCGAATTTTTTAATTTTAAGACGTATTCAGTTCACTCACATAGTTGTTGGCTGGACTTTTAACTTACTTATATAACACCTTTAGCAATTGAACTCAAATGTATTTAAGTGCTCCGTTTTTTTTTTAATATTTTTAAATAAAAGTAGCTGCTGTTTATAAGTTAAAAGTTAAAATATTTAAAAAGCAACAAACGAATCATATAAAATAATATTATTATAATTTATAAAATTTCTCAGAAGATCATTTCTTCTGTTGCATATTTGAATATTTGAATGCTATTCCATACCGTTTTTGTTTCTTAGTTATATTATGTTGGTCTTTAGGTTAAAAGTCAATTATGATATGTGAATTAACTATAACTATATAGTAAGTTCTTTTATATATATACGTATCTTTCATTATAATTATTACTTAAAACTTATATAAAAACAAGTTAAAACAAATAATTGACTGAGTTAATTGTTGAAATACCATGTATACACAGTTTTGATGACCCAATCATTTGTTTTTTGACATCAGGAAAGAAAGGTATCCACTCATTCATAAATGATATTTCAATAGAATACATACTATAAAGTTTTCACTTAATTTGCGCCCTCGTGGGTAAACAGTGAAGATTACAAAAAAATGTTTCAAACAAAAGTTGTTTATTTTTTTGTAAGGAACATTTTTTATACATAAATTTTTGTTCTATCTCTAACGGTTTACAAGATGGAAGACCCAATTGACTTATGTTGCTCATTTACGAACTCGACCTCACTTTTTACGTCCTGATCATGCTCTAAAAGTTTGATATCCTTTTTTCGTTTTTGAGTTATCGTGTACACAGACGGACAGACACCCAACCGGAAATCGATTAATTAGGTGATTTTATGAACACCAATACCAAAATTTTGTCAATATTTTTAAGCGTTACAAACTTGGGACTAAATTTAATATACTATGATATATTTTATATATACATGGTATAAAAATTATATTTCTTTTATTTTTTAAATAGTTTTTTCACTTCATATATGGTTTATGGTTTGATGCTGTGAGCCAGTGATGATATGGTTAGTGTTTACTATAAATATGATTTGATACTTCCTAGTTCATCATTTCATTGTGTAATAATCTAATAATTTAGTAAAAAGCCATAAATCTAATTTATAAAAAATATCACGGTGTCATGGTGTTTGTGTTTAAACTCCTCCGTAAACATTTAGAAAAAACAGTTTTAAAAGATTGAAAAACTAACACAGTTTTCAAACTCGCATTTTTCAAGAATTTTAATTCGAAAATTAAAAGTCTAGAGGAAAAATCACAAGAGTACTTTTGTGATTAAAACTTGATCAATAAAATACAAAAATAATTTTGAAAATTTTTAAACTCTGCTTGAAAATAGAAATTTTTTCAAAATTCAATCATCAGTACAGAAGCAATAGCTCCATTTCCTTCGGAGAAAATTCACGAAAAACCATTCGGCATCCAAAATGTAATTCTAATATTAAATTTCGCCTTACTATTACGAATCAAAATATTACGTAAAATTTGTTTTATCCTTACCAACCTAAGATAAGGGTATGTAGAGATTTTTTCAAATCTTTTCCCCCACGGGACCATTACGTTATTAGTGAATGGCACCTAATGACTTCCTGGGGGCTACAACTTTACCTAGCCCAATCTAGTCGGGCAATAATATAGCGCAGTTTAAAAAAATGTGTTCCATACCATATGGGTAGTTAAAATGCCGTTGTAGCCACACGACAACGCTCTCCGTACGTGTACGAAACCCGCTTCTGTCAAAATATTATTCTTATAAATATCAACTATACAAGAATAACATAAAGAAATGTATAATTATGAATCCTTTGAAGGATTCCGTAAGGATACATACAAATAATAAGTATATTCACAATTATTTATTAACAATAATAATCTTTTAAAAATCAAAAATCTTTTCTGCAAATATTTTACCATCTGCAATTTCGATATAAATCTATCCATAAGATCTCTAATAAACAAATATTTTTTTAAAAGTCTCTAACATGTTTTTAACTAAATGATAGGTTAGTTAATATTTTCATCCCGAAAATCAAAATAAAAAAATTTGTATGATATCTATTGTGTTAAAAAGTATAGAACACAGATTCACGCTTAAAAATTCTTGAGATTATCTCATCGTTAAGAAAACGTTACAAATTCTTCGGGTAAATGTCATTTCTATGGTTTTCTTATTCTTACAAGAATGAATATTCTACAGATGTAACATCGTAACCGTGGAAACTAAAACTTTTTTGGATCAAAAAAACGATATCTATGTTTTAATAATTAAAGCTGTATATATTTAACTATTAACTAAGTGATTCTGATCTTTGGTAACTTCTATTATCCATACTATAAATAATTTTACAAAAAACACAGTTATTCCAAAGTTTTAAGTTTTCAATTCCGTCGACAGTCACCAAGATTGTCTACCTTTTTTGCTTTTTTGCCATTTATATCGTTTTTTGAATTGAGGCATTTTTGATAATCTCTTCGATAGCAACAAATACGACTAAGCAGAGCTGTTTTACACAACGCGCAGTAATATCTGCATATTTTTTTACGGATATATTTCACCATATAGTTCTTTTCGTGCGGAAGAAGTTATCGGTCTAGCTTCAAAAGGTCATGTCCATCACAGAATCTTGTTTTTTTTTTTCAAAAGAAGAAAAAAAACTATTTTGGCACGCTTAAGATACAGTCATTGCAATTATTTTGGTAAAAAGACGCTTATTGTACCCGATACTGTTTCATGTACCATATGGAAAAGGTTATAGTGTGACTGTATGTGTGTATGTCAAAAAATTATGATATATGGAATGAAAAAGTAAGTAGTCCTTTTAACCATTACCATACAATATGGTCCTTTTTATTTAAACATATGTATTATATTTGTTTACGAGATTAATCTAGAAGCCAACAAAAAGAGAACTGAAGGTTAAGCATTTCATATTTAAATAGAAAAAAAAATGTTTCTATAGGTGTATTTTTATTGATGTAATGATAATAGTGAGCTTCAAAATATTCAATAGAAAATGTTTTTCATATGAATTCATTCGAAAATATTTCTAAAATCCCAAAATTCTTAGTTTTTGGTGGCATGAAGAGGTTTTTGTCGAAAATTTTCTTGACAATTTATCATAAATGAAACTGAACAGCGGTGATACAGATTATAAATAAATTTTCTCGCTTAAGGCAGTGCGTGATAACAGACTTGTTAACAGAAACCTCAAAAAAACTCCATGGGAAAAAATCCATAAATGTTCTAATGTCTCTGAATTTTTTCAAATTTATATGTTCACATTTAATGAAGCTAAATCACCATTTCATCCTTTCCGAACTGAACAGTGAAAGCGCGTTCGTTCTTCGACGAGTCCTCTATATAAAAAAACCGAAAACTTCCAACTGTCACGCTGAGTTTCTTTTTTCGTTGTGCACAATTTACTACGCAATTGAGCTAGCATTCAAATCTTGCGTTAATTTTGGGAGCGCCCAAAAATCCTGCCAAGATATACGCTGAAATATTCAATTTTTAGCAAAGTTCGGCACTCGAAGTCACAAATTTGGATTATTCATTCTGCCAACATCATAAACCAGCCTGAAAGAAATCAGAACTACCGGATTAGTCTCGGAAACTATTTCGTCGTTTAATTTTAGAATCGATATCACGCGAACAAAAAATTATTTCAACTTTCGAAAGTGTCGATCATAATATTCGATCAAGTCCGTCGAGTTTTTGTTTTTTGTTTTTTTCTTATAACTATTTTGCTGGGAAGTTATTCAATTTGACCTCAAGGGTCGCACTAGACCATATACCCACGGTTTGTTCAATCAAAATTTGCCGTAACAATCCACAGCTACAAAATAATGTTTTTCTTTGAAAGGTTGTGAATCCATAAAAAAACTTTTGGGAAGATCATCGCAATATTTTGCATTTTAAACAATTCACTTTTGCCAGATTTAGGTCATGGTTGTCGAATTAAATCAAATTTCCAATTAACAGATGTTAATAAAGGTACAGAGATTTTTTTAATACATTACCATAACTTTAGTTTTACAAGGGCTCTAACAAACAAAATATCCGGCCTGACGGTGTTTAAGTAGAAAAAAACTAATTAAAAGAACAACTGTTGAATAAATCAAATCCAAAACTAAAAAAATTTGAAAGAAAGCACGTGTATCCCATCAATTTTAATATCATATGCTGCTTAAGGCACATAAAGGATTGATGATGTTTTTTTGTACCCAAAAAAATAAGAAAGGTCAATTTTTTTTTGACAAAAAAATCCTTTTTTTCCCCAATTACATATGCATATGTGAATTAAATGAAAGGCTTAAAAAACATACTCTATTTTTTTTTGTATGTGGTTTTATTGTAGATTATAAACAAAATTTTAAGAAGAAAGACGATGGAAGTTAGGTTAAGGTTCGTATGTGTGTTTCTTACGAGTGAACAGGTAAAAAAAAATCAAAAAATCTTTTTTTTTTTGGTGAAAAAATATATTGAACATCTGCTTCTATGGATATTGATATTGATAGTAAACATTCACTGTAGCAGAAGTTGGGAAAGATGGGAACATGAACCAGGTATGAAATGTATGTAAAATAACAAAAAAAAATTGGTTAGTATTATTGGTTATGCAGTTTTACAAATGAAAATGGTTTTTCAAAATTATTAATTTACAAACCAGTGACGTCAACACATCACTTTAGTATCGTCACCTCACGGAGAAATGATGAAATAACATGGAACATGATAGATGGTCTGTCAACTTGCCTTCATTGTATTATAACGTAATTTTCCATAGAAACAAGCCAAAAAACGTGAATTAAGCGTAATTCCGAGTGGTTAACAGCCTCAACGGGTGTAAATACGTAACAATCAAGACGTTTAAAAATGATAAGTCGTTTTTTATTAATAAAATTACAGAATTAGTAATTAAAAAAAAAAAATAATGCAGCTTCTCTATTTTGGATTCGGATATAGATAGATACGAATATATGAAGAATATGTCTGTCGAATTTTAGACTCCGTTGCTAGCCGAAATTATCCGAAACAATTATATCAGATTCGATTATGGTTTTGGATAGATTTTATTTCGGATATTAGATAGTTTTGTTTACGGCTACGAACCTCCATTAAATCCCGAGTATGCAGTGGCGTTGCAATTATGCTTTGCGTAGAGGGCCTGTAAAAATCTAAAAATACAGGATTTATAAGACTACAAAGTGATTGATGATTTAAATTGTAATGCAAAATTCAAAGCGTGGGATGATCGAAGTCTGTAAAATCTGCTTATTTAAAGAATGAAGGTAGAGAGCACCCCACGCTTTAAATTTAATTAAATTACAAGTCAAATGAATTTCCACTTTCTAGTCCAATAAAGTGTAACACAATTTTGAAGCAGTTATCCTCGTAACCGATTGAGTTGAAATTTTACTTACGCGTTTAGTTTAGATGACAATAAATAGTAAGGTATAAAGTGACGTCCTGATTTTCCTATCACTTCCACAATATTAACTCAATTAAAAATTTAAATAAAAAATACTTTTTAAAGCACAAACTTTTATTGTACTTGAAAGTAGAAAATAATTTTTTTTGGCGTCACTTATATATGACTGAAAGTTCGTAAAAACTTGAGGCGCTCAATGTAAAATGTCAACAATGATTCGGAGCAGCTCAATGTATGTAACAACTCAGTTATATATTGAGCGCCTCAAGCTTTAACGAATAGTCATACATGAGTGACTCCTAAAAACTCTTAAGGATGTATGAGCATGGTAGTGGGGGCACAAATTTAAAAATAGATTTTATTCTAAAAATAGATATAATAGAAAAATTTTATTCTTATTTTTCGTCTACATTCATGAAGTTATAACAAAATTCATCATAAAAGTTGAAAATAAGATAAAAATAATTTCAACCCTTAATCTACCCTGCTCTTACATCCCTTATATGGACGGTGACACTTAGTTTTTTTCTTTTCTAATCCATTGCTAATATGTTTACTTTCTATTAAAAAGTTTTTTTTAAATTTGTTTTCATTCATTCCAAATGAAAATTATCAAAAACTTCCAAAATATGTCGTTTTTTGAGATTCCTCCATAAGAGCCAATGTATTTTATATCGATTTTTAATGACTTTTTTCTTAAAAATTTGCACGGTTACCTAAGCTGAAATCTTAACCACATATTCTTCTACAAACAAATTTTGAGCCTTTAAATCAAACATTGTTGTCATGCTCATACATCCTTAAAAGCCTATGCTTTAAAAAGTATTTGTTATTTTAATTTTTATTTTTCCAGCACTGATTATTCAAACTTTTATATGATTATTTCATTGTAAACTAGTTATCCCACATTTACCCAAATACTACTAGAGCCTACAAATATATTTGATAATATGTGCCTGACTTATTAAGGATTTGTATTTCAAAAAATATTGTAAGATAGTTTTATAAGAAATATATTGCCAGCTGTTTCTATAATATTTTACACAATCAAAGTCTTAAGATAAGATGTTCTTCTGTATACCTAGTAAGTATATTTATTTTTACAAGCTGAATATAATGGAGTACCTTTGTATAAAGGTACTCATAGGACCTAGGCACCTTTGAGTATATGCATAGATGATGATGTATAAGTTTTTGAAAGATGAATGATTAGAAAAATATCAGCAGCTTGCATTTTATGTTGAACTTGAAAGAATACACACAAAAAATAAAAGTAACAAAAAAAAAAGTAGATTTTAGTTTTGTTAATTACCTTTTTTTTTTTGCTTTGATATTAATTTATTTTTTGAAGATTTTTGAAAATGATATATAAAGGCTCTGAGTCGAATATATCGAAGTTTGCAAACATCAATTTGCATTTGACTAAACTACAGATTTTCAAGAATAAGTATATAAGATCGGTGTTTCTCGATCGGATCTGTGTGAGGGGCAGATAGTAGTTTTTAATTGATCCATCACGATAATAGGGATTATACATGTTTTTGCTTTAATCAAAAGCTCATTCAAGTTACTAGGTGAAGATGGCTGAATTTTCCTTAAACCTATAAACACAAACTTTCATTAAAATCGGTGGTGTTTCCCAACTTTTCCACTATCGACACTTTTTTTCAGCTTTGTCACTGTTTTATAATTTTTAGACCAAACTTGTGGAATTCAGAAGATTTTTACCTAAAACAATAAATTTCAAATTAGTACTAATGTTTAGTAAAGCTTCTAAGTATTTTTTATCGATCGCTTGAAATATATAGTGAACTATGAGTGATTGCAATTTAGCGGCCCGTTTTTCACTGGAAACTACTCCGAATTCCCGTATGGTCAGCTTGCCACCGGGCTCTTGTAAAATAGAATTAAGCAAAAAGTTCTCATGGCAAGCATAGTATACGACCTCCAATACTTTGTCCGGTTCTTTGCGTAATATCTCTCTAATCAATAGTTTAAAATACATCAATTCGCTTATACATTAAGAATTAATTGGTCAATAATCAATTTTCAAGACCGAAAAAAACAGAAAAGTGTCCTTGGAAAAGTGTAAATAATGTAAATGATTTGAATAAATTTATTCTAATCAAAAATAGTGATCTTAGATTGATTGAACAGATATTATCAAATTTGCAGTACGAAAAAAAATCTAATCAAGTACAAAACGGAAATGTCAAAAAAACAGTAAAATTCCAATTAGTTTTAGACTGTAAGATGATGTCAATTCTAGTTACCCCAACATCTATGTTCTGACATGTTCATGTGTCCGACTGACTATTTTACAGCACTCATAACTACACTTTAACAAATTAGTCATTTTCATTTAAAAAAAAAACTATGAACTATTTTTTTTTATTCGCGCAGCCACCTTAGATGTTAGCCATAAGTGTAATCTTCTAGAGATGACGTACACAGCCACCCACGATAACAGACTTTTTACAATACTAATAAGTTGCAATCTTAATATATATATTTCTTGTGTGTGTGTGTATGTGACTGAACTCCTCCTAGACGGCTGGACCGATTTCGATGAAATTTTTTGTGTGAGTTCAAGGGGATTGGAGAATGGTTTAGATTTACCATTCGGTCCACTACAACTGTTTTTGAGGGCTCCGTACCAAAAAAATGAAATTTCATTAAATGGTGGGAGCGCATATAAATCATATCACATTATGTATACTATGTGTACTATGTATTTTTAATAGTATTCAGGTATTGTCAATAGGCATTTATTAGAGCCATATGCGAGCGCAGCGAGCTCTACTATCAAAGGTAAGGCCAAAGGTCGAAGGTCAGGCCACTAAAATAAATAGGAGTTAAATTGGGGTTTAGCGGGATGGGTTTAGCGGACAGGCTAAACGTAGTATAGGTATTCATGAATTGGAGTTACGTTTTTACGGGACAACGTCCGTCGGGGCCGCTAGTACTATTAATGTCCAAAAAGAGATCAAAAATGTATTAATGGCTAAAGAGGCCAAAAGTGAAAAAAAAGAACCCTAAAAATAGATAATTATTCTTTGATATATAATTAATCAATTTTCTCTAATTTTGACTCAATCTTAAAACATTTTTTAACCTCTCTCCGAAGCAGAAACGAGAAAATCGGACGCTTTTATGTGTCATTATCTTCCGAACTATATGATTTTTATTTTAAAATAAAAATTAATAAATATAAACATAAATTGTAATAATAATGATGGTGGATATATGAGAATATTTTACCAAAATCAAGGTCAACTTGTAAATTTAAAATTCGTACAATATGTAGATTGTTGGTATATTAATATACAGAAACAGAAGTAATACATTCGTAAATCGCTAATCGCATTATTTCTTGCTCTTTTTTTTTTATGTATGTTTGTAAGTAATTTACAATTTTTGATGAAGTATTTATTTATTATTAACATAATCAGACATAAGTAATATATTTTTATTCATGTTAAAAGGTATTATAAACATAGATCTTCATTCAAACTTCCATAGTTTACAACTTCAGGGACTGTTCTAAAAGGATCATTAAACATTGATTTGAAATTGATATCACAACTGAAAATAATGACCCAAAATTAGTGGGTTTCAAAAAAATTCCAATAAGTTCGGATCGAATTTGACTGAGTTCTTGAAAAAATTGAACTTTTTAACTTTATGGCGTCATCAGAATCCAAAAAAATTAATTTTGTTCTATTACATCCAAATTTTCTCCATTTTTGATAAACCAAGTATGTAATCCTACTAAATTTTGGTCATACTTTTCGAATTTATTATGAAAATTAACCTAGCTTTAATAGGTTGCAAGAATGTGGAGCCCTGGTACCGTTATTAAACACAACAGTGACAGCTAGCAAAAAACTGACTTCAAAGCTGAAAAGAATGGCCCAAAATTAGTGGGTTTCCAAAAAATTCCAATAAGTTTGATTCAAATTTGTCTGTGTTATCAAAAAAATCGAATTTTTAAACCTAATGACTTCATCACAATTCAAATAATTTAATTTTGCTGTATCACATGCAAATTTTATCCAATTTTGATAAACCAAGTATGTAATTCTACTAAATTTGGGTCATACTTTTCAAATTTGTGATCAAAATTAACCTAGCTCTTATAGATTTCAAGAATGTGGAGTCCTGGTCCCGGCATTAAGCATATAAGTGATAGCTAGCGAAAAATTGACATCACAGTTGAAAAGAATGGCCTAAAATTGTCAAATTAAAATTGTCCAAGTGTTAAGATTAATAAACTTGTTGAAATTTGACTCTCAATTTCACAGAGCTTTTTCGATTACCAATTCATTTCGTATTACAACCTTCTTAATCCACCTGTAAATAAAATAATAATTACACGGAAGTAAAAGAGATTTACCTATAACTTTTAGCTGCTAGAGATAGCTCCTACTATAGAGGAGCATTAATACACCTTTATACTGACTTAGTAAAGTAGTAAAGTACTAAACTATTAATGTCCGGAAGTTTTAATTAATGTTCATATAAGATATAAAAAAACTTCTACATATATTAAAAATTCTAATTATATTGTAATTATATTGTGTATTCATTCGTATAGCTGACTGCTGACTGGCTAAGCTAAGTATTATATTCATAAAACGAACAGACTTTAAGTTAAAGTTGTGTGAGAATTGATTTGATTTTTCTATCACACCAAAAAATTTAAATTTATTGAACAACAAAAAAAAATATATATACATATATAATAAATAATAAAAAAAAATATAGGCGTCTTTTTGATTTAAGAGTAAGGTGGAACACGGGAAATATCAAATAATGTATCCGAATCAAGTTAAATAAGAATAATATCGGAAGCAATGTTATATCATTGAAATGCAATGGTAAATGAATGTGGTATCGAAAGAGTCCGAATATCGGTCAATATTAATACTGACCCTCAAATCTAGATAGGTCGCAGAGTAATTATAAGGTTAGGTTAGGTTATGTTGGCTGTCCACGAAGGACACATTTACCATACATGTGTTTTACCACCTTTCCGCTGATAATTTAATTTATTATTATTCAGAGACTGAGTGCACCTTCTTCATTATTAGCTTGCGACGGCGGGAGTCGAACCCGCTACCCTAAGCATACTGCGGACGGAATTGGTTACGCCTTAACCAACTGAGCTAATAGGGCGAAGAGTAACTATAAACAATCAGATCAAATAAAAATTTCCTAATTTTTCTATTTCTTGATTATTTTTAGGGTCTAAAAATAGCCACACATTTTCTGTTTTTCAACTCTTTTGACCTATCTGAGAACAAAAAGAATATAAAAAGTGCTTTGTGATTTCAAGGCAAGATTAAAAGAGTTCTGGAAAATAATTTAGGCAATTTTAAGAAACATAATACGAGGTCAGTTATTGAATGTTCTCTCAGGCTGGATTCGCTTGAATTTCTATCTATATCTTACAAGGCCGGATCGTTAATTTCTGCGGCTCAGGGCTAATACTACTTAAGAGCCAGCCAAATTACTCAACACACAGTTGTTCTAATCATAACAAAGCCATTTTTCACTTTGAAGACGAGAACAGAAGTGCGATTGATTTCAGAATTGCAAACTAGGTTGATATCAGGTTTTACAACCTTATATGATATTTTTTTAAATTTTAGATTTTTTTTTCCCAATATTGCCAATTATTTTCACTTGAGGCCGGGGGCCTTTTGTATCTACGGGGCCTTGGGCTACAACTCAAAAAATCCTTTTTTTTACCATAGCGCCAAAGTTTGTATACCATACTGCATTGTAAGCGTCATAGTTATGGATCTTGCGAATCAGATAATTTTTGATTATTTGTTCGTATATCATACCAGCATTGTAATTAATACCATGCCTTCTAATTCTTATTACTAAACTTCTAATTAACTTGGTCAATTTTGAAATGGCAGACAAAATGAATCATGGAAATTTTGTTTCTTTATGGACCTACAATCTATATCGCCTGACCAATTTTTTTTCGAATATTTACAGAGACATTTACGATTCAGCATACTGCAATTAATTATCGTTAATAATTAGTTGAATAAATCATTTTACGATGTAATTTATTGTAATAAACGTTCTTCTATAGTTTCCGCTTCATTTTAGAAAATTTATTTTTTGATATTCCCATAGAAAGTAATTTGTTTTTAGAAGGGTATAGATTTACCATTGATATTCGGGTTCTTAGCGTAACATACAAAGTATCTGAAGGTAGTTAGTTTTTTAATCAGGTGATAATTGAGAATCAACTTGGTTTTGTTTTTTGTCGTAATAATTGTAAACTGCTTTTTCCAGTTAACCTGATATTTGTTACGTTTAGTTGTTTCAACTGTAAATTGTATATGATTGGTATTTATCAAAATAATATATTAATAAGGTGATTAATCAAGAAAAAAAAACTTATCAATCAGGCGCCAGTCGAGAAAGATGAGTTGCACATATTTTTTTGTAAGGGGGAGTATAAAAATTATGCTCTAAAACATCAAAAATTTCAAGGAGTCGAACCGACTTTATTGAGAACATTTTATAGCTAAGTTTTACAAATCGGTTTACAAGGAATAAATCGCATTTGTCGGGGATTTTTTTACATTTTGGGAATTTCACTTGTTATTCCACATTTTTTAGCTTATTTTAGGCATAGAAATCTTTGCCCTACTTCTAATTAATATTCCATATACATTTTTTCAAATAAACAAAATAAAACCTTTTTTTTTCTCTTGAAAAGAAATGAAAACAAACAATTGACTGAGTTAGTTGTTAAAATATCATGTATAGATAATGTTGATTACTCTACCACATTACACATACGAACATGTCACACACTTAACTGATATCCCCATATAATAACACATACTATACAATTTACGCCTAATTTGCGCCCTCGCGGGTAAACAGTGATGTTTACGAAAAAATGTTTTAAGCAAAAGTTGCTTATTTTTTGATAAGGAAGATTTTTTACATTTAAACTTTTGTTCTATCTATAACGGTTTACAAGATGGATCCTACGAACCCATAGGTCAAGACCCAATTGACTTATGTTGCTCATTTACGAACTTGACCTCAATTTTTACGTCCTGAGTACGCTGTAAAAATTTCAGCTTGATATCTTTTTTCGTTTTTGAGTTGTCGTGCCCACAGACGGACGGATGGACAACCGGAAATGGACTAATTAGGTAATTTTATGAACACCTAAACCAAAATTTTGTTCATAGCATCAATATTTTTAAGCGTTACAAACTTGGGACTAAACTTAGTGTACCTTGCATATTACATATATGCATAGTATAAAAAGTTGCGCACTCTCGCCAAATAATGTTAACGTGGAAAAAGAATATTCCAATTTAAATAATCTTACAGATGAAGATAAACTACGCCATCTGATTCCGAAAACTGGACTGGATAGTCAAGAGATGGGAACGTCTCATGGTCGAACAAGTCACTCCTTCTCTCTATTGAAAAACATACCCATTATTATTGGAAATTCCGCCCACAGATAAAATGATTCCGCCTTCCTTGCTGGTTACGATGCTTGAAATTTTCCCAAAGATTGGAAATCTATTTGAAAAAAAATTACATGCATCGTCCGGGAATCGAACCCTGGCCGCCCGCGTGGCAGGCGAGCATTCTACTACTGAACCAACGATGCTCTTTGTGTTCAAATGCAAATGTAGGTTGATATCCTTTTTTCGTTTTTGAGTTATCGTGTTGGCAGACAGACGGACAGACAACCGAAAATGGACTAATTAGGTGATTTTATAAACACCTATACCAAAATTTTGTTCCTAAAATTAATATTTTTAAGCGTTACAAACTTGGGACTAAACTTAGTATACCTTGCATATTACATATATGCATGGTATAATAATAAAATGGAATTAAAATTAAAGAATTATGAAGAGTAGCAGTATATTTATTATCTGACAACATCATTCGCGATTAAAAAATCAAACCACGGACGGAGAAGATGATGAACAAACATACAAAACAGAGAAGATAGAATTATTAAAGGTAAAAAGGTAAGAAGATCATGGTGGTTCTTTTTTTTTAAATCTTTTTATTTTATTAATAATATGAATTCATTTAAATGTTTCATTCGTTCTTGAAGTTCCTACGATAGATAAATAGAGGAGTAACTTCAAACTGTATGTATGTTCGTTGAAGATGATGTTTTTACTGTTTTTATGTGATGTTGGTTGGAAGTTCGTGACTTAAGGAGTTGCTTATTATATTCATAAAGTAAGTAAATATGAATGTGCATCATCAAAATATATGTATATGTATCATATTTATGGAGGAGAATTAATAAAATCCCCATAAAATCTTCACCGAAATAAATTAAAGAAGTATGGCAGGCAATCGAGCGGATGTTACGGTTTAAGATCTTCCAATTTCACTCACGAAAAGTTAAAAAATCCCCGACAAATGCGATTTATTCGTTGTAAACCGATTTTTGGAAACTTAGCTAGAAAATGTTCTCAATCGAGTCGGTTTCGACCGTTTAGGTGCTACGATGCAACTGAGAAACACACAAACGCACAGATAAACACTTTAAACTTATAAAACTCCTTAAATCAATATCAAAATGATGGTCTAGGACATCAGATGAGATGAAAAGCATACTTAGACAGCTATCGTTTTTTTGGTTAAATTTTTGGAAATATTTTAATTGAAATTGAAATATTTGAGTGGACTTTGTTCTTTTGAATCATTGATTTGAATTACTTGATTATTTGACCATTTCACTTTTCAAAATGAATGTAGTCAGGTTTACTTGACCATTCATTTCCATAGTAATTATTTATATGTTAAAATTATATGTCATGCCTTTTCCAAACTGAATCGGTTTTGAAGATTACAGTCAATTTTTTAGTTTTTCGGGTACAAAACACTAATCTCGAAGGTATGTTCAGGTTAATTGGTAAGATTTGGCAAAATTATACATTTTAAACTCATGATTTTTAAACCTTTGTTGGTGGTTTCGAATCTGAAAAAATAACTTATTGATGTAAATATTACACTTATTGAAAATTACGTGCTTACATTAAAGCGAAAATATTTCACCAAAAACCAAAAGTTGAAAAGAAAAAATAAACACAATTGTTTTGTCTAGATATGACTTAACTTGACCATGTGATGAACATTTAATTTAACGGTTAAATTCGGAACAAATTGTACCACAATAGTCAAACAACAACAACATATAAATATTTCGTGTTGTTTTTTTTTTTTTGTCTAAAAGAGTGTATAATAATAAAATATTGAAGTGGTCGTGCCAACTTCTAGCAACGCCTGTTATTAATTTCTGTATAAGTAGTGTTTTTTTTTGTTTGTACCCAAGAGATCTTACAAATATTATATACCTAAGTCAAAGTGCACAGCAATAGAAATCATCGCTTTTACTGTCTTAATATTATGGGTATAGTTGTACATTTGTACAACGGGGATATATCTAAGAAGTGGTGTTCTTCTGCTTGTTCAAATGTTCACTACTACACTATTACTACTACTTCTACTGCAGGCAAGACCAGCCTCTAGGATTTTTGCCTCTGGCAATTTATGTATGTTTTATTATTCAAGGATGTACAAAAATTATCTTTTTTCAATTATTATTGCATTTTGCTTACCTTGGGGTATGGGTATGGAGGTTAGCGGGCCATGCTCGAGGAACGCGCCTCGAAGCAATGGTTCAGAGCACCTTGCCAAGTAGACCCTTGTACTCCATCCCCGCTACGCTTTTCAGTGGCTATTATAACTAACTGATGTACTGAAACCCAGGATTTGCCTAGCGCTGAGTTTCCTAATTTCTTCTGGTTCGACTATGGCCGTACCAAACCATTTCCTTCGCTGCTGTATGAGTGCCGGGCAGTAACAGAGAAAGTGGATCGATGTTTCTTCTGAATTTTCTCCGCATCTGTCTTACGCAGGAGATTGTCTTTTTCCAATCTGATGTTGGAACTCGTTCAGGTGATTGAATTGAGATACTCTCGGATTTTCATTGCAAGATAAATTGAGTCTGCCTGTAAAGGATGGATAAAGGTAAGTTTGGTAATAAAGTCAGGACCCAACACGATCAGACAGGAAAATGGCTTACTGTAAAGCTTATTCAAACCACTCCCAAAATATTATTCGGTGCGTTCTGATCAAAAGCTCGCTTTCGTTCCTTGCAAATGTTAGAGTAACTTTAAGTGTTTATTTTTCGCAACAGAAAACTTACGTACCTGTTCGAGAGAAAAACTTGCATGTCCCTCTTAGCCTCGAGAGTGAAGCTTTTGCCAAGCTTGTGTAAATACTAAAAATTGTTTTTTTGCTGCGTCACCAAAATTTTTGCGTATTTAAGTTTGTATCTTGAGTGGGGCTACAGCTTCAGAACTTCATATTTTTTTCAATTATTGTTTTTCTTACACAATCCTGAAGATTTCATATACTTCACTAATAAGATCATTCTCCAACTTTTAAACATTACAGAAATTATTAATAACAAATTATTAACATCCAAATAAAGATAAAATATATGAAAATTAGCGCAGATAAAAAAGGATATATGCCATATTTTTGTAAAATATTATAGTCAATATTATTATATTATTGCGTGACTAGATTCAACAAAGTCTACATGGATCATGGTTTGTGTAGGTATACAAGGACCGTAGGTTCATCGCGATGTGGTAATTTTATGATTTCGTTTGCCTGCCTTTTTGGAGCAATGATAAAACCACGGCTCACGGTATAAAAGTTTATGAAAATCGTAATGGAAACTAGTTATTTTGTCGCCATTTATTAGGTTATAAAAGTGGCCATTGATTTGAGCAATTTAGAGGGGGTTCCCATGGAAGAGCAGAACACAAAATCTTAAACATTGTATCACTTTACAACTTCAACACACAACATACTTTGGTTTGTCTCGGTGTATGTAAAACGGACAATTGCCCGTCTTGCCAAATATATTCCTAACATATGTAATATTCGCACGATTAGTTGCGTACAACACTTAATTTACCAAGAAACGTAGTGTAGGTTTTAATGGGTTAGTTTTTACAAAGTAGCCAAATAGAGTTTTTTTGTAATAATTTTGCACTTAGAGACGCCTTCCATTATGATAAAAGACATCCTCTCTTTAAGTAGTGTTTTATTGGTTTCATTCAAAATGTTATTGAACTGTGATTCGCTAAAGATATATTAATTTATTTTTTTAATTATCTCGCAAAGTAGGCCTCAAATCCAAAAGTGAAAAATAACTTTTTCCTTCGTCTTTATGAGCTTATTCTGTAGGTTAACGATCTGCAGTCAATAACAGAACTGTATATAAACCAGTCATTTTTGAGTTCACCACTAAACCGGACAGCAAATAACACGGACTGTATTTTATCTTCAAAAAAATTATGATTCTAGAATAGTCAGATAAAAAGAATCATAGAGTTTTATTTTGTTATGGACTCATGGTCTTACTCCAAACAACTTATGAGTACCATGATGGTTTGATGGTAATACACATATCCATCGTTTTGACTTGACTTGTATATGTAATGTTGCATTGCAGTCAGTCAGTGTATATGTATACTGTATAGTAAGTATAACATTTCGAAACATTGGGTTATTATTACCGGCGGTCCATTCTCTCTGGAGGCTGTACCACCTCAAGCAACTCACAGTAGAATGCTTTGGGCGATGCCACTTTATAGGTGAAACATTTTATAGGAAATAAATTAAGTGTTTCAGTCTTATGTATTGCAAAGGTACGTCGAGATTACAACGTGTTACAAAAATTATGAGCGAAATGCACTAAAGGAATTCTGTAACGAATTTTTACGT
Source organism: Chrysoperla carnea (assembly GCF_905475395.1). NCBI lineage: Eukaryota > Metazoa > Arthropoda > Insecta > Neuroptera > Chrysopidae > Chrysoperla > Chrysoperla carnea. The sequence goes on along the minus strand of NC_058338.1, from coordinate 3,384,817 downwards.
TGTTTGTTTAAAATACTTTTATATGGGATAGTTATGGAAAATCTACGATATCTAGAAAGCTCCTTGGATGCGCTCTTTTTGGAAATATTTAGATGTAACAAATCGTAAATCTGTAAAAATCGTTCAACAAGTCCTATTTTCGTATATTTTTGGAATAAATAAGATTGTCGGAATAAATGATAGATAAAAAGCCTTCTTTCGGCTACTATCCTCAGATACTAAAGATGAAAACCGAAATTATTTTATGAAAACGGATACATAACCCCAAAATTTTGTGTTGCATCTTTAAAATTGACAATAATTGTTTATTATGTTGTAAAAACTTCGTACCAATACATTGACCTCTCAGGGAGGGGGGCTTCCATCTACATGTGAAGAGTAATCTTATTTTGACAGATGAGGTATCATTGAATGCGTCTTGATCGCCTGCTGAATAAATAATAGTTCCAAAAACTAAAACCCCAACTACTACAAAAATACGCTCTGAAAAGTACAAAAGCAAGATAATATTTTTACTGAAATCGTTATGATAAGTAGAATCGTTATTACAGTGGAGGGACCTAAGATTAAAAACTTTGCCACAGGAAGGAAAAGAGTTCTCCCGGTTATAATACGACGATTTTACTTAACAATTTCAGATGAAAATATTTTCTTGTTTTCATAATGTTTAGAGCGTGATTTTGTAATTGTGGGAGTGTTAGTTTTTTGAACATTTTTTTAAATAAAATATTTTGATTTTGGAAGGAGTTTTTGATACGGGGAAGTCTTCCTGTCCATTAAATTTTTGGGGAAATAAAGTTTGATGTTGAGTTTAATTGCATTGCAACCACCGCTTTAAACTCCCTTTTAAAGTAAAACATCGAAGTAATGTAAGATTGTTTTGGACTAAGTTTAGACTTGAATAAACATTTCGCCCAAATTTATTGTAACACTCATTACAAATATTTATGATGGTAGTTTCATAAACGAAGATGGTTATAATTTGTTTACATCATAAAACTATTATTTTATCTTTGTTTTAATTCATATTTAACAAAACAACTAAAAAAAAAAAATATATGAAATCTTTTCAGATTATTTATGAGTTTATAAGAAGAAGTTAAACTTCAAACACAAAAAAAAGAGCCAATACAGTTTTATTATAAAGCCACGGATAAAAAGAAATTTGTATAAAGCTAGCGTACATTTTTTTTGGATATATTTGCAACAAGTCAAAAATTTGCTGGCTTAAAGTCCTAGAAAATGGAGTGAGGAACTGAAAATCAACGTGTAAGATTTTAAAAAGTGTTGATTACGTAATCGTTTGTTCTTTTCCGTCAATTAAGTAAAGAAAGATAGCCACTCTTACACACAAAGTAATGAGAGTATCTATCTTATATGATGAATTTGGTGATCGCTTACTTCATGAGGGTGTAAGTAAACAGCTTTATGAACGGAATTCAGCTACATTTGTACAAAATAGTTCAGCTACACAAAAATATTTCATTTTGACTTGAAATGTACGCTGGCTTTATGCCTAAGTTCATAAAAACTAAATTTATTTACAATAAATTCAAAAACAAGTAATCAATAAATGATCTTATGATATTCGTTGCTCTTTTTTTTTATATGTAAACGTTTTAATATTAAATTTTAAATTTATTGGATCAGTTTGCTCTTCGCCATTTTTATTAAGCTGAGAGAGTGCTTCGCCTTTTTGTTGCTTATATTATGGCAATAATAATAATTTTAATTGTATCGTGTTATAAAGAAGGCAGTTCAAATTTGAACAGATCTTAATGGAAAATAAATCAAATATGAACTTACTCTGGCTTCCAAAGAAGGCTCTAGAGAAAATATAATTTAATGGACAGTGTTCTTAGATATTTTTCATTATGTGTTATAGCTTTCAAAAGTTTAAGTTACCATAGAAATTTATTCGATTGAACAAGAAGTAATGGTGTCATCGTACATTTTTATGAATAAAATATTTCCTAACACTATAAGTAATGAAAGTATAATTGTTTTTATATTGTACTAGAGTGATACCCACCCGCTTCGCTGGGTTTAAAAGTAAAGATTGGTAAAGATTGCTCTCGCTTATCCCCTTTCTATAAAACTCGAAATAATGGTAATGGATTGTTTTACACAGGTAAAATATATGTATGGTTTTCTATTTTTTTAAATGTATAATAGTAATTATTCATTGAGTATATTAGAAAAGATGGCTGTGAAATATTTTATATTGACTATTTTTACAGAAATCTGTCAAATTAAATTAATTTTTTATATTTTTTATTAATATATCTTTATAAATTATAGTTCATGTGTTATTCTGATATATCAGCTATATTCCTGTACAGTTTCATTAAAAACCATTCGCTAGTTTTAACGTGAAAGCGTAACAAACAAACAAACAAACTTACTTACTTTCACATTTATAATATAATAGGGATTTATAACGATAAAAAAAAAGAATTTACAAGACATGTTATTGGGAAAATACTCGTATAATTCAGAACTAAGAAGAAATTGTTTTGTATCGATAAAAATATTCATTTTAATAATTCATAACAAACATATCTGTTATAAAATTTATTCCTTGTCTTGAATGTATGCTAGAATGTGAAAATATACTTCAACAAGATTTTCACTGATAAATTTTTATTGGTATTCAGACTGCAAACTCAACAGCAAAGTATTCGATTTGTTGTAAGAATAATTTTAAAGTTTATTGTATGAATAGTTTAATATCTAACAGCTATTTTAAAATCACCATTGAAAAAAACATTTTTTAATCTTCCTCGGTTTTTCATCATTCAGTTAACAGTTATTTTGTACTTTTTAGAATACATTTGGAATTAGACAGCGAATATTTTCATTTCCCTTTTGAGTATACATATACGCCAGTCAAATTCTACATTAAAATCGCAAAGCGCAATATAAACACTTTAGGAGAGTGTGAAACTCTTTTGCAAAGCAAAAACTTTTCAAGCAAGCAAAAACGCGTTGGTAACATTTTTTGCTGGCAAAGCGTAGTGTCACACTCCTCTAAGGGATCCAAATAACATACCAACAAAAAAGCAACCTTACATCGCCTTCCAGTCGCCATTTGTGGGTACTAGTAATTTGATAATTTTGATACAAAAATATCCAAATCGTGTCCATTTCGCGATTGCACGCATAGTTTTCGAAAGATAAGTTTTTCGAATTCAGCCAAAAGTCGTAGCTATTTGAAAAGTGCATATTTTGAAAACTATGCAGCAAATCTTGGAATGGATATAAATAATAATAAAGTTCCATCAAAATTGCAGAAAAACAAGTGAAAACAAACAATTGACTGAGTTAATTGTTGAAATACCATTCATAGATAGTGTTCACTCTATCCCATTACACACACATTCATAACTGATATTCCTATAATTACATGCTATACAATCTACGCTTAATTTGCGCTCTCACGGGTAAACAGTGATGTTTACAAAAAAATGTTTCAAACAAATGTTAGTTATTTTTTTATAAGGAATATTTTTTATATTTCAACTTTTGTTTTATCACTAACCGTTTTATAAGATGTGTCCTAGGGACGCAAGACCCAATTGATCTATGTTGCTCATTTACGAACTCGACCTCAATTTTTACGTACTGAGTACGCTGTAGAAATTTCAGCTTTATATCTTTTTTCTTTTTTGAGTAATCGTGAAGACAGACGGATTGACAACCGGAAATGAACTAATTAGATGATTTTATGAACACCTATCAAAATTTTGTTGTGTAGCATCAATCTTTCTAAGCCTTACAAACTTGGGACTAAACTTAGTATACTTTGATATATATTACATTATATACATGGTATAAAAATAAAAAAGTAACATAAAATGCATCTGACTGCACTGTAGTAAAACGTTAACATATGAATAATTTATAATAATATAATTTGTTGTAATACACTTATACTTAACTTAACTTAACTTTAAGTAAACTTAACTTTAAATATTATACTTTATAGTTAAGTCAAGTTACTTACAATCATCATGTAATAATAATATAATATAAGAACGACCTATAATCTGGAACAAAACAAACATTAATGCTAATTTTTTTTGTATAATATTATTGTTTTACAAGAAAAATAAAACTAAGTAAGCCAGATGTGATACTTATTACAGTATGAACAAGGTGCGATGGTCGCAACTGAAGCGTTAATAAACATAATCAACGCAAAGTAGGTATCTTGAAAAATATATAGTAAAAAAATACTTTTTGAAGGACATGCCTTTTTACAAGCTTTTATTTAGTTGATTATTTAGTGGATCAAATCTTGCAAGTCAAATTTGATTTACTTCCCGAGTGAGCTGTCAAATTTTGCATACACATTTGGATGATAATGGTAAAGGTTGTGGCGTCCTGATTTTCCCATCGCTTCCACCATGTTTGATATAGATGTATACATTTTTATTTTGATATATTGTTTTGGAATTTGATGAAACTCGGTCTATGGGGTAATTTTGATCCAAAAAGTATAAAAATCAAGCTTATTTTATGATTGGATGTTTTGTTTCTGAGATATCACAATATTTTGATTGATTTTGGTCTGTATATCAAAAAGTATTCTACCAGTCATCAAATGCACCCGATTTTTGCCCTTTTTGAGTCAAAATTACCTTATATACTGGGCTTAATCGAAATTGGAGATTAAAAAAATTTCAAAAAATCCCTACCCTTTTGAAAAAAATCGAGAAAATCGCAAAAAAAATTTTATTTTGGAATTTGATGAAACTCGATGGATGGAGTAATTTTGATTCAAAAAGTATCAAAATCAGGTTAATTTAATGATTGGGTTCCCCATCAAAAACTTAAAATCTATAAAATTTTGCACAAGAGGCAGGATAAATGAGGGCTTACGAACGTGATAGTCTTTGTTTTTAAAGGAAAAATTGCACAGCAAGGCGGGTGGGTATCTGCTTGTTTCTTATAAATCAATCGAGGTCACAAAACTTCTTGATGTTCTAACGAATCGAATGCTGAAAACCGCATTCAAATCTGACATCTGACTAACTGTTCAAACTTTTCCAACTTCATTTCATCGTATCTGCGACTATTTGGATATCTTTTAAATCTCTTCGAGTTTAAAACTCTTGTCAGTTTTTTTATCGAAATTTAAAGTGATGTTCTTAAAGTAAAATATAAATGTGTCGTCTACAGAACATCTATTCCTGTTACACACAGTATTATTAAGAGAAGACAAATATAATTTTATCTACATTAATATACAGTGTTTAACGTGATTAGCTTATAAATGTTAGCTAAATTATCTCAAAATGTACTCAAAACAACAAATGTATTTAATAAACAAGCAGTGTGTGCGGTTATGCTATGCGGCTGTCTCGAATTGTTTTCTATATAAAATGAATTCATTTTTTTTTTTTATATAAAAAATTTTACCATTAAAGTATTTCATGCTCTGAATTTTATTTCAATTACGATAAAATATTTTATTCTTCTGTTGCTTTTAACGTTTTCAGATTCCACTATGGTCACCATTTTCAGATCACCAGAGCATAAGAGTGTAATTTTATTACACTTTTCAAGGTGTCAATTTCCCAAGCCCTATGCTCTAGGATTTTCGCGCTTTTTAATTTTAGCACTGACATAGACCCTCCAGTCTTACAAAAAAAACTTCCAATTAGATCGGATCAAATTTGCCTGTGTTACAAAAAAAATCGATTTTTGTTTACTTTATGACGTCATTAGAATCAAAAAATTTAATTTTACTTTATCACATCCAAATTTTATCCAATTTTGATAAACAAAGTATGTAATCCTACTAAATTTGGGTCATACTTTTCAAATTTGTGATCAAAATTAACCTAGCTCTAATGGGTTTCCAGAAAGTGGAGTCCTGGTCCCGGAATTGAACACTTAAGTGATAGCTAGCGAAAAACTGACATCACAGCTGAAAAGAATGACCCAAAATTAGTGGGTTTCAAAAAAAATTCCAATAAGATAGGACCAAATCTGCCTGTGTTATCAAAAAAATCGAATTTTTTAACTTGATGACGTCATCAGAATCCAAAAATTTAATTTTGCTCTCATATCCAAATTTTATCCAATTTTGATAAACTAAGTATGTAATTCTACTAAATTTTGGTCATACTTTTCAAATTTGTGATCAAAATTAACCTAGCTCTAAGTGGTTTCCAGAATGTGGAGTCTTGGTCCCGAAATTAAGAACATAAGTGATAGCTAGCGAAAAACTGACATCACAGCTGAAAAGAATGACCCAAAATTAGTGGGTTTCAAAAAAAATTCCAATAAGTTCGGATCAAATTTGCCTATGTTATCAAAAAATCGAATTTTTTAACTTGATGACGTCATCAGAATCAAAAAATTTAATTTTGCTCTATCACATCCAAATTTTATCCAATTTTGATAAACCAAGTATGTATTCCTAGTTAATTTGGGCCACACTTTTCAAATTTGTGATCAAAATTAACCTAGCTCTAATAGGTTTCAAGAATGTGGAGTACTGGTCCCGAACTTTAGCACATAAGCACAGCAAAGATCCTTACTTTCACATTTATAATATATAGGGATAGGGATAATCGTCAGTCTCCCTTTTTTAAAAAATAATTATTTTGACTTTGTTTCATTTCCAAACAGAATAGAAACGTGATATTTAGAGAGTTAGACATTGATTGTTGCCTGTTGATTTTAAACTTACCAATTCCAATATTTCAATCAATAAACATTTATAAATAAATAAATAAATAAATAAATACAAATACATATTATTTTATGCAGCTGTGATTTTTATCGATAGTTGATTGATCATCATTGTAATATCAAACATAATTATAAAAAATATATTTTTTGATTTTCAAAATTAAAGTAATATAAATGATTTTTTCCATATGTTTGTTATAATATATTTACATCTTTACATATTTGTAATCCGAACAAAGTATAGTAAATTCAGACATACTATAATTCTTCTGATCAAAATATAATTCCCTTTAAAAAAATTGCAAAAAATCGAGAAAATTTTTTAACCTCCAGTTTCGATAAAACTATATATACAAGGTAATTTTGATCCAAAAAGTACAAAAATCGGGTACATTTGATGACTGGTCGAAAAGTTTTTGAGATACTGGCTAAAATCGATCAAAATATTGCGATATCTCAGAAACTCGGCATCCAATCGTTAAATTAACCTGATTTTTATACTTTTTGGGTCAAAATTACCCCTTCCACTGAGTTTCATCAAATTCCAGCACAAAATTTTTTTTGCGATTTTCTCGATTTTTTCAAAGGGGTACCCCTTAAAAAAATTGCAAAAAATCGAAAAATTTTTTTTACCTCCAATTTCGATCAAACTCAGTATATAAGGTAATTTTGACCCAAAAAGTACAAAAATCGGGTGCATTTGTTGACTGATCGAATAGTTTTTGAGATACGGGCTAAAATCGATCAAAATATTGCGATATCTCAGAAACTCGGCATCCAATCATTAAATTAACCTGATTTTTACACTTTGTGGATCAAAATTACCCTATCCACCGAGTTTCATCAAATTCCAAAACCAAATATTTTTTTGGATTTTTTTCGATTTTTTCAAAGGGGTACCCCTTAAAAAAATTGCAAAAAATCGAAAAATTTTTTTTTCCTCCAATTTCGATCAAACTCAGTATATAAGGTAATTTTGACCCAAAAAGTACAAAAATCGGGTGCATTTGTTAACTGGTCGAATATTTTTTGAGATACGGACTAAAATCGATCAAAATAATGCGATATCTCAGAAACTCGGCATCCAATCGTTAAATTAACCTGATTTTTATACTTTTTGTGTCAAAATTACCCCTTCCACTGAGTTTCATCAAATTCCAGGCCAAAATTTTTTTTCGATTTTCTCGATTTTTCCAAAGGGGTACCCCTTAAAAAAATTGCAAAAAATCGAAAAATTTTTTTAATCTTCAATTTCGATAAAACTCAGTATATAAGGTAATTTTGACCCAAAAAGTACAAAAATCGGGTACATTTGATGACTGGTCGAATAGCTTTTGAGATACGGACTAAAATTGAACAAAACATTGCGGTATCTCAGAAACTCTAGGTGAAATATACAAAATTAACATCCTCTTTTGAGTCCCTCAGGGGATGAATTTCCGAAAATCCCTTCTTAGTGCTCATCTACGTTACGTAAGGAACGTGTGTACAAAATTTCAGGCTTCTAGACCCAGCAGTTTGTGCTGTGCGTTGATCGATCATTCAACGTTGATATTAATAATACAGATTATAAACTGTCCATGGCGATTATAGCACACTTGAATTTACTTTGTGCCTCTTTTATATCATATCCATACAATTAAATATTTATCTGCCACAGTTCATCATCATTTCCAAAAAAAAAAATTCAACATGTGTCATTATTTTTAAGGTACCATCCATCCATCCATTGATATGATGGCATTGCTTGCCTCTAAACATGAAACACGTGGCCTATTTAGTCAGATGGTATGATATCACTTTATATTTTATAGTCTAGGACCAGGCGTAATATTAAACACAGATAGTTCCCAAGTGAAATTTACAAAATTTAAAAAACCTCCGATAAATGCGATTTATTCCTTGTAAACTGATTTTTGGATACTTAGCTATAAAATGTTCTCAATTGATCCGGTTCGACCGTTTGGGGGCTACGATGCCACTGGGAAACACATGATTTAAAATAAAACCATATTATTTTACCATTTCACTTTTCGAAATGCATGAAGCCTGGTTTATTTGACCATTCATTTCCATAGTTAATTATTTGGAAAAAGAAGACCAATTCGGCAACAATCCTAGTTTTCGAGTTCTGAAATCATTGTCAAATTCTACGCCTGACTCTAGACCAACTACACGTTTGGATTATATTATTTAAAAAGCCACCGGAAAGATTTAAACTAAGGGTTTAATTTTTACCATGAAAATAAAAATTATTATTATTTTTATATAAAACAAAGACATTAAATAGTAATTATTATATTATAATTATATATCTATCTCATTTCTATGAAAGCAATATGTTGTTTTGTGTATGAAAATATGAAACGGATAGAGCACGTGTCCAGAGAATATGAGGGACATAATATATATGGAACAAAGTGTGTTCGGATGCTTAAAATCCGGTGGTTGTTTTAATTAATATGGGGATGTTGGAATTTAACTGTTTAACAACATAAGAATGTCGAGTATCTTTAAAACATTTCTGATCATATAAACGAATCGACCATGGCTCCCACTCAAGAAAAGCTTGCGAGGACTCCATACCAAGCAAGTCTTAACAGATTAGGAGATAATCTGAAAAGCCAACAATTAAAGGCATGGACCAGCTACGAGGGAGGTCGAATCGCCAAAAGCCTGTTGGGTGAAGCAAACTCGCTCGGTAACAGAGCCGAGGAGATCTTGAAACTAAACAGAGCTGATATTAGAGTCATCGTAGAGTTACTCACAGAGCATGATAACCTGAACAAGTTCCGACATCAGATTGGAAAAAGACAATCTCCCGCGTGTGACAGATGCGGAGAAAATTCAGAAGAAACATCGATCCACTTTCTTTGTAACTGTCCGGCGCTCATACAGCAACGAAGGAAATAGTTTGGTCCGGCCATAGTCGAACCAGAAGAAATTAGGAAACTCAGCGCTATTTTATAGGGACCTAGTCAAACTTTAGAATATTCTTGTTGAACAGCAGTGAATGTTAAAATGTACCTACATTTTAAATTAATCCCATGTGACATGTGTAAATTATCTATTAACATATCCACTCATTCATTCATCTATGAAATGACCTAGCATCCTTAAATTGTACATCATCACCAGGGTTACAAACCATATGGACAAAATCTACCTTCTAAACTACCTAAATAACCACATCAATATGGTAAGGTAACGATTAAATTAAAACGTTTATAATAATTATTATTATGACTTATCATCATCGTAGAGTCAGTCAGTTACTGAGTTCAGTTCAAATCATTTTATTTAAAAGATTTTTACTTTTTAAAAGCCTTTTATCAAAACGTAAAATTAAATTTACCATCTGTGAAGATATCTCTTCAAATGTGGGTAATGGAAAGCAAATTAAAAAATCGTTTCCTGCCAATCAAAAAAATACAGGGATTAGTCATAATTTTGATTTTATTAGATTCAACAAAATTCAGTGAATCAATGCGCCATCATTTTCGCAAATTAGTCTACACGCAATCCCAGCAGCCAAAAGGTAAGGTTAGGTTATATTGGCTGTCCACATTTAGGCCATAGAGCCCATTGTGATACCATATATGTGTTTAACCACCTTTTCGCTGATAATTTAATTTATCAGCTCCTCATTTTCAGAGACTGAGTGCACCTCCTTCATGCATATACCATGCACTACACCAGTCCATCACAACTATTAATTACATTAATTTTTGTTGTGACGGCGGAAATCGAAACCGCTACCCTAGGTATGCCGCTATGCTTTAATCCACTGAGCCATCAGAGCTTACAGCCGAAATGGCAATTACGAACGCAATCTCAATTTTTACGTCCTGTACACGCTATACGAATTTCAACTTGATATCTCTTTTCGTTTTTTGAGTTATTATGTTGTCGGACCTACGAATAGACGGACGAACAACCAGAAATAGACAAATTAGGTGATTTTATGAACATCTGTACCAAATTTTGTTCATAGTATCAATATTTTTAAGCGTTACAAATTTGGGACGAAACTTAGTATACCTTGGTATATTTCGTAATATTGAAGTGAGCAAGATGGTCATAATGCGAGTGGGTAAATTCTAGATTTAACTTGTAATGACAGTAAAAATTTTAGTTTTGTGGAATTTAGCCTACTTAAAAATTTTGAACAAGGTTTTATTAAATTAAAATGAAGTTTTCAGTATTCTTGGAAAATTCAACAAATAATTCGTAATATGTTAAGGAACAAGGTTGTAAGCCGCAAAATAAATCGTAAATAATTTCAACTACCGTTATTACGTTACAAAGAAAGTATTTTGTTACGTGAATATGACGGACGTGCAGCGATTGTTGTTGTTTTAATTAAATGACCAATAAAATACATTTTTGTATTGTGTTTTTTTTATTTTTTTTATACAAAATTTATCAGAAAATCACCATAAAAGAAGTAAAAGACAATAATTGTGGCGACGATATTTTTATACGTGTTGTGTTGCTAATATACCTAGAGAAATAAATAAACACAAATATCTTAGTCTAGGAATCAATTTTTATCGTAATATATCAGAAACAAGCAAATAGAAGATGTACATACATTCTATAAATTGTCTATTTTTACCATCTTAGACCGATTTTAAAATGAAGAAGGTTTGTTTTGTACAATATTAATCCTCCGTCCATACAGCGAGTAATTGGTTGATTCATTTATTCATTTCTGCCTGTAGATAAGGAAGGAGGCATTTTAGTGTTGATTAAAGTATAGGGATATTTGCTGTTGAATAATGCTGTTGGATAACATTACCGTTAACGTTATTTGATCAATCTTCGACTATATGTGAATATTTTTATATTTTCGATTAGCAGAAACTTTAAAATGTTGTCGTTTCAACAAAATCAAGAACTCAATTCATCCACAATCTTTTATGACCATTTTCAATCTTTATGACTGTCGATCTCCGATACAATGCTGTATAACATTCAATTCACTTAGTAAACATGTCACATAGTGAAAAAGATCGTAGCTGTTTCAAACCATCAAACGCTTGCGTAAAAGCGTCAAACTCCAAGAGATTGACCTTCATTTTATTGAGTCTTGTATTACTTGATGTTTTGGATTATCGAGATTGTACTGTAAACCCATTCCTTTAAAAAAAATTGAATTCAACAAAGCTATCGAGTGACTACGTTTGGCTTGATAAGGCGAAAGTCAGGACCGTGAGCACGGGTATATTGGAGGTTATACCCCCTCCCCATTGAGAATCTCTTCACATAAATAAAATTGTTTTTGATACATATGCAGGATCGATTTTTGTATCATCGCAAAATTTTATCAATTTTTGCTTGTTTCTTTCCCAACAAAATAAAGACTTTTGCGCTCAACTTTTTAACGATTTTCGAGACATTTGAATGATTTCCGTGAAATCTGGGTCGACAAATTTAAATTTTTGTCCAAAGCGTATTGCCGGGCAGGACGTCAAAAATCGAAGGACATGATATTTGCAGTCAAGATGCGTATTGCCTACCAAAAGCTTCACGATCTGGTAGTTTTATTTGTGACAACAACGATGAATGAAGGCTCCTTTTCAAGTTTGCGTCTCCAAAACATACTTTAGATCGACAATGTCTGAAGATCGATTATACGATTTTGCAAACACATGGCGTTGTAGAGGTTGTATTTAATTTCGATGTTTTGATTTTGGGCTGACAGTATACGGTGAAGAAATTCTAATCGACTAATATAAAGAGACATTTCCTTCCAATTTCGGTGTTCGTTAATAACATTATAAATATTATTTCTGCAATATATTGTAAATAAAATACATACAAATACCATTCTTTATAGTTCGTTCAACAATGCATCATAGCCAGCCAACTCGCTGGAGTACTGTTGTACTGTTGTTTGTTTATAAAACTTTGTGAAAACTTACAAAACATACCTATTTAATTTATGTATTCATAGTTTAAGTTACTTTAAGTTGCTGTTGCTATTCTGATTTATGTAAATAATAATTGTAATTGAACTTCAATATCGATCGAGGAAATTAAAAACTTTACAATATTTTACAATTATAAACATCACCTTTTATTCCATGTTTATCTTTTTATTTGGTATTTTAATTTAATTAATATGAGAAAATCTATCCCTATATGTTATAAGTGTGAAAGTAAGCATGTTTGTTTGTTTGTTAGGCTTTCACGCGAATGGTTTTTAATCAAACTGTACAGCAATGAAGCTGATAAATCAGAATAACACATGAACTATAATTTATAATGATATATTAAAAAAAATAAAAAAATTTAATTTAATTTGATATTTACTATTTTAAATTTTTACAGAAATCTTTAATTTATGGTTCAAAATGATGAGAGATGGAGCAGATCTACGATCATCATTTTGAACCATAAATTAAAGATTTTTGTAAAAAATAGTTAATGTCAAACAAATCATGGCCAACTTTTCTGATATACTCAATAATCTTCTTTAATACTCATTTTCTGATATACTCAATTGTAAAAAAGAAGGGCCTGACAATGCGTTTATCATACGCACAAAAAAATTTAATGACCAACGTACTATTCTCCGCATATTTTGTGCCTTCAATAAAGAATTGAATAAAATAGAAGTTAAAATTCTAATCGTAAAACTATTGAATATGTATATGTGTGACCTCCACGCCATGGATTATGTATGCGACTTTAGGCGGCTTACCTTATTGCAGTTTCTAGTTAAATTCGTGAGTATGACGATTTCACGTCTTATAAATATATATATACACAAATTCATGGTTCATTTGAGACATTATATTACATAAAAAGCGGTGCATTAAAAAGTCTAGATTTTAAAAAATCACTACTTACGTATAGTCTTTAATAATAAAATACATGACCACATGCAGATTCCTCCAAGTTCATCATTATATATGCTTACCAATATTATTATTTGCTTGTAAGCATAAGTACATATGGATGGATAAAATTCTCGTCATTGTTTTACAAATATTGGCAAATAATCATGTACAATTCATGTACATGTCTGATCATAGTCTTAGAGCAGAGTATCATAGATGAAATATATGTGGACTCGCGGACGTAGATAAAATAGTTAAATGTACAGTGGAGTTCAAAGCTATTGATATTGTGTAACAATCTGTAAGTGGGTTTTTTTTAACATCCCAGTATAGAAAGTTATTGTAATGGGTACGATTTTGGACATCGAACTTCCCATCAAATGTTTACGTTTTATGGTTAGGGCAAAGCATTTGGACAAATCAACAACAATTTGACATCGACTTCGTTGAGGGGTCGATCGAAGCGTATTATCGGCACTATGATTTACAAAGAAGTTTATAAAATTCCGTCGAAAAATGTGATGCGGTTTTGAAGTTGAAGTTTTACAAAACCATGTACTCAACATGAAAAATATCGAGTTTCGATCTGCTTTCAGGACATGTCATGTGCAGATATGCTCGATCTTATAATAACATCCAGAATCATTTGAAGTTCTGTGATTTTCTGTAGGCTTCTTGTTTTAGATGTTTTACTGCCAATTATCTGAATATATTTTTGAATTCAGTACAAATATTACAGACAGGAACGCTGCACACATCCTTAGTAGAAACATTCTTTGGTCGACGAGCAATCATTAATCTTATTAACAATAATGTAAATAAGAGTCTTCAAAAGATACATAACTACATAACTAGAAAATTCATGGATTCCAAAATCTTTGATATCTTAAAATACATGCTAAATTCAATTTTAATCCAAAGTTTATAATAATAAAATATAGAGTAAAATATTAAGGTTTATTCAGCCATTTCAACAGGTGTGTGTGTGTTGTTGAAATAAACCAAAATAAAAAAACAGAACTCAAAATGTGAAATAAATATTTAAAAAAAATAAAAAATACATGCAGATATCTGTGTTACTACCTTACAGATATATAGACAGGTGTAAATTATTCATTAAAATTGTTTTTTATTTTGTAGTTTAAATAAAAAAATATATATCATTTAATAAATCAAAATCTAAAAGATGTTTAATACATATTTATTTTTAAATCATTCATCAACAAAAAGTATTTATCAACAGACTACCATCAAAATGATATCCATTTTATTTATGAATATTAATTAATTTTAAATTAATATTCATAATATTAATTTATATTAATATACAGGTTGTTTTTAAAAGTTCAGGTAGGTAGTACAGGAGTTGTGATAGCTAAGCGAATTTCTTCTTGAAGAGATTGAAGAAATAACACTTTTTATACCATGTATATGTAATATATATCAAGGTATACTAAGTTTAGTCCACAAGTTTGTAACGCTTAAAATTATTGATGTAATGAACAAAATTTTGGTATAGGTGTTCATAAATTCACCTAATTGATCCAATTCCGGTTGTCTGTCCGTCTTCACGATTACTCAAAAACAAAAAGATATATCTAGCTGAAATTTTTATAGCGTGCTTAGGACGTAAAAAGTAAGGTCGAGTCCGTAAATGAGCAACATAAATAAATTGGGTCTTGGGTCCGTAGGTCCCATCTTGTAAGCCGTTAGAGATAGAACAAAAGTTTGATTTAAAAAAATGTTCCTTATAAAAAAATAAACAACTTTTGCTTGAAACATTTTTTCGTAAACATCACTGTTTACCCATGAGAGCGCAAATTATGTACAAATTGTATAGTATGTATTATATGGGCATATCAGTTATATATGTGTGATATGTATGTATGTGTAATGTGACAGAGTAATCAACACTGTCTCTACATGGTATTTCAACAATTAGCTCAGTCAATTGTCTGTTTTCACATGTTTAAACCTTATATTTTATACATATTGACTTTGCATTAAGATACTGTAACTGACCACTCCATCTTTGACCTTTGAACATGAATATCTAAGGACGCACAGGCGTGATCATGACTTTAAAGAAAACATTTGTACTATTAAACTAAAATTTTTGCTTTTTTTGGATCAACTTATTCCGAAGTGAAATCTTAAAATGATTGAACTATAAGTCTATCCTTTATTAGAGTACAGAGTTTGCAAAGGAAATGTTTAATTGCTTTAGCATCCTTAGTTTTATACATTTTGTTATCATAAATTATCAAAAATATACCCAAATGATATTTTTTTAATTAAATAATAAAAATATGATTAGTTAATGACTACTTAAAGAACATAATCTTAAGATATAATAATAATAAAGCTAATAAATTAACTAACTAATAATTTCTGTGTTTCTTATATTGTGGGTGTGTGCATATTGGAGCTATATAACCGCGTATATTCGTCTATATGGGTGTAGCTAGTATAGTCATACCTTTACAGGTTGTTATTCCAGGTAACTGGTAATAACATCACATACGGTTTTCAGTATAAATATCAAATCGCTTCTTTAACAATTTTAACCGATTTAAAAATACGAACTAGTTCTCAAATTAAAGGCTGCTTTAAGTTAAAGTTGAATGTTATTTAAATAGGTTCAGTATCACGTACTGAATGTAAATTCACAAAATCCTTACAAAAATAGGCTTGGGAAAAGCCTCATTTTTAAGCATAACCATTTTGGGGTAAATCTCTATACCCAGACACTTTAAACCAAAAATGGTAATAGTCTTTATTGTAGATAATTAGATTTCCTATCATTTTAGTCAAGGTGCGGGGGCTGCTTTTGCAGGTAAGAAGGCAAACTATTTATTGCTAATTATGTCACCAACATTTTCATATATTTATTAATAATAATATCTACTGATTATCATTGGTTGCTGGTTATCGAATGATATTCAGTGAATGAACAAATTTATCAATTTTTGTCATACCTGTAGCGCCCAAATTAGGGCTTAGATCCAAAATTGGTAAATAACTTTTTCCATCGTCTTTATGAGCTTATTCTGTAGGCCCACGATCTGCAGTCCAATAACAGAACACCGTGTATAACCTATAGTAAATGATTCACAAAGAAGTAGTTATAGAATAAAATTTTGAAACTTTTTTGAATTCAGTTGTATTTTTTCCAAAAAAAATAATTCTCGTTAATCTTTTTTTGTTTTTTTTCTGTTTTTGTGTTACAATTTATTGGATTGCAGATGTCAAATTATATCATAACTATAACCACTACTCTAGCTAAATATAATAACATGATGGATATTAATGTTTTGTTATATAAGTATTATTTGATTTTATACGTAAACTACTGTTGTCCTGACCCTTTTCCTTCAAAGAAAAGAAAGGGGTGTTAATAACCGAAACTAATAACGTCAATCTTACAAATGATTCCTATTTATTTATACCAAGCCATGCAGGTACACAAGCGATCAAAATAAACGTTCAAGGATTATATTCGAAAATATAATGTTGCTCGAATCAAGTCTTGCAACTATAACTACAAGTTATATAGAAGATAGTTATTCTTGTCCATAATGCACTAAATTACAGAGGTTATTTTATTTTTTAAATAGGTTTAGTATTACGTACTGAATGTAAATGCACAAAATCCTTACAAAAATAGGTGGAGAAGTGACTCCATTTTCAGGAAAACTATTTTATTCTACATTTCCATAACCGTGCACTTTAGACCAAAAAAGATAATAACCTTTATTGTAGATAATTAAATTACCTACCTTTTTTGTAAAATAATTTTTTTTGTATAACTAACCGTTTATGACTTATACGACTATGACGATTTGAGCGATATGTCTTCTAATATTTGTTTAAGCAAGAAAATGATACTAGCTTAACTTATAAATCTACAAATTTCCTAAATCATTCTAAAATTAATATTCGTTTTTTTTTTGCTATTTTCTCGTAAACTATGATCTTTTCACTATCGACAATTCGATTTTTCGACTTTTATGAATTTAGAAATCCAAACTATAGGTATAGTACGTTTTTAGGAATGTTTCAATCTACACGACTTGATTTTTTGTTTCTGGGTAATAGAAAAAGTCGATTTTCATAGAAAACTGGACTATTTAAGGAAAATTAATCCTCGTCTGATTCGATCAGAACCTTTAATTTTGGTCGAAATAACCAGTTCGTCGAGATAAATGATTATAAATGAATTTTGAATGTATTTTGTTAAAAAAATTGTAGTTTTCTTTCTAAACTTTTTTCATATTAGTTCAATTTTCCTTATCTGTATTATACTAAAGTAACCGTTAAAACTTGATAGAAAAAAGAAATTAGTTATTTTTCAGTTAAGACACCTTGTTTTCGACATATTTAATATAACTCTAGTGTGAAATCCTTTTTTAAAACAAAAATCGGTCATTAAGGTAAATACCTTAAATATATTTAGTGCTTCTGTATAAGGATATATTATTGTACACCGTATAATTAATACAGACATCAGCGGGAAATTATTATAAAACATTGTCCTAGGTTAGGACAAAGCGTTTTTTATTTATTTTTAGTACTGTTAAATGTCAAATTTGATGTTCAGCTGGCGTAATTATTTTATTACAAATGTACCCTTTTTTTAACCCGTCATCACACCAATTCCGTTCGCGGTATGCTTAGGGTAGCGGGTTCGATTCCCGTCGTCGCAACAAAATTAATTTAATTAATAGTTGTGATAGTCTGCTGTAATGCATGGTATATTCAAGAAGGAGGTGCACTCGGCCTCTGAAATTGAGGAGCTGATAAATGAAATTATCAGCGGAAAGGTGGTAAAACACATATATGGTATCACAATGGGCTCTATATCCTAAGTGTGTCCTTCGTGGGTAGCCAATATAACCTAACCTAACCTTATTTAATTTGTTGTACTATAAACTTATAACTTTTGATAAACGGTTACGTTTTTTAAAAAAATTTAAAATTTTTTATGTAAATTTTGTTTCTACTTAATTAATATTTAATTAATGAACATTTATTTTTCAAAATTAATTTTAAAAACAATAGAAAATAATTTATATCTGCTTTATTTAAGTAATTATAATTTAAGTGTCTACTTATATTCTACATCACGTGATAAAGTCATTTAAAAACTTTACTTAAATAGTGTATTATTTCCTATAGTCAGTCATTTTAAAATTTAATTAGGCTTCTTCTTTTTAAAAAAAAAAAAATAGTTAGAAGATAAAAAATAAAAACGAAACATGCAATTTCTATTAATTGCTTGCATAAATTATAAAATTGTGATTTAATTTAGATATACTGAAACGGTCCTAAATTGTTCCAAGAAATATATTTTTCATGATTTTTTAGTAACAAAATTATTGTGCAATTTATACATGTTGTGCCCCAAAAATTAGGTGTCATTGTATTTATTTTGAAAATTTTTTATTTATTCTTCCAAATCAATTTCATCCCCTTCAAAGCAATCCCGTCCCGATGCAATGCACTTATGCCAACGGATTTTCAAATCTTCCAAACACTCGTTGTAGTCACTTTCCGAGATTGCCTTCAGTTCCGTCTTCGCTGCGGCTTGAAGCTCCTCTATCGTATCAAAACGGTTGCCCCGGAGCGGTCTTTTGAGCTTGCTAAACACCCAGATGTTGCACGGCCCCAGATCAGGTGAATACGGTGGTTGTGGAACGATAATGGTTGAGTTTTTGACGAAATGATCATGAATTATGAGTGCAGTATGGGATGATGCATTACCGTGGTGTAAAAACCATGAATTGTCTTTCCACAATTCCGGCATTTTTAGGCGGATAGCGTTACACAACCTTATTTTTTGGATATAGTATTATAGAAGGTAGTTACTGTTGTCCATGATGCACTAAATTACAGGAGTTATTATTTTTATTTAAATAGGTGCAGTAAGTATCAAGTACTGAATGAAAATGCACAAAATTCTTACAAAAATAGGCGAGGGAAGTGCCTCCATTTTAAAGAAAACCATTTTAGGCTATATCTCCATAATTGTACACTTTGGACTAAAAATGGTAATAACTTTTATTGTAGATAATTAAATTACCTACCTTTTTTTTGTGTCACTAACCGTTTATGACTTATACGACTATAACGATTTACTTATTGACTATTTGACCGATATGTCTTCTAATATTTGTTTAAACAAGAAAATGATAATAGTTTAACTTTTTAAATCTACAAATTTTCTAAAACATTATAATCTTCAAATACGGTTATTATGGGATACCCCATATATAAAGTGTACTTTAGTTAGAGGACAGTACTTCGACTGTGGTAATGACCTTTTATACCTTCATGTATAGTTCATGACTAATACTTTATTTAGATTCATTATAATGAATGTTTGATATTGAATTACATAAAATGAATTATAACATAAACTCACTATTGAATTAAAAAGATACAAATTGTAGCGTACAATCTCATAAGTACGTACCTACAGAGCTTAAAATTTAATTGAAGGGTATTTATTTAGTTTTATATAGATTTTTATACAATTATTGTATTTTTAAATACTTTACATTTAGTATTTAACACGTAATGTTAAAGTCGTCTAGTTTTTATACAAACAACAATAATTTTTAAACTATTTTTATTGTATTTTATTAAATGACCAATCACCTTTTTTACTTGTAAGTCTATCTGGAATAATAGTGCAGATGCTGGAAAAATACGGTGGCTGCCTGATGTCGAATTTGTCATATTACCTATAAAACAGGCACGGGTGAGCTATTTTAAGTTGAAGTCACCATTGTTATAACTTTATTGTGTGCCATAAACTTTAGTGTGTGTTTCTTTATCCAAGCCCGCATTGCTCATAGAGGAGCAAGCGAGACTGGTATACGACTCTTCTACCTATCTCAGTTTCTCTAATAGCAATGAGATAGGTAGAAAAAAATGTTGTCTCTCTGTCTTACTTCGTATTTTTGGTTGTCTCTGGCTAGGTTGTCACTGTCTTACTTGTATTTTAGATACAGAAGTCTGTGGGACTTCTCTAACCGCCACGTTTGACCATGCCAGCTATAAAAATGTAAAATAAGACTTGATACCATGACCTAAGTTGAAAGTTAAATTAAAATTGATTAAAAACGAAGTTATTTTAAGCATTCAAAGATAGTTGTCTATCTCCTTTTAGCAAAACAAAATTTTATATGTAATCTTTATGGTTATACCGTGCAATGACATAACTAAACTATATCGTTCTCTTTGTTTAATTAGGTATTTTAAACGTTCATATGTTGCATACTACTAAAGATTTTGAAAAACCAAGCGTTAAAATTCAGTTAGGTACAAGATTTGTCCCTAACATACATACTAATACAAATGAGTTTATACTTGTAGAAAGAAACAAAAAAATTATACAAAAACCGGAAACTTGAACCCGGGTCCTCTAGATATTCCAATATATAGGAAGTAACCAATTCCGTCACTCCTGTGTTATGTGAGTAACTCAGATTATATGCAACCTATTCGTGTCTATTCTATTTGTATGTTTGTGTATACAGAACACACACAAGTTAACAGTCTCATTGTAATATGTTAAGTGGTATAATATGTGTTAATATAACAAAAGTTATTAAAAGTATAATGTATGAGAGACTTTGACTTATATAAAATGTACAAAAAACCTGAAATAAATGTAAAAAGTTTAGTTTCATAATAAAAATTCGATTTATGAACTTAAAGATATAAAATAATTTGCATTTTTAGCTCACAAAACCATTTTGTGGGCATTTTGAAACAGAAATAAAACTGATTTAAAATTTTGGGACACACATATGTGTAAAACCAAATTCTTCTTTATTTTTAGACACTAATTGTTTTGTTTTCAATTAACGAGTCTAACTTAAACAAAATATTTTATTTTTGATCGAAATAATTGTGTTCATTTGTTGACAAAATGTGTTATTTTGTTAATTATCACAAACAATTAGTCTCTGAGGGAACCTTCCCCTAAAAAATTTGTTGTAAAGAAGAACTAATCGTTTTTTACAATACATGTAAACTGTTGATTAATATATATTGATTTCTGTTTTCCCATGTTTTCGATTTTTTTTAAATGAAGATAAATGGTTTTTTTGTTCAAATTCGTTGATAATAGATTTTTTGTTAATCAAGATTTTAAACTATTTCCGGAACTATTTTTTAAAGATTTCAATCGAAAAAAAAAAGTTTCTGGATATAAATACTCTTTGATGGTATTTTTAAAGCTAATCGATGCTGCGTGCAATGCATATAAAACATAGATTTTACTGCAAAGATTGTTCCTTATATTGCGTTTGAGTCCATTTTTTCGACAGTAAAACCAACTCGAAGGGTGTTTTTCTCGGAGTACCTGCCAAAAACGCCTAACCTAAACACACCTGTTAAAATAAACGCGCATTGGAATCGACGTTCGTAAATTTTAACGGTCGTGTGTACATAATTAATAATTACAATTTATTTATTAAGGTAGTACCAGCATGAAATCACTTTTCGACAGATTTGGCCGAATTTTTTTTCTCGGGTTTATAATAGCTTTATTTATGAATTCCTAAAATTTCATAATTTTTGACCGTTTAGATCGCGAGATATTTAAAGACAAAGTTCGCAATTTTGAGGGTCATGTCCCATTTAAAGCATGTAAAATGTCCGGTCTCTCCAACTATTTTTTATGATATTATTATATATTGAAGAAAAAGTAGAAAAAAATGTTTATACAATACAATTCTAAAAAAAAAATTTAGAAATTAATTTTCACTTTCGAGATATTAATTTTGACGTAAATTGATCGAAATTGGGACGTTGGCATAATTATTTCCCATTTTAAACGGTCAAAATTTCTGAAACTTTGGGAATTAATAGTAAGCATTATTAAATTCTTAAATTTAATTTTTCGTTAAATTCTGTCGAAAAAAAATTTGTACCATATAATTCCAGCAAATACCATGCTGGAACATCGTTAAATAAAAATAAATTCAAACGAACTTGTTTGCCACAAAAATAATTAATTAAGTTTAATGATGATTTAATCTTACATACCTAATTATTTAAAATCCAAAATATCCACAGTAAGTCTTTTAATGAAGACTCGAAATCTTGAAATATTTTTATAAGAACCACTCACAAACATGTATTGACAGAGTGGTGCATAAAGAGTTATACATCTATAAAATACAATTAATTCCTTCATTTTTAGTTGTTGATGTATAATGTGTCCTGGTTCTATTGATTGATTAACTATCTGAATATTATTGGCAGTACATAGTGGGTTTGGTACTGAAGTCATGTGAGTGCGACCCCTGTAGGTCACATGACCAACTTCCCAGAGAAGGAAAAACATTTTTAAAAAAAGTCTTGTTAGTCTTCATAGATTATTCTTCGAACATTTACTGCAGCTTATGCTGGAACGATCATTATCTCCAATGATGTGTTTTATCGACTTTTTTGATTCTGTTTATTTAGTTTTTTTCCAGTTTTTTTATTACCAGTAAAAATGGCTCAAATAATTCTGCTGAAAACTCTTTTAGTTCGTGTAATCGACCAGAAGTTAATGTAATCGGCCCCATTACATTAACTTCCTCTGGGAAGTAAATAATCATTAATAAAACAAATTATTTTAAAACTGTATATTAATTTACGCCTCACCTTGTATATATTTAATTATTCGACAATATTTTTATTAATTTATAAAAATAAAATTTATTTCAAAAAAAGAATAAAATGTTTTATTTAAAAACAAAATGTAGATTTTTTTTTCAAAAAGTATATTATTTTTGGTGTATACTTTTATAGTTAATATTTAGTACGCAGTAAGATTTTTTTTTTTTAAAGGTTACAATCGAGCGTTATCAGCACCTGGATGAAAAAAAAAAGGTGCATCAAAAAAAGTATAAATATATTTGTGTGTATATATTTATTTATTCATGCAGGTATTATCGTATAATAACGTTCATATTTAATATACATACAAAGATTATACCGTGTATCTCAAAAATGTTCAAACGAAAAATTCAAAATCATTTTGGAGCAATCTAAATATCATTATTATACCATCCCTTTAAGATGTAAAGGGTCTTGCAGTAGAAAATGCATAGTTTACAGGATTCTACTTATCACATACGAGTAAATGGGACCAACAACTCGAGCGCTAATAATACAAATCAACTATTCGGTCCATACTTAAAGAGCATGCTTAAATCTCGTGGCCCGGTCAGGAGGGGATAAGTTCAGCATCAATCTGAGGCCAAAATAATCAATCATTCAGTCAGCAGCATTCGATAACGCAATCTATTCACTGAAACTTTCGCACCAACATCACTTTTGAAAAAAAAAATGGCCCAATGACTTCGCCATTCCCAAAATCGCATCAAACTGTCACTCGTTGTGGGTGGAGAGTTTGTTCGACTATTTCTCTTGGGCTTTCAGAGACCCAGATGCGACGATATTGCTTATTCATGTACCCAGACAGATGAAAATGAATAATTTTGTTTGAGAAATCATGAAGGTTCATCAAAAGAATGGCAATATATTTTATTCTGAAGATATTCTATACCATTCCAGATTTGTACTTTCGATTAAAATAAAATTATCAGTTCTTTCCACAAAAATATTAGGTTTTTCGCCCTCTGGGAAGTTAGTCGTATGGACTACAGGGATCGCACTCACACGACTCGATCTCTTGTCGAAAGACCCATTATTTTATGAAGATTATATTCTTGAAACGACGTTATGCCAGTGTTTTAGAAAATACAAACTTTCTTCTTGATTTGATAATAAAAACACTACGTACCATCCGAGGGGGATCATATTAAAGGCTACGGTAGTCTACATGGGGAGAGAGAAAGGTTCCAAAGAGGTTGGAATTGACCCACATAGTTTATGGACGCTTCCTTACATTGTCCCCATTTTAGCAAAGATTGGACCGAAGAACATTACGAAATTAAAACAATACAATGTCTTTAAACGATATCGAATAGTCCCTTAGTTTTTGTGATACTTTGTTTATAATTTTGTGTATTTGTGTTTGTATTTAAACTTTTTTTTTTCAGCTGTTCAATTTTTTGATGTTGACTTATTTAGTGACTCTCACATATACAGTTCACCATATTCTGCCTTAATCCCATGATGTTCCACAGTCATTTCAATTTCTCTTTAAATATTTTTCAAAATATGTTTTATTAATTTTTTTTTTATTTTGTTTTATCTTCATATTAAAACGGTAAATAAAAGTTATAACTTTTTATCTTAAAATGTTAATAAGTTTTTACATTTTAAGTAAAATGTTTAAGGTATTTTGGTAGCACGTTGGCGAGAATTGTGCCCATTCTGGTAACATTTGATCGAATGCCATTTCACATATGCAGTGGTCAGGGGGTCTTTGCTTCTCTTTACCACTATTATATCTTGAAGTCAACCCTTAGCCAATAAAAACTTTTAAAAATAATAAAATTTCACTGTATCAAGAAAAATAGGTTTAAAAGACTTGTTCCATTACAATTGAGTTGAAGCTCTCAAGTGTTAGTAGGGAAGCCGATTGCCGAACATCTTGTAAAGTGTCCAAAATGGCACAATGATTATAAAATGATTTATGGCCCTACTAAAAATAAAGGCCAAATTTTTGCCAAAACATTATGTAGCATATTCCTACATTTGCTACGTTATATATAAACCTTTTCTTTCAGGATTCGATTCCAAGATTTATAAAATCTTGGGCTTGGCAAAGCGAAAGTAGTCATAAACAAGTGAAAACAAACAATTGACTGGGTTAATAGTTGAAATACCATGTATAGACAAGTGTTGATTACGTCACATTAAACATATACATATCACACATACATAACTGATAATACCATATTAATACATGCTATAAAATTTGCATCTAATGTGTGCTATTGTGAGTAAATAGTTATGTTTACAAAAAAATATTTCAAACAAAAGTTGTTTATTTTTTGTTAAGGAACATTTTTAGAGATTTAAACTTTTGTTCTCTCTCTCATATTGCTCATTTACGAACTCGACCTCACTGTTTACGTCCTGAGTGCGCTGTAAAAAATTTCAGCTTGATATCTTTTTTCGTTTTTGGGTTATCGTGTTCACAGATGTAGACTGACGGACTGACGGACGGACGGACAACCGAAAATGGACTAATTAGATGATTCTTTGGACACCTCTACCAAAATTTTTTCGTGGCATCAATATTTTTAAGCGTTACAAACATGGGATTAAACTTAGTATACCGTGTATATTACATATATACATGGTATAAAAAGTAACTCATAGACAAACTTAAGATATTCCACTCGTGTGCCTTGTGTCCTTCCTAATCGAATTTAAGGATGATTAGAGCGTAGATCTGTCACTTTTAACATTAGGCTGTCGTTTAGATAATGCGTTAAAAATATAACCTAATCCACCCTATTTTTCACCTTAACTTAAAATCACCTGAAATTATTCAACTGAAATAAATACCAAGCAAAGAAAAACAGATTATCTAATCTCTTAGTTTTGAAAGGATGTCAAATGTAATATTACATTCAAAAAAACTAAACATTAAAAACATACATCCCTAGCAAATACCAAAACATGTTTTAGGGTATTAAGGGATCAATTTCTATATTTGAGTAACTTATCACCATACACACATGATAGGGGTTGATGAATGATATATTTTGGGTATTTAGAAAATAAAAAAATTAACATTTTGCAAATGTTAAAAGTCTACACATTATATTAACGCAAAAAAAATCACATTTCAATTTACCCTCCAAAAAAATAACAAGAACGAACAACATGCTAACGGCAAAAGGTATCTTAAAAAACTTCAACTCGCTGTTAAAAAATTGTCACAGATGTTATGTCGATAGGTAAAAAAAAAGGTCCGCCAAAAAAACTATTAGCAATGTATTTTTTTAAAAGAAATGTCTAATTTATGATAAAATATGAAATTAGTATCACAGCTGGATTCAAGATGATGCTAAAATTCACTATAATTTTCAATAAAAAACAATATTTTATTTTAAATTCTTGTATTATTTTTAATTCTTAATGTTATATCATAATTTTTGCAAGTCTTCAATTCCAAATTTTGGACATTTTAACATTTTTCGAATGATAATTTAACTAACCATCTTTGGTTCCGAATATTTTAATGAGAGTCTCTCGCTGATTTTCGATTTTTATACCATATAGATAGATATGAAATATATCATGGTATATTAAGTTTAGTCCCATGATTAATCCCCGAACTAAAAAAGGGGGTTTTGTAAGTTTGACCGCTGTGGGTGTGTGTGTGTCTGTCTGTGGCATCGTATATCCAAAACGGATGAACCGATTTTTTGTCTTTTGTTATCATTTGAAAAGTATTTTAACGGATAATAGCATACTTTAGGGTTTCCTACCCGAAAAAACTAAAAAATTGGCGAAAATCGATTCAGTTTGGAAAAGGCATGACATATAAATAATTACTATGGAAATGAATGGTCAAATAAACCTGACTCAATTCATTTCGAAAAGTAAAATGGTAAAATAATTAGGTAATTCAAAACAATAATTCAAAAGAACAAAGTCAACTCAAATATTTCAATTTCAATTAAAATATTTCCAAAAATTTGTCCCAAAAAATGATAGCTCTCTAAGTATCCTTTTCATCTAATCTAATGTCCTTGAGCATCACTTTGATATTGATTTAAGAAGGAGTGTTTTAAGTTTAAAGTGTTTATCTGTGCGTTTGTGTGTTTCTCAGTGGCATCGTAGTCAATAAACGGTCGAACCAACTTGATTGATAATATCTTATAGCCAAATTTACAAAAATCGGTTTACAAGGAATAAATCGCATTTGTCGGCGGTTTTTAAATTTTGTAAAATTTCACTTGTTTGTGAAGTACTTTACAACGGCATTCTAAAAATTTACAAACAATGAATTAATTTCTTTTTAAAATAATATTTAATTTAAAAAATTCTCATTCTACGGCAGCAGTGGTTGGTTCACCAAATCTGTAAATAAAAGCCGTAAGATGTAGTAAGGATTAAATACCGACAGAAGTCCGGTTTGTATGAGTAACTAACTATCTAATTATTTTTTTAAGAAAATAATAATATTTTTTTATATATTTTGTGTTGTGGATGATGTCAGATTTAAAAAAAAAAAAATAACGAATCACTGTGCTTAACGAGGACGTTTTTAACAATGTAAATCTTAACTTGATTAGGGGTGACGGTGATTGACACATTCTGACACCCTTGAACTTCATCATAAAGATTAATAGTATTAAATCATACCTAATACATAATAAATATTATAATTCTGATGACGATGTATCTCGGATTTGAAGATGGTTTACTGCCACAAATAATAAGGTGCTGATAAATTTTATTTTTATTTTTGGAAGAGATTTAGTGTAGAGTCGTAAGATTAATACCTCGAAATCTAGGGTCAGTCAATGAATCTTTATATAAATTGTGCGACTGCATTGTTTAAAAATTACTTAAAGAAGTTAAAAACAAAAATTTGGGCGATTTTGTCCAGGAAGTGGGAGGCACCTAATGCCTCTCACTCCTTTTTCGGGTACGAAAACCAAAAATTGCGCTTGAAACGTTGCTAAGAACACTCTCCGTTAAATTACCTTTCAAACGAAACGAAAAAAGTTAAAATCGGTTCATTCGTTTAGGCGCTACGATGCTACAGACAGACAGACGACAGACACACACACACATAGTGGTCAAACTTATAACACCTCTTTTTTATTTCGGGGGCTAAAAACCTTGAAAATGAAAAATGTTTGAAGTCATTTAGATGAAAATTGACGGAGTTATAATGAAAACAAAGTTCC
The DNA here is from genome assembly GCF_905475395.1 of Chrysoperla carnea. Lineage (NCBI taxonomy): Eukaryota > Metazoa > Arthropoda > Insecta > Neuroptera > Chrysopidae > Chrysoperla > Chrysoperla carnea. Next base: position 3,356,415 of record NC_058338.1, on the reverse strand, counting down.
TCGGAGTTCCTTTTTATGTTTTATTCGGTTCAAAAACTGATGAATTTACCACGAAAATAAAAATGAATGCTTGCCGCTTTAAAATTAACTTGATTTAGGTAAATATGCCTCATAATCGTCGGGAATTCTGAACGAATATTTAGGATTTAATTCTTACCTCCCAATTTTCGCAGACAGAAATCTACATCGGATCAATATTTATAATGTCGTAATTTAGGAAGATCTTAATCACACCTCAATAAAAATTATAAAAATTCCATAAAAATCATAAACTATACGATTCATATTTGATAAAAAGTGTTAAAAATAGTTTTATATATAAGTTCATGCAATAATTATCTATATTTTATCGATTTTACGATTTTATTGACCTTTTTACTATCAATATGTCCCCAATTAAGTCATTTTATTTATTTAGTATTTTGGCACGAGAAATCAATAAGAATTGTATTTTTATGTAAGAATTAATGTAAATACCACTATAATTTAAAAATCTCAAAGAAATAATCTTATTTTTAACAAAAATCTTTAAAAAAAAAATTCTTAATGTTATCATCAAACAAAAAATTAATTTGAATATCCAATAACCTCTAGCTTCAGTATCATGCTTTCCTGGTTAAAAAAATACTTTTATTGATTTCATTGACCTTTCTAATCAATAAAGAGACATTCCCGAATAAGAAACATACCCGAAAAAACTAAAAAATTGGCGATGATCTTCAAAATCAATTCAGTTTAGAAAAGACATGACATATAATTTTAACATTTAAATAATTATTATGGAAATGAATGGTCAAATAAACCTGGCTGAATTCATTTCGAAAAGTGAAATGGTAAAATAATTAGGTAATTCAAAACAATAATTCAAAAGAACAAAGTCAACTCAAATATTTCAATTGTAATTAAAATATTTCCAAAAATTGGTCCCAAAAAATGATAGCTCTTTAAGTCTTTTCATCTCATCTGATGTCCTTGACCGTCACTTTGATAATGATTTAAGAAGGAGTGTTAGAAGTTTAAAGTGTTTATCTGTGCGTTTACGTGTTTCTCAGAGGCATCGTATCCCCGTAACGGTCGAAAGGACTTGATTGAGAACATTTTATAGATAAGTTTCCAAAAATCGGTTTACGAGAATTAAATCGTATTTGTCGGGGGTTTTTTAAATTTTCTAAATTTCACTGGTTGATTAGCTACTGCATTATATAATGATTAAAAAATATAAAGAATATTTAACAAATCTCTCGATGGGTTAAGATCTCAAAATCGAAATTTCTAGCCGTAGTGTCCGTTTGTAGTATGGCTTTGTTTGCAAGTAAAAAGTTTTTCAAACAGAATCTACTTAGATCTTTTACAAAAGAATCTACTAAGTTCTGATATCTTTAAAAACAAATGTTTAAACAATAATTTTACACAACTGACATCGTTTTACGTTACGCTTATAAAACAACGATCAAGCGATACCTACCTACTCAAACAATGTTTGTATAATTTGATTTTATACAAAGATTATCATCATATAAAAACTATATTTTTATCTATGTTAAGAAGACATTTAAATTATTATAAAAAGTATTTAATAATATAAAATCAAGTGATAGTTAACAATCGATTGCTGATATATACAGAGTGGGGTGGTAAGTCGGTGTAAAGTTTGACAAAAGTATTTGTTTTTGTTATTATTAGTTAAAAATTTGGAATATATCTTAGTTTTATTGAATCGAAGACTATCGGAACATGGAGATGGACACACTTAAACCATACGATCCGGTGCCACTACTTCATGAACCATTTGAAGTTGTTTAAGAACATCAGTAGTACTTTGACGTCAATGGGCTTCAGGTCAGAAAGGTCGGCAAAGAAAGCCTAAAATGTGTCGACCTACTCATGGCAAGAGTCGAAGAGTGACAGAAAAGATGGGAAATCGTTTCTTTCTCCTTTCTACTGTGGCATTCATGTCACATTGTCAGCCTCATATTTTCAGCGTGCCTGCTGCTTAGCCATTGTCCTGTAATAACAGCAAAAATTTCGCTATTAGTGTTTCTCAGACCATATATCTGTCTTGTAGTACCGTAAGTGCATTCCTACCCCCTTCTTAAATTGATCGTTCTTAAGATATCCTCATTCAAGAGCAGCTTGTAGTTTGAAAACGAAACTCCCAGGTTCCAATTGATGCTTCTATCTGACAGTTTTGTGCCAATTACAGCAAGTTCGCCGGCTTCACAATTCCCTGAAATGCCGGTTACATTTTCAGCTCCTTTAATTTTAATTACTTTTTGGAGTGTGTAGAAAAGATACAAAGTATTTCTACAGACTCCGCAGGAAAATTGTGAAAAATATAAATTGATTAGTTCACTCAGATATTTAGGGTTTAAATCGATAGAATGAAGAAATAGTAGGTACAAATAAATGACTGATACTTAGAAACTAGTAAATTTTTTAACTGTATATCACTTACGACGCATTCTGTACACGAAGATAGTTGTAGTAGGTAAAACTGCTTGATCTTTCTTTTATATTATTTTTTTATTTATTTTTGCTTAAAGACTGGTTAAAATAAATATAAATGTATATCGTTGCGTTCGTTGGAGTCTTAGAGTTGAAATGCGCTGCTGATGATATGCTTCAATTGTTATTAATGTGATTTAACAACTTAAAAACTTCACTTTTAATACTACAATTATAAATTAATGTATGTACTTTATTATATGCACTTATAAATATATAAGAATATTTTTTATATTATGTATTTTTTACAGTACAGTATGTATTTTTCATAACTGTTCATAGACTTTTATAAAGTAGTACTAAAGTGAGTTTAATTTCATTCAGGAATCTTTCTTTGTTTCTCGATAAAGTAAAGTAAAGATTCGTTAAGTAAGAGAGTCCCAAAACAACAAAATTTTAGTCCGTTAAGTAGTTTTCGAAACAGCATGGACTGTTCCTGGGTACCTTTCCGAGATACGACTCTCGTATAGAAATTTAAGTGATATTTTTAGAACTGCTTGTTTTATTATCCAAATAAACCAATTTTTGTAATTTTTGATTCAAAATTACCTAAAGTCTCTTTATAAAAATCGAAAATAAAATTTTGCTATTGTTTTGATAAAATTTGGTATACATATAAGGTAATTATGATCCAAAAATGCAAAAATCGTGTTCATTGAATGATTGGAAGAATAGTTTCTGAGATATCGCTTGTAATCATCATGAGAGACGACTGTCATATAGAATTTTAAACGATATTCAAGAATTAATTGTTTTATGATCAAATTGAACCTATTTTGCAATATATTAGAAGAAAATTTTGTTTTGGAATTTGATAAAACTTACTGTATAAAGTAGCGATTTTGATCCAAAACATGCAAAAATCATATTCATTTAACGATTTGACAAGCGGTGTTTTAAATATCAACTGAACACCTTAATAAAAAGCGGAGTTCTTGATTGATTTGAATCTCAATCGTTTAATTCTGGTTATCTATGATTTATGAGTCTTAATTACTAACAAATACTAAACATCCAAGTACACATTACAAAAAATTATTATGGACAAAGAACTTACAATCATTATTTGAGATGGGACAACCTACGTAATTTTCTATATACAATTCTAAAAATTACAACCTGCTGATATAGAGTAGGTTCTGTTTATATGCCATTACAGCCTTTAGGCTTTCAGCTACTTACTTTGTTATATTCTAGGGCCTATAAAGTACTATAAGTAAGCTAGTTTTTTTACACTGTTTTAGTATACATAAATTATCATCAGATTTATTTGATTGAAATTACAATAATTTTATATTGATATTATCTCTTGATTTTTTTTAGAAATTTCGCTGAAATCCTTTTCATATACATTTACGAAAGAGAAACGGGAATATAGATGCCAGTTTTTTGCTGCTCCTTCAATTCGAAATAATAACGCAAGTTTATTCTTTATTAGAAACTTGAAAAAGGGTAATAGCCTACCCCTCAAATCTTTGCATTTTAAAGAACATAAAATTCGAAAATGCAACACAGTTCAAGAGGGTAACACACTTCTTGATAATTATTCAAGTTTGTTTTCCCTAAATAATATAAACTTTGATCCTCTATAAGTGATTTTATTTAGGCCATATCGACTTGAAAATGGTTGGTCATTTTGCAAAGTGTCTACTTCATGCACAATAGGACCAATTTCTAAGCAAGAAAGTAATAAAATAGAAACATTATTTAAAAAATATTGGTAAGTTCGCAGTTATTTTCTCATATAAATCGTTACTTAATAAATTCACTTTAAATGTATCTATTAATAAATTGATAGACCGACTCTCAATGAAAAATTACTCAATAATAATAAATATATCGACCCGATTTAGAGCACTTATTCACTCTGACTCTCACACACAATTTAATAAAAAAAAACTTACTTACTTAGCAAAAAAAACTGAGAAAAAAAACCAACTTAAATAACATTGAAAATCAATTTATAATAAATGAAACAGTGGCGGATTTGTTACTCGCGAAGTCTAACTATGTTCCATTATGTGAGAAAAGTCGGAGGTTTGTTGGATACATTCGAACAATCTCACAGTAACTGACTGAATATTGATGTATATAGAAGGAAATGAAATTTCAAGTAAGGACTTTGGTGAATCTGGCCTGTAAACTTGACAAAGCTTTCTAATAACGTCATCTTTGATTTTTGGAATTTATAAGAATATTTGATCGTTCCGATTAGAAACAAGGGTATGAAACTGCAATCTATGCTGTGTTTGGGATTTATTTTTCTAACTTTACTTGATTTCTTCGGCCTTGATGAAATGTTTTCCAATAAATTGCTCACAGGCATCAGACAGAGGAGCGTTACGAAATTCCATGTATTGTGGTTGTAGATTTCTAGGGTTACTTGAAATGCTTTTTTTAACCCATGACTAAGAAAGAGGAGTGTTATAAGATTAACATGTCTGTGTGTCTGCCTGTGGCATCGTAGCTCTTTAACGAAATAATCTATTTCTTGAAACATACCTATGAACACTCTCAATCAAATTACCTTTGAAACGAAACAAACACCAAAATTGGTTCTTCCGTTTAGGAGCTACGATGTCGCAAACAAATCAATTAGACCTGAGTTTATGTCGAGGGTTTCTTAAATTTTTTTTTCATTTTTAAAATATACTCAGCCTGTTTTAAATATTGGAAGAAATTATATCAGACAGTAAAATATAACGGATTTTCTTGGAAGGGGATCAAATTGGCGCAGTTCATTGATTTCCGGGAATTTTTCGGGATGATGATTGGAAATTGGATTGTGGAGGTGCCTACTTTCTTTATGAACAGCTTCAGTCGGGTATGGTAGGGGAACTTTCGAAATCGTGCGAAGACAACGAAAGTGCAACCCAGTTCGAGCAAATTGGGCTACGTGAGTACGAGCCGGATACATGACTTGTAAATTTGATGTTTTAGACGTTCCAACTAACTCCTAGTTGATAAGTGGGTACAACCCAGCAAAGGATGTATTTCTAAGGGCAAAACGTCTCAACACTCAGGTGTTTTCAAGTGTAGAAGGCTTTAAACTTAAATTGAAAATCAATTTATAATAATCATTATTGAAAACAGTAGCACAAAGTTAGATTATCGTGTTACACATATAATAAAACTGTTTTAATAAATAGATATAAGTAGATAACATTACAGAAGAACTACAACAGCTCTTTCTTGTAAAACTAACTCTTCATCTGGTGGATGGTTTGATGGTTCTTTGTCTCAATTGATTATATTGTTCCGGAAATTCAAAATATAATAAGTAATAATATAAAAAAGAAAACAATATATTTATATATATATATAAGAAGCTTTTATGGTTCTGGGTGGTATTTTATTGAAAAAAATATAAATAAAAGTGTATGTATTATGATTTTTATTATGTTTAATGCTGAATCATTTATAAAATAAAGTTTTTAATTCATTTTATTATCAATCAATAACGAAATATATTTACTGTATGGTCCACGAAAAAGCCCATTTTATTGATAGCTTCACCAAGATCTGTTTTCTTTTAATGTAAAATCGATTTTTATTTCGTAAAATACATGCACTAAAATTTTTATGAGTAGTTAGTACAACATCGCCAAGAGTAAGATATATCTTTGAATTTTATAAAAAATTGTAGAGAATTAAAAAAAATCCTTTTTCCTTTTTCGCAATTACCAGGCCCCTAAAAACAAAAACTTGATTATTTCCAGTATCATAGAAAAATGGAATAAAATAGAGAAGCTGCCAGTTTTTTTAAATTTTATTTTTTTCGAAAGTTTACTAAAGATTAAAAACTTGTTTAAATTGATTTTTCATGTTATTTTATATTTGAAAATGGTTTTTTTAAACTAAGAAATTATAAAATGCCATGAATAATGATAAAAAGTTTGTCTCACGGCTGGCTTTCACTGTAGTCGAACGTAAGTTTCCATAGAAACAAGCCGTAATGTGAATTTAGCGTGATTCCAATTGACTCACAGCTTCTACGGGTTTTATAACTATTTTTTATTAACTAATTAATAAAAATATGGAATTATTAATTTTTAAGTACTAATTATTAATACTTAAATAAACTTAAGATGAATTCTTTCTTTTATATATTGGCACAAAAAAATCAAGGTTAGAAAGAAAAAAGTGTTCCATCTTTGAAAATTTCCAGAGCTGTTTATTTGGTTGTAAAAACTTCGTATCAAAAAATCGACCTCTCGGAGACGAGTCTAATTCCCCATTTTGGATATAAGTTGGGAGTTTTAACCAGTTTATTACAAATTACAAACAAACTATGCATCAAACAAAAAAAAAACAAGTTTCACTAAAAGTTCTACCTAATTTAATTGGTCACACTTTTGTTTCTTTTTCGACTTTCGAACTTCTAATCTGACCGAGATATAACAAAGTGCTATATGCTCATGATAGAAGGACCACAATATACTGACCATTAATGAGATTAATCCCTACGAAGGGTAATGCTACGGAATTCTACCCGACAAAGATGCTCGGCATATAAATAGAATTTAAAGATCAACATATATTCTTTTCTGGGGTAGTTTGAGAAAACAATTCGTGTTCTGTTTCACTAGGATCTTTTACCTCGATGTTAAAAGTGTGAGCCAAATTGTATTTCCTACCAATAATCAACACTAAAAAACTCATAGGTACTTACATATAGAACACCACAGAATCAAACCATTTTTTAACAGTTTTACATTTTTATACTTTTTCATAATATTTCTTTATTATTGTAAATATAAAACTTATAGTTAAGTTAATGTTCAGCTAAGTTAGCTTACTTATATAAAAATAAATATATAAACTGTAATAATAATAATAAAATGATCAAGTTAAGTTAACTTGTTTTATTATTAAGCATCAAGTCTTGGTTGTCAATCAAAATAAATACTACAGTTTACATTTAATAATATTTTTATTTTTTATTATTAAAAATGAATTTATAATAAAATTATATAAATAACAATTAAATTAAATATTATACATTTTTTTAAAAATATTTTATGGTTTTTAATATACTGTGTTTATAAAAAGTACCAAACTCTTGGATCTTTGAAAGATGAGAAATCCATCCGAGGTATGCTTAGGGTAGCGGGTTCGATTCCCGCCTTTGCAACAAACTTAGTGTAGTGCATGGTATATGTATGAAGGTATATGCAGTCAGCCTCTGAAAATGAGGAGCTGATAAATGAAATTATCAGCGGAATGGTGGTAAAACACATATATGGTATCACAATGGGCTCTTTAGCCTAAGTGTATCCTTCGTGGGCAGCCAATATAACGTTATCTAACCTAACCTGGGTCCTCACGGGTAAACAGTGACGTTTGCGAAAAAATGTTAAAATGTTTTAAACAAAAGTTGTTTATTTTATAAGGAACATTTTTTACATTTAAACTTTTGTTCTATCTCTAATGGTTTACAAAATGGGTCCTACGGATCCTGGCCCCGCTTGATCTGTTGCTCATTTACGATCTAGAATTCATTTTTTACGTCCGGAGCACGGTATAAAAATTTCAACTTGATATATTTTTTTGTTTTTTGAGTTATCGTGTTCACAGACTGACAGACAGACAACAAGAAATGAAGTCTTTAGATGATTTTATGGACACCTATTCCAAAATTTTGTTCTTAGCATCAATTTAGTTACAAACTTGGAACTAAACTTAGTATACCTTGATATTAATTGCATATATATACAGGAAATGAAAATATTCCAAACAAAAGTCAAAAGTCTTTTGATATGGAATAACTTTCTGAGAACCACGTATTTTCTTTCGGTTAAATTTTCCCAAAAAGTGAATTCTGATAACCTTAATCACAAAATTCTAAAAAAAACCGTTTTTTTGAGGTACTGGAATTATGATCATATTCTTACTTCCATGGTTCTTTCCTTTTATATTCACACTTCCATGGTTTCTTCTCTTCCTTTTTACATTCTTAGTTTTATAATTTGACCTGTTTGAGTATAAACAATGAGGAACCACAAATATAATTTTATTTTAAATTCTTTTAATTTCTTAGAAATAAAGCCCAAAAATATCACATTATAATATTATTTCAATTATATCCATATTATTTACCTTTTTATAGAGACTTTTATTAATTTATTTACATTTTTTGACATAAATATTTCTCTCATAGTAATTAAAAATAATTTATTAAATTCTTATTAGTAAAGAATTAATTTTATTTATTTAAAAAAAAAATAAATGTAATAAAAAAAAAAGATATAATTTTTTTAAATTTAGTCAAGATGGTTATTTTAGACCGTGAGCATATAATGAAATAAAATATCCATCATTTCTTTTTGTAAACCATTCTTTACACCAAACTTTGCGTTTTCGCTTACCAAAACAGGTGTACGGTTACATGTGTGTCCGAGCTTGGAAAAAATGTACAACATATTTTGAAAGTTTTTGATAATTTTCGCTTGGAATGAATGAAAACAAATTTAAGAAAAAGCAATGACATAGAAAAAAAAAACAAGGGTCTCCATCCGTATAAGAAACTTACGACCAGGTGAGATTTAGGGTTTAAATTATTTTTATCGTATTTTCAACTTTGATGATGAATTTTGTCGATATCTGGCTTGGTTTTCGAAATATCGAATGCTGAATAATTAAATACAGTCAAACCTGAGAAAGTGAGAACTGGAGTGAGAAAACTGTATGAGCGAGAGTAATAGCCAGGACCCGTCATTTTAAGCTCCCAAAACCTCTATTAGCGAAAAACAGAAACTTCTGTAAGAGAGAGTCGTTTTTCCCTCATGGACCTCCGTAAGTGACACTGCTACTTATCTATGCCTCTATAAGCGACAGTCGAGCTTTATTTATTTATATTATTTAGGAGGAACTATATTGTTATTGCTGCATACCTCTATAAGAGAGAAACGCTACTCATGTACCTGAATTAGCGAGAAACTCGGGTTAGTGAGAAACCTCTATAAGCGAGAATGAGATTGTGCTCCCTTGAACTCTCGCTTATCCAGGTTTGACTGCAATTAATTTTATTTTTGCTTTATTATGAGCGCATGGTCTATTTCTCTGTCTGTACAAATGAACACAGGAATTTTTTAAAACATTAAAATTATTACAATCTACAAAAAATTAAATTAAATTAAATTAAAATTAAATGAATATTAATTTTTTTATATTAAATTTATCATGATGGAGTTGTTTTTTTGGTACCTGTTACACGCAATGTTTTTTTTTTAAAGTTTCTTACTCGGGAAATGGATGATAGCAATTTTTAAAAAACTGTATTAATTAATTTTTTTCACAAAAACTTTATTATCGATGAAATCGTCTTCTTGCTTCCCTATGCAATTTTTAATATGTTTCGTTATTTGCCTAAGTGTTTTTTTTTCGGTAAAATCTTATATAATCTAGTCTAGAAAAATCTCGGGCCACGGTATTCGTGTTTAAGCTCCACCATAAACCGCTTGACCAATTATAATGAAAATTTTTAATGTACATTCCGGAGGTTATGATCGTAAAGCATTTTTCACCCTCCTATCCCCCTTCTGTGGCGAAAAACGGAATGAATATCCAAAATTCTCTGCAGTCTGTGATCTATGAATTGTAGAATAAAGACCAAAGATCTAGACCAAAAAAATTTCGATCTTTAGTGGTCATTCGAAGTGTTCTGTATATAGAGGTGATTTGATGGCTTAAAACGAATTAATTTTTTTAAGGAGTTTGGTTAGGTGGCAGGAAGTAATTATTTATACATTTTTATTAATGTCATTTTGTACACTAATTTATAAATACAATCCAATATTCAAAAATAATTAATATAAATATATTTTTTAATTAATAAAATTATGAGAGAGAGAACCTGATATTTATTAATTACCCATATTTGTGAACTCTCCATATTATTACAAGTATTTTGGAACTGTTCATGTTTCCTTCCCTTGTGCGTGGTCATTAATTTTTTGTTCGTTATCAATGGCTAAAGAATTAAAAAAAAAAAAGCATAGGACCAGATTTTTATACCATGTATATATGAAATATACATAGTATATTAAGTTTAGTCCCAAGTTTATAACGCCTAAAAATAATGATGCTAGGAAAAAAATTTTGTCATAGGTGTTCATAAAATCACCTAATTAGTCCATTTCCGGTTGTCCGTCCGTCCGTCCGTCTGTGGACACGATAACTCAAAAACGAAAAAAGATATCGAGCTGAAATTTTTACAGCGTACTCAGGACGTAAAAAGTGAGGTCAAGGTCGTAAATGAGCATCATAGGTCAATTGGGTCTTGGGTCCGTAGGACCCATCTTGTAAACCGTTAGAGATAGAACAAAAGTTTAAATGTAAGTAAATGTTCCTTATCAAAAATTAAACAACTTTTGTTTGAAACATTTTTTCGTAAACATCACTGTTTACCCGTAAGGGCGCCAATTAGGCGAAAATTTTATCGTAGGTACTATACTTGAATATCAGTTATGTATGTGTCACATGTTTGTATGTGTTATGTGATAAAGAAATCAACACTGACTATGCATGGTATTTCAACAATTAACTCAGTCAATTGTTTGTTTTCACTTGTTTTTGTATGGAATGAATTAAAAAAACAATGAAAAACAGTTTACTAAAATAATTTCATACATTGTAGTAAAGAAGTTAAGAAGAATAAAAGTAAATAACAAATATGTAATATAAAAGATTGCACTGCATTAACTTGGCTCTACAGTGACTGAGTAACTGGCTTGATTCTCCTATAGCATACCTACTATAAGCTCTTAGTGCTCAATACTGTTAGCCTATAGCCTATAAAGTAAGTACAGTACGTACCTATGTACTCTTACTATGCACTTGATTATTCATTATACAGTCGTTTTGTTATTCATGCATGAAATACCTAACGTTGTTTTTGTTGTTGTTGTTGTTATTGCTTGTTGTTTCTTCAATTGAATTTATACAATAACATTACAGGGTGTTACAGAAACAGCGATCAACATTTCTGAAATGATTTCTATCGACATGATTGTTTATTTATAAATACTTCGTTTTGTTTGCAAAGTTACTTTCTATAGAAAAAAAACGCGAACGAAACATGATGAAAAACCGATTTCCAAACAGTATTACTTCGATCTAAATCTTCGAACTTCGATCTTAATTAGAAAACTCGAACCCCTTTTATTCCACACTCAAACGATACAATTTATGTATCAGTTTAATGAATGGTTAGCTATAAAACAAACTGTTAGCCATTATATATTAAAATGGTCCAACCTGTGAATATATGTTAAGGTATACTAATTTTAGTCCCAAGTTTGTAACACAAACTTGGGACTAAAATTGCCCAAACAATATTTCCAGTACACTCAGTAAAATGTTATTACAGAACATTTAAACTGAAGAACATACCTTACTAAGACCAATAATATTGTTGATAGTTTTTACTGTTTAAAGTGCGAAGTACACTTTGGTTTAAAACAAAATGAACTACCTTGAAACAAATAGTGTCTATCATTTACTCTTTAATTATGAGTAACTTGCTTTACGATTTGGTTTTCATTAAATAAAGCATACGAGATAAAACTCTTAATAAATCGTGTTTTTTTTGAGATTTGACAGCAGACAGTTCGCTAGCTATCACTAATGTGCTTAATTCAGGGACCAGGACTCCACTTTCTTGAAACCTATTAGAGCTAGGTTAATTTTGATCACAAAATTAAAAATTAGGATCCATTTAGTAGAATTACATACTTGGTTTATAAAAATTGGATAAAATTTGGACGGGATAGAGCAAAATTAAATTTTTTGGATTCTGATGACGTCATCAAGTTAAAAAATTCGATTTTTTTGATAACACAACCAAATTTGATCCGATCTTCTTGGAATTTTTTTTGAAACCCACTAATTTTGGGTCATTCTTATCAACTGTGACGTTAGTTTTTTGCTAGCTGTCACTGATGTACTAAAGTTCGGTACCAGGGCTCCACATTCTTGAAAACTATTTGAGCTAGGTTAATTTTGATCACAAATTTGAAAAGTATGACCCAAATTTAGTAGAATTACATACTTTGTTTATCAAAATTGGATAAAATTTGGATGTGATACAGCAAAATTAAATTTTTTGGATTCTGATGACGTCATAAAGTTAAAAAATTCTATTTTTTTGATAAAACAGCCAAATTTGATCCGATCTAATTGGAATGTTTTTTGTAACCCACTATTTTTGGGTCATTCTCTTCAGCTGTTATGTCAGTTTTTTATCCTGGTCACTTTCGGGACCAGGATATGACCTAATTTTAATAGGATTACATACTTGTCTTCAATATTTCTGATCCATTATGTACTAAATACGCACTTGAATGAGACTTAAGACTAAGTTGTTGTTTAATTTTATGTAATGTAAGTTTCTTTAGTTAATTTCATACACATAATTTTTATTTTTAAAAGTTTTCAAAAATAATAAATATTTAAGTATTATAACAATTTACAATTAATTTTTATTATATATTTATTATTTTAAAATTATATTTTTGTATATTCTTATTATTATTATTATTATTATTATTATATTTTATGTTTAATTTTACACGTCTGATTCTAAAATAATTGTTTAAACTACTTACATTAGTATTAGGTATATGCAGCGTTGGACTAAGTCTTGACGGGGCCTGAGGCTTGAAGGCATGGAAAAAAAAGATATATTTTAGCATCCACAATATGAATGTGGTTGATGTTTTGGCGCACACAATGTGCCAAAATATCGGCCAGACAGTCAAATGTCATTTTGGATTGCAATTATCTCAATTTAGGCTTGGTAAATGGTTTTTAAATTTTAACACTGCATGCATTAGTTTTTCTAACAATTAAAGGCATGGACCAGCTACGAAGCAGGGCGAATCGCCAAAAGCCTGTTGGGTGAAGGAAACTCGCTCGGTAACAGAGCCGAGGAGATCTTGAAACCAAACAGAGCTGATATTAGAGTCATCGTAGAGTTACTCACAGGGCATGATAACCTGAACAAGTTCCAACATCAGATTGGAAAAAGACAATCTCCCGCCTGTGACAGATGCGGAGAAAATTCAGAAGAAACATCGATTCACTTTCTCTGTTACTGTCCGGCGCTCATACAGCAGCGAAGGAAATGGTTTGGTCCGGCCATAGTCGAACCAGAAGAAATTAGGAAACTCAGCGCTAGGCAAATCCTGGGTTTCAGTACATCAGTTGGTTATAATAGCCACTGAAAAGTATAGCGGGGATAGAGTACAATGGTCTATTTGGCTAGGAGTTCTGAACCATTGCTTCGAGGCGATCCTCCAGCATGGCTCGCTAACCTCCATACCCATACCCATACCCCATGCTTGCATGACTCAACTACCTTAAGTCCAGTTATTTGGACGTTATTAAGTTGCTTATAATACTTGCAGGGTTCTTATAATACTTTAAGTGAAGGCCTTCGCTTTACACAGGTAAAAAAAAACACCAGCAGAGATATTTTACTACTTAGCTTAGGCAGGTAGTTATATATCGTGCTTACTGTTTAAAATGCTTCAGGATATATTAAAATTTTTGAATGAAACGCAGTAATAACTTTTTTTTGAATAATTTTTATTCCATTCATAAAATCTAATTTAATTAAGAAATAACTAAAAATTATTCCAAATGAATTCTACTGTGTTATCAAAGTATTATAATTATGAAAAATTTAAATAAAAATTTGTTTAATTAAGTAAAATGGACTTGATTATTTTTAACGAAGGCCAAATTATAATTAAAAGATATCATAAAAATACTATAATTCAAATTGAATAATATTTTACATATAAAATTATAAAATTTTTCTATGAAATTATTGAAAATTGTAAGATGACATTGCAATATTTTGGTAACAATTTAAAATTAAGATGTTATATAGAGTGTTTATTGAAAGTTTCTCCAAGATAAATTTTTTTAAAGATTTCTGTAAAAATTTAAAATAGTAAATGTCAAACAATTCATGTCCATCTTTTCTGATAAACTGTGCATATATTTTAGCCTTGTAAAACCATTCCTGCGAGTGTTATGGATAGAGGGTAAGTGAAATCAAGAGAGGTAGATGTTATAAAGCGCGTGGTTTTTACTTTTTAAGCCCAGTAAAGCGATCGGATATCACGCTAGTATATTATAAATGTGAAAGTAAGGTTGTTGTTTTGCTTGTTTGATATGCTTTTACGCAAAAAATACTGAATGGATTCGAATGAAACTCTACAATCATGTAGCCCAAACATGAGAATAATTTATGAGCTATAATTTACAAAGCTATAGTTATTAAATTAAATTTAATCTGACATTTCACTGTTCAATCTATGATCATCATTTTGAACCATTACTTAAAGATTTCTGTAAAAATGATAAACGAAATTAAATAAATAACGTGAGTTATGACGACATTCTTTTACTGAAAAATTTCAAATGAAGGCCTTATAACCCTCCGAGCTTTATTTATCTCAGTACTTTAAAACTGAATCATAAAATAATGCTTCGAAACAGTCCCAATTCTTTGAATTGATTTACAATTTTGGCCTCAGATGTAGGATTTAAATTTAAACCCTTTTTTTGTGAAATAATTTTAATTGAATTAATTTAAATTTCTGTTAAAATAAAGTTACGTAGGTAATATTTCGATTTAAATTTAAAATAGTAATTTAAAATCATAATCATTTTTATTTTAAAAATTAGTTATATTGTTCCAACATCCCAAAAACATAATATAGCAGTATCAAAAATAAAATGAATAATTAATTAGAAATAAAGTTGTTAAGAAATAATAGATTGAAATACTATTAAAAATCATTTATCACAAACATATCGATACACCGGATCAATAAATTTCACATTAAAAAAAAAAAGTGAAGTTTTATTAATTAAAAATGAAAAAAAAAAGATGGTTGCTATGAATTCTACACTCTATAAATTTTTTTGGCTAATCAAAATATTCAGAAAGTTTGAATGTTTGGTAGAATTTACTCACTCTCAGAATTTCATAGGCAACTTATCATGAAAACTATCGCCCTATTAGCTCAGTTGGTTAAGGCGTATCCAATTCCGTCCGCGGTATGCTTAGGTTAGCGGGTTCGATTCCTGCCGTCGCAACAAAATTAATTTTATTAATAGTTGTGATGAGCTGGAGTAGTACATGGTATATGCATGATGGAGGTGCACTCAGCTTCTGAAATTGAGGAGCTGATAAATGAAATTATCAGCGGAAAGGTGATAAAGGACATATATGGTATCACAATAGGCTTTATAGCCTAAGTGTGTCCTTCTTAGGCAGCCAATATAACCTAACCTAACCAAATCATGAAAACTCCTAGACTTTCTTTTTCCATACCCAGTAGAGAAGTATTTGCCTAAAATTGCTATAAATACAATTAGAAAAGATAAATTTAATCATTGTAGTTTTCCAGCGAAGTAGAAAATGGGCTTGGAAGTGCAAAACTTGTGTAGGGTCTTACATAAACTTTATTCCATTCACCTTTTTTAACTATCCAGAAGGTTTTGCAAATACAGTTGGGTTTTAGTAATCTCGACCGTCGGTAATTCAACCCTTCCAGAATTTTCGTCTCTTCAAATAACGTTTTTCAGTTCTATACATGCTAGAAAGATGAGACCACAGAAAAAAACAAGCGTAGGAAACTGTGTCGATAAGACGGACGAAAAGTGTCTAGATTACTTATGTTCTACTTTTTTTAATATGATTCATTCTTTTCTATCATCTTCGAAAGCAAATGAACAAAAGGAGCACTTAGACATACGGTCTGTTTGTTTCATGACCGAGATTTTATTTTATTGCCAACCAAGGCTTGAAGAGTTAATTAATTAATATTCGAAAAACTTAAAATTTCGAAAATTCATTTTATTTGAAGTTAGAATCGATCACTACAACAACACACTTATTACATAGGTTAAATTTCGATAAGTTAGAAAGGTCTAGCTTCATTGACTTAATAAAATACTTTTTTATTTAAAAAATTTAATTTTTTCTAAACAATTTATAGCGGTTAGCTTTCATTCACAAAAAAAAAGAAAATAAATAATATTATAATAATCAATTTTAATTATTAGGTATATTGATCTAGTCTGATTTTTATTATCGCATTTTAATAGATACGTTTTTAATGTATTATAAAATCAATGATGTTTCATTATTATCTTCTTAATAACCGAATCAATTGAATTGATTTTTTTATTAAAGGATATTGCATATTAAAAACACTAAACAAAAAATTAGAATTTTTATTTCAAGGTTTTTTTAAGGGAAATCTTTTTTTTTTTTTTTTTTTTTTAATGTCAAATTCAACAAATTTTTTAGTTTTATTGCTATAAAATTGTTATATAATTGATTTCGGATCAATAAAAAAAAAGAAGCTGTATATTTGTTTATTTGTTTATAGCAAATCGGTGGGAAAATTATAAATATTAGAGCTCTTAGAATCAATACAGGAAATATAGAAGCTCGTTACTCGTTACGTTACTATTTTCTAGTTGTTCCGTGTACTGAACCCTAAAATTGCACTTGAAACATAGTAAAGAACACTCCTCATTAAATTACGTTTCCTAAAAAAAAAAATTTGTGTCGGTTCATGGGTTTAGGCATTACGACGCCACAGACAGACACACAGATACACAGACAGACATAGTAGACATAGCGTTCAAACTTATAACATTCGTTTTTTTGGTTCGGTGGTTAAAAACAAAGATAAGATTTACTAACCATTTAGAAACACATCCAAAAATGCAAAAAAAGCAAACAGAGTCATTTCATAACATTCGGTCGAGCCGTTTCGAGTCAGGCGAGCTTTTTTTTAAAATTTTATCCTGATCGATATCGTGCGAACTAAAAATGATATCGACTTCGTTTAGGTGCCGCTCAAAGCGTGGTAACGGCAATATGATCCGAAAAGAATTTCATAACATTCGATCAAGTCGTTTCGAGTTAGTCGAGCTTTAATTTTTTAAAATTTTTTATAACTTATTTATTTCGACCTCAAGGGTCGCACCAGACTCTATCCACGGCTTGTTTATTTTAGTATTGGAATAATGTGCCTTTAAGGGCGCTTGATCCTTCCGATAACGTTCCGATCAGTGTCCCGATTCACAATTCGCACTAGAGAATGGTCTTTAATCGCAATACACAGCAAAATCAAAACACATCGGCTAATAATAAACACACATAATAAATATTATAAAATCAATTGAAATTAATCGATATAATTTTTAACTATAATTCATTGATTATATATTACTTTATTAAAGAACATAAAATAATTAATACATCATTTAAACTTCATTGATTTGTTCAAAACAATTGAGTGTTTCAATTAGATATGGACAAGGTATATTTACATAATCAATAAGTTAAATTGAAATTGGATCGATTAGTATTTCTTGTAGTTGTATAGTTAGTGTTCAATAAATGCTAGTTAAATAGTTTGACAGAACTTAATCAATATTATTACGTATTCTTATTTACTGACAAAACGATTATAAATACAAATACAAATTTAAAAGAAAAAAACAACTTCAAAAACGTGGGTTAAGTTAACTGAGCTGAAGTAATAGATCGGATGATTTAAGGTGATTGTTTCCCTACAGTTTTGGTTTATTGCACGGTACATACATATAAAACAAATACATGCTTTGTAGTCAAATAATGTATTCTTTTTAGCTTTATAATAACACGCAACTATAAAAATATGTAATATATTGTGTGCAAGTGCTGCTTATAAATTTGATAATATAGATATCGCTCTTCAATCATCAATACTCTAAGTATAGTCGTATGTTCATCAAACGATGGATCTTCAAGGATCTTATATCATCGACAACCTTATATTTATAAACGGTATTATTATAAACTACAAGATTGTCTAAATATTTTTCAGCCAACTTTGAACGATAAAATAATAATAAAACGCCCGATGTCCTAGGTATCTTTTGTGAATTTTGGAAGCTTTATTATTCAAAAAATGTATTTATTAAGTTTAAGTGAAATTTTTATTATATTATCCATTGAAGAAGGTTAAATTTGCAATAATTTGAAATCAAGCCGGTCTTCATAGGGCTGATAGTTTTAGAGACACAGCTTTTCAAAATTTATCTATTTTGTCAAGGTATTCGATTTTTCGTAAACTTTCGCCTTGTAAAACGATAAAGATAGAAAAAAAAGTCTAAATGTACAAAATATTCCTTATAAAAAAATAAACAACTTTTGTTTTTAACATTTTTTCGTAAATATCACTGTTTACCCGTGGAGGCGAAAATTAGGATCAAGCTTTTGTGTGAAAACAAATAATTGATAGATCCGAACCCAAGATGCAATTGACCTATCTTGCTCATTTAAGAACTCGACATCAATTTTAACATCCTAAGCACGCTTTAAGCTTAATATCTCCTTTCCCTTTTAAGTTATCATGTTGACAGATAACCGGAAATGGACTAATTAGGTGATTTTATAAAGACCTATAGCAAAATTTGGTTCGTATCATTGATATTTTTTCGTATTACGAACTTGGGACTAAACTTAATATACCTTGATATATTTTATGTATACCGACATGGTATAAAAATGAAATCGAAATATGTAGTCTGAAAACCTTTGAATAAGATGGTTCGGTTATCTTTACAGACCTAAATAAATTTGATAATTATTTTTTTCTCTTGTATATTTAAAACCGTGAGTAAATTTGTATCAGATTTCAAGAGATGAAGAAATAGTAAATATTTTCTGATGATGGTATTTAACATAAATTAATAAATTATTCATTTTAAAAAAAAGATAAAAAAAATAAATTTAGTTTAAAATAATTAAAATAATTTGGTTAAAAACATATGAATAAATTTGTTTAAAATTCGAAATTAATTTTTAAAACGTCGGTGATTTTAATTTTATTTAATTTGATCAGTATTAAATTATATTGATAAACATTCTAAATCTGTCTTTGATGAAATAAGTCATTATTACTTTTGTTTGGTGAAATCGCCCGGTTTAAAATCGGAAAGGAGGTAAACACTGAATTAAGCCATTAACCGATGATTCACAGAAGGGTTGTAAGTGATTTTTTCGTGCGAATGTTACAGAAAAATTGAAGAAAAAGAATTCCTTGGCTGACACCGACTTCAAAAATAACAATAATTGGAACTATATTATTTTATCGTTACTTTTTTTTACTTTTTAGTGCATATTAATTTTTTTTGGAACCTGATTTCTAGAAGTAAAAATGAAATAGTTTGATATTTTGATTTTTAGAGTACCCGACTCCACTAACTAATGGTTAAAGTAAAAAATTAAAATTAAAATAAAAAAACAGGTTGATTTCAAGGTAAAAGCCATACATTTCAAATTCAATACCGTAACTTACTTTTCTATATATCTCATTTAATTCTTTCGTCTTCTTCTTTACTTCTTCAATCTGTACTAGGTAGGTACTAGATAGGTACTTTATAGCTTTTAGTTTCATTAATCTTAAAACAAAAAATGTAAATAAATAAATTTAATATAACTTGTTTATAATAATTTAATGAATAAATACAGAATGATCTATGAATGTTTGATCATTATTTTTATACAAAAAACAAGTGAAAACAAACAATTGACTGAATTAATTGTTGAAATACCATGCATAGTCAGTGTTGATTTCTTTATCACATAACACATACATACATGTGACACATATACATAACTGATATTCAAGTATGGTACATACTATAAAATTTCCGCCTAATTGGCGCCCTCACGGGTAAACAGTGATGTGTACGAAAAAATATTTCAAGCAAAAGTTGTTTTTTTTTTGATAAGGAACATGTTTTACATTTAAACTTTTGTTGTATCTCTAACGGTTTACAAGATGGATCCTACGGACCCAAGACCCAATTGACCTATGATGCTCATTTACGAACTTGACCTCACTTTTTACGTCCTGGGTACGCTGTGAAAATTTCAGCTCGATATCTTTTTTCGTTTTTGAGTTATCGTGTCCACAGACGGACGAACGGACGGACGAACAACCGGAAATGGACTATTTAGGTGATTTTATGAACACCTATAGCAAAATTTTGTGCATGGCATCAATATTTTTAAGTGTTATAAACTTGGGACTAAACTTAGTATACCTTGCATATTAAGAAAGGATTTTGTGCATTTACATTTAGTACGTGATAGTGAACTTATTTAAATAAAAAAATAACTCCTGTAATCTAGTGCAATATGAAAAAGAGTAACTAGCCTCTATAACTTGTATTAGATGTGAAAAATCAGTTTCAGTTATAGTATTTTGAAAGTTATTTTTCTTACCATGCTGTAAACTTGCAAATTACATCATACATCATAAAGTAGCCATATAACCCTTCTTCATTATGTCCACCTTCCTTCAGTTACCAATCTACATACATATACGAAATAATGTTTTGTAAATCAAATGTTTTGTAAACGAATGATGACGAATATAAATGTTATTTATTTTTGTGTTGTATGTGAATAATATAAAAAAAATCACAACAAACTAACTAACGCTGCACTGTGCAGAATGTGTGAAAAAAAATTAAATGTTCTTAGAACTGATATTTTATGTAAATTGAAAACGATTTATTTATGGGATGATATAAATAAATATATTACATTATATTATATTATTATATGTTATATTATATGCATTTATTATATTATGTATTACTAGCTGTGAACTACCCGCTTTGCTGGGCAACATCCCCACTTGCACCCCTCCCTCCACATTTCCTTGCGTTGGATAACAGTTTTGTAATGTACACGTCATGCTCTTTTATTTGATACCCCACTTAGGTATATTTGTAAATATTCGATAATTCCTTCCCACTTTCTCGTTACACGTTTCTACCCTCCGAAGGTTAAAAGTAGATAAAAACAATAGATCTTTGAAGCTGGTTGTATATCGTGTCAATATTTGAGCTTAATCGATGCACAACTTTTTTAGTTTTTGAAGCATATCCCTTTCAACCCCTATTTCAACCCCTTACTCTACTATAATATGGATGTATTATACATAAAAACCTTCCTCTTGAATCACTCTATCTATTGAAAAAAACCGCATCAAAATCCGTTGCGTAGTTTCAAAGATTTAAGCGTACATAGGGACATAGGGACAGAAAAAGCGACTTTGTTTTATAATATGTAGTGATTAGTTTATATATAGGCTGTCCTGTTGTCCTTCACAATATTATTTTGTCACACTTCTTTGATG
Organism: Chrysoperla carnea; assembly: GCF_905475395.1. Lineage (NCBI taxonomy): Eukaryota > Metazoa > Arthropoda > Insecta > Neuroptera > Chrysopidae > Chrysoperla > Chrysoperla carnea. The sequence goes on along the minus strand of NC_058338.1, from coordinate 3,334,675 downwards.
GCACTTAAATGTCCGAATTTAAGTGCCTCTTCGACTAATAATTGGCTAAGCGAGAAGAAATATCCCCTTGAATTGTAAATAGAGAGTTTGTTTATTTGCCTTTCTTTCTTGTTCAAATGTAGACTAATCACTTTAGCATAAATATGGGATCAACCTCGGAATGAGAGATAATAAGCTGAATTTTCGTATATAACTTCAGGCGTTCTTAAAAGTATTCTAAAAGTTCAAAGGTAAATAACAGTTCAGTTTTTCCTGGTTTATCCTGGCGATTATCCTGGTTTATATTGATGTAATAATGTTAACATCTGCATATATAAAAATAAATTGCTGTGCGTTAGTCTCGCTAAAACTCAAAAACGGCTGGACCGATTTTCAAAATTTTTTTTTCTTTTGTTCGCTATAGTTCAGGGGTGGATTTGGTTCGGACTGTGTGTCCGAAACAGTAATGAATCGTAATTGAAATGAAAAGGACAATTTCGGAATAATTAGATTCAATGCGGAATAATTTCAGAGACTGGACGGAATGAAAATGTTGGCTCTACAGTCAGATTCATAAAATATCTCGAAAATTACTCATTGAATGGTCAAATAAACACGATTTTTGTAATTTTCGGGTCAAAATTACCTTATAAACTTAGTTTTATCGAAATCGGAAACAAAAACTTTTTTTACACTTTTTGCAATTTGTAAAAATCGAAAAAATCATAAAAAATTCAAAAAAACATAATTTTTGTAATTTTAGGTTGGGTTGGGTTGGGTTGGGTTGGGTTGGGTTGGGTTGGGTTGGGTTAGGTTGGGTTAGGTTGGGCTAGGCTTGGTTAGGCTGGGTTTGGCTGGGTTAGGTTGGGTTGGGTTGGGTTAGGTTGGGTTGGGTTGGGTTGGGTTGGGTTGGGTTGAGTGTGGGTGTGGGTGTGGGTGTGGGTGTGGTGGTGGTGGTGGCGGTGGTGGTGGTGGTGGTGGGTTGAGTTGGGTTTTTTTTCAATTTTATTGATCTGTATATATAAAAATAAATTGCTGTGCGTTAGTCTCGCTAAAACTCAAAAACGGCTGAACCGATTTTCAAAATTTTTTTTGTTTTGTTCGCTATAGTTCAGGGATGGTTTAGACAAAAAAAAACTAAACAGAGCTGATATTAGATCATCGTAGAGTTACTCACAGTTACTCAAGCAATTCCACATCGAGTGCCAATAATCGCATCTTTCTAGCGATTGCAAGTTAATTAACGAAAATTGGTATTGATTCATTTTGGTTTGACTTCTGATTCTCCTTTTTTCTAGTTTAAATTATAGTGTTAATTTGCTAAAGTTTATGACCTAGATTCTGTCACTATTTTAGTTTGTTTTTGCTAAACATTCAATGTTATGTTTATATGTAAGGACAATCAACTCCTTTTTCGTGGAAACACTATTTGGAGACCTATAAGAAAATCAGTAGAAATATAAAGTTAAAGTAGTGGTTGTTCAAGGCTTCATAATTAAAAATCCAAGAGTGACCTTTAATATATTCGAAAACATATATGGAAGACATAAGTTTTCCATCTCGAAGGACTTCCTGTATAAAATAAATAACAATATTTATAATTATAAATAAACGAGTATCAACACAATGATTAGTAATATATGTTAGTTAGGTCATTTACTAAACAGTATGAAGTATGAAGTATGAAGTAAATATAGTAAGTATTAGTAATAAAAATATGTTTATAGATAGAATATTGGCTGCTATGGCTGCCAATGTACAATTTTAATGGATAAATACTCTACTTTTATTTAAAATGTCACGTCTTTATGTCATTTATTTTACACAACTTTTTTAATTAAATTCCACTTGTGACAAATATCCTTCAAATACAAAATGATTCAAGAGACGGCACGTCTCAACATTATTGGTGAAATAAAATCATTATTTGAACGGAGACAGTAACAAATTTTCAATTTTTTCAATTCAGTTTAATTAAAATTTACTCGAAGAGTGATTTATTTTTATGGTTTGCACCATAGTATCATAAAAAACATCAATAATAGTCAAAAAACTTTGGTATTTAAATGTGTATACAAAATTTAGTAAACAAACATATATAATAAGAAAAATGACAGCCTAATGTAATGACGGATATGCAATCAGTATTAGCTTCACATGGTCAATATGATTGTCCTAAAATAATGGTAAATGTCGGATACGTGCAATCGAGTCAAGTCAATAATATTTACCGTCGAATACATCGAATAATAAGGTAAATTTTATCCTTACATATTAAAAATGTGAAAATAGGGTAGTAACCAGTAATACTGGTAACCATTAATACTGGTAGTATAAGAACCTTTGGTGAACTCCTTCTGACTCATTTTGTACATTAAACACTAAACACAATAAAACTTATAAAACTAATATTATAGATTTTTGTAAATGTGAATCTAAAGAATGCTATTTTGTGATTTAATAAAATCTTAATTTTTTATTTAAAAACATGCTGGTATGAAAAAATACACAGACTACTTTCGATTGGGTTAGATTTAATGGTTCGCATTTTTCTTCTATTCGTTGTGCGCGTAGTCATGGTAGGGACAGTAAAATCGATGCCAGCGCTTCTAGTGAAAAATTTTGACGTTAAAGGAGGCTGCTATGACTAATTTGCAATTCTTTACATGTTAATGTTATAGAAAATGTCAAATTATAATTATTAAAAAACACTAATTAATTAAACTTAATGCATTAAAAATTGTGAAAATAAGAAATCAAATTGCACAAATATTATTTTTCAAATGTAAATTATCATAATTATTTATTTAAATTTTTGAGACAATATTATTAAATTTTCAATGTAAGTTATAAATGCAATTCATACATGGAAACGCCTCCAAAAAAACTCACACACGGTGCGAATAAGTATAACTTAAATACTATTTATTCAACTTTTCAAGATTATAATAGTTCATTGTAATCAAAAAAAATGATTTTGCTAAAACTTCCGTTTAAAACTGTTTTTATTTTGCTTGCATTGTAAGTAAATAGTTTTCGTCTAGAAAGTTACTTTCAAGTTTATGTTTTTCTAGAATTATTGTTATTATTATTATTGTTATATAACAAACCACTTAAACTTGTACCATGGTGTAGAATAAGTATCTTTCAAGTAACAATAAAAAAGATAATATCCATGTGAATAAACTTATCACGCAATTCTAGGAAAGGAAAAACTTTTGTCTTGTTTTTCTGTGAAATCTAACAAAAACAATTCGAAAAGTGTGCACACTACCGTCTCTGTAAAGTGGGTGGGTGGAAAATCTCATCTAGGTAATTTCCTCTAGAAATCTGGTATCACTGCAGTCTTGTATAAGCTCTGGAATTCTTGGAAGAAATTGCGGATTTCATTGATTACAGGTTTCTTAGAATGCTTTTGAATTTACAAAGCCTCGTGTTAAATTTGAGTTCACTAGAGAATTCTAATTATCCTTCTTCTCATTTGTGTGTGGAAACCCCATGTTAATAATTTTATAGACAAATATAGATCAACGTTTGCTATAATGCCAATGCTACTAAAGGTTTTTTTTTTTTTTTAAATTCATCTAGTTTACAATATTTATAAAAGAGAATTCTTATTATTCCTCTCACAAGCAGAATATTAGGAATACTTCTTTATAAATCGAAAACCTGAAACTATATTTTACCGTTGTACGAAATATTTTAAACTTTCAAACTAGCAGAAAAAATGGATTGCAAAATCGCATTTGTCGGGCATTTTTTAAATTTTTTAAATTTCACTTGTTCTGTCTATGGTACGGAATTCGAAACGAAACAAAGTTATTTGGTTAAATTAAATCATCGTAATATTTATGAAAGTTACGCTAACAGTCTAGGTATGTCTGAAATGGAAATATCAAATGTAATGTAAAACAAAGCGATGTACTCAAGTACTTATGTTTTTAAATTGATATTTTACCAACTAATTTTCATCAAAGATTTGCGTGTTTAACAACAAATGAATTTTTGTTTATATATTTGTAAGAAATGTGCTTTTTTAAAACTTTTCTTATAAAAGTACCTTCATACATGATATATTTTATGTGATAAGATGAGTAACTGGTAAAAAATTGATTCGTTCAATCCTAAAAATATCTTTACTTATCCCCCAAAAATAGATTAGAAACTTTACAGAATCCAGGAATTACAGGAATTGGTCGCAGAGGTACCTGGTGCAACGGTATCGCCGTCGCTTTCCAGAGTTTTCGTGAAATTTGTCATATAATCAGTCCAAACTAGTTACTAAGGAGTTTTTGGGGTCGTTGAACACGAAAACTCCAGGAGGCGACAGGGATTCCTTTGCAATAGGTACCTCTGAGACTAATTCCGTCACGATATTCTTGTTCAGCGATCGCAAAAAGCGCCGAGTAACGAGTTTGTACTGATAATATGATAAACTTCTCGAAAACTTCCGGAGTTGACAGGGATACCATTGCACCAGGTACCTCTGAGACCAATTCCTTCCCGATATTCTTGTTCAGCGACCCTAAAAACCCCCTGTAACGTGTTTGGACCGATTTTATAACAAATTTCCCGAAAACTCCACTAGACGACGAGAAACCGTTTACCCTGAACACCAGGTACCTGTGAGACCAATTCTGTCACAACTTTAAAGAACTAAACTTTAATGCAGGGCTTTTGAATAGAAGAGAAATGTTATTTAAAATCGTTTATCAGTCCTTTTCAATTTGAATCAAATTTGCTTTCGAAAATCGATTGTATTTTGAAGTTTTACGTCCAAACAAAAAAATTATCTCTAAACAAATTTTAAAAACCATTTTTAAACATTTTGTATTGATTTCAAAGTTTCTAAAGGAATACGAAAAAAAATTTTCTTTTTCCTATTATTCTAGCAAATGAGACGTAAAAAAAATACGATAACAGCAAAAAAAAAAAAAATTCTAAAATTATACCTCTAGTATTTACCAAGTTGTTCCTTGAATAGTATAAATTATTATCAAAAGACTTAACGGAGGAACTATACACATATGAATGCCTTCGGAAACAATAATTTGAATTTTTTCATTTGGAAGTAATTCTCTATTTCCCTTCCTAGTTCGTACAACTATTTTCTTTTCTATTACTGCACATTTACGCTTGAATAATTTTCATCATTTACTGTATATAGAATCTCTATCTAAACACGAATTCAATGTTACATGCCTTTTTAAGCAGAAAGAAGACTCAATAGAAAAATCATATAAACTATAATCGTAGTTATTTTTCGTTTGCTAGAGATAATTTTCTATGGCAAAGACATGACAATGGATTATTTGTGGAAAAATATAATGAGGAAGTTATTTCGATGTCTTGTTCAATTCGATTCTGTCAATTGTATTTTCTATTCATTGAATAAAAAAAAACGTTTCCTGATAGTGAATATCTATTAAATTACATCGCTTGGATACAATATTTTAAAAAATTGACAGTATACAGTCGGTGTGGTACTGAAGTCGTGTGAGAGCGTACTGAAGTCCTGTAGTCCACACAACTACCATCCCAGAAGGGGAAAAAATATTAAAAAAAGGTCTTGTTAGCCTTCATAAATTATTCTTCGAACACGTACTGCAGATTTTGCTAGAACGATCATTAAAAAATCAAATTTTAGACAACTTATTCATGGGAAATTATCGTTGTAAAACATATAAAGCGAGAGTATATAATTCGTTACACTTGTGTCGACCCAGACAAGAAGGTCCTTCTAGACAGGATATTCACATGTTTACATAAAAATAATAAAGTACCTGCCCATATCACACTTCAAGAATCACAGAAAATATTATTTAATTGAGTTAAGCAAGTTAATAATAACTTCAAACCTAGCCTAATTATCTTCATAAAAAATATCATAAATATAATCATTTGTGTACTTTAAGGGTGTACGAGCACTGTATCGTAAGGGGAATATGGATTTGGTAGAACAATCAAAATATACGAATAGTTACTATGGTTCTGGTTTTAAAATTTTTTTTACAAAATCAAGAAACCATTGATCAATTATACCTGTCCAATTTTGATAAACCAAAAATGTCATCCTACTTAATAGGCTTTTCGCCAGTCAAATCCTACATTCAAATCGCCAAGCACACAAAATAGTTATTAGGTCCCAAAAAATTAACACGTGATTTAAATAATCGTTAGTGAATCGAAGTCAGGATGAATGAAAATTATCGGAGAAGATACAATATTTTCTAGTAGTCCAGGTAAGTATCTTAGCAAGTCTTGATAATTCTCTGATTTGGTACCATTGCCGTTTGGAACGGTGTTTTTGACTTACCCTGTATCTAAACTAAAAAATCTACCATGCTCGAACATCCTCAAGACCTTTAAAAAAAACTAAAAAACCTCGCCTAATTATCTCGATAATAAAAAGTATCGTAAATGATATTATTTATTTACTTTAAAAGTTTAAAAAAACAACACAATTTTGATTTGTTTTTTAATAATAATCATAATTTAATGGTCATTAGATTATTTATTAAATAAGCAAGGGGACGCAACGCGTCAATTACTAATTCATTAAATGCATTAAATTTATATCATAATCAGTGTCTGGAACAAAAAAACACACTGACGAAGATCAAGTTTTTTATGTGATATTTATAAAAAATTATTTTAAAAAAAATTGAAAAATTAGATGCGCCAAAAAATATATTGTTTTTAATAATGTTTGTTTTATAACGAACTTCATTCAAGATACAGGTTGATCTAGGAGAAATGACTTCACTAAAACAACAAATGCATTTTTTGAGGTATCAGATCGATTTTTCTTTGTCAATTATTATGATTATATAATTGCTGTAATCATATTTAGAATATTAAACAATCTTATGTTTGCCGATCAGTTAAGAATTTTATAAGCTCTCTGAAAGGATGCTTCCAGTTAGGAACAGTTTCTTGGAAGAAAAAATTCCTTGACGACATCCTCTGAAACTAGTGATGAACGAGACCTAGATTATAGTAGTCCAGGTTTTGATCTCGACCATCGTAGTGGGCTAGCATGATTAGTTTTGGTCTTGCTTCATGAGACTTATTAAAAAAAATAGGATTTTGAGGTTGTTAGGTTCAGATTGTAGGTAGTCTAATTTTTTAGTACGGGCTGGATACATGACTTTTAAACATTCGTCTATCTTACCCCTGATGAAGAATAACGGGTATATCCCAGAAAAGGATGCGTTAGCGAGGGCAAGGTGCTTTTTAACATGCTATATCTAATTCCACTGCCTTTGGAAAATTACTCCCAGTTTTTCATTGTTTAATTATCTTCAATTCAAGTGTTGTTTAATAGTACATTGCTACTTGCATCCTTAAAATTTATTTCCAACTTAATGCCCGTCGTGAACAGAACTACAGTTCAGTACAGTTCAGTACAGTTCAGTACAGTACAGTACAGTACACAATTCACAAATTATTGTATGGTAGACTAATTTTTCATGCTTGACATAATCTTAAAATAAATGGTTCTATATGACTAAAAATCCTTATTCTCTACTTATATGTATTTAGAGCTGGCAGAATAAACTTGGAAGTAAAATGCATTTATCAAGGGTTTTACATTAATTGTGATAGAAATTTAATATTAAATTAACAATTTTATTAAAAACTAGCTTTGTGAAAGACCCGCTTCGCTGGGAAACTTCAATTTTAAATACAAAGATTATAGTGTTATATAACCTTCACTTCATATGTCGTCACTTACCCTGCTTTTGTTCACATTTTCGTTTTATCTCTAAAATTATCGGTGTTTCTCTACTCTACTATGCAAGTATTGTAAAATCCGTGTAGTTTTAAAGATCTAAGGAAACATAGGGACATAGGGACAGACAGCGGGAAGTGAGTATGTTTTCTACTAGGTATCGATTGATGTGATATACTTGTGAAATCAGGTACATTTAGTTCACAGCTAAACCTTTACATTCCTCGACTACACAGATTGGGTTCGATATCAATTTATATTGACGAAATGAGCCTATAAATGCTCAAACTCAATAAGCTTACAAGCATTGTTCAACATTTCATGATACATCAGACACAATTTTTATGATATATACAAATTTGCTTGTAGATGGCCAACAATCTTTTAATGCTTTTACCTTCTTCGTTTTTAATTCATTTTTATTTCATTTCACTACCGAATTGTTTAAGGTTAAAATTCTACCACTATTAATGGAAATCCCTCTTTAAGGATAGATTTAAATGTAAGTATAAGTATTTATTTTTATTATACGAATTTGTGTGTGCATTCAAACAAAATTATGTGTGGCGGAATGTGATAGCGATAAGTACTTTCTCATATTATCTATGTACCACGACGCACTTACCATACATTATAGATTGGATAAAAGTCATTTGATTTTCGAATTTTATTAAGCTCAGAAATATGTTAAGTTATATTAATAAATTCGAAAGTATTCTGGGTATATTTTCATTCCATGTGTCAAAAACTCGACATTAGTTAAGCCTGTGCTTGTCCTGAAAGTGTTTATTTCTACTGTCAGTCATCGACACAATAGATATTTTTATTTCCTCGTGAGTATGAGTATGAGTATGAGTATGGAGGTTAGCGGGCCATGCTCGAGCATCGAGCCTCGAAGCAATGATTCAGAGCACTTAGCCAAATAGACCCTTGTACTCTATCCCCGCTACGCTTTTCAGTGGCTATTATAACCAACTGATGTACTGAAATCCAGGATCTGCCTAGCGCTGAGTTTCCTGATTTCTTCTGGTTCGACTATGACCGAGAAATATTCATACCATCATCCTTTTGCATAAAAAACCCAGTTCATAGTCTCAGTTCCTAATTGTTGAGCTTTCCTAGGATCCTTGTGATCCTAAACTCACCAAGAGCCAGAGATAGCTTCTCTCTTCCAGTAAGATCAAATATCGTCGAGATTATATTGTTTGAACTGTATCTATACATGTGTATTGTGGTATATTGTGATAGAAAAGGGTGGTATAATATCGCTAAAAGATATGGGGTAATAATAATAATAGTAATAGTTATAAAGAGGGTTGGGGAATTCATTTAATGTATCTTTAAATACAGACTAAAGTGATTTAAATATTATATTAAGTATAATATTGTATTGTTTTATTTTAAATGTTTTTAAAAAAGGGGAGAAAATATAAATATCTAATAATAATGATTACGGAACTCATTTGTGTACAGAATGATTACAAATTATTGATATTTATCACTAGCTAAAAGTATAACATTGTAATGGCTCGCGAATGGTATCACATAAAATAGATATTTCTAAAATAAAATTATACTTCAATTATTGACAAATATTTTTTACTTAATTGTTCCTCATCAAACGTTTATTTCTTTAAAACATCATGTTGTAAACCATGAAACATGTTATTATCCGCTGTGAAAAATATTCAATTCATTTTTTATTTTAAATTTTGACAAATCGAACAAAACCCATCTTTATTAATTTTTAAATCAAACCAACGACGATCACATACATTACATACTTCAAAATACAAATTCTTTTGAGCAATCTCAAAATTTTCTGCATACATTTTAAAACTAATATCATCTTGATAAAGATATAATTCTTTTTGATCTTGTTTTCGTAGTTTCCGATGATCACGCATTAATGATCGATTACGATCACGCTCTTTACGATCCGCCAACGTGCGACGTCGTGGCATTTTATTACTATATTTTTTTTTTTAGTTTTTTAGGCCCTTTTTTAAATTTGTTCGAATTGAATTTGTAATATCTCTGTATTATATTTTTTTTTTTAGTTCATGAATTTCATTAATTCATTTTCGTGATAAATTGTTTTTTCAAGTGCACAAGGAAAAATACCTACACTCTAAAATTTATTCCCTGCTTATTCAGGATGAAATCGAGAACTGTATTATTTACATTATGGAACATTGCAGCAGTGTGTTTGCAGCATATTTGCATTTTAATTAAATTACAAAGTGAAAATATGAAGATTTATTTATTTTGAAAATTATACTTTTAAATGTAAGCAGAAGGTGAAAACTTGTCGACTGGAAAATTTACTTTAATCTAATTTATATTCACTGTTCAAGTTGACTATCAGCCAAGGCTTTCTATTTTCCTTTTTTCTGTTCGTTCTTTGTCTATTCTCTGTAACAAAATATAATTTCTTATTGGAAAAATTAGCTTTGGCTTCGACTGGGAATAAAATAAAAATCTCAAAAATTTTCTACGTGCAAAGCATTAATTTAAACGTGCTAGAGAGTTGTCAAAATTTTTTCTAAACAGTTAAAAACGAGTTCCGCTTTCAGCTAATTGGATGTAGGATATGAGTTATTGCCCTATTTTTCATTCGCATAATTATTCAATAGTATGCGTATGGCCTCATTACCTTCAATAGCAAACAGCCATTACTTAATTTGTATATTAAATTTTTCGCTTCAATAATAACCTATGGAATTAATATCAGTAATGCCAATGGTTATTTTTATATTTTTTTTAAACTAATTTGCTCTATATTTTTAATTAAGTACGTTAAACATATTTAGTAATTAAAATTAATTAGTAATAACTAGAGATGGGAATGAATGGTTTACACGAAACCTGGACCGTAACGACGGTATATAGCGCCGGTGGCAAGTATATATGATGCGCCTTATATATATCGGTATCGGCTTTAACGATTTTGATGAAAATTCGCGAGTAAGCTAGCGAAAAACTGGCGCTACAGTTGAAAAGAATGACCCAAAGATAGTGTGTTTCAAAAAAAATTCCAATAAGATTGAATCAAATTTTTGTGTTATCAAAAAAATTAAATTTTTAACTTTATGACGTCATCAGAATCCAAAAAATTTAATTTTGCTCTATCAAATCCAAATTTTACCCAGTTTTGATAAACCAAGTATGTAATCCTACTAAATTTGGGTCATATTTTTCAAATTTATGATTAAAATTAACCTTGCTTTAATAGGTTTCAAGAATTCGGAGTCCCGGTCCCGAAATTAAGTATATAAGTGATAGCTAACGAAAAACTGACATCGAAGCTGAAATAAACGGCCCAAAATTAGTGTGTTTCAAAAAAAATTCCAATAAGATCGGATCAAATTTGCCTGTGTTATCAAAAAAATTGAATTTTTTAACTTTATGACGTCATCAGAATCCAAAAAATCTAATTTTGCTCTATAACATTCAAATTTTATCCAATTTTGATAAACCAAGTATGTAATCCTACTAAATTTGGGTCATACTTTTCAAATTTGTGATCAAAATTAACCTAGCTTTAATAGGTTTCAAGAATTCGGAGTCCCGGTCCTGGAATTAAGCATATTTTTTTGAAATTTTTTTTCATTTGTTGCATAGTTGTTTTGAAATTTGTAAAAGAAATTGATGAAAACTCCTATCTTCTCCATAATAAGGATGGTTATGCACCCCCCCCCCCCGCCTGAGTGGTCGATTTTTTGGTACGAAGTTTTTACAATCCAAAGACTTTCTTCTTTATTACCATAATTTTTTATTTAATTTTGTTGCGCTATATAAAATCCGTTCTTAAACAACTATTATGACGTTTTTTTTTTTAAAACACAGTAATTATATTTTTAATTTTAGGATGAACTACAAAAAAAAGGAAATATTTTGGATATAAATTCAAAAACCAGCTGACATTTAATAAAAACAATTCTTTAAAATCAATTTAATCATTAAAACAATACATTGTAAGTTTAATAATTGTACAATTAACCAGATTATTGAAATCATTCTACACAACACAAATATATAAACACACATATTTTCAACTGTTTATGTTCGAAATAACCAGAAAGAAATTTTAAAACTAAAATTATTTTATTATAAAATTTTCGATATTGGAATTTAAATTACTGTACTTGTATGTAGTATGATGGTGTAATTATTTTTAGTATTTAAAACAACTTATAATAAATATATAGTTCAAAATTTGATCGAATTTTTTTCGATATAATTATTTCAATTTAAAAAGGTGGAATCTTCATTTGTAACCGACTTCAAACAAAAACGGAGGAGGTTATCAATTCGACTGTATTTTTTTTTTTTTTTTTTGTTACCTTAGAACTTTTGACTGGGTGATCCGATTTTGATGATTCTTTATCTATTTGAAAGCTGGTGCTTCCCGTTTAGTCCCATTTCATTTTGGTTCAGTTCTTACAACGACATCCATGAGAAAATCATAAAAATCTTAAATTTTCATTAAGTATGCGCGACAAGAGGACGAATAACTCAATATCAGGCCAACCGATTTCGATGATTCTTTTTTAGTGACAAATTATTTAGTGTACTTCAGATTCACTAAAAATTTCAAAATAAAAAAAACTTTTAACAAAAAGAAAACCGACTTCAAAAGAAAAACTTTTCCAAAGTAAATTAATATGCACTAAAAAGTATAAAAATAACGAAAATATAATGTAGTTACAATTATTGTTATTTTTGGAGTCGGTGTCAGCCAAGCTAATGTAGCAAATTGTTCTATCAGAGTTGTTTCCTTGGCTGACACCGACTCCAAAAATAACAATAATTTTAACTACATTATATCATGTTAGCAACATAGGTCCATTCGGTCATGGGTCCGTAGAACTCATCTTGTAAACCATTAGGTTAGGAGGTAGAAACAAAAGTTTAAATGTAAAAAATGTTCTTTATAAATAAATAAACAATTTATTTCAAATATAAATATTAGGGCGCAAATTAGGTGCAAATTTTATTGTATGAATTATATGGGAATAATGTCATGTTTGTGTGGATATTTAGGAGTGGCTATCTACTTCTACTTACGTGATGTCGATACCAAACGGTTGCGTCATGAACACTGTCTATACAAGGTATTTCAACAATTAACTCAGTCAATTATTTGTTTTCACTTGTTATTCATAAATTTTGACATACCTTGTACCCACACATTCAAACATATACCCACCTATAGATTGAAAGTGTTAAATAACAACTTTGAATACATAGAATACTTAGTTAAAGTACTTGTTGTTAGTTAAGTGTATTTGGTCACGGGCTACTTACGTTATTAGACAATCAAATTTATATATTTTATATACTTTAAAACACACAAATGAGATGTAACTAACATAAACATTTATTTATTTATGTATCATTTAATATATCTTAAATAATCATAAAATATTCTTTGAATTGAATGAATCTGTATAAGAATATAGTGGATTCAAAATGAAATGAGACCATTAACGAGCGAGGCTATATGATATGTGTATGTATTAATATCTCCATTCTCTCTTGAACAGTCTCATTTCATTTTGTATGTACTATATAAACTATATTAGTTTTTATTATGTGAAGCTATACATAGACCTTATAGATATTGCACTTTTAATAAGTATATAAACTATATTTTGTTGGGTAAAGTGTTCAATCTATATTGGAATAGGTAGCTCAAATGACACTCCGAACTAGAAAAAAACCAACAAATGGATACGCGTGATCGTCACTCTAAACGGTCAAAACTAAACGCATTCAATTTGTATTCAAACCGCCTGGTGAATAAGTTCTATCGCTGGTCGACTGCCATCAAAAAACCTTTAATAATTTTATTTTTGGACTTATGTTCCTTATCGCACGTTATAATTTGTTTGCTGGTTGAGAGACTCCAAAATCCGACATATAGGAAACTTAAACTTTTTTTAATCGATTCAGCTTGCCATAAATTTTGAGAATAGGTATGCAAAAATATTTAACAATCTGTCTAGTTGTATTTTTTTGTCCATAATATATGGTTTTTTCTTTCAAAAATTAGAGTGGTGAGCTAATAAAAGTTAAACATAATGTAGATATTTTAAAGCAAGGAAATTTTATGCTATATCATATTAAATTTCCTGATCAAACAAATTGTGAGTAATGTACGCACATATTGGGTTGACTACTAAATCAGAAGTATGTCTTTTTTAAACTAATATAAAAATTAATTCATAAATTATAGACTTAAAGTAGCTTTAATATTTAATTCTTTTAACAATAAAACAAGTAGGTATTTGACTTCTTAAATTAATACTTTAAATTTTCAGTTTTACCAACGCACAGATGCAAAATAATTAAAAGAAACTAATTACACAAAAACTTCAGGGCAGCGTACCACACAACTGATATTTATAATTAATTATTATTACAGTTATTTCAACAACAGATATCGCGTCTAACGCGCCTCAAGAAGTTTTCAAACATCGATTGACATGGATGGGTTTTGACCTGACGACCTTGATATGAAAAGTAAACACCGTAAATCGTTCGAAAGAAAAACCACCTAATTGGCATATAATCAACGATTTGTAACATACTATTTTCAAATCCTCTCTTATTTTCAAGTCATATAAGTCGAAAAAAAAATCCTTACGAAGGCGATGATAAATGAAAGGTACTTCAGAGTACTCTTTCCTCTAAATGTAAAGTTCTCAGCCATAGTACATTATATTATATTCTTATTGATCTTATTAAAATGAATGTTGTTACATTGTCGGCTAATGTTGCTTTTATAAACAATTTATTTATTATCATATAAAACATGAATTTTAAAATAAATAATTATTAAAAACAAGTAATAATAAGGTGTTAAAACTAGAATTCATATTAAATATTTATATGTATATATATATATATATAGATAGGTATATACTTACATTATATACAGCTTGATCATTTAATATATATTAACTATAATTGTCACACTTCATTAACCCGTCGGCACACCCGTTAATCGTTCGATAATTTTTAGTCCTGTGATTCAAGATTTGCTCACACATTCAGCACATGCGTCAAATATTTCGCACCTTAAATATTCTTTAATATAGGGTATTGTACTATATTTGAAAAAGTACATCAAAATGTTGATTTTGCTAAACATTTATTTCGGAATAATACACACGCTTTCTTGAAAACTGTCAAAAACACGGGCATCCAATTTGATGACGTAATATCGGTATCATTACACGAAATAACACAAAAAAGTTTGACAAATATATTCATAGACATCTGATTATATAAAATATAAATACTGATTATCTATGGATATATTATACCCAGCTGTCTACATTGAACCAACTGATGGTCTATGATTCATACCGATATGACATCACAGCAGGACTTACCCACGTTTTAGATCACGTGATAAACAGTTTAAAAATTACGATTTTTAATTTTAATATTTTAAAAGAAAAATGTGTTTTTATGACTCGAAATCAGAATATTTAAGTATATTTTTACATAAATTTTAATTTTTTTCAAATTTAATGATTTATTTTTGACTAACGATAATACTCTATTTATTGAATACGAATTTAATAAGTGAATACTCTTAGAACAAGGAAAGTAGTTTTTTGAAAGGATTTTGTGCATTTACATTCAGTACATGATACCGAATCTCCTCATCACTACATATTATAAAAAAAAGTCGCTTTTTCTGTCCCTATGTCCCTATGTCCCTTTGTACGCTTAAATCTTTGAAACTACGCCACGGATTTTGATGCGTTTTTTTTAATAGATGGAGTGATTCAAGAGGAAGGTTTTTATGTATAATACATCCATATTATAGTAGAGTAAGGGGTTGAAATAGAGGTTGGAAGGGATATGCTTCAAAAACTAAAAAAGTTGTGCATCGATTAAGCTCAAATATTGACATGATATACAACCAGCTTCAAAGATCTATTGTTTTTATCTACTTTTAACCTTCGGAGGGTAGAAAGGTGTAGCGAGAAAGTGGGAAGGAATTATCGAATATTTACAAATATACCTAAGTGGGGTTTCAAATAAAAGAGCATGACGTGTACATTACAAAACTGTTATACCACGCAAGGAAATGTGGAGAGAGGGATGCAAGTGGGGATGTTGCCCTGCAAAGCGGGTAGTTCACAGCTAGTTAAATAATAAAATAACTCCTGTAATTTAGTGAATGATGGACAAGAGTAAAATTGAAATAGACAGTAAATATTTATCCTGACAAGTATCTCGCAAGTTTTTTTTTTATTTGCGAATTTTAAGTAATTATCTATGCAGATTATGCAAAAAGTTATGTTAAAAATATCAGATTCTAAATCTAGACACAATCATTAATTAACATTAAATTTATTATATTTTTTTTTAAATTAATCCAAATTTATTTTTTTTCAAAAAAAAAAAAAAAAACAAAAGTAACAATAATCATATATTCATAATTATTTTGAAATAAATATTATTTATCGTGTGTATTTTTTCAAAAAAAAATAAAATCGTTGTAGTTTCTTCAAAAAGGATATAATAAAAATTCCCACATAAAATATTTAAATGACTAATTATTTTTAATTTTTGAAAAAAAAAAATATTTAATATAATTTACTTCTGTTGTGTGTGCATGATATTATTATTATTATTAATATTATTTATCAGTGATGTTTAAATGTTAATTCTTTAATAAAAATATTTTTAAAAAAATGGTGTAAAAAACTCATTCGATTTCCATATACAGATATTTAACAAAAAATTAAAATACGTTTTAGCAGTTACACGAAAAATCAGAATATTCCAGCATGAAATACATGGCTTATAAATGAAGTAATTTATGCCAGCATCTTCGAAGAAAGAAATAATTTCACATCTCATGAAATAGTGAAACCGTTATTTTTGTGTTCACTAAAGAGCCGATTTTAAAATTTCTTCCATCTATAGAATGCTACATTATTAGCAAGTGACACGGCTGTATTTTCTTTTCAAAATAACTACGGATTCACACTAAAAGTAAGTGAAAAAATGTGAAGGTAAGCGAATCGAAGGCTTTCACGTGCATATCAGCTAGTTATTTATATTTTTTAAACAATAAATGTGCAACTTTTATAAAAAAAATCACTCTTCCGTGATTTTTGCCACAAATAAAAATGTCTTTTAACTTAATAACTTTTGGTGCAGAATCCTAAATTTTTTGAAAATAAAATCCAACCCATGTTAATTCATGATAATGTAGCATTCTATAGGAGAATGAATTTTTAAACTCGGTTAAGTAAAGAGTAACTAAAAAATGACGGTTTGTATATATTTTCATACAAACTTTCATCCCATATTTCACAATTTTAGGGGATGAATTTCGAAAAATTATACACCTACAGTATAAAATCAATATCTTCTTGAAATTACAATCTTCTATCATTAGCGATTTAGGCTGAGCGTCGATATATCAGTCGAAACATTGCCTATCCCCCCTCCAGATTATCCCCCCCCCCTCTGAAATGTTTCTGATTTTAAATAATATACAAAAAGAATAATTTTGAAAAAAAAAATCATCAAATTCGGTGCTTTTATTGAGAACTCCTTAAGAATGGCTATTTTTAATCCCCGAACTAAAAAAAGAGGTGTTATAAGTTTGATCGCTATATGTGTGTGTCTGTGTGTTTTTCTGTCTGTGACATCGTAGCGCCTAAACGGATGAACCGATTTTAAGTTTTTTGGTTTCATTTGAAAGGTAATTTAACGGACAGTGTTCTTTCAAGTGCCTGTGATTAGTTTTTCGTCCCCGAAAAAACTAAAAATAGGCGATAATCTTCTAAATCGATTCAGTTTGGACATGATAGGCATGACATATAGTTATAATTTTAACATATAAATAATTACTATGGAAATGAATGGTCAAATAAATCTGGTTCAATTTATTTCGAAAAGTGAAATGGTAAAATAATTAGGTGATTCAAAACAATCAAGTCAAAAGAACAAAGTCAACTCAAATATTTCAATTTCAATTAAAATATATCCAAAAATTTGTCCCAGAAAATGATAGCTCTCGAAGTATCCTTTTCATCTCATCTGATGTCCATGACCATCACTTGATTAAAGAAGGACTGTTATAAGTTTAAAGTGTTTATCTGTGCGTCTCACGTACCGATTCGAATGAGAACATTTTATTACTTAGTTTCCAAAAATTAGTTTACAAGGCATAAATCGCATTTGTCAGGGGGTTTTTTAAATTTTGTTAATTTCACTTGTGTGTATTCTTTTATCCGACTATATATGTATATATAGGAGTTAAAAATGTTCTGTTATATGCTTTTTGTATAAAGTATCTGGTTTTTTGTTGTAGCTACATAACATTTATATATAAATTGAATGAATATAATACATAATACATATATAATAATATTAATAATATTGGTTTGATTCAGATTCAAATCCTGGTAATAATTGTCAGCATTTGAATTTAATGTATAATATAAACAAGTGTAGCAAGTAATACATACATTGGTAGTACCTACACAATTGTATGGCTGTAGCTGTAGTCTGTAGCGATGGTATGGTATGGTATGGTATATAAAGTGTATTCAAGTGTTACAGATTTAGTACCAAGTATCTTGTATACTGGTTACGATAATAATTTTAAAATTCAATGTATAACACAAATATTAAATTCAATATAACATTTATGATTCATTTATATTATGGTTATAGTGGTCGCCCTATTAGTTAAGTTGGTTAAAGCGTAACCAATTCTGTCCGCGGTATACTTAGCGTAGCGGTATCGATTATCGCCGCCGCAACAAAATTAATTTAATTAATAGTTATGATGGGCTGGTGTAGTTCATGGTATATGCAATAAGGAGGTGCACTCAGCCTCTGAAATTGAGGACCTGATAAATGAAATTATCAGCAGAAAGGTGGTAAAACACATGGTGGTAAAACACATATACCTAAGTGTGTCTTGCGTGGACCGCCAATATAACCTAGCCTAACCTAACCTACGGTTATAGAGCGATTTTGTTCATCGATCACCTTAGATCATATTATCTGAGTTGACTACATATAAATATAATATAATTCTAAAGATATGCGATCATATTTTGGGGAAACTTTTTGGATAGCCATAAGGCATTTGTTATTGAAGCTGTAATAGGATTGCAGATCAGAGAACATTTTGAGGAGCTACGAACTTTGACTTTCCCATGTTTATTTATTTACGAATAAACATATTTTGCTAAGTGCCACTATCACATGTTTTCCCAACCAAAGAATGTGGACGATCATAGTACACGCTTGAACGCGGAATGTCTGATCCTGATATTGAAGCACGATTATTGCAGGAGCTGCCACAGCAGGGAGGAAGAGGAAACTGGGTCTCATCTTCTCTGCCACTGTTAATCTCTTGTTGCAATGAGGAGATGGACCTATTTCAGACAGCCATAAATTTTTGGGTCAAAATAACCTTATTTACTAAGTTTTATCGAAATTAGAGATTAAAAAAATGTTTTTTTTTTTGCAATTTTTTTTTTTGGGGTACGCCTTTGAAAAAATCGAGCACAACGCAAAAAAAATTTTTTGTTTTGGAATTTGATGAAACTCAGTGGATGAGTTAATTTTGATCCAAAAAGTATAAAAATCAGATTAATTTAATTATTGGAACTATAGAATGAATCATGGGCAAAAAAGTTAGTGAATTAAAATCCGTAAAATTGTGAACAAAAGGGAAGATAAGTGAGTGTTATAACGTGAAGTCTTTGTTTTTAAAGACGAAATTGCCCATTAAATCGGGCGGATGTCTGCTAGTGTTTATATATAAACTATACGATGATTCTAATGAACAGATCATAATATTCAAAAAACTACATACAGATAAAAACATATCTACACATTGAATGTATAGGTAATCAGTTTGTATACCTAAAGTTGATCACTATAACATGATCACATCTGATCATTTACACATACTTATGTATGTTACACCTAACAACAAGTAAAGACTTTAAAAAGCTAAGCTAAAGAAGAACAAGTGCTTAAATACAACACTGATTTACATTCAAAATGAATTAACGCAAACTGCAAACAGTCTAAATGTGTCGAAGATGGTCGAAACTCCCGTGATCTTATATAATTCAATGCTTACAAATAACTCAATAGTTAAGGTAAAATCATTTAAAAGTTTTTCACCTTCTTGCCTATTGAGGAAAGTTGATGTACAAGTGAAATTTCCCAAATTTAAAAAAACATAAATTTTTCGGGTACGAAACCCTAAACTCGCATTTGAAACATAACTAAGAACACTCGCCATTAAAGTACTTTCCAAACGAAACAAAAACATCAAAATTGGTTCATCTATTTAGACACTACGATGCCTCAGACAGTCAGGCAGACACACACATATAGCGGTCAAACTTATAACACCCTTTTTTTAGTTCGGGGATTACAAACAGCCCTTTTACATGGGGGCATATTAAGTCGTAATAAATGTTGGTTTTTTCGACTTTGACAATTTATTTCTAATAAACCATACACAGAATCGATATGAATTTTTCACAAAAGACATATAAAAGGATGATAAATTGAGAAATTCAATTTTTTTGGTATGGAAATACCTGAAGAAATATAGGGTAGCTTTCTAGTCAAAAAATGATCAAATTTTAATGTTTTCAAGTATATCATAATTTTAATACAGATATGTGTATTAAATATTTATTATAAGGAGTAAATTGTAAATCAAACAACACAAAACACTTATAAATACGATTCTATTTATTTATTGAAAATAGTTTCACTAAAGACATTATTTTACTATTTTGATTCTATATAGAATCTAGATTTAGAACTATTTAGACCAAATATAATTGATGATAAAATTTAAAATTGGAATTCAATTATCAATTTATTACTTTCATCTTTAGATAATTCTATATCTTTTTCTACTGAAGTTGTATAACAATAAGTTAACTACAAAAGTCGCTGTATCAACAAATTTAGGTGCAAAATGTCATAGATCATAATTCTTTTTGCCTACCATTTTGAGAATTGATAAAGATAAGTTTAGCAATAAATTAAATTTAAAATTACCATAAATTATTGATTTCTGTAAAAATTGTCAATATAAAACATATCTTGGCCATCTTTTCTGACATAGTCAATGAATTAAGACTGTTTTACATTTAAAAATTGAAAACCGTACATATATATTACCTGTGTAAACTAATCCCTGTCATTATTTCGAGTGTTATAGAAAGGGGATTTTTACATAGTGGTCTTTATCAATATTTACTTTTAAACCCAGCGAAGCGGGTGGATATCACGCTAGTGTAGAATAAATTGAGCACAAGTAATGATTACATTGAACATTTCTTTCTACATTGAACTTATAACAGTACCTACAATAAGAATTCAATTAATGCATTATTTTTGATTAATTAAATTCAATAATGATATAATAAATCTATGATTACTTATTAAATAAAGACAAAGAATACCTATAATGTGTTAAATGAAGATAGATATAGATAATAAGTAATTATATGTGATATATGATTGTATGAATAATTTTCCTTCATTCAATTCTTATATAAATATAATTCCATGTTATATTGATGATGACTCTAACCAGCTAAGTGTATACATGCATACATACATACTCATATAATACATTTTTATTTCCGTATGGACTGAATTGAGTACAAGAAGAGGCATAAGTAGGTATACAGTGAAATTAATTAATTTAGTATCAACCAATGAATGTAGAATTAAAAAAAAACTAAAAGATTCGTAAATCATTACCTCATGATTTTATATTAATTTATTTTTTAATGTAGTAACTAATTAAAAATAGCATATTCTTCATCTTAGATAAGATCAAAGTGAAGTCCATTTCAGGCGATATCTTATAAATTATTTGTCTGATAACCAAAGTTTTATTTCGGTTTAGTGAGTTTCAGTTTTAAGAAATTAAAATAATATAAAGTCGGATCTTGAAAAATTGAGAAAATTTGACCATTAAGAAAATAATTTTCAAGATATTGTATATGAAATTGATTTCAGGAATAGCTTTTTGAATGGGAGTTATATTTTGGAGTTATATCAAGAAATAATCATCGCATAGTCAAATGAACACGATTTTTGTATTTTTTTGGGTCCAAATAAGCTTATGTAGGTACACGGTAGTAGTATGAGGTGAGGGAGTAGTAAGTAACATTAGTAATAGTTATGGCGAACAAGTCAATGCTGTATGGGCACCAGGTCCATACTTAAAATAAATCGAGAAAAAAACATTGGGTAATTTTGACCGTAAAAATCACAAAACTGTATTTATTGAACGATTAGATGAGTGGTTTCTGAAATATGGATTAAAATCCATTGCGATTAGTAATTTCAGCGATCGATTTCAGCCACTAACTTTTTTTCGTTTCTGAATCTGGTGAATATTGAGTTCCTTTCGCTTGTTGAGGCATTACAAATCAAATTGTCGATCCTACAAAACACATTAGTGTTATTATTACGAGGATAACCATGCTAAATAAATCACCAGGTACACTGTGACGATATAATAAAAACCCAAAGACATGGATTATTTTCTTTGATGGTTAGTTTGTAAGCCCTAAACAATTAGACCGTGAGTTCATAATAGAGCGACATTTCCATACACACACAAATCCGTCTTCTCCAAATTGTTGTTAATGCCTTGTCCTAACCATGAAACGTAAAGATATGTTGAAAATTTCGATTTCGAAAATCGGACCCATTACAATAACTAAATTGTGTTCGAGACACACTGCAGATTGGCATTCTAAATGGTAATTACATCAAGAAAAGAATTTTAATTCTAAATTAACTAGAAATAAATGAAAATAACAGACAAAAAGAATCATGGAATTGTCGTTTGATTATGTGCTCACGATCTGTATGCTATGAATGCTTCTCTTTGCTATAAATACAAATATGTACTATACGCTAGCATATACCGTCATCATCATATAATATTGTTCCGGCATTTAAATACAGAACAGTCAAATCAACGAAGCAAAACAATAATTATACATAATTTGGTCAAGAAGACTTAGAGAGTTGAATAGCAGAAACATATATTACAGGTGAGGTTCTACTAAATGGAAGAAGTTTTACCAGTCATTGTGGATGACTCATAATTTATTTTATGTGTGATTTATGTCAAATTTTAAAATTCAATACCTAGTTTTTATGAAATATACAATCAAGGGATACTAATTTTAGTTCCAAGTTTAAAAATATTTTCCAAATTAGTTCATTTTTGTTTGCTCATCTGTCAGTCCGTCTGTCTGTCAACGAAAAGAAGTATCAAGCTGAAATTGTTAAAGAGTTCGAGTTCGTAAGTTCGTAAGCAATATAGATCAATTGAGTCTTCCATAGGACTGATCTTGTAAATCGTTAAACATAGAACAAAAGTTTAAACGTAAAAAATGTTTCTTATAAACAATATAAACAACTTTTGCTTGATGCATTTTTTGGTAAACATTTCTGTGTCGAGAGGGCGCAAATTAGGAAAAAAAACTTTTTTTTTTTCAATTTCTACAACCCCACAACATGTGAACAAATTATAGATTTAACTTTTATTATTTATTTTTTTTAATAATTCATAATTTTAATTAAAATTATATCAGATCAAATTTATCATAATTTTTTTAATCATTCCTAGAACTATAATAAATGTACAGTCAAAATTCGTTATAACGACATTGAAAATTGAAAGGACCAACAAATTTCGTCGTTATACAGGAGTTTTATGTTAAAATAAAATAACTATGATCCCAAATCCTAGTCTAAAGCCTGAGAAAGGCTTTAATGCCACAAAGGGCTGTAAGGGGTTGAAATACGGAGTCATATTTAAAGTTAGAAGCTTGAAACTTATTTTTAAATCTTTTGATTTGATATAAATAAATACTACATTCAAAGTTTGTGAAAATTTTACATAGCCACCGAATCATGCCTCAGATCGAAATTTGGTAAAGAGCTTTTCCATTTGTTTTGATAAGCTTAATTTACTGGTAGAATTTTCTGCTATCAATAATCGAACACCTTGTATAGATATTCGATTAGAACCATTTATTTTCAACGTATGTAACTCTTTTGTCGTTATAAACGATATCGTTATAACCAGTTTTGACTGTAATTGATATTATTTCCATTTGTAGATATTCGTGGAGAGTAAAACCAACCATAATATTGTTTCATTTACCTTGACCTTGGATATGATGTTATATATTTTTCTGCCTCATAAATTTTTTTCCATAAAAATTTCATTCACAAACAGATATATTAAAACAATTGTTTTTTTTTTTAAGTTATTCAGTCAATTCAAATCCAATTCAATCCATTCAGTTTTTAGCTTTAATGAAACGCATGAAATCATATTCATTTCTATAAATTAAAACATTTTATTATCTTTACAATTCCATTACCTGAAATGACGTAATTTGTACATTTTAAAATAAAAAAAAAAGGTATTTGTTTTACATATTTTATGAATATTTATGTGGCCATGTGGGAATATAGCTATAAAAGTGATGATTACACTAAAAAGTTTATTATTCTTGAGCCCATAAAAAAATGACCCCTCCCCCACCGCTCCAGTAGTATTGACAGGGAAAATAAAAAAATGTTTGGAAAAATAAGTTATATGTGTCTTAAGGTGGTATCCTGGTCTAGAAATTCGGATAAATCAATTATTTTGTGCATATTTTCAAAAAGATTAGACCTTTAAGAATATGTCTTTGAAGGGATTTTTCAAAATTCAAATTATTTTCGGAGATACAGTGGATTTTGTTACGCGGCATCTAAGCAAGACATTGTATATGGAGTAGAAGACGATCCAATATCTGGAATCACCGATTAATCCAAAGTATTTATTAAACATTACTATCCGAGTTACTCTCTATTATTAGTTATTATTTCTAAAACTAAGCTTTTTTCTCGAAACTACTTTTTTCGAGGTGATTGTCATGAGATATCTCAAGTGCTACAAGACCGATTCTTTTAAAATTTGATGAAAATCTTTTTTTATAAATATCTCTATTGGTTCTGTCTTGGATTTCCAAAAATTTTCAATTTTTTAAAAGGTAATAAAAAGCGTTTTAAAAAGTTTTTTTTCCATATCGACACCATTTTGTGAATTGTTTTTCAGTTTAGGTCAAGCCGATAGAGACATTTTTACTGATTTTTATTAATCTTGCACCCGCGGTGGTAGCAACTTTTTTAGAAAAAAAAGTTTACAGTTAAATTTTTCGGAAATTTATCGATTTAAAAGTTAAGTTATAATCATTTTCTTGTTTAAACAAATATTAGAAGAGATATCGGTCAAATAGTCAATAAGTAAATCGTCGTATAAGTCATAAACCTTTAGTGATACAAAAGAAATTGTTTTACAAAAAAGGTAGGTAATTTAATTATCTACAATAAAAGTTATTACCATTTTTGGTCTAAAGTGCACGGTTATAGAGAAATGCCTAATTTTTGTAAGGATTTTGTGCATTTACATTCAGAACGTGATACTGAATCTATTTAAATAAAAAAATAACTCCTGTAATTTAGTGCATTATGTACAAGATTAACCAGCTTCTATATAACGTGTATTATTTATACATATATATATATTTAAAAATTAAGTTTTGATTGATTCAATGATTAAACAATTTAATAACTGAAGCATGAATTCATAAAAATCAACTACAATTATCCATATAATTGATGCATTAAAATAATAAAATATGATTACTTATAGTTTATTGTGTGATACGCTACAATAAATAGTTTTATTTTTATATGTCCAACTCATCATTTTAATTTATTTATATGTGACCTAGAGTCCTAGACTACACCTGCGACCGTATATGGATTGTTTTCATCATCAGTAACAGTTGATTAAAAATGAAATTCACTAAATTTTTAAAAATCCTTTCGAAAACAAAACCATATTGACAAGCAGTCTTTAGCCTATCTACATTTTAATAAAATTAATATGTAAAGAAACTACAGAATGATTCAAAGTGGTACTACATTTGCCCCTAAATTTTGTAACATATCCAATTATTGCTAATATTTCTACTAATTTGTGAAGTGACACCAATATTAATTTAACTCTATAATTATGTAATCTTGTAAATTTTATTTAAAAAAATTGATAAAATTGTTTACGAAAAAAAAAATTATACAAAACAACAGCATTATTTATTATTTAATATGCAAATTTATTAATATTTTGACACATAAAGCCTATCTTTCATCTTGCTTTGAAATGTATTAATGTAAAATGTACAGAAATTATTGGTTATCATATATTTTGATCAACTAGTAAAAATAATCTTTGTCTTTTAAAATTTATATGTCTATTATTATCATCTTTCTGCAATTTGGAAATTTTAATATTATTTTATTTTTGTTTTTGTGATTTCTAAAATTATGTAATTGTGTTTTTGCGAAATTTACAGATACTTAATTTGATAATTTGAGTCCATAAAACGAGTCCATAAAACACTTAATTTTACTTTTGAACATTTCTTTTCTTTTAAGGTAGTTCGGGAATTATGGGATTCCCTATTGATGAACTGCATAAGACCGAACCGTTATGACTTCTAAAAGAGTAACAACTTTGTTTAATACTATGGATGATCTGTTTATCTGAGAGTGCAAAGCTGCAAGAATAACAAAAAAAAATTAAGATTTAAGTATTCAAAATGTGTAGAACTTAATAAAATATGTATAACAGAGCGTATATAATGTATATTATGTACTATGCATAAAAAATTATTAATGTAAAAATTGTTTTTTTTTTTTATCCTGCAAATATTTTGTAAAGTTAAATATTGTAAAATTTTATGTTAAATTAACCTTAAGGTCGGCTATGATGATGGAATCAAAATGTGGATGAATCATTTTTAATATAAAAATTTATTCAAAAAGTTTTAAATACGTTCAGAAATTTTTATATAGAATTATTGTTTGTTTAACAAAACAAATTACAAAATATTGCGAAATATGCAATATTTTGGTACAGAGCTGGTGGTACATAAGTTAACATGATTCATTTCTACCCAAGATTATTTAAAAACAAGTGAAAACAAACAATTAACTGAGTTAAATGTTGAAATACCATGTAAAAGTAGTGTTGGTTACGGAATATTTTGTTTCTTGTGTCATGTAAGTAAAAAGAGCCACACACATAATTTGTGCCCTCACGGGTAAACAGTGATTTTTATGAAAAAATGTTTCAAACAAAAATTGATTTTTTCAGATCGTTGAAGAAAGAAGTGTCAAATATAAAAGATATTTATATTAATATTTTATTTTATTTAATATAATAACAGCTTGTTATATTGTTACATATTATCGATTTATCGGTAATAATTTTTTTTACGATGGCGTCCTCCGATTTATCTATTAATACTTAGCTGATACGCTTTAGACTGACTATATCGATATAGGTGTATTGACTATAATGATGTTTATATTATCAATCGTCACCAATATATCGATAATAATCTTGTAACGATTGTTTATAAAGTGTAAAACGTGCAAGAAATTCTTTTGCAGATTTGCTCAGGCAATATACAAGATGTAACAGCAAGTGTATTCCCTATTATAAAAATGATAAGATTAAAAAACCAAAAATATTCATGCAGTAATTCCCGAAAATTTCAAAAATTATCTTACAAAATTGATCATTTGCATAATCAATCATTCAAACCAGCAAAAAACTCAAATCAAATCTGAGTAAAAAAAGTAAGCGCTATATTTATAATATACGAAGATACGATAGGGACATAGTTCCAGTCGGGTTTCCCACGACATCTCTCTTTTTTTTTTGTTAAATTTGTTTTTAAAATAGTATAATTACATAAATTTTTCTCTCTTTTTCAATATAATTGTTATTTAAAATTAAACAATGGATAATGGCCACACTTTTAATGTCACACACATATAATATAAATAAATTCCCATTTATTTAATAGGACATACAATAGATATTAAATATATTACTTACTATTTTAAACAATATAATACTTTTAAATAAGGCCTATAATGAACAATATGATATTACTTATACAATAAAATAAAGGCCTACCTAATAAACAATAGAACTGTAGTAGTGTATTCTATGTATCTATATAATGTAAAGATATAGGTTCAATTGATTGAGTATTGTCTTTTTATTACTAAATACAAATAATAGCGGGGAGTGTTGTACCTTGAGTGTTGTACAACGTTAGGCATATATTTGGCAAGACGGACAATTACACCGACACAAACCAAAGTATTTATGTTGTGTGTTGAAGTTGTAAAGTGATACAATCTTTAAGATTTTGTGTTCTGTATTACACTATTTATTTCCCCCTGCCCCGAACCTATATTAATATATAATTTGATACCTCCCACATCTAACTGGCTATTGGTGATTTATATTTTTGTTTTCTTTATAAATAATAACAACGAAATATTTTTTTTAGTATTCACTACCCAATTAAATCAATTATTGTTTTATGATAGTCTCCTCTAAGTGACACCTACTAATTTAATATATTTGATAGGTTTGCGAATTCATAAATCTTTCTATTTTCCCATAGGCACATCTCCCGAATCTGGCCTTAGATCGAAATTTGGTACAGAGCTTTTTTGTTCGTCTTTATGTGCTTATTCTGTAGGCCCACGATCTGCAGTTAATAACAGAACGCCCTGTATACATGGAATAAAAATATTACAAAGGTACAACAATCTCCCATATTAAATGCATGTAAGTTTCAGTGTTTCTCCTACAATAATTTTGAAAGGGTATTTGTATACAAATTACAAATAGCCTCCGCCTGTCTATTACATTATTACATACTTAGTTACTGCATGATTGTGTTTTAAGAATGATACTTACTGTACATAAACTAAACATTATAATGAACTAAAAGAAAATAAACCAATTAAAACATTTGTAACAATTTGTAACAAAATCAACCATGACTGAAATTGATTGAATGGTCATTGGTTGTTTATTACATTCAATGAAATAATAATAATATTATAATATTTAGTTAAAAATTTAAAAAAATAATACAGACTATAGATACTTTTTTCATTAATAATACAGGTTAAACAGAATTTTGTTACTCATGTCCATAATGCACTAAATAACAGGAGTTATTTTTTAATTAACAGGAGGATTACATGCTTGGTTTATCAAAATTTGATAAAATTTCGATGTGATAGAGTAAAATTAAATTTTTTGGTTCTGATGACGTCATAAAGATAAAAAATTCGGTTTTTTTGATATCGCAGGCAAATTTGATCGGATCTTGTTGGAATTTTTTTTGAAACCCACTAATTTTGGGTCATTCTTTTTAGCTGTGTTCTCAAATTTTTGCTAGCTATCATTTATGTGCTTAATTCCGGAACCAGGACTATACATTCTTGAAACCTATTGGAGCTAGGTTAATTTTGATCCCAAATTTGAAAAATATAACCCAAATTTAGTAGGATTATATGCTTGGTTTATCAAAATGGGATAAAATTTGGATGTGATAGAGCAAAGTTAAATTTTTTTGATTCTGATGACGTCATAAAGTTAAATAATTCGATTTTTTGATAGCACAGGCAAATTTGAGCTTATCTTATTGGAATTTTTTTTGAAACACACTAATTTTGGGCCATTCTTTTCGGCTGCGATGTCAATTTTTTGCTAGCTATCACTAATGTACTTAATTCCGGGACCAGGACTGCGCATTCTTGAAAAAAATTATCTGTAGTCTGAAGTAATTCGAAAAATCTGAAAAATAATCAATGATTTTTGATTATTTTTCAGATTATCCTCATCAGTTTATCATTGACACAATGGTCGGTCACTAAATCAAAGAAAAAACAAATATATATATTTGTTTTCAAACGGAAGAGGGTGAATTAAGAATGACAATTGTTTTCAATAATTGTTTACTTATAATAAATATCATATTGTTACCATTGTTGTCTTGTCTTATAGACGATTTCAAAAATACAATTAATTCTTCGTAATAATAGAACATAATTTTATGTAATAAATCAGTCAAATTTCAATCATCGAATATTTTGGACATTAATTTATTTCAATTTAAATACATTTCATATTATAATTGGATATCTTCCGGTTTTTTTTTATCAAATTTGACTATAGAAATACAAAAGTTTTAATGATGAATCTACTGTAAGTATATGAACAGATCCGAAGGGTTAGAAAAAATTATATTTGAAAAAACTGCAGTTTGGTTAAAAAAAATTAAAATATTACCATTTTGATTGATAAAATATATCCAATTTTATGAAGTTTATCAAAATACAAAAGAAATATCAATGAATTTTCAATTGAGCCACCTAATAAAAACACATTTATGTTTTTCATAAACAATTATTATTCGATCAATTCAAGAAAATTGTGATATTATTACAAATAAAAAATTAATAAAATAAATTGTAAAATTTATAAAAACATTCTTTCGCACGAATGGCGTACAAATATATGTGTGTTAAAAATTATAATAAATATTTTAAAATGTATACTTAAATAATATAAATTTTAATATTAAAATTTATTATTTGATAATATTAATATTTTACAATAGAAGAAAATGACGATTGTTAAATATGGCGACATTCTAACATGTAAAATAAACGTAATAATAGCAAATCAATCACATCTTGAAGATTTATCCAATAAAATATAAATAAATAAATTAATATCTTGAAACCAGGAACTGTTTGTATTGAATACATTGACAGAATATTTTATTGAGTAAAATTATATAGATCAGATCACATTACTTGTTTTTTAATATTTTGTAATTGATGTCGAAATGTTCGAATCACTTGTCTTATTTTAGTGTGATAATTATAGATCTAGGGCTGTGATTTAATTGACTTTTACTTTAGTATTAAAGAAATTATCAAATCAATGTAAGTACTAAATAATTACATCTAGAAATCAATCGTTTATTTGGAATATGTACAGAATTGATCACACTATACGACAAGGGCGATTAGAGCTAAACGATTTGATTTTAATTAAATTTTCTTTCATTAATAGATGGAAGGTAATTGGATGTACATTTTAAATTTGGATGAACTAAGTATTTAATCCTACTAAATTTGGGTCATAGTTTTCAAATTTGTCATCAAAATTAAAATAGCTCTAATAGGTTTCATGAATTTGGAGTCCTGGTCTCGGAATTAAGCACAAAAGTGATAGCTAGCGAAAAATTGACATCGCAGCTGAAAAGAATGACCCAAAATTAGTAGGTTTCAAAAAAAATTCCAATGAGATCGGATACAAATTGCTTGTGTTATCAAAAAAATCAAATTTTTTAACTTTATGACGTCATCAGAATCCAAAAATTTAATTTTGCTCTATCACATCGAGATTTTATCCAATTTTGATAAACAAAGTATGTAATCCTACTAAATTTGGATCATACTTTTCAAATTTGTGATCAAAATTAACCTAGCTCTAATAGGTTTCAAGAATTTTGAGTCCTGGTCTCGGAATTAAGCACAAAAGTGATAGCTAGCGAAAAATTGACATCGCAGCTGAAAAGAATGACCCAAAATTAGTGGGTTTCAAAAAAAATTCCAATAAGATCCGATCAAATTTGCCTGTGTTATCAAAAAAATCAAATTTTTTAACTTTATGACGTCATCAAAATCCAAAAAATTTAATTTTGCTCTATCACATCGAGATTTTATCCAATTTTGATAAACAAAGTATGTAATCCTACTAAATTTGGGTCATACTTTTCAAATTTGTGATCAAAATTAACCTAGCTCTAATAGGTTTCATGAATTTGGAGTCCTGGTCTCGGAATTAAGCACAAAAGTGATAGCTAGCGAAAAATTGACATCGCAGCTGAAAAGAATGACCCAAAATTAGTAGGTTTCAAAAAAAATTCCAATGAGATCGGATACAAATTGCTTGTGTTATCAAAAAAATCAAATTTTTTAACTTTATGACGTCATCAGAATCCAAAAATTTAATTTTGCTCTATCACATCGAGATTTTATCCAATTTTGATAAACAAAGTATGTAATCCTACTAAATTTGGGTCATACTTTTCAAATTTGTGATCAAAATTAACCTAGCTCTAATAGGTTTCAAGAATTTGGAGTCCTGGTCCCGGAATTAAGCACAAAAGTGATAGCTAGCGAAAAATTGACATCGCAGCTGAAAAGAATGACCCAAAATTAGTGGGTTTCAAAAAAAATTCCAATAAGATCCGATCAAATTTGCCTGTGTTATCAAAAAAATCAAATTTTTTAACTTTATGACGTCATCAAAATCCAAAAAATTTAATTTTGCTCTATCACATCGAGATTTTATCCAATTTTGATAAACAAAGTATGTAATCCTACTAAATTTGGGTCATACTTTTCAAATTTGTGATCAAAATTAACCTAGCTCTAATAGGTTTCAAGAATTTGGAGTCCTGGTCCCGGAATTAAGCACAAAAGTGATAGCTAGCGAAAAATTGAAATCGCAGCTGAAAAGAATGACCCAAAATTAGTAGGTTTCAAAAAAAATTCCAATGAGATCGGATACAAATTGCTTGTGTTATCAAAAAAATCAAATTTTTTAACTTTATGACGTCATCAGAATCCAAAAATTTAATTTTGCTCTATCACATCGAGATTTTATCCAATTTTGATAAACAAAGTATGTAATCCTACTAAATTTGGATCATACTTTTCAAATTTGTGATCAAAATTAACCTAGCTCTAATAGGTTTCAAGAATTTTGAGTCCTGGTCTCGGAATTAAGCACAAAAGTGATAGCTAGCGAAAAATTGACATCGCAGCTGAAAAGAATGACCCAAAATTAGTGGGTTTCAAAAAAAATTTCAATAAGATCGGATCAAATTTGTCTGTGTTATCAAAAAAATCGAATTTTTTAACTTTATGACGTCATCAGAATCCAAAAAATTTAATTTTTTTCTATCACATCCAAATTTTATTCAATTTTGATTAGCCAAGCATGTAATCCTACTAAATTTGGGTCATACTTTTCAAATTTGTGATCAAAATTAATCTAGCTGTTATAGATTTCAAGAATGTGGAGCCCTGGTCACGGAATTAAGCACATACGTGATAGCTAGTGAAAAATAGACAGTGCAGTTTCACTTACAAAAAGGTGATTGGGTATAAACAGAAGTAATAAACCTTGCAAGCCCATCTAAAATCGCAGACAGGAGTATTGTTTTCTTAATTTAGTTATTATTTTGTTTAAAAAACCTAACCTCTCCATATATAACAAAACTTTCCTCCATTTGTAGATTTTTACATTGAAATAGCGGTGAAGTGTGAAAAAGAACTTTACTAAGCTGTATGTGTGTGTGTGTGTGTAGGGGGCAGTGACTCAGCAGACGTCCGTCATATATCGTTTGTTACACTTCTTGCTATATCAAATTTTTAGTGGTTCCAGACGAGTGCATCCCCCTCTGCTGTTCTTGCACGGGCCTATATAAATATATACCTATGTATGTGTATAAAGTTGGCTGGCGTCTTCTAGTTGATAAAGCAAGCGGAAAGAAAGAAAACGACACGGTCGGTCTTCTTGACCATGGGCTTCCTTTTGGGTCACGCTTCCGCGCATCTAAATATTGTTATGTTTTAAACAAACTAAGGTTGTTTACTCGTAAATTCACTTTTTAATGGATTTAAGATTTATGAAATAATTAAAGAATCTTTTACATTCTCGCGACGGCTGAGGAGATACTTGTGCTTTCTCAACTATCTTCGCCTTTCCTTGGCTAATTTTGCAAAAAAAGGCGTTTTTTTAACCCGGGTCAAAGGGAACACGAGGCATCCTCACAAGTACAGGCGAATATCATACCCACATTGTCATGATTACTTGTATACTTCAGTTTAATGTTAGCCCATATCGGAAAAAATAAACCTAAAATTTTAAAGGCCCAGAGTGTTATACTTACAAGCTGGTGGGGTTGAGTTTGTCGACAATAGAGGAGTTGGTTAGGTTCTGAAGTTTTTAGCCAATGCCTTCAAAAATGGAACACTATCACAGCAAATCTTTTTAATCGATATCGATGTCGATGAGTAATGAAAGTCGATTTTGCTTCGTTCTTTAACTACCATTCTCACGAGTGAACTACCTTAAAGACCAAATAATATAAAAATTGTTGTAGAAGAATAAACATAGAATTCTGTCTGAATTTAATTTAATTATATTTAAAAACTGATTGTGATTTAAAAAATATAATTATAATTATAAACATTTAAAAAAAATAAATTTTGTCTTCCATATTTACATTTTTAACACTTAAATTTTTTAATTTTTTGTGTGAATTTTTATTTTTAAAAACAATAGGACATATAAGTTAGAAAGAACCACAGAAGCAAACTGAATATGAAACAAATAAAATTATTTAATGTAAGATGTATACTGGCATTTAATTTAATTTGAGTTGAAAAAATTTCATCAAAATTGGTTCAGTAGTTTTGAGTTAAAATGTAACTCTATGATGAGTAAACAAACTAATATTTTACAGGTTTATTAATTTACAAATACACTGTACCTTAGTGCCAGGGCGTCATATATTTTGTAAACATCTTCTTTGTAATAATGCACTTTATCGATCATGAGTGA
Source organism: Chrysoperla carnea (assembly GCF_905475395.1). NCBI lineage: Eukaryota > Metazoa > Arthropoda > Insecta > Neuroptera > Chrysopidae > Chrysoperla > Chrysoperla carnea. The sequence continues at coordinate 3,300,308 of NC_058338.1, read as the reverse complement.
GTTCATAACTACTCCGTTACGCATTGGCTGATTTAAGGGTGCTGTGCCGTGCCCATCAGCTTTTTTTAAGGCTGTATCCGCGCTTAAGAAGACTATAGGGCTAATAATTATGTAAAAAAGTTGACCTTTATGATAAGACATATTTTCTGGAGCGATTAGTCTTAGAAAATAACAGTTTTTTTAATACAGGTGTAAAATCTAAAAAAATTTCAGACTTCAGATTGATTTAAATCATTTCTTGCACACTTCCCTTTCATAAAACTACTTTCCATGGACACCTTGAGACTTAAAATAATACCGCTATATAAGTTTGCATCATTAAGAATCGAATAATAATAGAATTTAAGATAAAACCATATAATTATTATGGTAAAAGAAACAAACATAAATATTTATAGATAAAAATATGATAAAGAAGTATAACTTACACCTGCCAATCAAAACTAAATGAAAACAGACACAATAACAAAAAACAATATTGTGAACCATTTAGTATTTAAGTATTGTATGATTTTAATAATTTATGAATATGAATGTAATAAATAATAATATGTGCATATTACTACAATTACAGTACACAAGTACACAGGTATACAGAACGTTTATTGCAATTTAAATGGAAAACCTTGAAATTTAAATTTCAATTGATTCATTCATTCAATTTTATATAAGAATATCATTATTATTTTTAATATGTATTTTACAAGGTGTTCTGTTATTGATAGCAGAAAATTATACCATTAAAATAAACGTATCAAGACAAATGGAAAAGCTCTTTACCAAATTTCGATCTGAGGCCTGATTCGGGAGATGTGGACATGGGAAAAATAGAAAGATTTATAAATTCACAAACCTATAAAATTCATTAAATTAGTAGGTTTCACTATAGAATACAAAGGGGACTATCATAAAACAATAATTGATTGTAAATTGATTTAATTGGGTAGCAAGAATAAAAATAATATTTTGTTGTCACTATTTATAAAGAAAACAAAAAAAATAATATATACCTATTTATCAAATTATTTCACCAATACAAAGACACTTAGATGTTTGAGGTATCAAATTCAGATATGTCTGAGTATATAGGGTGTACCAAATATTAATTTATAGAATGTACCTGTGCTCTTGGCAAAAAAACAAGCGATTATGAGAGAGGCTCTCATTAAATTCAATAAAAAAATTCAATTAGTATCGAAAAATTGAATGGAATCGTTGAGAAAGAACTAACTACTGTTTTCCCTACGATTTTTTTTTATATGAAGTTGGACTTCCTATAAATTTTAGATTTCTCACTTCGTAAATATTTTTGACGAACACACTCTATAGATGATTTTAATAAATGCGGTAAAAGGAAATAAAAAAAGGTCGTTTATTGTTTTCTAATTACATACATTAAGTTATGATTGTTAATAACAATAATATTTATAACAATAATAATAAACAATAATGGACGCTGGGCTGCTGAGTGTTGAGCGAAGCTACTGCAATTTTCCTTATAGTTCTAGTGTCAGGCGTAGTATTTGACAGACATTTCAAAATAGTTGATGTTTTCAAAGTAATATCTCACAAACTTTTTTAGGCAATAATACAGGTTATATAGAAGATAGTTACTCTTGTCCATAATGCACTAAATTACAGGAAATCTCTGAGGGAATTCGTTTAGCTAACGCAGCTCTTGCGCTACGAAATTTGTTTTATTATAAAAATATATGTAAATTAGTTATAATAATTTGTTTTTGTAAACAAAAGTTACCCTTTTTTCAATGAAAACATTGTCGTGTTGTCTAATTCAATTCATGGCATTACCTACCTATTGATTAGAATAAAATAATATAAACACAAAGCGACAGCACGTGCTACTTGCTACCTATGTGCTATCGAATTGAACCGACATCACTACCTATTAAATGCTGTCTGTAATGAGTATTCATTTTTATTTGTTTAGTAATTGAAACTTGATTTGGGTAATAACAACAAACTTTTCTTTTATACAAAATAAAACAATGCCATAAAATTAAATTTGTATTTGATTGTTCGAAAAAAAACTATCGGTTCCTTTAAGAACATTATACATGTCACAGTCAAAATTCTTAGCTGGTCAAAAGTCCTTTAACTGAAGAAAACAGGCCAAAGTGGTTTGTCTGTCAAAAGTGATTTTGGCTGACGATTCTGGTCAAAACTAGTTTTAATCACTCGAGGGACAAAAACAACTAGACGCCAAAATAACTCCGGTCAAAACAAAATAACTCGGTTCACTCACTGATTAACAGTTGGTCATGCCTTAAATATGGTCGAGCTTCCACCGGTCTGCGGGTCTTCAGCCTATGCGGTAACCCTGTTATTGTGTTCATTCACTGATCTACGGGTTGGCTTACGCATTTATTCACTGCGGCTCGAGTTGGCCATGAAAAAAGACAAATACGCCATAGATGCTTTAATGATTATTAACTTTAATTGATGTTAAAATAATTGAAGTAAATGTAAGCAAAAATCAGTTAGTCAAAACCACTTTTGACCAGCTTCATTGGGAAAAATTACTATTGTAGAAAAGCTGTTGTCAAAAGTACTTTTTTTACTGATTTTGCCAGTTAAAAGTAGTTTTGACCGGTTAAGAGTTTTAACTGTAACATATATATGGAAGCGGATGAAATATAAAGGAATATATTATTCGGAGTATTTAATATACATAAAATACGATTCGTATTGAAGTTCGAATGAAAGAAATGCCTGCTAGTCTGCAGACGACGTATATCAAACTTATCCCATACTTCAAGCAAGATGGTGAATACGGCGTCACTACAAAGTAGCCCTTTTGGTAATATCCATAAAAATATTCTTTTTATATTCTGTATATATGATATGGTCTGTATATCAAGGTATACTAATTTTATTCCCAAGTTTGCAACGCTCAAAAATTTTGATGATACGAATTTGTTCGTCTGTTCGTCCATTTATTTCCGTTCGTCCAAAAATTTTAATCTATTTTTGTGCCAATTGAAACATTATATACAATAATTTTACAAGCTGTTAGTTGTAAAACAATGATTGGTCACTAACATTGCAATAATTTTTATTTAGATAGAACCTTTTACCAACAACAGCCTAGTAAAAACATTCAATCCATATCAAAATACAATTTTAAAAGTCTTATTTTACGTTTTAAAATACACACACGTGTACATTTACAATTTAAACCATATCAGTTCGTGTAATTTTATACCATAACAGAGTACATTCGATTCGAAATGGGTCCTTGTGGACGTATTGCTTTATAAAAGCAGAAATAATTCATCAACACATGAATCTTTAAAAGTACAATTATTTTGGAAGTAGAAAAAAAATATTAGAGCAGGCTTTTCCTTAACTAGTATTATTATACCATGCATATATGAAATATATCATAGTATATTAAGTTTAGTCCAAAGTTTGTAACGCTTAAAAATATTGATGTTAGGAAAAAAATTTTGTCATAGGTGTTCATAAAATCACCTAATTAGTCCATTTCCGGTTGTCCGTCCGTCCGTCTGTGGACACGATAACTCAAAAACGAAAAAAGGTATCGAGCTGAAATTTTTACAGTGTACTCAGGACGTAAAAAGTGAGGTCAAGTTCGTAAATGAGCATCATAGGTCAATTGGGTCTTGGGTCCGTAGGACCCATCTTGTAAACCGTTCGAGATAGAACAAAAATTTAAATGTAAAAAATGTTCCTTATCAAAAATTAAACAACTTTTGTTTGAAACATTTTTCGTAAGCATCACTGTTTACCCGTGAGGGCGCCAATTAGGCGGAAATTTTATAATATGTTCTACACTTGATTATCAGTTATGTATGTGTCACATGTTTGTATGTGTAATGTGATAAAGAAATCAACACTGACTATGCATGGTATTTCAACAATTAACTCAGTCAATTGTTTGTTTTCACTTGTTTTTTTTAAGTAGAAAATGGCGAAGAACTAAAATTAATAGTAGAATCTTTTTTATGGCAAGATTCTCAAAGGATCTATTCTAAATTAGATACAGTTTTATCAAAACTCAGCACAAAAAGGCGCAGGGTACAGTTATGATGAATTCACGAGGTCATTGAATAAGGTAGAATGGTCAAAGGCAATTGGAAGAAGGAATTGGTTGATAATAGTGTGAGAATTTTTAGATTTAAGAGTTCCAAAGGCTTAAAAGTGTTCCAAAATTTACGCAAGAAGTAATTTTGACAGAAAATATTTCTGATTCTCAATTTAAGAAGGCTTAAAACTTTTTTGAGGTTTAAAATGGGCAAACATTGAAATCTTGCGTTAAAATAGCCCTTCGTTTAATGAATATTCTCTAGTTATAGAAGAACGATATACCTTCTTAACACATAAATATATAACAAGAGTTACGCTTGTTGATTAAGACATCCGGTAGGTACTCAAGTACCCTGTTACATGTATATTAGGTAGGTAACCAGTACTGTACTGTACTGTACTGTACTGTACAAGTGAGTAAAGCCCTCATGCATGTGCCAACTCTAAAAACACAACAACAAAAACTATTTTTATAAAAATAAAAATATATATTTTTGTTAAATAATATTTTTTTAACCTTTAGTAAAATGATGACTTGAAACTAAACAGAGCTGATATTAGAGTCAAAGTAGAGTTACTCACAGGGCATGATAACCTGAACAAGTTCCAACATCAGATTGGAAAAAGGCAATCTTCCGCGTGTGTCAGATGCGGCGAAAATTCAGAAGAAACATCGATCCACTTTCTCTGTTACTGCCCGGCGCTCATACAGCAGCGAAGGAAATGGTTTGGTCCGGCCATAGTCGAACCAGAACAAATTAGGAAACTCAGCGCTAGGCAAATCCTGGGTTTCAGTACATCAGTTGGTTATAATAGCCACTGAAAAGCGTAGCGGGGATAGAGTACAAGGGTCTATTTGGCTAGAAGCTCTGAGCTCTGAACCATTGCTTCGAGGCCCGATGCTCGAGCATGGCCCGCTAACCTCCATACCCATACCCATACCCAAAATGATGACGACTGAATAAATATAATAATAGATCTAACTACAGAAATTTTGTTAAAATATGCCATTAAAATCCCCATCTATTCATGCCCGTTAAAGTAAATTTTACTCGGAGTTAAAGATTGGGAAAACGGTTTGTGTGACTGTCATTCTTACAAAAAAATAAAATAAATAGAAACCAAGTTTATAGCTTGGTAAATGTCTTATAAAAAAAACTGATCTAGTTTTCCCCTAAACACAAGTGCTTATGGGAAACCAATGGGTAGCAGTAACGGATTCATTCATATGGGCACGATAGGCATGCCCATCACCCAAAATACTTAAGAAAGTTAGTCTATTGATTCTAATAACATACTAATCTTCTAAATTTCACATGATGAAAATCTGGCTTTTTGCATTTTTGTTTTGCAAAGTTTCGGCTCATAATCAGATTTTGGAAAAAAATCGTTCTCACTACCCTATAGATACAAAATCTGCAATTGAAAAAAAAAGTTTAGGTCCGAAGATTTTCTTGAACTATACGAGCTGTAAAAATTATCTAGAAAAATTAGTTTTTTTCAAAATTTTGTTTATGTATCGGGCTAAAATTAACCACCCTTTTTTATGATCATTGGTTACATCTTTTTCCAGATATCGACTCATTTCCTTCATTTTTCGAAAAAATTATGACAGAAAGTTGTAAAGAATAGGTTACTGCGCGTTTCTAGCTATGATCGGGGTTCGATAGCTGGCACAGTCGATGCAGAAATTCTTAGCAATCTATTTTTTTTTATTCGCCCCATTCCGATCAATAGAAGCAGGGATATTCAAGAACTCGCCACCAAAGAAAACAATGAAGAGATAAATTGTCCCAAAACCACGTGCAGAAGTTCGTGTGGATCCTGAACCTGAAAAGTCTTTTTTTGTTATAGCTCTGGAGGTCATGACAATAAAACTGCACTTCGATGGATTTCGAAATTTCGCATATGAGTCAATACTATTTAACGATAGATACATTATGGGTAGTCAAGTTTTGAGCTGTCACACCGAGATATTTCGAAAATAATCTAGAAAATTGGAGAAAAAATCGAAATTTAAGTCAAAATAAAGTTCTTAAAGTTCACATTTTTATCTTTGATAATATTTATACCTCATTATAAATGTACGAGTTGTACCTACCTTTTTGTACAGCTTAAAAAATACACACGTTGAATCATTATTACAATTTAATAAAAAGTACATACATAATAGTGATACATCGAACGATATATCTAATTAGTTTAATGTATTTAATATATTCTATGTAAGTAAGAAAACTTTTAATTGAATCATTAACAAAAAACGTGGAAACATGAACTACACACAGCTAATACCTACCAACCAATACCTTACCTTAGTTACTTAACTAAACATTACTTATTACCTTACGTTCTTACGTTCAAATAATAAAAAAAACATTAATGCTGCACTTAAACAAGACGAATATGCAATCAATATGTTTGTATATAAAATCGAAGAGTATTTTTAATATCATTTGATTTTAAATAAATTGATTGTATACTTTTTATACGGGTTGTATTCACTTAAACTGAATATACACTTTACAAGTATATCGGATGTAGATTCAAGGCTAGCTTCTACATTCCAAATTTGTTTTTGGAATTTTTACAATAGTGATATTAGACGAGGCTGCTTATCTTTTGAAAATTAGAAACAAAGTCTGATTTTGCTTAAACCTTTCCACAGAACAGGTTGGACGAACTTAAAGAAGAACAGTGAAAGATACAAAGTGCCAAATAAATATTTCCCAAAATAAGTATATACACAAAGTTGCAAATTTGTGAAGACCGAAAAACACCTTCGGAAAACAACTAAATTGCTTTATAAATGCTGCTGAGGTGTTTCTTAAACAAACCTCAAACAGCAGTTTGAGTGATATCCTTGGCATTGGATGACAACAAACTTCTAGGCGAAGTTATGAGAGAGGCAGTAAAACAGATATTGACGTTTGATCTCTCCATAGAAAGTTGAACAATCTTTCACAACTGGACTAGAAACCCATGTTAAAACTTTTCGGATGAAATGATTCACCGGAATTCATGTTGAAAAAGAAGCTAAGAATTGAATGCCACACCTCTTGGTGTCTCATGCCTGCACCAGCAAATATGTATGGCGTTGCTGGATTCAATTAAATGCCGTGCAGAAATTACGTATTTCGTAGAATTTATGTAATTCGCTTCGAATATGCAGAGATAGTATGGCTTCGCTCTCAGAAAGGATGACTGAACATCATCTTACAATTAAATATCGAGAAAGACATTGTAGACGCGGGTTAATACTCAATCGAAGAATCTAATAGCGATTAGAATACCTACGATTGTAGGTGTTGTATCTACAGTTATAAAAAAATACAGCCTGAATAGTTCGTTATATTGATAGTGATAAAATGTTAAAGAAACTTGATAGTTAGTAAAGTAAATTTTAATTAAATTACCATTGATTTACATTTAGATTACATCTCTTTACATATCCAACATTTCCAATCGAATAATGATGTAAAGTTTAAAAAAAAAAGTCCATTATTTATTTAAGGAACAAATGTTACTTACTGTAATTCATGCATTACAGATCAATTAAAATGAGTCTTTTACTCAGATATTTTTACATAAAAATTTAACAGAAAACCACCCAATGGCTCAGATTTTACGTCTCTAAAAAATCCTTCAATAATATAATGAAGTTAAAATTATTGTTATTTTTGGAGTCGGTGTCAGCCAAGCTAAAACTGTTCTGTCAGAGTTGTTTCCTTGGCTGACATCGACTCCAAAAATAACAATAATTTTAACTGCATTATATTATCCTTATTTTTTTACTTTTAAGTGCATATTAATTTGTTTTTGAAAAGATTTTCTTTTGAAGTCGGTTTTCTATTTGTTAAAAGTTTTTTTTTTTATATTCTAATCAGAATCAAATGTACTATACTATGCAATTTTGTTTTTTAAATATCGGATTTTTATAAACTGATTTTATTTAAATTCCTTTTAATTTTAATTTTTTGTTTTTTTTATAAATTAATATGTTGATATTACAGAAATCTATAAAACATGAAACTACTAATTTACAGAACATTTAATATTTACTTTGAATCTAGAAATAAAAACAAATATTAAAAAACATTGTATATAATTATTTTAATGAAAAGGTTTATTTTTATATAAAAAAAATTTTTTTTTTTGGTTAATCCAATTTTATGGGAAAATTAATTAATCGAATATAAGTTATAATCGCTCTGAAATAAATTGTCAGTAGTAAAGTTGCATTAAGCCACAAAATACAGATAAATGGAAAAACACTCAAATCAGTGCTGATCAGGAATGAATTATTTTAAAAACAATATTAAAATTGTTGAAAATTAAGCGTTTTTTTTTTATCTTTCCCAAATCTTTTTTAGAAATTTATAAAGATTTATAAAGCCTTATTAAAAATTTAACGTCATAAAGGTAAAATTTTTGGGCAAACTAACTTGATTATTGAATTTATCCTCATCTCGATATCTTTATATTGATTTTTATTCTTTTTTTTTTATTTGAAAATAAAAATTAAATTTTGTGATTCTTTTTTGTTACTTTTTTTTCGGTAAGCTCGAAATTTGAAAAAAATAAAGAGGGGAAAAGCTGAATTGAATTGTATTTTCGACAGTTGTGGATTCTAATTCAATTTGGCATTGCCTTTTTGGCCTTACTTTTGTATGATTGGTGGAAGCGATGCAAAAAAAAAACTGTAAATATTTTAATTAATTTTTGTTTAATTTTCAGAACCTAAAGCCATGTCTACACCTGAAATATATACATCAGTTGACTGTCCGATTGAAATATTAAAATTTAATAAAAAATTCTTTAAACGTTTGTATTTATGGCCTGAACCAACAAAATATTACTTTTTAATATGGTTCACCCTTATGTTTATGACTTTACCAGCTATGCTTGTAGATTTATTCATCACTTTACGTAAAAAACAAATAAAATTATCAGATTTTTCGGAACATTTAGTTGAGTTACTATCAATATTTATTGGCATATACATCTATATTGTTTCAAATACGATACAAAAAGATATTTTACAAATTTATAAACGTTTAACACAATTACAATTGTATCATAAAAGAGATCATCGATTCTTAATGGAAGCTGAATCACATACGAAATTAATTACGCAAGGGTTTATGTGTCTTGCGATCATTATTTGTCATCCGTTGTTTACGTCAATACCGCTGTTAACGTATAAAGAATGTAAAAAGGATATCGATGAAATTATGCAACATAATTTTACCAAGTAAGTTCTAGTGTTTTTTTTACCACTATACAATTTTCCTCCTAGAAGTTCAGACGATATTTCGAATTGTGAAATTTAGTGTTTGTTCATGATTTCGCTTCCTCCTATTGATTTAATCGTCAAACTTAAAAATTTCATTCAAAAAAATTCAGTCTTGGGGAGTCTAGAAAATTATCTTGGGGAGTCTCAATATCTTCAAAGGCTCACATCTGAAGCCCTGTCTCACTTTGTAGACCAAGTAGATTGAGCAGCTTAAATGATGTATCGTCATTTTGTTATCAGATCATATCGACAGGCATTTTCTTTCAGGCCTTCATTTCCGATTGCAGGTACGTCGTACAGGGATCCGAAAATAGAAATTTTTTTAGTAAGCGCCAAAGCAAATTTGATGAAACTCGGTGGATGGGGAAATTTTGATCCAAAAAGTATAAAAATCAGGTTATTTTGTTGTTGGAAAGTTATAGAAAGTTACAATGTCAGCGAGTATCATAGGCATAAATTCATTTTCAAAAAAGTTTTCAAAATAATAAAATCCATAAAAATGTGAACATAAAGGTAGGATAAGTGAGGTCGTAAAACAGACGAGTATCTGCTAGTAGGTAATAAAATCTTCTCCAGCCAGTATTTTGGATTAATTAAGAGCAAATGTCTTTTTCGTTTGATAAACTTTTTCTAAGCTTTAATATCTTTAAGACCAATCTTTGATTTTTTAAATGAAAACTGAAACAATTTTCGTTGTTATAGGTATATCGAATTGCCCGTATGTGGTTTGGAACTAAAAGGACGGTATCCATTTGATGTAAATTATCATTTTTGGTTATGGCTAATCATTGAAATCACTCAAGTGATTGGAGGAATAGCTACAACAAGTATACCAGCATCGTATTCACTTTTATTAGTAGAATTTGTGATATATTTAATATATGAAATTAATAATTTAAAAAAATTTGTTGTAATCATATGTGAACCAGGCATTAGTGTTCGACAAATGACAAAACGCTTAGAACATTCTTTAAAATATCATTTGGAAATTATTGAGTATGTTCTTAATCGATCGAATAAGCGGTACTCTGGTTAACAAGTTCAAATTAGGCATCATTCCGAATTAAGCGAGCTATTTTTTCTATATTTCAACAATTTGAATTTGTTAACTAAACTACAGGTTGAAAATGTACAATTTTATTTATTGTCGATTTTTTTTCGCCGTAGAATATCCGACATGATGAATGATTGTTTTGGTAAAATATTTGTCGTACATTTTCTAGTATTAGGCGTTGGAATTAGTTTATTAACTTTAGCAATCGCTGTAAGTATTAACTAAATATTTTCTAGTTTTGTGAAGTAAAAGATTTTCTTTTTTTATGGCTTTCACGGGATAAAATGTTTCGTAGGAAGAAAAACCCGAAAGAGCAGACGCAGTGTTTTCTGAATATTTTTTCAAAAATTTAAAAAACCCCCGACAAATGCGGTTTTTTATATTTGTTTATTTTTATAACTATTTATTATGCTGGGAAACACCAGACCCTACCTTGCTTTTTTTTTTAGTTTTTGAAAAGAGTACCTACCCCGAAATGAATCACCGATTATTAAGTTTATTAATTACAGATGGGCGAGAAAACAGAAATGATGCGTTTATCAATGGAATTAAATGCATGGATATTTGTTCTCTTCATTCCAAACCATTATGGGCAACAGTTCATGAGTGAGGAAAGTATTGTAATTTCTAGAACCTGATTTAGGCATGCCCGTGCTCTTTGATAGATAGATCTTTTTCATAGAAGTTCTCTTATTTCCATCTCTTCATAGTATGCTCATTTCAAATATATACGGTAAGGTAATTTTTTGTGGATATTACTACGTCAGTGTCGGTGTGAACGCCATGCTGTATGGCTGTCCGGCCTTTACTGCATTGGAGACTCCTGCAATACTTCTGGTGGATAGCCCTTTTCAATACTTATAGTGTACTTCGTACTTATCCAAACGACTGCCGTGGTCTGGGTTCGAACCCGCACATTCACAGTCAGTAGTCAAAAGGTTAAAGGCAATTGCGCCTTTACTCGCTCCGTATAATATTATTTATTAATGTATTTAGAGTGAAGATGTTGCTCGAGCAGTCTACGAAACAAATTGGTACGAAGCACCGGTACACATTCGTAAAGCGTTACTAATGATTATGATTCGTTCACAACGTTCGTTAAACTTTCAAACGAAATCAATTGGGATATTTTGTTATGCTAGTTTTGTTGGGGTAAGTTCCAGAGTTTCAAAAAAATGCCAACTTAAAAAAGATGTCTCTGTATTTTAAAATTTTTTCAGGTAATGAAAAACGCTTATTCGTTGTTCAATTTGGTAACATCTTCACAAAATAAGCAATGAAGATAATTAAATAATTATTCGATAATCTTGATTTTCGATTATCCAGAAATAAAAATATTAGTATTACAAAACAAACAGGTAGGCTGTTATGCTTGACACCTTAAGACCCGCTGTAGAAATTTAGCTCTTATGATAATTAAAGAGATAATAATAATAATTCATATAAAATTGTATAATAAAAAAAATATTATTATTAATAAAAAAAAATTTCTCAAATAACATAAATTCTTTTATGTAAGGTCTCATTTTTGTGTGTGATATATGTCTACTGTTAAAAAAAAAATACGCGGAGTTTGTTTAATTTGGAAAGTGGAATTAATTAAGTCCTGAAATTATAATATTCATCTCATACCGATTTAAAATAAATTGGCAGTACATAGTCGATGTGGAACTGAAGTCGTGTGAGTGCGACCCGGTAGTCCACACTACTAAAAAACATTAAAAAAAGGTTTTGTTAGCCTTCATGGATTATTATTCTTCGAACATGTACTGCAGCTTATGCTGGAACGATCATTATCTCCTTAGATAAGTGATAGGTTTTATCCACTTTTCAGATTCTATTTATTCAGTTTCCAGTTTTTTATTACCATTAAAAAACGGATCAACTAATTCTGCTGAAAACTCTTTCAGTTATTAAATACGCGTAAATTTCGGTAAGCAACGTGAAAGAAGAGAGGGCTTTCAAAGTTGGAGTTGAAAGTAGTTTATGATCGCTACCTAAAAGGAATTTATGGATTAAATTCAAGAATTTAAATACAATTCTCCTTACAACAGCTAAGAAACCCTCTGTACGTAGCACTGCAATAATAAATACTTTTGATATCTATTCAGTGTTTTACCATTTTAAAAATTTTTTTCATGAAAAGTTGAGCTGATTTATATAAATTTTTTCTGTACAAAATAAAAAGATTGCGTGTGGCAGCAATGAAACACGTCACGTTTTTTTTTTTATAAATATATTTTAAAGCCGCTCTAACCTAATGACCTTTGACCCAAAGTACTGTGTATATATTTACTGGTCACTATCAGAGCAGTGGCCAAAACAACTGTGCAGGGGTAATGCAAGCCTGCAACCTCGCCTCTCTTCATAATATATATATATATAGTATAGTAACCGCCACTTTTCACTTTAGGGCATTCACCAATAGGTATTAAGACTTCTTATACAATATGAAGACAAAAATATTTATTATAAAACACCAATAAATTCAATGGATTATGTACCTATTTTGTATTATTCGTACAAGTCATGCATTCAAGCGTGGATAAATTGTAATTTTGCGATCTATCGACACGTTATTTTACCATCTATTGCTAACAAAATTTGTCACCAATTGAATCCAAAACATTTTAATTGGCACACGTTGGGTTTTTCTATCTATTTCTATTTTTAATTCTCAAAGAAAACCGTCACAAAGATTTAGATAAGCGTCCAGTGTTCGCCCGAATGAGGAGCAAGTCATATTTCTGTGCTTGACTAAGCAAAAGTACAAAGTTATATGCTTTAATCACTAATTGAGCCATAAATAAGGCTAAATGATCTCAGCGATGCTTTTGGTTCTTGAAATTGGAAAGAAAGGAGATTGGGGGAATAGAAAAAGTTCATTCATTCAACAGCGTTAGTAAAAACAACAGAGAAATTATATAAAAATCACCAGGATAAAAGCCACAAAGATTTATTTGTATTTCTTTCTAGCAAAACAGAATTTTGAATGAAGTTTTCATGGAAAAAATAGTATATGACGTCAAATACTATGTCCAATCTCTCTGTCTAATAAAATCGTTCTACCTTGCTATACTTTTAGGAAAACCGGATCAAGGAAAGGCTTACTTCTGTACAAATTATTCAAGCTGTATAACATTTCTCAGCTTTAATAAATTCATTTAAAAACCACGGAAATCATAAATGAATCTTATTTATTTATTGTTCATAAACAAGGGTTGACTGACCAGCATTGTTCTAACACCTAACTGACTGACAATCATAACTGTATGATGTGTGTTTTATTTATATGCAATATACAATTCGTATAACAGTTTTCAGCATTAGTAAATTCATTTTAGTACCACGTAAAACTTGACCGTTTCGATAGCATATATCTGACCCCTGTTGTTCTATCGTTCGCTTGACTGACTGCAGTATGTGTGTGTGTGTACACAACTACTATAACCAATCCTCAAATTATCAGCTTTAGTAAATTCAACGAACTGTTTTTGACCTGGCTCTTAATCCAAAATGTTTAGCGTTTTGAATGGTACTTCGAATATTTTCGACGATAATGAAGTGTTCCCATGTTATAATGTATGACTAGTATAAAAGGTACTACTAACAAGCGATCGTATGGTTTCACAAGAATTTCAATAAAAATAATTATATTATTATGATTTCATCATTATTCATTATGGACTATATATATATATATATATATATTATGTATATCACACCACGCCATTATAAGTTCACTTATTTTAATTTTTGTAGCAATATTTTACAAATATTTTAATTTAACCAATTATTAAGCTGTTCAATAACTGATTTGCGTTTTATTTACAAAAAAAAAAAATTATTTACCAATTATAATGTAATTACATAAGATTGCAATGGATGTCAAACCTAGAAAGTTATAACAACGGTATGTTTGCAACCACTGTCATATTTTTTATTCCAGCTCAAAGCGCTAAATTTAGAAACCTGAAATTTTGTACATACGTGCCTTAAGTAAAGTGAGCACTGAGAAGGGATTTTCGGAAATTCATCGTCTAAGGGGCTCTTATTTTGTATATTTCACCTAGAGTTTCTGAGATATCGCAATATTTCGATCGATTATAGTCCACATCTCAAAAATTATTCTATCAGGCTTCAAATACACCCGATTTTTATAATTTTTGGGTCAAAATTACCTTATATACTGAGTTTTATCGAAATTTTGATAAAAAAATGTCTCGATTTTTTGCAATTTTTTAGGGGGTACACCCCTTTGAAAAAATCGAGAAAAACGTCAAAAAAAATTGTTTTGGAATTTGATGAAACTCGGTGGGTGAATGGGGTAATTTTTGATCTAAAAAGTTTAAAAATCTCGTGATAAATTCTTACATTTTCAGAAAAAATATGTTTCTAAAAACTGTAGATGAGTTAAAAAAAATAGCGCGAATGTTGTCGGAATAGCAACCGAATGATTTACAGGTTTATTTTCTTTTGGTTGAAATAGTTTCCTAAAACAAAATCACTTGTTTTTAAACCATACTCTACGTAGAGCAAATATTTCATTAATTTTACGAAACTATTTAAAACAAATACATCCCCTTTTACATTCTTCCCAAGTATATAACGCCTACAATTCACTATGAGAACCCTAAAATATAAGAAATTTATTTTTAATCAGTTGCATTTTATGCATTAACCTGTAATTCTCACAGAAGTAGGTATTATAGTTTTTTGCCAAGTGCAATAATACCTATACACATATATTATCCTTTTTTTATTTTTGTTGTTAAAAAGATTCTGGTATGCAAACTTCCGGATCACACAAATCCCCTAAAAGTATGTGTATTTCAGTAAAAAGGTATAATTACACAATACATAATAATGCCATAATCTCCACCCTCAATAATGCATTCATATTTTTTACTCTTACATAGTTAAATTACGTGTTATTAAATCTTTTTTTGTGAATTGTAAAATCTTCACCTGAAAGTAAAAGCACCCTTCTGAAGGTGTTCCACATTTATTTTTATCTAAATTTAGAAAATAATTTATTTTATGCCTTTTACTATATTTCCAGCTAGAAGATATAAACAAAGATCGCATTTCCCCGAAAAATACTATAAAAGAATGATTTAATTTTTTGCTTAAGCTTCGATGGAAAGTATTTCGGTATTGGAAACAAGGATTATTTACGGGAAAACTGACTGGATGGAATCCATTTTCATACAGCTTCGATTCCCAGAAACTTCTTAAGCGCAAAAAATTAAAATTTTAAATAACAGATTGCAATACTTTTGCCACTTACATCATTATATGATTCAATTTCAGTTTCCTATGTTTGCAACTTTTCTATGTTAATTCGAACGCTGTAATTACTTTTACTCGTTTGACGGGGGGGGGGGGGTAATTGGGGATTTTAATCAGTTTTTTACAAATTGAAAAAAAAAACAATGCATCAAATATAAAAATTCAATTAAAAGTTCTAACTGAAGTATTTGTGAACATTTTCGATTATTTTCGACTTTCTAGCTTAAATTTGACCGAGATATGCCAATTTCAAAATGAAATTTTTTTTCTCATTCAATCAAATAAAAAAGTATCTCCATTTTGTAAACGGTAACAGTTTAAAGTTTAAAGTTATTCCTACAAAAAATTAACAATTTTATTTGAAGCATTCTTTCGTAAACATCACTGTTTACCCGTGTCCATTTTCTCCAAAACTATAAAAAAAAAGTGTGTTGATTTTTTTCCAGGTTAGCTTCAATTAGTGGTTTTTTGAAACATTCTAGAAAAGCGAAAAAAAAATCATCCAAGAGTTCAATCAGTAAATTATTTGAAGAAATTGTAGACTGTATCATCTCAAATCCATATATTTTTCAACCTCTTCTGTCGTTGAACCGAGAAAACAGGGAACTTTTACTTAACGTCATCTTTCGGTCTAATAATTTAAACTTTCAATACAAAATTTCACAAAAATCACTTTAAAATTATTTACCATTTTTTACACAATAAATAAATATAATAAACTCCGCCTTATATAAAATTACCAATTATACGAATATATATATTTGAAAATATCTGCAGTATTTCTATTTAACTATCTGTATCTGATAATCTAATTATGATCAATCTTTTTATTATTTATAAAATAATTTTAATTCGTTTATCTTTATTAGATTGCAATGGATTGATTATAAGTAATGCCTACGATCAGTAACAATCGTGATTTGTATATTTTTTTTTAAATATTATTTTTTATAGAATCTAGATCTAATCTACGGTCGACTAATTAATGTAATAACAAAAGAAAAAAAAACTAGGTACTTTTAAATGAATAGGTAACTCTCTTGGTAAAATACAGGTAACTAACAATCGAATATTATGTAACAATAGAGAAGGTAACAAGGTATATAAAATGAATTATTATTAATTTAATAGATAGGTGTATTTTTTTTATTATTATAAAATGTAAAAAAAAATATATGTGTATCAAAAATTTGAAATATAATATCTTTGGAACAAATATTATATTAATACAATATTTCATACAAAATTATTTCTATTCGATACATGCTCGACATTGTTTGTTAGTCGGTAGCAAAGCTTTGGTGTACTTGACACTCGTTTTGTAAAAATAATAATTGCTCACCACTTTTCAAAGCGTTAATATTCCCATTGCCTGTATAACAATCATGACAATCATCCACGAATTTTTTAACAAAAATTTTTCTTCTAAAAGTTGACCCATTTTATATTTATATTTATGTGCCATGGACTTGACTTCTTCCCAGGATTTGCCTTCTTCAGTAACTTCTTGCTCCAGGGTTCTTCGCCAGGTATGACGAGGTCGGCCCACCCTTCTTTTTCCTTGGGGGTTCCACTCAAATGCTTCTTTGGCAACGCTGTTGTTTCGCCTGAGTGTGTAACCAATCCAACCATATTTGCGTTGCTTGATGGTGTGTGCTACTGAAGTTTGGTGACAGGTGTCCAGCAGGTTGTCATTGGAAATCGTGTTGGGTTAATAAATGTTGAGGATGTGTCTGAGACAACTGTTGATAATAATAATAATTACTATTATCATAAAGACTACCGAACAGTTGATACGAGAACTGACGGGCTTTCAAGACTTTTTTAACGAAGGTTACATTGATTCTGAAACTCTGGGATAAATTAGCCTAGAGAGCCGGGATTCCTTAATTTGTTTCTTAATGTTTGTCTCCGAGCTTACAAGTGTTTCAAAATAATAGGCTAACGCATGACGTTATCAGATGAATACGGTTTCGTTTGAATACTTTCTGGACATGCACTCATAAAATTTAATACTTTATCACTTTCTTAGCACTTAAACCGAAAATAAAATGTTCTTAATTTTTGCATACAATTCATGATTTTTTTTTTAATGAAAGTCATTAATTACCGACATTAATTGTTTGTACATGAAAGTTAAAACATAAAAATGACTATAAAAACAAATCTAAATTACCTATAAAACAAATTTTATATTTTGGAATTGTTTTTTTTGTCTAAATTCTAGAATATTTTATTCATTACCTAGTTCTTATACGCGCGTAACCTTCGATGCATGAAGAAACACATGCTTGACCGATTTTGATTTTTTTTAAAACATATATCTACATTTTTTTAGGGAATATCTAATCACAAGCTAGCGTATTGGAATTGTTTCTACACGTGAAAAACAAGGTGTAAGTCCTTCATTTACTTTCTGTTTTAATTTCGAAGACGCGTGTGACCAATGACCAATGCATGTATGACCTAGTGAAGTGTAATCTGATAGCCCCAAATATTGTCCTCGATATCCTCCTGTTTCGTTCTGGCTAGGGAGTAAACAAAAAGAGAATTTCTGGCCATGTTTTCCAGTAATTATACCAGACATAAGTTTTTCTTTCCGATTATCATAAGAATATCCTTCATGTAAAAATGGAATTGTTTCTACACGTGAAAAACAAGGTTTAATTTCGAAGTCCCGAGTATGACCAATGTAAGTGAAGTGTAATCTGATAGCCCCAATTATTGTCCTCGATATCCTCCTGTTTTGTTCTGGCTAGGGAGTAAACGACTAAGGAGGATTCCTGACCATGTTTTACCGTAATTATACCAGAATTTTTCATTTTTTAAGAATATCCTTCATGTAAAAATAATTTTGCCTAAAAATCAGAAACAAGTGGAATTTACAAAATTTAAAAAACCCCCGACAAATGCGATTTAATTCTTGTAAAATGATTTTTGGAAACTTGTCTATAAATTGTTCTCAATCGAGTTGGTTCGACCGTTTAGAGACTACGATGCTTCTGAGAAACACACAGACGCACAGATGAACACTTTAAACTTATAACACTCCTTCTTAAATCAATATCAAAGTGATGGTCAAGGACATCAGATGAGATGAAAAGGATACTTAGAGAGCTATCATTTTTTGGGACCAATTTTTGGAAATATTTTAATTAAAATTGAAATATTTGAGTTGAGTTTGTTCTTTTGAATTATTGTTTTGAATTACCTAATTATTTTACCATTTCACTTTTCGAAATGACTTGAGACAGGTTTGTTTTAACGGTTGTTAAAATTTTATGTCATGCCTTTTCCGAAATTGAATTGATTAATCCAATGAAAACAAAAAAATTAAAATCGGTTCACCCATTTAGGCGCTATGATGCCACAGACACAGTCAAACTTAAAACACGCCTTTTTTTTAGTTCGGAGGTTAAAAAGATATCATGCGCAGTTAAAGTATGGGGGCTTAGACCGCCAGTAATCTGAAAACCTTGTACACCTGTTTCATCTCGTCCTGTGTAGAGAGTAATCGACTTATGATTCCTGATCAAGTCTTCCGCGATTACACCGGGAGCGAGTTTTTCTTTCATTTTTCACGTGAGCCAAATTTTAAAAAAAACAAACTTTTACGCTATCGTTTGACTACACCTACACATATATAATCATTTGATAATACTTATTCGTTTTTTTAAATCTATATATATTAATATTCTGTTATACTTTAAATTATGATCCCTCATAACTAAATAAATATATGTAAGACGTTTTGATACACATATTCAAAATCTTTTTTTTATTTTTTGTAACTATAAGACGGAAGGAAATCCGGTGTCAGCCCTATATATTTACTTATTATTATACATTTAATATATCTATGTTGGTGTATTTCTTATAAGATTGTAGAGTAGAAATCTTTATTAATTTTTTTTTCTGTATTCTAACAACTGACTCATTTAGAGAATTTTTTTTTTGCCATTTTTTAGAAGCAATATGTTATCATGTATTTTGGTTAGATAATCCTTTCTCATTTTTTTAATCTTAGTGGTTATATAAAAAGGAAATGAGCAATTATTTTGTCTCAAAGGTTAATAAAATTTTCGATTTTCTAAATTTTAGAAGTTTTTAACTGAAATATTAAATTTTTCAAGTAAACAAGTGAAAACAAACAAATGACTGAGTTAATTGGTGAAATACCATGTATAGAAAGTGTTGGATGTCATTGCTTGCATAATTTTTTTATAAATTAAAAGAGTTTAAAAAACCAACACGATTATAGCGGCCTTTATTATTATTTTATATGTTATAAACTCCCCAGAGGAAGTTAATGTAATGGTATCGATTTTGAAAATCTCCAGGTTTACATATTTTCGCGGTTTCAAGGCCTTAATATCCGAATCAAACCTTTTCAATGTGATGCCTGTGTGTGTGCGTATGTTCGTTCGGGCTATTTCACCTCGATTATCTCGCAAACCAGTGACAGTAACACGTAACCGGGCTTATTCGACGTATAATAGCGTATTTAAGAACTGAAAGAGTTTTCAGCAGAATTGGTTGAGCCGTTTTTTAATGGCAATAGAAAACTTCCAAAAAACTCAATAAACAGAATCTTAAAAGTGGATGAAACTCATCATTTATCTATGGAGATAATGATCGTTCCAGCACAAGCTACAAAACATGTTCGAAACATGATCTAAAAATTTTTACAAGACCTTTTTGTAACTTTTAGTTATACTGGGAAGTTTTTCGGGTGGACCTCGAGGGTCGCGCCAGACTCAATTTATTTAATTTAATAATCCCACCTCTATAACTCAAATAATCTGTATTCTGACCTCTATTAATGGAACCCTCTGAAAATGAGACAGCAATTTATTTATATCTGGATATCTGAGACACTGGGTAAATGGAATACCTCTATAAGTGAGACAAATTTGCAGGGCTCTTGATGTCTCACTTAGCCAGGTTCCACTGTATATCGAAGGGGGTTAAAATAGAGTTTAAAATTGATAGCACGTACAATTTACGTCAAGAGCCAACGATCTTAATACCTTCACGTGAATAGAAACAGAGTCAGGATTGTTTACTTTCAAAGAGTTGACAGTAATTAGACTCTTAAAGTCCAGAGGAACAATGGCATGGTCAAGAATTCATGAATATAAATAAATAAATGTTAATTTCATTGAATAATAATACCATTAAGCGCCCCCCACATCATCACAAACCATCTTCTTCAATGTGATTTACTTAATATTTGTGTTGTTTTAATAAAATGCTTGTACAATCTTTCAAGGTAAACTTCTATATTAAAACTGATGATGGTCTGTATATATATTTTTAATCAAGGAGCTGGGTGGTACGTTTTTATTTAGATAACCATGTAGGTAGTGAAAAAAAAACAATTGATTGAGTTAATGGTTGCAATACTCTGTATAGAAAGTGTTGAATATCACTTGAAAGTGCTATATAGAAATTACAAGGAAGTTAAAGATACTAACACTATTTGGTCTGCCATTTATTTGATTTTCTAAAATATTTTCTAGAAGGTTTACCGATAATGTTTCACGAGACATTACTTGAAGCTACTTGCAAGTTTTCAAGTTCCTATCTTTTACATTTTTGGAGATAATTGACACAAAAGTTTCTCCTTAATTTGCGTTTCTTCTTACTCATCAGAAGCAGTGGTGTTTATGAAAAAATATTTCAAACAAAAGTTGTTAAAACTTCTTTTCTCTGGGTAACGGTTGAAACTCGGGGGATGGGGTAATTTTGATCCAAAAAATATAAAAATCAGGTAAATGTAATCATTTAATGCCGAGTTTCTGAGATATCACAATATTTTGATCGTTTTCTGTCCGTATCTCAAAAACTATTCGACCAGTCATCAAGTGCACCCGATTTTTGTACTTTTTGGGTCAAAATTACCTTATATACTGAGTTTTATCGAAATTGGAGATAAAAAATATCAATTTTTTGCAAGCTTCAAAGGGAATGTTAAAGAGTTGTTAATGTGCGAGTGTCCATTTCTACCAGCTCTTAGCAAAGAAAACATTAACCATCTTAAACTAGCAAGAAGCATGTCCCTTCCTGCTTAGTTACCCAAATATCGAATTAAAGCGTATTTACATTCGCCAGCTCCTTTACTATAAGACCTTCATATTACAGTTTTTCAAAAACACATAATATTTAGATATTAATACACACAAAATATTTAGGGTACACAGATTTAATAAAAATCTTTGTATATGACCTGCTCCCGGTTATGTTGACCCAACCACCGGTTACCAAGTTCCTGTTGTATAGTGGTTGAGGGTGTATATGTGGGAATATTATATCTGGTGTACCATCTTCTATGTACACTTGGTTTTTAAATCATATTATATTCAATATTATACATATTTATATTTCACCCTCTTATTAAAAACAGTAGTTTTTAAACCCGATGAATTACACCACTACTATAAAGTAGTTATGTATAGTTCTAAAGCTAGACGTAGCATTTGATATTCATTTTGGAACAAACGGAAAGGACAAAGCACGTAAATAGTTAAAGACAAATAAACATTTTTTTTATCATATATTTCGTGTAATTGGATAAAATAACGACCAGAAAAAACTTGGAAAAATAGATACGAATTGTATGCCTTTCAAATGAGACATTATAAGATAGGGAGTGCAATTTGAAATTTTAAAGTGGGGGTGAATGGGGGTGAAGGGATGAAAGCCAGAATTTTCTAGGTAACAAATTTGAACTTCCCCATCGATACCTAAATCGAAATGATTCCACTCAAAACAATAATCACATCAGGTCAAGAGTGATTAAGGATAAGTAACTTCCATCTTCTGTGCAGTCTTTCTTAAGAATCAATCAATCTTGTATAGTTACCTATCGCATAGGGACATTCCAGAGAAGTGTGAAACTGATAAGCTAGCTAGAAAAAGCACAAGGCCAGCTAGAATTGGCACAAGCATCAATAGGCATCGGGGATGAGGATATGTTAAAAAAGGCCAATCTTAGATGGACAGAGATACGCACTTATAGTACTGCAAATATGGTTTGAGTACAATCGTACGCATTCCAAAGATCTTCATACCAGTGTATCACGATTATTTCAGAAACTATCACAGGATGAACGACGAGGAAACAATGTCTCATCTTCTCTGTCACTGTCCAGCTCTTGCCATGAGGAGATGAACTCTCTTGACCCAGCCTTACTTGGACGATCTCTCTGATCTGATGTTCGTTGAGATCTATGAGGTTAAAGCTCTGCTGCCCTTCTTCAACACCTCTAAATGGTTCATGGAGAAGTGCCCGGGGATGGCCTGGGACAGCCACTCTAACCTAAACACCTCTTTAATTTTCTGTTTTTTGAAATTTTTGTAAAATTATACGCTTAGCTTTAGATCTATTAGTCATAGGCTTTAAATTCAGTGAGTGGTGTTATTTTACTTGAGAATAATAAAAATTGAATTACCTACTTCTTGTTTTTTTGTGTGTGTTCATTTTTACGTAATTTGATATTAACTACTGTAGTAAAAAAATGAAAATAAATACTTGTGATTCATCTAAATACAAGTATATATTGGGAATTTTTCTATTTTAAACAAATTACACTTTTTTAGTGAATACCTAAGTATAAAGTATAGAAAAAATAAAGTTACCGCCCGCGTCGGATAATGGTCGGTATTTTAAAATTAGGATGTAATTATTCTCCCAAAATCCTTCATCTTTAAGAAAAAACCTAGTTCCATAGTAATTATTTATATGTTAAAATTATACGTCATGCCTTTTGAATATCTTCGTCAATTTTTTAGTTTTTTTCAAGAACGGAACTCTAAGCTCGCACTTGAAACATAGCTAAGAATTCTCTCCGTAAAATTGCCTTTTAAATGAAACCAAAAAAATTAAAATCGGTTCATCCGTTTAGGCGCTACAATGCCATAGACAGACAGACACACACATAGCGATCAAACTTATAACACCCCTTTTTTTTAATTCGGGGACTAAAAATTATATTGAAAAGTAGGACTGTGTATACTTTTATACGTAGTCCAGCGTACTTCTCTCTTGGATGCCAGAAAACACGACGTCAATCAATTAAATTTCAAAGACTTCTGATATATATTATAATCGTGAAAGTTTGGGTAGATGGATGTTTGTAACTCAATCACGCCAGAACGGCTGAACTGATCTGGATAAAATTGGACACAGAGATAGATTATAGTCTGGAATAGTGCTACTATGTAATACTACATAAGTTTTCTGAAATGAAGAAATGGCTAGGCTTATTCCGGACAGTAATTATAAAATCAAAAATTTTCAGTAATCTGAGGTATGTTGAACTTTATCAGAGAACAACCATATTTTGCAAAAACTTGGCTATATTAAAAATAACTATAATTCATAAATCTTAATAAAAACTATCAACCTAAATCGCGGTGGTCTATTAGTATTAATTCTTCTTCTTGAATAATATAACTTGACATAATAATGCATAACTATTTTTATATGAATATAATTTAAAAAATATTATAATTCTCATTATATTAAGATTCCTATTAAATATTTATACATATAGAGGGTAGTTGTCTAGGTAGACCCGCTCGTTTGTCTGATTTTAAACGTATTAAACATGGAAAGTGAGGTCATATTAATAAATAAATACTCGCTTAATATTCCATAGAAACGGGATGTTTATTATCGATATACATGAGATTTGAGATATTCTTTACTTGCTCCCGCCTCGACGGAGGCGGAAAGCGGCATCTTCGTTTATCACGGTGGGCAGAAAGCTGACACTTTTACTCCCTAAATATGTAATATACTATTTCCCATTTTTTGACTAATTTCAAAAGTTAATTTTATTGATTTTTCGCACATTTCCCTAGACTTTTTTTAAAATGAAATTCATGAAAAACAGTCAAAAGTATGGTCTAACCTTTTACGACCTTCCCGTATATATATTAAATTAAAGCGTCATAATATTTGTAATATAATTAAGTTTACATCATAAAAATAATCAATTATAAATCCATATTTGGTGTGTGTGTATGGCCATAAAAATTTTAATCGTTAAATAATAATTTTATAAATAATATTTTATGCCTATATTTATAATCTTCATGTGAAGACAACAATTTTTAGACCTTTTATAATGCAAATATTTTGGTAAAAATGAAAGTTATATGATTATAACCTTGTATACCGGGTGTCAATCAAATCTTAATAATATGAAAAGGAGGTAAACCTTACATCAAATCAGTTATTTTTGTTTTTCGATTTGGTGTTTGCAATGTAAAGACAATGTTAAATCCAAGTTTTTGACCTCGGCAAACGACCAAATCATGCATAAACCTAAGAAAACCTCGAAAATTTTGACCTTAGTTCAGTTTTTGCCAATTTTGACCCGGAAGGGCTAGTTTTTCATCAAGCAGATTAAATTTGCAACAATTTGAGTAATCGGCTTTTGTAAAACCTATAATTTTGGAGACACAGCTTTTAAAAGTTTGTCTATTTTGTCAAGTTACACGATTTTACGAAAAAATTGATCTTGTAAAACGTTAGAGATAGAACAAAAGTTTAAATGTAAAAAATGTTTGCATATAAAAAATTAAACAATTTTGGTTCGGTACATTTTTTCGGAAACATCACTGGTTTTGAAAAATTTATTATTAATTAATTATTTTCCAGAATTTTTTTCGCTTTTCCAGAATCCAGCCCTGGTTTGTCTAATTTTAAAAAAATGTTCATTTTATCAAAGAATGTAAAACCTTTTATAGTTAAATGATAAAATTTTTCTAATAAATTTTATGATAATAATGCGAACTAATAAATTATCGATTCGCACCTCATAATGATTAATGGAATTCGATATTTCAGTTATGAAATTTCGATAAAAATGTTCTTAATTTTTTCAGTTATCAGAAAAAGTCATGTTGATTAACAATAAAACACTGAAAATTTTACTATTTTTTGCACTTTCGCAAGAAATAATAGGAAATAAATGTATCCGACGAGACTATGGCGAAACAAGTTTTATCTGTGTTTGTAATTCAAACTACTGTGATTCCATAGAACCGCTTCCAAAACACTTAGAACCGAATCAATATGTGACATATACTTCGACAAAAGATGAACTTAGAATGAAGCAAAAAATTATAACAAAATCAAGTTTCCAATTTCGATCAAAGCCTGATATTATACTCAGTCGTACGAAAACATATCAAAAAATTATGGGATTTGGTGGAGCTTGGACAGATGCAACGGGAATTAATATTGCCGATCTTCCAAAACCCGCCCAAGATTTACTAATGCAACAATATTTCGGTGAGAATGGAATACAGTACACAGTTCTGCGCATACCAATTGGAGGCACGGATAATTCAGTGCGTGGATATACTTTGGATGATGTTCCGAATGATACGGAACTAGTTCATTTTAATTTATCCGAAGAAGATTTTAAGTATAGGATTCCGTATCTTAAGCAAGCAATAGAATTATCAGAAAATTATCCAATACATTTAATGGCAGCATCATGGTCGGCTCCAGCTTATATGAAAACCAATAAACAAATCCGTGGTATGGGTTTCTTAAAGCGGGAATATTATCAGGTTTATATTCAAATTTTTTGTTAACTAAAACTTTAAATCTACCCCAATTCCTAAATCTAACCTGATAGTGTAAAAATATTATATGATATCAAACCCCTTCCTCGCAAATTTCATTAAAGTTTAAGCCTACTAAACTTTTCCAACCCGTTTTTTACGCTGAATTTTTTTCCTGTAGCATTTGCTATTCTTGTTGTTTGACTAATTCGCTACTGAATTGAGGTCTTTAGCGTGGATCAAACGTCGAATTAATGATCAGTTTTTCGATTTTCGTGCCTTCAAGAATTTTTTTTTCAATCGTAAATATTTTTAAAAAAAATGAATGAATGAATATGGAATCATCAAAAGCGCACTCTTCCCTTCCGGCAGTTGCTACGTTCTTGCCATATTTTCACGTATTGTGTTGTCAATGATTGCAATATCAATTTTCTTTATTACCTGAAACTTATCTTCCCCTAACAGTCTCCTAGAGTTCTTAACTATCTTCGATATTTTAACAGGTTTACGCTAATTATTTGGTAAAATTTGTACAAGAATACCAAAGGCATGGATTCAATTTTTCTTCGATGTCTGCACAAAATGAACCTGTTATGGGTGGAACACCAATAGTTCATTTTAATGGCATGACTTGGAATCCTCTCCAACAAACTGATTTTATCATGAATAATTTGTCTCCAACATTAACTCAAAATGGTTTCGACGATGTACAAATTATCGTCGGAGACGATCAAAGGTATTTTATATTCTTTTGGATGTTGGAGATGCTGTTGTATCGACCGAACGTTACCAAATATTTTGGGGGTATTGGAGTACATTGGTATTTGGATGTGTATCGTCCACCAAGTGATTTAACAATCATCCATCATATGCCAGGATTAGAGGATAAATTTATTATGTACACAGAAGGTTGTGAAAGTGGCCTTGTTGGATTAGATCCTGCAAGGCCACCAAGACCAGGTGTTGCACTGGGTGATTGGCGTAATGGAGAACGATATTTATCAAGTATTATTGAAACGCTCAATCATTGGAGTCAAGGATGGGTCGATTGGAATCTGGTGTTAGATTTAAACGGTGGTCCAATTTGGGTTTTTAATGTTGTTAATGCTCCAATTATTGTGAATAAAACTAGCGGGGAGTTTTATAAGAATGCAATGTATTATGCGATGGCACATGCATCGAAATTTTTGGTACCAGGTTCGATACGTATTGATATGGTTAATAATCAAGATAAAATTCAAGCAACTGCTTTTGATACACCAGATAATCGAACTGTAATTGTTTTAAATAATTTGCATGCGGAACGATTTTTTTTATCGGTTCAGGATGTTGAACGTCAATGGAATAAAAATTTGGAAATATTACCAAATTCATTTATGACCGTTATCTATTGAGAATAAAGTAAAATTTTTTATAAAATTAAAGTTGCTTATTTTTATTCCTATACATGCTTTAAAAATTAATTTTAAAGTTAAGGCAGTTTGAGTACTGTGTACTGTCGTGATAACTTAACTTCTGCCTTTGCAGCAAGTTTAAAATAAAATAATTCTAGATGTTTATTCCAAGAAATAAAAGATTAAAGAAATATTATTATTAATAATATAGCTTTTATAAACTATATTGAGTTTAAATATCGATCATAAATTAAACAGAGGTAAGTTAAACCTGTCAATCAGTCAATATTACATCAATAATAATAATATCGATTCATTGGTTAAGTAATTTAAATTATATTGACAACGAACTTCAATTAATATAATTTTAAATGATTATTAATATTATTTAATTCATTTATTATTTAGTAACGCTGAAAGCAAATCTAGTTACCTGGGCAAGTTTGTAATAGTCATGAAACGTAAATATATTGAAAAATTCATTTTCTAATCATTCTATTAAAAGTGAAGCTTAAATTTATGCTTTTTTCAATGCACAAACGAGAGAAATTATCTCACATAGTTCACAGCAATATTCACAAAGTTTGTAAATACCTTCTAGCAAAAAACCGTAGGCAAAAAACTGTATCTCGATCCATCTAACTTGAGCAATTTTAGAATAAAAATGCTAAATTTCCTTCTCTTTAAGTAAGAAATTTCTCAGAGCTCATTTTTGTCACCATCGGCTTCAATGGCGACAATGAAAATGAGATCTGAGACATTCTGTACTGTTACTCCCTAAATGTGCAATATACTTTTTATAAATTCTCAATTAAGTGGCCATTTTATTTTTAATTATTCTTTATAAATAGGTAGATTCGTTTGGTTTACGCAGTTCCTGCGTAACGAATTTCATTTCGATAAATTAAAATTAATTTCACTAATTAATAATAATATGTAGTTAGCTAATAACTACGTATTTATTTCCACATCTTTGATATATTAAAAAAAAACATGTTTTTATTGAGTAAGTATTACTTATTGATCGATTAAAATATTAAAAGTAATAATCATCATCTATATTTTCAATTTCATTTATTTATCAATATAAATAGAAGCACAGCAGCCATTTAACTTGTACCTACCTATCGTTATAGGCCATAGGACCACGCCTAAATAACTTCTTACATAAGAAAATTCTGGGGCACTCTCTTCCGCGAGATATATCCGATTCTTATTCTATCTATATTCCTTTTAAAACGTCAGCACTCTCGTCAATCGTTCGATAATTTTTTCAGTAGCTAATTAAAAATTATGTTTTAAATCTAGCGTGAACCAAATGGTCATAATGCAACTCCTCGCGGTTTTTTCGAAGATCTTACTGTTACGATGAACGCTCCGCTACTGAGAATTTTCTTCTGTAAGAAGTAATCCAACAGGGTATAAAAAACACATGTACAAAACCTCAGGGATAAGGAAATCATAAAGTTTTTTAGGTGTTGATCCTTGGTCTATCAGATATACTTACTTTTGTAATCATACCTAATGGAATTCTTCAATTACAATTATTCTTACATACGTACCTAGAAGCCGGTATTACAAATAATATTACAAAGTTAAAATGTTAAAAAATTAGCTTTAAGAATAATAGTAGTAATTATAAAATTCGAAGGGTGATTTCATTTGCATAGAAGTGTGAGATTACAAAAGGATTTAAAAAAAATAAATAAATTCTGTATATGCCATACAGTTTGAGTTCTATATAATATAGAATGATTCTTATGTATCATAGGTTGGTGACACGATTTTAGGAATGACATGTCAAGATAAACAATAAACTTCGTTAATCGTCAGAAAATTCTGCATATTTATCATTATCACTTCGCTTATATCTACTTAGTACCCTGTAAAAAAAGATTATATTATTTAAATTTAGTGCATATGTCGCAGCTAATTGGCTTTATTAGCCGATCAATTAACAGGCTAGCCTTTTTAATAAACGGCACCGTTCAACTAGTGGCCTGAATATATTCAACCATTCAATCAAACAGCGAGACTTGAACCGATAACGTTTATAATAACTTGTCTAGGCTAGTCATTTAAATTTAGTTCAACTTTCTGCCATCCGGCGTAGAAACATATACACTGTCAATATGGCGTTGGCAAGCACTAATATTAATGTTGTTTTTCACAGTTTGATTACGTTTACGCAAAAAAATAGTGCAATGGAGGAGTATTGTCACAAAACGTTTGAACTAAGTTTCACAACAAAAGTTGCTACTCATATACAAACTATAACGACAAAATTTCTAGTAGTTCAATTTCTTCGAGGGAGGCTATGGACCTATCGGCGATCAGTTACATAAAAATAGTTATAAGCCTAGTGTAATATATACTATAACCCTATTGTATGAATGGCCTAAATATCAGCCAGTTCATTAAATCTGGTATTTTACGCTATGGCTGAATATTATTCAGGCCGCTAATTGAATGGCGCTGTTTAGTAGAAAGACTAGACTGTTCATTGAACGGCTAATTAAGCTAGTAAGCTGCGATACATGTTTTATAGGTCAAGATACACTTTGTGTAATTTAGGCAACCAATTTGCAGCCTATCTCTATTCTAGTAAAATTTCATTTCAGTGCAAACCTTGTTCAGTAAAAAGATTTATTTGTCTTGAAATTAAAGGATGATTAGTAGACATTGGTGAACTTCTCTCGTCTCTTGGATTAAGAGGAGTCACCGCTATTTATGAAGCTTATTACGAGATCAGATAACTTTCCTGGAATTAATATTACAAATACGATAATCAAATGTTCATATTTTAATGAATCATTCATTATTCTTGGACGAAGCACATTCAAAGGCCGTTTATATTAAATATTATACCATTATTTTAAACTATGTATAGGTATTGTATAATGTAAAAAGTTATTAAATGGTTTTAATAATCATTAATAGTTTTTTAAGTTAAAATCAATCAAGCTATCAATAAAATGAACAACGAACGAGTATTAATAAAGTAAGAGCCAACCAGAGTGATTAATAATCAACTAACATTTAATTAATAGTTTTATTTTGCATTCTTTTGTTATTACAATTTATTTAAAAAAAAAAAATTAAATAAAAACTTATTATAACTTGTAAGTATATTATGTATTGTTTGAAACCATGCTATACATTTTAACCTTTGAAGTTTAAAGTTAAACGCACCTACAATCAAGTATAAGGAACTTAGAAATGTATATGTTACTGTAAAAGTCCATAATTATACCATGTATATATGTAATATATATATCAAGGTATACTAAGTTTAGTCCCAAGGTTGTAACGCTTTAATATATTGATTCTACAAACAAAATTTTGGGATAGGTGTTCATAAAATCACCTAATTAGTCCATTTTCGATTGTCTGTCCGTCCGTCTGTGAAAACGATAACTCAATAACGAAGAGATAAATATAATATCTCTTTCAGCTTGATAAGACGTAAAAAGTGAGTTCGAGTTCGTAAATGAGCAACATAGATCAAGGTCTAGGGTCTGTAAGACCCTAGAGAAATGTTCCTTATAAACAAGTTCTTCCCTATATCGATTACCGTTACCATTTTCCGCATTTTTCTCCCACTCCCTGGGCAGGATCGCATAAATTTTTGTTTTTAACTTCTTAAAGTAAACTTTAAACAATGCATTCAAACAGTTTGTATGAAGATTCATTGACTGTCCCTCGATTCCGAAATATAAATCTATATAACGTTTCTCTATATTACATGTTAATTTGAATAATTAATTAAACATGGTTTCTTAGTTTCTTAAAACTAAATGAAAACGTAATTTTAAAATAAAATTAATTATTCAACTTACAAATATAAATATTATGTACATGATATTTTAATAATATTAGAACGCATAATAGTATTTCACAATAAATATATGTAATACTAAATGTTATTTTTTTTTTAAACATAAATATGTAATACACTTTATATTAGCGCGATATGAATGTAACATTATTAGACTATTACTTCGTATCTATAATGTATATAATATACTAGAATGATACCCGCCCGCTTCACTGGGCTTAAAAGTAAAAACCACCGCTTTATAGCCTCTCTTGATATACCTACACAGTTTTCAATTTTGTTAAATGCAAAATAGTCATAATTCATTGAGTATATCAGAAAAGTTGGCCATGATTTGTTGATCCATCTATAATCATTATTTTGAACTATAAATTAAAGATTTCTGTAAAAATTTAATAAATGGTAAATGTCAGATTAAGTTTAATTTTTTTTATTATTTTTTTAATATATCTTTATAAATATAGTTCATGTGTTATTCTGATATATCAGCTATATTGCTGTACAGTTTCATTAAAAACCATTCGCTAGTTTTAGCGTGAAAGCGTAACAAATAAACACACAAACAAACAAACATTCTGACTTTCACATTTATAATATATATAGGGATTACTTTGTATCTAATGTATATAATATATATTGTAAAATATCGATATATCTCAAATCGATATCATTTGTTTGTTACAAATTGTTACCAATTAGAGTGTAGGTACTACATAGGTACATTATACTTACAATCTGTAGCGTTTATTTAAATGTATTTGCATATGTAACATGTATCAATATGAATGTGTATCGATAAATTATTTTTAAATAATTATAAAAATATTAAAAATAGTTATAGATATTTATTTATATTTTCTAGTACATTTTAAACTTTACTGTTCAAATTATGCATGTCGAATTGATTTGAAGAAATTAACTCAATTAGTTTAAATCACTATATGGGCTTGCTTTTCGATTTTTTTTTTTATCGAATCTACATTTGTTGATTTCTAATACAGGGCTAAATCTAAAGGGAATATAAAAACTGAACAAATTGATAATTTTTATTCAAATATTTCAATAAACTTTAAGTGTAGACCAAATAATGAAAAAATAAAAATGCGAATTTTGTCATCAAAATCGGTAAAAAATCAAATATTCTAAACAACTTTTTCTAATAGTTTTTTTCGATATCTCTAACCATCTCTGGCGCAAGGCAAAATATTAAGAATTGGTCCTATTCGTCAATTTGTACCAGGCTGAGTTTAAAGTTCTGATTTTGGTCAAATGTCTTACAAAATGTGACCCAACATCATGTATACATGTTTTGTGTTGTCTTCATCTTAAATGCGACACACTGTATACATTTCCGTTAAATATTATGTATCTATGCGAGCCAACACCTCTGGTCCTTTTATCTATCGTTAGACAAAACCTTTTTTTGTATTAAAATCCAACAGGAGCATGTTTTTATCAACTATACTATAATAGACATTAAATCTAGAAAAAAATTTTCTCTTAAAATTCTTCCATTTCAATATTTTAATACTGCCTATTTTTAATGAAATTTCTAACTAAACTTTCTAAATAATTTCTAACTGTGAAAACAAATACATATATTTCCCGTTATAAATATTAAAATTGCACAATTTTGTACAATATTCATCTTTTAATTTAAAATTGATGTTTCTGGTTTTTATAATACTTATTCTTTTAAAAAAAACCACAAAAAACTATTGATCTATTAAAGTCGATTGATTTACTTGACTATTGTTATAAATAAATTGTGTATATCTAATCGATGCAATTATTCTAAATCTGCAATATTGCATCTACTGTTTTTATGTGAGAATCAAAATCCGATTTAGTTTAACAGTCGGTATAATAGTGTCATGATAGTGAAAATGTTAGCAAAAAAATAATTTGCTTTGGAAACTTTCGGACCTGTTCGTGTACGTTTGTTAGTTTTAATATAAGTTGTACTCAGTAAATTACAAAAACTGGTGAAATTAGTTAAAATAAATTTATTTCTTTGGATTATTTCATCTGCTCTAAAATGTTTACTCTCAAACATAAATAAATAATCAAATAATCAAACTATTTCTAATTGATTATTTCTAACTTTAATCACGCGACAAAAGATTACCGAACGATTATTCGAGTTCTAACACGGTTCAATACTTTGACGTGTTAACGTAACTATATTTACAAAAACTACACCGAAGTTATATTTTACTTAAATTCGGGTTTTGATTCCAAAATAAATAAATAAATTTTACATTTAATTATTTCATAAATTGAACATTAAAAGAATAATTTTCAATTGAATTCATAAAGCTACCATAGCACGCATTAACTACTT
Source organism: Chrysoperla carnea (assembly GCF_905475395.1). NCBI lineage: Eukaryota > Metazoa > Arthropoda > Insecta > Neuroptera > Chrysopidae > Chrysoperla > Chrysoperla carnea. The sequence goes on along the minus strand of NC_058338.1, from coordinate 3,266,438 downwards.
CTTATTTTTTGTTTATTTTAAAGAGTATTATTGATCACTTTGACTGATATATAAAGTCGATTAATAATTATATATTTATATTTTAGGAAATTTTTTTACTTTTTAAGGCACAAATATTTATAAACATTTATTATCATACTTTTGTATTGTTTTAATTACGAGTTAGTCGAGTTGATAACGTTCATCTTGGACACCAGGTCCCTCTGATGCCAATTCTGTCGAAATATTCGTGTTCAGCGAACCCAAAAATCTTCGAGTAACCCGAAAATTCCAGAAAAGGCTAGGGAACCGTTTACTCTGGATACCAGGTAACTCTGAGACCAACTACGTCGCGATACTCGTGTTCAGCGATCCCCGCGTAACAAGTTTGAAATCATTTTCATCACTATTAACCGAATTATGAAATTAATATTTACGGTCAAAAAAATGCAATTATAAAATGCATATTTTTAATTTCTTAAAACTCAAATTAGGTCACAAAATTTCTAACGAATCTAATGCCGAGAACCATATTCAAATTCGACTTAATAGTCAAACACAGCACAGGTGAAACAAACAGGTCTCCATCTTATGAACGGGATAATTATATTGGATTTAAAATATCGCAAATCTAAAGGCTATTGGGACCATAAAGCTATACTTTTCGTATGCACAGGGTACAAATTTTAATTTTACTTTATTTATTTATAAAAATTTTGTAAATTAAAAATAAATAATTCCATATTTATTTTCTGAATCAAATTTTTGATTAATACACCAAAACTATATTGAATTACAATAATTTGTTCTTTTTTTGCCTCGGTGTAAGTACACTATCTGTTAGTAGGAATAGTGTTATTACAGTCTGAAAAACCATCCTTTTTTACTTACACTCACTGTAAACTTGTGAGTACAAAAAGAATATAATTATTTATAATATCTTTAATTGTTATTAAAGCTATAAATAATAACACTTATACCTTATGAATGTGTGTTTATAAAAGATTCATGGCGTCAAAATTGTATAAAAATTATACGATTGTTATTATAACAATAATATAATGTTACAACAAGCAATACAAAACAATACATAAATTAAATTTTGTGTAACCTAAATTTTTATGTGATACTAGCTGTACCCTACCACGCTTCGTTGTGGGGCAATACGGTTGCATGCAAATAGATAAAAAAATATCTAGTAAATTTGATAAATCCCTGATAAAAAAGTGCACAACTAAAGTAACCTACAATTGTTTAACGTATACATCATGCCTTTTTATTTGATACCCCACTTGGGTAAAATATTTGATTGTTCATCCTCATTTTCAATCCCCACCTTTCTACACCCCTCCAAAATTTGAGCTCAATCGATTCAGAACTTTTTGACCCTATGAGCAATACACAAACGAACATAACATGTTTATATTTTATAAGAATATCGAGGAATTTTTATATTGTTCAACATTAATGTACACTGTTTTGTTGATATTACAATCTTGGAGCCTTAACGCACATCAAATGTACCGCTATACAATATGGATTTATTGCTTTGTCCAAAAGTACTGGGAATTATTTAATTTAAAACATTTTACATTTATTTTGTCCCGGAATATTGTTGAAAATCTCTCCGAAATTTATTTATATAGTCAATAATTTAAAAACAACTAATCAATTCGCAAAATTTTTCAAAAAAGATCGTTCTGGGACAAATTTTTTTTGAATTTTTGTTTTTGATTACATTAAAAACTCATTCATTGGTCACAAAGAGTCTGAGCTAATGAATGATACAAAGTTCATGAAAATACCATGAAAAATTTACACACAGAAGGTACAGAAACTTAGAGTATGTTGTCTTTAACTTTTTGCGTTTCTTTTTTTAACCGCCGAATTAAAAAAAGGGATGTTATAAGTTTGACCACTATGTGTGTGTGTCTGTGTGTTTGTCTGTCTATGGCATCGTAGCGCCTAAACGAATGAACCGATTTTTAATTTTTTGGTGTCATTTGAAAGGAAATTTAACGGAGAGTGTTCTTAGCTATGTTTTTAAGTGCGAGATTAGTGTTTCGTACCCGAAAAAACTAAAAAATTTGCGATGATCTTCAAAATCAATTCAGTTTGGAAAAAGCATGACATATAATTTTAACATTTAAGTAATTAATATGGAAATAAATGGTCAAATAAACCTGGCTCAATTCTTTTTGAAAAGTGAAATGGTAAAATAATCAAGTAATTCAAATCAATGATTCAAAAGAACAAAGTCAACTCAAATATTTCAATTTCAATTAAAATATTTCCAAAAATTTGTTCCAAAAAATGATAACTCTCAAAGTATCCTTTTCATCTCATCTGATGTCCTTGACCATCACTTTGATTTTGATTTAAGAAGGAGTATTATAAGTTTAAAGTGTTTGTCTGTGTGTCTGTATGTTTCTCAGTGGCATTGTAGCCCCTAAACGATCTAACCGATTCGATTGAGAAATTGGTTTTCAAGGAATAAATCGCATTTGTCGGGGGTGTTTTAAATTTTTGTAAATTTCACTTGTGGGCACATAAACTTTATAATCACCTGTATGTAATTCAACAGGTACATAGAGATAGGATATTTATTTTTAATAAATAGACTTACAATATTTATATTAATCTATTTTACTTTGAATTAGATAGATATATTCTTAGGTATATCTTTTTACTATGTTTTTAATATTAAAATTTTTTAGCGTTTTGTTATAGGTATCTTATCTTTTTGAATTATATGCCGTTCTCAATTCAATATATTTTATTATATTTTTTGTTAGTTTATTTGTGCAAATAATTTGTGGTTTTATAAAATAAAATATATATTAAACTAAACGCCTTCCTTCTTCTTGTGTTATGTGTGGAGTAAATAAGTAGATATTAAACGTGTATTAATGTGGTGAGATGAAAAACCACAGGTATACAACATCCAATTAAAAGTTAATACCTATATTATTATTATTATTATTATTATTATTAACTTATTAATTTATAAATCAAAAACAAAAAGTTTTAGTGCATTTTATTAATCTAAATTCGAAATGCAGGAATTAGAACATGCTGGAATGGTAATACATGTTGGAGAGTTGGTGAACATTTTGTGGTACGTTCTTCCGAGGCACTACGGGAAGTTTTGTAATTGTTCTTGAAGGCATATGGACTTGATGGGCATGCCTATCACTCAAAATAGATTAATGAGTTAATAAATTGTTCCTAATTTCATACTAAACACCTATTAGATAATTTTTGGGGGGAACATATTTAAAAATTCGTTTCAAAGCATGTAGTTTCAAAGCAAATATCGGAAAAAAATCCTAGCGAATACATACCCCTATACATAAGATTCCGTTATCAATGTATCAAATGTTGATGTCAAGTAGGTACTTGAATATCGATATCCAGGCAGAGAAAAAAGTCGTTCAGATGTACCGGCGATTCATTAATGATAGTGAATCAACGCCATACTAGAGTCGGTACCTTATCTCATTGAAGCATGCGACAAAGATTTGCAGCGTAACTCTTTAAACCACCGTAACTACCGCAGAGGAATCGTTTTCTACACTTCACAGAGTAAAATCTTGGTTGCGAGACTCAATGGGACAGAAAATATTATACGAGCTTGCTTTCCTCAACATCTTTAAATCGATATTTCATCGTTTTTTGAGGGCTGGCACTTAAAAAAGTTGCGGCAAACGTCTAAGCGAGCCCGCGAATTCGCATTGCAAAAGCACACTTTCTAATCAATGTTACTTTGTTCTACACTCTCATGCGGACAATTGGAGCCGAATTCCACAAAAAGTCGTATTGTTCCATTGAATTGCAATTTTAAATGCTACATTTCCTATACGGTATATTATATTTATGATTCAACGATCGATCAATTTAATATTTTTATATGTATTTATATATTTTTGTTACATAAAATATTTTTACATAACAAATTTATTTACTTAAATAATATGTCTACCTTAGTGAGTATTATGATTTGCTTTAATAGTGCTCTTTGGTATTTACTTTATTGACCATAACAAAAAAACAATATAAATATGAATTATTTTAAAAAATGATTCATTATTTTCTATTAAGTTCCGCCATTTATTCAATACATTTACAAAGACTTACAATGTTTTATTATAATTCATAAAAATATTTACATAAAAGAGAAAAATGGTCTTTACTTAAGATATATATTATGCAGGTACACGGATTATGCAAGTTTTAGAGTCCTGAGTAAAAGATATAAGGTAATATTGGAAATAAAAAATTATTATCGAATATTATTAAACCTAGAGTATACGAAAGCTATCACTGAAAGTGTCTTTTAACGGTGATCAATTTATTAATATCAGTTAATAATTATTTTTTAAGTAAAATATTAATCTAATTATAAATAATAAGCTAATAATAATAATTTTTCATAATAAAATCCATTGAATTTTTTTGTTTATCTATGTAAGTTTAGGCAAATGTAACATCAAGAATGTCATTTATATTGCAAACATTTCTATTTCTTCAGATAATCTAATATATACATAAAATTTTAATTTCAACCAAGTTTAGTGTCTTTTCAAGGGTTTTATTGATAAAAGTAAGCGATTTTCTAACAAGAAAAAGGATAATAGAAGCTAATAGAATAGAATAAAACAATTTTCTCAAACATTCTTTTTACCAAAAGCCTCTAGAACAATCTCAGGGTATAAAAAAAGGCTTTCTCGACGACTTAAGTCAGTCTTTCTTGAGAATGGTCGAATAAGTCTCTCAATATCTAATATAGAAATCTATAATTTTCTGATCATTCTGTATAATCAATCCATGACTTATATAATGACAATTTATTGTCACAAACTAGATATCAAATCATAATTACGATGTTGTATTGTTCGTTATATTATTAGCAGATTGATTCAAGATAGAATATAACAACAATTCAGTTAATAATTTAGCTTTGCGTTTCTAATTATGTCACGATACACTTTATATATTTTATGTTTTTTATTATAATAATTCAAAAATGATAATAATCAAACAATAGTATAATTTGTAATGATATTATTACAAAATATTTTTATATTGTGTTAAAAGACTCTGATTCTGAACTTTCTATCAGGGCCGTAACCAGGGTATATTCGTTGTGTGCGTAGTCATGGTAGGGATAATAAAATCGATGCCAGCGCTTTAAGTGAAAAATTTTGGAGATAAAGTGGGCTGTTATGACTAATTTGCAATTCTTTACATGTTAATGATATAGAAACTGTCAAATTAAAATGATTGAAAAACACTAATTAATTAAACTTAATGCATTAAAAATTGTGAAAATAAGAAATCAAATTGTACAAATATTATTTTTCAAATGTTAATTATCGTAATTATTTATTTAAATTTGTGAAACAAGAATATTAAATTTTAAATGTAAGTTTTCAATGCAATCCACACAATTATATATGCATCCATTAATTCTATAATTAAAGTAGTGTATCGTTGTCATGGAAACGAAATTCACGCTCGGAGCGAATAGCGTCGGTGGCAAGTATTTATGTTGCGCCTTATATATATCGGTATCGGTTCTAACGATTTTGATGAAAATTCATATACTGATAGTATTTAACATAAGACTAAAGGCAAAATGGGAAGAGTTCTCATAATCGTGTCATTTTACCTTTAAAGAGTTCATACATTTAATTGCTAAACTTAATTTATTCAAATGATAGATTATCAAATTGAAGTATTGATTTCTCTCAACGTTTCCGAGCAAAACAAGGAACAAATTGTGATTTTTAATAATATATTGATTCGTTGTTCATCAAAATAAACCTAGTTCTAATAGGTTTCAAGAATGTGGAGTCCTGGCCTCGGAATTAAGCACATAAGTGATAGCTAGCGAAAAATTGACATCACAGCTGAAAAGAATGACCCAAAATTAGTGGGTTCCTAAAAAAATTCCAATAAAATCGGATCAAATTTGTCTGTTTTAGAAAAAAATTGAATTTTTTAACTTTATGACGCCATCAGAATCCAAAAAATTTAATTTTGCTCTGTCATATCTAAATTTTATCCAATTTTGATAAACCAAGTATGTAATCCTACTAAATTTGAGTCATACTTTTCAAATTTGTGATCAAAATTAACCTAGCTGTAATAGGTTTCAAGAATGTGGAGTCCTGGTCCCGGAATGAAGGACATAGGTGATACCTAGCGAAAAATTGACATCACAGCTGAAAAGAATGACCCAAAATTAGTGGGTTCCTAAAAAAATTCCAATAATATCGAATCAAATTTGCCTGCGTTATCAAAAATATCGAATTTTTTAACTTTATGACGTCATCAGAATCCAAAAAAATTAATTTTGCTCTATCACATCCAAATTTTATTCAATTTTGATAAACAAAGTATGTAATCCGACTAAAGTTGGGTCATACTTTTTAAATTTGTGATCAAAATTAACCTAGCTCTAATACGTTTCAAGAATGTGGAGTCCTGGTCCCGGAATTAAGCACATAAGTGATAGCTAGCAAAAAATTGACATCACTGCTGAAAAGAATGAACCAAAATTAGTGGGTTCCTAAGAAAATTCCAATAATATCGAATCAAATTTGCCTGTGTTATCAAAAAAAATCGAATTGAACTGTACCTACATCAAAAACAGTCTGCGAGAGGGGTATAGTAGAGACAATTTTCCCTTTCAAAAAATAAAAAGGTATCTAATTAGACATAGCTTGTAGGAGGTCGTAGCCACAGAAGATACTGAGATAGTTAATAACTGGAATGAAATAAAAAATAACCAAAACAATGGCCTCAAAAACTGCTCAAAAATACTTCATATAGCAGCCTCTACCCCAAAATTTTCTAGATCCGTGCTTGAATTGACTAATTTAGAAATATGATTATTAGAAATAAAAATTTTAATTTATATTATATTATTAGTTGCAATAAATATTGGTTTTACATATTAAACGTGATTGATATTATACATATATTGCTTTAATGAATTATTGATTTCAATTAGTAGGTACAAAGTAAAAATAGATGTGCCGTCAACTGGAAAAAAAATGTATCAACCTTAACTCAAACACACCGGTAATGAAGCTGCGGGAAGGAATTGTTGAAGTCATAAGAATATATAAAATAATATTATTCCGAAAAAGCAGGCAGCCAGAAATTACGCAGGTAGCAGGACTTTTTTTGCTTCCAAAACGTAGTTCCACACTTCCCTAAATGGTCCAAATAACATACCAAAAAAGTAACTACATCTTAGTTATTTTTAGTTGTTTTTTGTGTAAGTTTTTGCGTATTTATCAAAATACACATAAAATTATCTTTCATTATCAAAATTCTTTTAAGAAACATATGGTCTACATAATTTGTTATTGATCCGTATTAACGCGTTTCAAAAATAATTAATTTTCATTCATTAATCATGAGAATGGTTTTACTATTTTTATATTTATTTTCATAACACTTAACAGGGTTGTATTCAGTACAATGGATCATCAACACTCAATTTTTCTCCACGATAATATTTCTTCACGAATCAATTTCAAGCTTTGTACTTATCTCATTTGTACAGTTGCAAATGTGGAAAACGATCTGCCTGAGGTAATCTTCTAAAATTCTCTCAAATGTCTAAATTCGATTACATAACTATAATTCCATTTTGATATACATTGTGCGAAGTTCTGTATAGTTTTGAAATGAGGAAATGGTTTATAATTTGAAAAAAACGACATTGAAATTTTAAATAAGCTAAATTACAAATATAATCAATTTTATACCTAAAAATTACAAATTTATTTCGATAAATTTTCTGTTCGTAATTTTGAGTTTTTTTTGTACCTTTTAACTTAAAGTCTACAATATTTTTAACCTTCGAAAAAAATTTTAACCTTCGACTTCATTAAGTTTTTTGCTCACTTTAATAATTTAATTTTAATTAATCATTTGAGTATGTTAAATGTTGTTAATACCGTGTGTGTCGCGGATTCTTGGCTAATATATTTAAGCGAGTCGCATGGCAGTCAAAATCAAAACCGTTTCGAAAAAAATTGAAAAAGACTGAAAGTACTTTTCTAAAGAATTATTTTGTGCTCTGCGCTGATCATGAATTTTGGATCATTATGCTGCCCGAGGTGTGTTTCTTGCGAAAAATATGTTGCTGGATGTATCGACTTGCGATTTTCTGCATTGGTTTCAGAAAACTATCTTAAAAAAGTCTATATGGTTAAAAGCAGAGCTTTTTAGTTTCAACCCCTGCGCCATTGAGGTGAAGGGTGTTTAAATCGCAATGTAAATCAGATAGTATAAAATAACTTTTAAAGATTTTAAAAAGGTCAAAGTAACCCGAAATTTATGCTTAGGGTAGCGGGTTCGATTCTGCCGTCGCAACAAAATTAATATAATTAATAGTTGTGATGAGCTGGTGTAGTTGCATGGTATATGCATGAAGGAGGTGCACTCAGCCTCTAAAATTGAGGAGCTGATAACTGAAATTATCAGCGGAAAGGTGGTAAAACACATATATGGTATCACAGCGGGCTATATATCCTAAGTGTGTCCTTTGTGGACAGCCAATATAACCTAACCTACTCCTTTATACAACCCCCCCCCTTTCAGGGGTTAAATTAAGACTTTTAATATTATTCATAAATGTAATGTTACTGGTGATTTTGGTTAGAACTGTACCTTATGATTAAATACAAACACTGTACCAATATTTATATATTGATAATTATCTGTATTTGATGAAATTAAATAGAGTATTTCTAAATGGTGTTATCACATTAAATTTTTCCGAATGATTAATAATAATTATAATTATATCTCATAATAATGAAGTCTGTCTAGATCTGTAACAAAATTATATAAAAATAAGAAAGCAAAGTTTTATACTTGATAACCTTGCGTTTTGTTCAAACAAAAATCAATCAGTTAATCATATGATTGACGAAGATTACATTTTTTAGTTTATATTTTTAGTTTAAAGTGAACGGAATTTAAAAAAATAGTGCTTCGTATTAAAAAATTTCATAATAGTGTACGTGCTAAATAGGTATATTTAACTGTGAAAGGGAAGTATTCGGGTTCAAATCCCATCACGGTCGATTAGAATTTTATTAATAAAATGCTTGTTAAAGTAACACAAGCATTTTTCTTTATTTTATTGCTACCAAAATGGATTGAAAATGCACGAATATTAGCTATGCTTCCAACTCCATCATGGAGTCATAATATCGTATACCATCCTGTACTCCGTGAATTATCGTTACGTGGTCATCAAGTTGTTTCCATTATTCCCGATTTAATTAACGATACAACTTTAACGAATCTAACGGAAATTGATGTAAGTTTTTCGTATGAAATTTGGCATCGTTTTAATAAATTTACAAAAGAACGTTTAGAAGGATATTCACCGATTCAATCCATGTATGGAATGAGTCAAGGTTTATTGGAGCTATGTGATCGTGAATTAGATCATCCAGATGTGAAACGAATTATCCAGGATCCAAATGAACATTTTGATTTGGTGATTAATGAATGGTTACTATTTCCAAGTACGTTTGCATTCGGGACACGATTTAATTGTCCCATTGTTGGTATCTCATCATTTGGATTAAATGGGCATGGACATGATTCCATTGGGAATCCACATCATCCTATTTATAATCCAGATTTTTATTTGCCATATTCACATGAGCTAACGTTCTGGCAACGGGTGTATTCAGTGATTTATGCAGTTTGGTATCGATTTTATTTTCATTTTAAACTATTGCCACAACATGATGCTATAGCGAAAAAACATTTTGGACAAGATTTTCCATACTTAACGGATGCATTGAAACGAATTACCGTGGTGTTTATTAGTGAAAATCCTGTATATACTGGAGCGAAACCACGAGTGCCAGCTTTAATTGATATATCGGGATTACATTTTAAAGAACCCAAGCCATTACCCAAGGTATGTATTTTTTTTCTCGAATTCTTGAAATGAATTTCAGAAAAGTATTTTTCTCAGAATTTGTTCTAGACTACTAATTTAAAAACAAATTGATGTTGTCTATCTTATTGATGGGCCGAAACTATGGTAGCCGTCCTTTGGAAAAGGCCCGGCATTGGAAATAGAATTTGACCTCTGAATTTTATTTTATTTTTTCCAGGAATTACAAGAATTGCTTGATAATGCTAAACAGGGATTCATATACTTTAGTTTAGGCACTAACGTCAAAAGTAAAAATTTACCCAAAAAGAAATTCAATGCATTAATAGAAACATTCAGAGAATTACCATATTTGGTTCTATGGAAATTTGAATTAGATAATTTAGAAAATAAGCCAGATAATGTTGTTATACGAAAATGGTTTCCACAACAAGATCTTTTAGGTGTGTACCTACGTAATTCTGTTTAAGAATTTCGCTAAATTGTTTATCTTTTTTAGGTCATCCAAATTTGAAGTTATATTTAATGCAAGGTGGTCTTCAATCTGCTGAAGAAGCAATCCATAAAAAAGTACCAATGATTGCTATACCATTTTTTGCTGATCAAGAAATCAATGCTGCCCGATATATTTATCATGGAATTGGAGATCGATTAGGTTTTGATGAATTAGATGATAAAAATATTATTAAAGCGAAAATTTTAAATATTATCAACGATAATAGGTATGTTAAGTACATAAGTAAGGAATTAGTTAGGTGTCAAGGGTTAAATGGGTTCAGGAGGGAATCAATATGGAAAATCAATGCATATTCTAAAAATTCAATGATTGTATGTCAACTTTTCCCCTCAGCTATCTCGTGTCCCGATTTAAAAAGCCGAATAAATAGCTGATTGTTCGTAAATAAGGGCTGACTGACCAGCTCTGTTCTAGCACCTAACTGACTGACAATCATGACTGTTATTAATAAGCAATATGCAGTAAATTCATTTTAGTACCACGTACACTGACCGCAGTATGTGTGTGTACACAACTACTATCATCAAACCTCAAATGATCAGCTGAAGTAAATTCAACGAATTTTTTTTTTTGGCCTGGTTCTTCAATTATAATTTTTGTTTTTCAGATATAAAGAACGTATCACTGAGTTATCGGAATTAATGTGGGATACACCAATATCTTCACTCGATCGTGCTGTATGGTGGATTGAATTCGTTCTACGTCATAAAGGTTTACCAAAATTACGTAGTGCTACCGCTGACATGAGTTGGATACAATTGTTATTAATCGATGTAATTTTATTCTTTTTAAGTTGTGCGATTGGAGGAATTCTAATTTTATATTATAGTTTTAAATTAGTATGTAAATTATTGTCGAAAAATCGTAAAGTATCTTCGAAAAAAGTTAAACGTAATTAGATGAAAATTGACTTAGACTTATTGTAATTATAAAACTTTTTTTATTTTGCTTATAAATAAATTCAATCTAAAAACAAAATTTTTTTATAAATTAATTATTATTTAGGTATAATAAGTTTAAAGTACTTTGAAAAATTAGTCTTTTGGTCAAAGAAACTTTTTTTTTAACAAAATTGGGGAAGATAATTTCTTTTTTGATTCTTTACAATTTTTTAAGGGTTTTTTTAGAAAAAACTCGGATGATTTTTCTTTCAGAATTCGATGAAGCTTGGTTTATAAAGTATGTTTTACATAGTAATTTCCTAATTTATCTACAATGATTCCCAATTTTCTCGGTTTTGTGGCCACTTTGAAATATTGACAGAGAGAAATAATAACTACGATTATGTAGCTAATGTATTTTCCCAAATTACATTCAATAAATTTATAATAAATTTTTTTTTACATCAAGGGTAATGTCTAAGGACAAGGTTACTGTTTTTTAATTAGTTAGAAAAATAATTTATTTTATTTAAATTTTAAATTACATTTCCAGTTTAATGATTAATACTATTTTATTAATTATATAATTTTAGAGATTCGAGAAAAAAAAAATTTGGTATTCTCAAGATAATTAGGCTATTTTAAGTAAATTTCAAAATTTTAATATAAAACTTTCACTACTATTTTGTTTTCTCCCGTAATTATACCTGCAATAAAACATACACCCATAGAAATATTTCAAAAAAAAAGGGAAAAAAGCTGGAATAGTACTTACCCGAAACATTTCTCATTCGAGCAAAACGTCATTCGAACCGAACCACTTTATTTTACGAACAGTCGAGAATATCTTTTATTTATAGCATTTTTTACATTTTCCTTTTACATTTATTTTCATGCATCGAGGAAGTCTATGTACAAATAGCAACGAGGAGCAATAGTCTCTAATTCGACCGACATTCAAAAACAGACATCCAAAAACTTTTCGGAATAAAATTATTACAAAATTTAGAAAAAAATATTTATTAAATATAAAAGTATAAAAAAAAGAAAACTAATCTTTTTTCATTTTCTTAGAACGAAAAATTATTCTATAAATCGTTCGACTTAAATAATAAATCAACAAAATTGTACCAAATACAAATGAAATTGTATCTAACATCCAATACATATACCAGGGCATATCGGCTACGGGTGTTCGTAAAAATTGTGTACCATTATGACGAATTACATATTCAATCCACCAAATGGCACGATCTAAAGGTTTCATCGGTTGATCCCACCATAAATTTGATATTTTTTCGATATTTTTAATATACCTACAAAAAAAAAATCGATGCCAATTGCATTTCTGAAGTTTTGAAAAAAAGAATATTTTTGTACCTAGAATTCTGAATAATTTCTTCTATAGCATCATATACATTTATTTCATTTAATTCTTCGAATTCCAATTTCTTCGCTACTTTTAAATCGACTAGACGTTGAGCATTATACGGTTGATCTCCATTAAATGGAATCACAAGCATTGGAACTTTATTTCGAATTGATTCCTCAATCGACTGCAATCCGCCTTGAGTGATGAACAGCTTTACATTTGGATGATCTGAAAAAGTATTGATTATGCGATTTGAAAATTTCAGGGAAGAACTTTTTCAAATTAAATTGATTTTATTTCGGGCTCAGAATTAAACTTTACAGTTATACTTATAGATCTTTGTTAGACTTTTTCGAGGCCCGAATTTTTCAAAGCTAGCTCATATGTTGGGGTATAAATCAAGAAAATTTAAGAAAACTGAAATTTTCATGTTCAACTCAAATTTCGCCTTTAAAAAGAGACCATATCTTTTTTTCGGAGAAGGACGGAGAGCAAAAGAAAAGTACTTTCAGCCATTCGCAAAAGAAAATCAACAAAATTGCCAGGCTACAGCGTTAATCTAGAATATTAGTTACTTACTTAAAATATCCTGCTGTGGAAACCATTTTTTAGTTATTACATTGTCTGGTTTATTTTTTAGAGTTTCATTTTCCCATTTCCATAAAACATTATATTTCATGCGACTAAACACTCTTAGAAACATTTCTCGAATATTTATTGGCAAAGTTTTACTCTTCACATTCGATCCTAAACTAAAGTAAATTACTCCATTTGGTGAATTATCTAAGTATAATTTCAAATCCTATAAAATTTTCACAAATTTTAAAATAACTTACTTCTAGCAGTAGCGAAATACATACTACGGAAGATTTGCGCGCACATTGCAATGGATGGCCGGATGGATGTTTGTTACTCAATCACACCAGAATTGCTGAACGGATTTGAGTGAAAATTTGAAAACATATAGTTTGTAACCTGGATTAACACATAGGCCACTCCATAGTGCGAAAAAAGGCTGTAAGAGGTTGAAATACGGAATGAAAGGGACGATATACAATCAGCTTCAAGGATTGTTTTTATCTATTTCCAACTTTCGATGGGGGAATGAAAAATTGGAGCGAGAAAGTGGGGATGAACAATGGAATACTTTTAAATATATCCAAATGCGGAATCAAATAAAAGAGCTTTGTATTTAAAATTGAATTTGCCCAGCAAAGCGGCTTATTCACAGCTAGTTTATATATAAAAGTATGCGATGCGCGCGCCTTTATTCCGCAGTATGCAATTTCGCTACCACTAGAAGTAAGTATTAAAACATTTAGTAAAGATGGTTTGCAAGTTAAACATGATGCGGGCTAAATGTGTTTTATGCCAAAATACTGTTGAATTTATGAAAATTTAAGGCAAAAAATTTCTGGTTTGCCCCGTTTGGGAAGAAACAAAACGAAATGGGTGAATTAAATTTATGAGAAAGTGTGCATATTACAACCTTCTCCTCTTGAATTGCCATTCACCAATTCAAGATGGCGGAAATGAACAAATTTTCGATCAGCATGGTATTCTTTTTTTTTGTATTTATTTTGGATAAAACTTTGAAAAACAGAAGTAATTTGCTTTATTTCGAGACTACGTTTTAAAAAACATCCCAAAAAATAATCGAAAAAATCAATAATCAATAACTTACTTTTGGTAACTCTTTACTGTCTTTCAAATGAATTCCGCCAATTTCAATATTTTGTGGCACAATCGCCCGTGGTATATTAAAAATAGGATTTGTATTTGTCAAAACTAAATCCACACTTGTCTCCAAATCCCATAAACGTTGCTTACTAACATTACCAAAATATTTCATCGCTAATTTTTCTTGCCTTTCCAAATAGAAATAATGATAAAACAATCGATATTGAAATAAATAAATAAAATTAAACAATCGCTGCCAAAAGCGTAAATTCCTCGACGAGAGTCCGACAGTATCCAAATGGAAAGCAGGATGAACAAATCCACCAATAGCATCCTGTTGCGCTAGTGGTAATGACATTGATGTAATCCCAACCATTGGAACATTAAAAATCGTTTTAAAATGATAAAACACTGGATAAATTAAATATTCCACAATGAATAAATCAAATTTTTGATCACTTTTCATTAAATTTTGCACTTCGGTATTATTTAACTGTACATCGCATGTTGTTATTAAAACATCTGCTAAATTTTGTAACATTTGAAAATTGGATATTTTTTGATAACGACTTTCAGCCATTAAATGTTTATCTTCGAATACATTGTACGAGATTTCTCGTACATTAATTTCTGTTAAGTTCGTTAATTTTGGATCGTTTAATGGTTCCGTTGTAATTGAAACGATTTCATGTCCACGTTCGGATAGTTTTTTAATAATTGGATGAAATATTACATTATGACTGATTGACGGTGTTGGTACGATTATTAAAATTCGAGAGCTTTCTGAGAATTCTATTAATGTACAAATTAAAAATAATAAAACGTGTTTTAACACTTTCATTGTTAGTCCAAAATCACATTCACTAAAATCTAAATACGTTTAACTTGATTGATGACTACATTAAAACTAATTAATAAAAAAAAAGAAGTATAATTATTCTGGAAATTAGATATTAATTCTGGTAAGGTCATGCTGGATTTTTTTTTTGCATGTTTGTTTGTGGTTAAATAGAAATATAATATAATTGATTAATAAAAGTGAATAGTTATGTAAGTACTAATTAAAACTAATTACATGGTTTGGAGAAGATGTACACCAAACAAGAGTTATTACAATTTTATAAGAATACTAGCATGATACCCGCCACGACCCCTTAATAGCCTCCACCTCTCTTGATCTAATTCTCCTCCTTTTCTGATAATAGGTATATCAGAAAAGATGACCATGAATTGTTTGACATTTACTATTTTAAATTTTTACAGAAATCTTTAATTTAAATCTTTAAATCTTTTTTTTTCTTAAATATATCTTTATAAATTATAGCTCATGTGTTATTCTAATGTATGAGCTATATATTGTTATACAGTTTCATTCAAATCCGGACGGTAGTTTTTGCGTGAAATCGTAACGAACAAACAAACCTTGTATATGTTATTTGAACTTTTAAGAACTCTTGGGAAAAAAGAAATGATGAGTTGAATTTTTCATGAATTTGGCGAGTTCTGTATTAAGATTTTGGAACTTAAATAAAAAAAGATAACAAAGTTTTAATCTTTTTTATTTTTATTAATTTTAGTTTTAAAAATAAAATTATACAATTTCAAAACTAGTTTCAAGAAATAAAATACAATAATTAAACAACATATAAAAAATAATAAAATATCCAATAATAAATATTTATACCATGGCATATGTACAAGTCCACTTTGTAGTCGTTTAGCACCTTTATGCCGAATTACGTATTCAATCCACCATATGGCTCGATCCAATGGATCTGTCAGTTGATCCCATAATAGATTTGATATTTCCACAATGTTATTTTTGTAACTAAAAAGAAATTCAAGATATTTAGGCTCTCTTTTTGAATCTTTTTCACTCGCATTATAATATTTGAAGCATATGCAGATAGCGTGAGAAAATTTCTCATCATGCGCCTAAAAATTACCAGACGATTGACGCGAGTGTTGACGGGCTAACAAGTTTTCCTTGCCTGAAACAAATTTATTTACCTTTTATCAGTAATAATTTCAAATATTGTATCATTAAGTAATTGTTCAGATAATTCTTCCAAGTAAATTCGTTTTCCAATCTTCAAACTATGTATTCTGGCAACGTTATGATCTTGATCACCAGCAAATGGTATTCCAATCATTGGAACCTGACTTCGAATACTTTCCTCAATCGATTGCAAGCCTCCTTGGGTAACGAATAACTTCACATTGTGGTGATCTAAATTAAAGAAATTAAAATCAAATTTTCTTCGACGATTTCTTCTGGTTCCTTGAACTTACCAAGTATATCTTGTTGTGGTAACCATTTGGAGAATTTAATATTCTTCGACTTAAATGGAATGTCATCGGATTCCCATTTCCATAAAATATTATAAGGTAATTTTGATAATACATTAAAAATAATGTTTAATTTATCAATTGGTAACGATATACTTTTTACATTTGATCCAAGACTGAAATATAATACGCCATTTGATGATTCATCTAAATATTGTTTTAATTGCTAAAAAGAAACGTTTTTCATTTTTGTGTTTTTCGCTAAACGGTTTTTCCATGTGCATTTAATTGTAGAAGGTATTGTTATTAAAATAAATATCTCGAAATAAAAATTGTATTTTAATTAAAAAGTATAATTAAAAAGATAACATACTTAAATTTCCCTAAATATGGACATTTTAATTGCAACGCAACCATCGTCAGTAGCTAAATTTATTTGCAAGATCAGCAAACTTAATGTAACAACACGCAATAAATTATTTATTGGGTTTGAAAATTCTATTACCGATCGTAATTTATATCTATAAGTTGGATTAAAATTTCGTACCGCTTGTGAAATGTTTTATGGCTTTACGTTAAACAAATTTTTCATTTTGTCATGCAGGAATAGGACCTTTATCTCAGTTGAGAGTCTTATTGCCTGCCTTATAAAGAATGTTTGTAATGAATGTGTTTTAATGAATAAATTTAGCTACTGACGATAGTTGCGTTTATTTTTTAAATAAAATTTCTTAAAATACGATTTTAATTCGAGGACCGTGGTATTTATTTCAATGACTATATCTCAACTCGAAGTCAACAAAAATACATCCTTAAATAGAAATTATGTTTTGGAACTGTATATATCCCTCACGTTACAATGCCAAAAATTCAATCCCTTCAAAAATTTCATACTGGTAACGCTTATGGGCAGGAATACCGTATACGTCATTACAAACCTATTTATTTTTCGATCGAATCAATGAATGAATGAATTGTTGAATTTGAAAGAAAGTCCTCTATTTTTCGAATACATTTCTTAAAAATACAGCCCAAGTGTATGAAAACTTTTTAAAAAAAGTTTAAACATTAATAAAATTTTATCGATAAAACTAAAAGTAGAAAAATTCTCACCTCTGGTAATGGACGCCGTTCTTTCTTGTGAATTCCTCCAATCTCTATAAAATTCGGTGGTAAAGGTCGACTTACATAAAATATTGGATTCGTATTAACCAAAACAACACTAACACTTTTCTCAATATCTCCCACATACTTTAAACTCTGCCCAAAATGTTTTTTCGCTACCACATCATGACTGGGCAACACAACCCAATGATAAAATAATCGAAACCAAATTGAATACAACAAATTATCAATACGTTCCCAAAATGTTAAATCCATTCCAGATAATTTCATGAAATCTAGTACATAACCAGGATATGTTGGTGTTCCAATTGTATCATGGCCAGTAATAAATAAAGGCATTGATGATACACCCACAATTGGACAATTAAATCGTTCTCCAAAAGCAAAAGTACTTGCATACATTAACCATTCATTAATAACCAAATCAAAATGCTCCGATTCATTTTGGATTAACTGTTGCACTTGTGGATGATTCAATTCACTGTCACAAACTTTTAACAATACTTTAAACATATTTTTAAACGATCCGAAAAATGATTCTTTTTCAATTCGTGTCTCAGCTAAACGATTTTCTTGTGCCCAAATATTATATGATACATTATGTACATCGATTTCTGTTAAATTCACTAATTTTGGATCATTTATCGGATCTGGTAGAATTGCCACTACTTGATGACCACGTAAAGATAATTCTTTTAATATTGGACGATAAATTACCATGTGACTTATCGATGGTGTTGGTAAAACGGCTAAAATACGACTAGAATCACAATAATTAATTAAAATCAGTGAAAATATAAATAAAAACATTTTGAATTTGATCGATCTGAAATCTTAAATGAATTTTAAATGAATAAAAGTGATCTTTGAATTTAAACAGATATCGAGGTCATTTTTAAAATAAGTGTAACTACATGTTACAAGCAGAAAGTAATTTTGAAATTTGATTGAATGTCTAAAAATTGTTTCGATTATATCGAAATGATGTTATCATAATCTTTTCTAGCAATTAAAAATAATGAAAATACCCAAAATGGATTGAAGAAAACCTTATACAAAAGAAGATTTCTGATAAAAACATCCGGACTACCATGGATCGTGGCGTCTCTAGGACTATGATAGGCTCAGGTGTTTACCCAGGTCGCTTGATAGTGGCCGACAGATCACGCTTCTTGGCACACCAATGGAAATCCACCCCGATTTTTTCATAGACAAGAAATGCCTCCGCTGTCACGTGCCAGTTGATCCTTTAGTGAGCCACACAGAAATTTGGCTATCATATCCACTTTTGGATCACCACGGATACGTTACCTCACAACGGATATAGTTGCATTTGGGCCTTTCCTAGAATGTTTCGTGAGAACAGAGTCTTGATTCTTGAGTACTGTTTTTCCTCATTTTTATAACAAAACTTTCAATCCAAAATGCATTATATCTGAAGTTATTTTGGATGAAATTATGACTCTAGAATGGTTTTTTTAAAACTTTTTCAATCTGCAATATCATTGCTAAATTTTTTTCTTTTAAAATCAAAAATTACAAAAAATGTTTTGTTTTTCTTTCTAATCTTACATTCTTAGAGGAATATTAAAATATCATAGAGAAATTAGCTGGAAATCTGGTATTTTTTACGTTTCTTACCTGATTTATATAGAGGCAGTTTTTATTTTGACTAGACAGCTTTCTAAATGATTCATTTCATTTCAGATATCTACATATTTATGTAAATATCACTACTACACTAATGATAAAATTTGTGATAATTATTGATAAAATTGCTTCTCATAAGAAGCATTAGATTATTTGAATAATCATCTTGTCTATGGCAAGTCGATACTCTTGGCTCATTGACTAAATAGTAAATAATACAAGAATGGTTATTTTTACAAAAAAAATTTATCTAGAAATGATTCATACTTACTTAATTTAAAAAAAAAAAAGGCTTTTTATTGCTTCAGATTTTGTTTGAAACATTTTTCAAAGTCTTTTATTACAAGTAAATGCTTTACGTAATTGTAAATTAATTATTTTATTATCTAAATCCTTGGTTTTTTTTAAATATAATTCGAAAAATTTGAAAGCAAAAACAACGTGTTGATACTTTTAATAGATTTAAATTTAACACAAATTTAACTTCCACGTTATTAAATATAGCTTTTCCCGTGAGGGTCTAAATTATGGTAAAGATTTAGCTTCCTTTTTCTCAAAAACATAAAAGATGTTGAGTGGAAAATTGATAGGTAGCTTCATTAATTCAACTTTTGTAGAATTTTACTTTTTCATTCACTGTTAAATTAATTTCTTGCGAAGCAAACTTGGACCGCGAGTCGGATTGACCTTTTTTTTATAAATGCAGGTTACTAACGAACCTGAATAAAATCGTCAAGTCGATACTTAAGAGGAAAGACACTTGGGGCCTTTTTGTTTGTGTATTTTCGATGAAACTTTACTACAAACAATTTAAATCTTTAATAATAAAATAAGCATGGAAGTTAAAGTGAGTTATCACATCCATTTTTATTTATTACAGTCATAAATTGTCTTTATTGTACAAAATTTAGCCATTCATAAAATTAGAAGGGATTCGATTAACATTTAGTTCTATTAAAATTTGCATTCGCCAAATATGACAACGAAATTCCAAAATAATTTCTTCCAAACTTTAGTAATAATTAAATTAACAATAGTTTTAATATGTTTCCAAAATGTTGAAAGTGCGAATATTTTATTTATCTCACCAACGGCTTCGTACAGTCACAGTGTTGTTTATTTCCCAATAATACGTGAACTTTCGTTACGTGGCCATAAAGTGGTAACAATTATACCCGATTTAATTAACGATCCAAAATTGGTAAATATCACAGAAATAAATATCCATGATGGTGCATATAAAATAGCCATCAAAGATTTAACTCAATTTATTACTCAAGTAAGTAATCGAGCTCCTGTTTTGACACTAATTAAATCTTTGGATAGTTACTCATATCATGCTATGGATTGGATGTTACAACATCCTGATGTTCGAAATCTTATCCGCAATCCAGAGCAATATCATTTTGATGTAGTAATCACGGAATGGTTAACTTATCAATCAACAGCCGCATTTTCTGATCTATTTAAATGCCCTCTGATTGGGATTTCATCATATACATTACTTTTATCGGGATATGATGTTATTGGCAGTCCAACCCATCCAACTTTCTTTCCATTTATCTGGAATGAATTTGTAAATCCATCATCACTTTGGCAACGTTTACAAAGTATTAAAACTGGAATTGAATTCCGTAATTATTATAAACATCATATGTTTCCGAAACAAGAAGCTCTGGTGAAGAAACATTTTGGAAAGAATGTATCTAGAAGTCTGACGGAAATCGAGAAAGATGTGAGCATTATTTTAACAAATACAAATCCAATATTACATGGAGCATACCCAAAGGCAGCTAATTTAATTGAGTTTGGTGGAATACATGAACAAGTCTTCAAACCTTTATCAAAGGTAATTTTTTTTTCTTTATAATCAAGGATACATAAGCATGTTGAGATCCCTGATATCAGATTGTGAACTGGATTTAGGAAAAATTTTTAAGATGTTACAAATGTAAAAATGAAATTTCAGTAGAATCGTATTTAAGCAAGGTCGTAATAACAAGAACTGCAGGAGCAAAAAGCTAAAGCAAATAGTTTCCCAACAGAAGCAGAAAGTACGTACTTTCGGCTGGAAATAAAGAAAAACAGACATACATACCTTACCTGGGCAGAAAATTTGAGAGCTCTGAACTGCGCGCTATGATCATATCGCGCAGTGCAATCACAAATTTTCTGCCCTTGTAGTGCAATATACTATTATAAAACTCTACTCAAAGTTTCTGAAACTTATGAACAATAGTGGTAAACTGTTAAAATATTATCGAAGCTGAGATTTAAGTTTGAAGAAAAACCTTTTTTTATTCGGCAGAATTTTTCTTTAGCTCATTAAGGCAAGAACTTACTATAAGCATAGCCGAATTTACTATGTCAGGTCCCTAGGTAATGCAGTAGTGGCCTTAGGCAACGCGGGGATCTGACCGTGCACTTTTTTCGAGACCATTTTAGACATAAAAGTTCACCTTGCGAGAATTTTGTTTTGCAAAAGTGTCGATGTCAGTGTTGAAATCAGTAGTACGTGAAATATCCTTAGCCATATTTGATCTCAAATAGTTTTAGATCATATTTGATTACGTTAAAACGAGTGCTGATAGATCTCAATATCAGCACTCGTATTCACGTTTTTTTGAATATTCCAGATCATTTAAATTACTCATCTCTTGTGTGTGACCAGATTTGCCGCACCCTCAACCGCCAATAAGATAATGAAATTCTCGAGACCCCATTTTAGCCGTTTGAAGATCATCAACTGTGAGTTTCTATGTGGGTAGAGACACTAATTGTGGGTATCGCCAACCAGAATGGGCTTGACGCCCATACTGCATTGACTCATTCGCCATAACTATTGCTAATGTTACTATTCCCTCAATACAGTACACAGTATGGCAGACACACAGATACTTACATAGTGATAACCACAAAAAATTTCTTGCCGTGTACGAAACATTTTTTTGTGCACGTATTGGATCCCTAGGCTCATAGTTAATCCGACCGTGACTACAAGGACACCGAATTCAGTTGTTATGAATGTCGGCCTTGCCATCACATTGGCTAGGAATTTGAAAGATTTTTCATTACATTGGCCAATTAATTAATGTGGTAATGATGTGCCAAACACATTTTTAACATTATTTTTACGCATTATATAAGTCCATAATTAGCTTAAGGTAACTTTTTATCAATAAAACGAATCGAAGGTTAAACCTTAGCTGTCGTTAAATTATTTTTGTTAAAAAATGGCATGATTCTTTTTAATAATTTATCAGTAGCTAGGTATAATTTACATTATAGTGTTCATTCTTCCAGGAATTGAAAGCATTCTTAGATAGTGCCGTCAATGGATTTATTTACTTTAGTCTTGGATCGAACATTAAAAGTTTCTTATTGGGTGAAAAAACGATTGCTATAATTTTAAAAGTATTTAAAAACTTACCGTACAAAATACTATGGAAGTATGAATCAAAAAATTTGCCTGGTAAACCTGATAATGTATATATTTCACAATGGGTTCCTCAGCGAGCTGTTTTGGGTATGTTAACCTATGGCCAGACACAGAGCTACGAAACAATCAGTAGCGGATAAGTTTTGTAGCAAGAGTTCCTACAAAGAAATTTAATATTGCAATTTTAGTTTTACAAGAATTTGTACTTCAATAACTAAGCGCCTCCCTAAAGCAAAAATTACAAGAGTACTTTTATTCTCAAACATCGTGTTGGCGGGTTATCGACAGAAAAGGCCACGCAAACGAAACGAAAAACGAAAATAAGGAAGTACCAAGCAAAGTGAATACAATCAATAAGTTAATTTTTCAGTTTCTATGTACCCAGTTCGTAATCGTGTCTGGCCCAATCATTACATTTATAACGAACCAATGACCTTTAACAAAATTTAATTATTTTTAGAGCATAAAAATATAAAATTATTCATGATGCAAGGTGGTTTACAATCATCCGAAGAAGCTATACGTGCTAAAGTACCATTAATAATTATACCATTTTTCGCTGATCAAGGCCAGAATGGTGGACGATTTCAACAACTTGGTATTGGAAAGCTTTTATCACGAGCTGAACTATCTGAAGACGTTCTAAGAGATGCAATTTATGAAATCATAAATAATATCAGGTTTGTGAAAAAGTTTTTCAATATTTTTAGCTAGTTATTTTAATTTTCATAATTTTGCAGCTACAAAGAGAATATTATTGAAGTATCAAATACATTATGGGATCAGCCAACAAAACCTTTGGATCGTGCTATTTGGTGGATTGAATATGTGATTAACCATAAAGGTGCTAAATTTTTACGAAATCCAGCAGTAGATGCTCCATGGTATGAAGTTGAATTGTTTGATATCTATTTGTTTATTTTTAGTATTTTACTTTTAATTATAGTAATTAATTTCATTATTTGTAAAAAATTAATTTGTTTTATTAAAACTAAAACAAGACATCTACAATGTTATAAAATTAAAAATAATTAAATCGTAAAACGTTTTTATGATTTTTAATTCTTCCTGAAAATTATTTCTACTTCCTAAAATGAATATAGCAAATTAGTTTAGGCACTGGCTGAGGTTTCTTTGGACATTGAATGATTTGACTGACAATATTGATAAAATTTTAACATATAAATAATTACTATGGAAATGAATGATCAAATAAACCTGGCTCAATTCATTTCGAAAAGTGAAATGGTAAAATAATCAAGTAATTCAAAACAATAATTCAAAAGAACAAAATCAACTCAAATATTTCAATTTCAATTAAAATATTTCCAAAAATTTGTTCCAATAAATGATAGCTCTTCTAAGAATCCTTTTCATCTCATCTGATGCCCATGACCATCACTTTCATATTGATTTAAGAAGGAGAGATACAAGTTTAAAGTGTTTATCTGTGCGTCTATGTGTTTCTCAGTGGCATCGTAGTCCTTAAACGGTCGAACCGAACATTTTATAGCTAAGTTTCCGAAAATCGGTTTACAAGAAATAAATCGCATTTGTCGGGGGTTTTTTAGTTTTTTAAATTCCACTTTTTGTTATTAGTTATGAATTTGAGATCATTTTTAAACTACCTTGAAATTCAAGGTCAACTTTAATGCCTTTATAAAATTTCCTTCGAGTAGAACCACTCTCACTCGGATTATTTGTTCCTAAAGCTGTTCGTTAAAAACTTTCAAGTGGTTTGTTTAAAATGATAGACACTTTGTATGCATTTTTGATAAGAAAGTTATTCGAACTTCATAAATAAATACCTACATAATTAATTAATGTCAAGTTCATCATCATTATTATTTTATTAATTTAATTAATGCTTGATGCATAAATTATAGGTGAGGAACGCTTTGCTATTTTTTTCTATCACGGATTAATAGACACTTCCAGTAAATTTTTCGATGTACCAAAAACACCAGGGACCAAAAAAATGATTCCTTTTATTTAAATTGCACATTAAACCGCTTAGTTAAGCTAAATGCTACCATTAATTAGCGATATTCAGATTAAAATTAAACATTTGATAACGATTTGTTGATTAAGACAAAAAAATAGCACAATATTCCTGACCTACTGCAACGTATTCACAGATATAATGTAATATCGATTTATCTGTGCCATTAATAAATAATAATTATGTATTTTTCGTACTTCATATCATTTCAATTCATAGACTGTTAGGTAGTGCCATGTCAAGGTGTCTCGTATTTTCGTTTATGTCTTAAACCCCGCCCCCCTCCCTCAGCTGTGTTTATAAATCAAATTTCATGAAAAATAGGTCTCACCTGCTTATCAGATGGCTGAGGTTTGACCTTATACCATCTCTTTTACTAATAGTTTTGAGTCAAACTGTACGAATCGTTTCACTAAAACCAGTACTAAATTTTATATGTTAGTATCTCTATTAGCTCAGTTGGTTAAGGCGTAACCAATTCCGTCTGAGGTATGCTTAGGGTAGCGGGTTCGATTCCCGCCGTCGCAACAAAATTAATATAACTAATAGTTGTGATGGGCTGGTGTAGTGCATGGTGTATATGCATGAAGGAAGTGCACTCAGACTCTGAACTTGAGGAGCTGATAAATGAAATTATCAGCGGAAAGGTGGTAAAATACATATATGGTATCACAATGGGCTCTAATCATATCTAACCTCTATATGCCTCTATTAGTTCACCTGCAATCTCTTCATTTTCGTCAAAAGTAATATACTTTTCAATCAAAAAGTTTTTTGTCGCTATCTGACAGCCTACTTTAATCCCATACATTAATTATAAACTTTTAATTTATTTTTTTTTAAGTTTTGTATATTTACGACCATTATGAGACCTTGAGCCGATAATGAAGTGAAACTTCTATGATTCTTTTTCTTTACTGTTAAAAAGGTTCATTAAAATAAGCTTAGAAAGTCAGAAAAATACCGTTTAAATCATGACTCGAGTTTCGAATTAGAGATCGATTTTTTCGATTTTGTGAATTTCGATGACTTTTAAAGGAAGTTTGGACATGTCCACATGATTGTAAAACCTTATTGAAATATCGGAAAATTGCGTACGAATTTATTTAATATAAAAATCGACCAAATTCGAAATATTTCCAAAATTTACTTTATCAAACTTCCAAATGGCAGACAACAAGAATTAGAGAAATTTTGCTTTATTATTGACTCACGGTCTACATGTAGAATTTCTTTGTTTAAGAAATTTATACTTTAGTTTTTTTCTTTTAAAAGTGACGATCAATAGCGAAGCGATCTTAAACTACTTTTTATTAAATTCATTAAATTCATTCGACATGTTTTTATAACCATTCACATCAATGGAAAATTTCATAATTTTAATTATTCTAATTATAAATAACTTACAAGTGAAACAAATTTATTTTTATTGTTATTTTATTTAAAAAATTTTTCATATTTAAATACAAAATATATTTCACTAATCGCAACATACAGTCATAAGGTTGTGAGTAAGAAAGGTTGCCAAAAGCAGTATACTCATTTCTGAAAGCTATTTAAGCCATAAGTTACCCTGGATGCGCTTTCAATTACATATAAAAAATGTCATTTATTCTAAAATTGCTTACGATTTTTGTTCTTATAGAAAACGTGAAAAATGCTAATATCTTATTCATTTCATCAACTGCTTCCTACAGTCACAGTGTTATTTATTTTCCAATCATACGTGAACTCTCGTTACGTGGACATAAAGTGGTAACAATTATACCAGATTTGATTAACGACCCAAACTTAATAAATATCACAGAAATTGATACCCATGATGGAGCATATAAAATAGTAAGACCACAATTGGTAACATTAATTGAACAGATTGTAAATGATGCTCCCACAATGAACAATGTTAAATGGCTAAATAATTATGCGTATATATTTTTGGATTGGATGTTTCAACATCCTGATGTCAAAAACTTAATTCAACGTCCAGAGTTATATCAATTTGATGTCGTAATTACTGAATGGTTCAGTTATCAATCAACTGTCGCTTTTGCCGAATTATATAAATGTCCTCTGATTGGTATTTCATCGTACTCTACATCCTTATCCGGATACGACGCAATTGGTAACCCAACACATCCAGTTTACTTTCCAAACTCATGGGATGACTTTATAAACCCGTCATCCTTTTGGGATCGTTTAAAAGGCGCTAAAAATGCAATTGAATATAGAAATTATTACAAGTATCATATGTTTCCTAAACAGGAAGCTTTGGTAGAGAAGCATTTTGGAAATAAAATATCCAGAAGTTTGCGAGAAATGGTTAAGGATGTGAGTATTGTTTTAACAAACACAAATCCTTTATTACATGGAGCGTATCCAAAAGCAATGAATTTAATTGAGTTTGGTAGAATACATGAGCAACAACTCAAACCTTTACCAGAGGTAAGAGATTTACAGTTAGATTAACTGTCATTTTAATAAGTTGTTTGTATTTTTCAGAGTATAAAATCGTTTTTGGATAATGCCCAAAATGGGTTTATTTACTTTAGTCTTGGATCGAATATAAAAAGTTCTTTATTGGGTGAGAAAACGATTGCTACAATCCTTAAAGTGTTTAAATGGTTGCCGTATAGAATTTTATGGAAATATGAATCCGAAAATTTATCGAATAAACCTGATAATGTATTTATTTCACAATGGGTTCCACAAAGGGCGGTATTGGGTATGTTTGACTATTTAAATAAAATGCATAAATAATCAGATCACCTTTCTGTCTCTAGAACATACAAATATTAAACTGTTCATGACACAAGGAGGTCTACAATCAGCAGAAGAAGCTATTCGTGCTCAAGTGCCCTTAATAATTATACCATTTTTTGCTGATCAATATCAAAACGCTGGTAGATTTCAACAACTTGGCATTGGAAAATGGTTATCACGAGTTGAACTGACTGAACAAGTTTTAAACAACACTATTTATGAAGTGGTAAACAATAATAGGTGAGATTGTACTCATTACTCGTGCCAAATTTTGCAGTCAATATACCAACATTTTTTTTAATTTCTAGCTATAAAAAAAATATAAAAGAAATTTCGAATACATTATGGGATCAGCCAACAAAACCTTTGGATCGAGCCATTTGGTGGATTGAATATGTGATTCGTCATAAAGGTGCTAAATTTTTAAGAAATCCCGTTTTAGATGCTCCTTGGTATGAAGTTGAATGGTTTGATGTCTATTTTTGTATTTTTAGTATTTTAATTTTAATAATTGTAATTATTTTCATTATTTGTAAAAAAATAATGTATTTTATTAGATATAAAACTTGTCGTTTAAGAAGCGCTAAAATAAAAAAAAATTAAATGATAAAAAATTAATAAAATGATAACAGTCTGTTATTACACTTTAAATTACTTGCGGCAAAAATTTGCCGCAATTCAGAGTGATTTAGAATGACGTATCCTAAGCTAGAAGGCTCGCAATTTTCTGATACTTGATCACACATAATACTATCCGCACTAAAAGTTTTAGCACGATGGTGCTCTAACTCTGGCCTTGGGATGAACTCGGACAAAAAACAGCTGGTACTATTTACAAGAAAATACGTTATCCCCTCCTTTACCCTTCCAAAGGTGAGGGGGGCTGCCTTAAACTATCGGAGAAAGGAAAAAATTCCTAGGCATTATCCTGGACCAAACTACTTTGGAGATCCAACGTCAAGGAAATGTCCCGAAAGGTAGTTATGATGCTATAAAACTACAAATGAGACATGGGGAAACAGTGGGTTTAAAATTCCAAAATGGTGCACTGGCTACACATAACACTCCTACTGTTCTGAAACATCTCCGAATGGTTCATGGAGTAGTGACTGTAAATGGGCCAACCCATTTTTGGTATCGCAATAGATCCTATGGTCTACGTGTGTCCCACTCCAAGACAGTCTCTCTAACAGTTACTCTTTATGCTAACCGACTAACACCATTTTGTAATTTTCTATCTGTCAATCAAAATTGTTTATAATTTTTTTGTAAAGGAATTTCTGAATACCTGACCAGTAGCAACCTTAAATACATTAAAAGAAATTTTTTTGCCACTTTCAATTAATCAATTCACAGCAATTAATAATTCTAAGTAGGGGGTATTAATTAAACTGATAATGCTAGTCAGAAGAAGTGGACTGTTCGTATTCAGTTTTTTAGGCAATTCAAGTTATTAGTTCTACTGAATTTGCTGGAAATTTTGTTTTCCGGCTAAGTATTAAAAGATGTTATTTATATTAAAATTGGTTACGATTTTGGTTATGATCGAAAACGTGAAAAACGCTAATATTTTGTTTATTTCACCAACCGCTTCCTACAGTCACAGTGTTATTTATTTCCCAATCATACGTGAACTCTCGTTACGTGGCCATAAAGTGGTAACAATTATACCTGATTTGATTAACGACCCAAAATTAATAAATATCACAGAAATTGATATCCATGATGGAGCGTACGGCATTATTAGACCACAATTGGTAACATTAATTGAACAGATTGTAAATGATGCACCTACAATGAGCAATGTTAAATGGCTAAATAATTATTCGGATATAATTTTGGATTGGATGTTTCAACATCCTGATGTTAAAAACTTAATTCAACGTCCGGAGTTATATCAATTTGATGTCGTAATTACTGAATGGTTAACTTATCAATCAACTGTAGCATTTGCCGATCTATATAAATGCCCTTTGATTGGTATTTCTTCGTATTCATTATTCTTATCTGGATACGACGCAATTGATAGCCCAACACATCCAGTTTACTTACCAAACTCATGGGATGAATATATAAACCCGTCTTCTTTTTGGGATCGTTTAATAAGCGTTAAAAATGCAATTGAATATAGGAATTATTACAAGTATCATATGTTTCCTAAACAGGAAGCATTGGTAAGGAAACATTTTGGGAATAAAATATCTAGAGGTTTGAGAGAAATTGAGAAGGATGTGAGTATTGTTTTAACAAATACAAATCCTTTATTGCATGGAGCGTATCCAAAAGCATTAAATTTAATTGAGTTTGGTGGAATACATGAACAACAACTCAAACCTTTACCAGAGGTAAGAAATTTACAGTTAGATTAACTGCCATTTTAATAAGTTATTTGTATCTTTCAGAATATAAAATCGTTTTTGGATAATGCCCAAAATGGTTTTATTTACTTTAGTCTTGGATCAAATATAAAAAGTTATTTATTAGGTGAGAAAACGATTGCTACAATCCTTAAAGTTTTTAAAAGGTTGCCATATAAAATTTTATGGAAATATGAATCCGAAGTTTTACTGAATAAACCTGACAATGTTTTTATTTCACAATGGGTTCCACAAAAGACGGTATTGGGTATGTTTAACTATTTAAATAAAATGCATAAATAATCAGATCACCTTTCTACCTCTAGAACATGCAAATATTAAACTGTTCATGACACAAGGAGGCCTACAATCGGCAGAAGAAGCTATTCGTGCTCAAGTGCCTTTAATAATTATACCATTTGTTGCTGATCAACATCAAAACGCTGGTAGATTTCAACAACTTGGTATTGGAAAATGTTTATTACGCGCTGAACTGACTGAACAAGTTTTAAACAACACTATTTATGAAGTAATTTACAGCAAAAGGTGAGACAGTGCGCATAGCTCGACAGTTTTGGTGGTCAATATACATTTTTTCTTTAACTTCCAGCTACAAAAAAAATATAAAAGAAATTTCGAACACATTATGGGATCAGCCAACAAAACCTTTGGATCGAGCCATTTGGTGGATTGAATATGTAATTCGCCATAAAGGTGCTAAATTTTTAAGAAATCCCGTTTTAGATGCTCCTTGGTATGAAGTTGAATTGTTTGATGTCTATTTTTGTATTTTTAGTATTTTAATTTTAATAATTGTAATTATTTTCATCATTTGTAAAATTATAATTAATTTTATTAATTTTAAAATTTGTCAACTACAGCGTTCTAAAATTAAAACTAGTTAAATGAAAAAAGGTTTTATTGATTCCCGTCATAGTCCTCACTTTCCTTGCCCTTAATTATCCTCCCTCTGATTCACAATTTTATAGATTTTAGTTTTTTAGTGTGGAAACCTTATTTCTTTGAAAATAAAATTTTGTCTTTGATACTCGCTGAGAATGTAACTTTCTATAAGTGAAATAATTATTAAAATCGCTTAAGTTATTAATTAAAAAATGACGAACTTTCATATAAACTTTCATCCCCTATTGGAATCCCTTAAAGAAGGGATTTTCATAAAAAAGTAATACAGTGAACTTTTTCTTAAACCATGAGCTCATATATCAATTTTTACATTTCTCAAAATTGAACCAAGTTTCATATAAAATTCCATACTTCATTTTAGCCTCTGGGAGAGAAATTTCCAAAAATCCCCTCTTAGTCCATACTTACGTCTTTTAAGGAGCGTTTGTGCAAAATTTCGTGCTAGACCCAGTTTTCTTGAATAGATATTTAAAAATCCTAACTAAAAGGATTTTTAGGAGTTAAATATAACCTGAAAAGAAACAAACAAATCTGGCAGTTTACAAAGTTACTTTAACATAGTCGAGATCCATTATTGAGAATATTTGAGCCGGTGTAGATTTTTATGGGTCCTGACTGTTAAAGTCGGGAAGTCGCTATGTAAACTGCTGAACTTGTTTTTTTCTTTTCAGTTTATATTTAACTCAGTCGAGTTTTTTTGATTTTTTATTAATATTATTGTAATAAATTCCTGGTAAAAAAGTATCAAAAAAGTAATTATCAAATAAAAAACAGAAAATTTCCTATCATTCATGTCGTTTTGATATGAAAATGTACTCTTAACAAAAAAATGTTAGCTATTTTAACTATTTTTCTTTAAATTATTTCAAATTTACAAGAATTAAAAAATATGCACTCAATTTGTTATATCAATAACCCAATATTAAATTTACGGCGTATTTGTGTACGGATGGGATTGCCTCTTTGCCAGTGATGGTTTTTATGCTTGCCCAAAAAATATTTAATAAATTAGTGAATTAGTCATTGAATACTTTTTTAGGGAATCGAGCAGTCGCCGGTTCCACTACCTTAATAAATTCATGCTACGATTTGAAGCCCATTGTAGGAAGAAAAATTTTTAGTCATTCTTTAGTATTATCTTTTCACTGCAATTAATTTTATTCATCATTAATAAAATTGATAACTCCTATCAACATGAGTTTTCATTTTTGTTAGCTATTCAAGTCATTTATTGCGTCGAACGTGTTTGGAATTTTGTTTTTATGGTGAATTTGATAAAAAATGTTGTATATTCTAAAACTGGTTACGATTTTGGTTATGATCGAAAACGTGAAAAATGCTAATATTTTATTTATTGCACCAACGCCTTCGTACAGTCACAGTGTTGTATATTTCCCAATCATACGTGAACTCTCATTACGTGGCCATAAAGTGGTAACAATTATACCAGACTTGATTAACGATCCAAAATTAATAAATATCACAGAAATTGATATCCATGATGGTGCATACGGCATTATAAGACCACAAGTAGCAATATTAGTAAAGCAGATAACAGATAATACGTCTGAAATGAGTCTTCTTGAATGGTTGGATAATTTTTCATGTAGTCTTTTAGATTGGATGTTTCAACAACCTGATGTCCAAAATTTAATTCAAAATTCAAAATTATACCATTTTGATGTTGTAATTACTGAATGGTTAACTTATCAATCAACTGTCGCATTTGCTGAGTTATATAATTGTTCTTTAATTGGAATTTCATCTTATGCGTTATTTTTATCCGGTTACGACGTAATTGGTAGCCCAACGCATCCAGTTTACTTCCCAAATATATGGTATAAATTTATCAATCCTGCAAGCTTTTGGGAACGTTTAAAAAGTGTTAAAAATGCAAATGATTATAGAAATTATTACAATCATCATATGCTTCCTAAACAGGAAGCATTGGTAGAGAAGTATTTTGGAAATAAAATATCCAGAAGTTTGAGACAAATTGAGAAGGATGTAAGCATTGTTTTAACAAATACAAATCCTATATTACATGGAGCGTATCCAAAAGCGTTAAATTTAATTGAATTTGGAGGCATTCATGAACAAGAATATAAACCTTTACCAGAGGTTAGAATTTTACGATTACAACTTCCCAAAACATTACGATTACAACTTCTTTTTTGTCAACAGAATTTAAAATTATTTTTAAATAATGCCAAGAATGGTTTTATTTACTTTAGTCTTGGATCGAATCTAAAAAGTTATTTTTTGGGTGAAAAAACTATTACCATAATCCTTAAAGTTTTCAAAAATTTACCGTATAGAATTTTATGGAAATTCGATTCAAAGGATTTGTCTGGTAAACCTGATAATGTTTTTATTTCACAATGGGTTCCACAACGAGCAGTATTGGGTATGTTTTGTGATTTAACAAGAAAAAATCTAGATAACTAAAGGATTATTTCTCTAGAACATGCTAATATTAAACTGTTCATGACACAAGGAGGTCTACAATCAGCGGAAGAAGCTATTCGGGCTCAAGTGCCCTTAATAATTATACCATTTGCTAGCGATCAATATCAAAACGCTGGTAGATTTCAACAACTTGGCATTGGAAAATGTTTATCACGAGCTGAACTGACGGAACAAGTTTTAAACGGCACTATTTATGAAGTGATAAATACATATAGGTGAGATATTATTTCATCGTTCGTGGCAGATTTTCGAAGTCGCTTTGTATCTACTGGACTAATTTCTTTTTTTACAGATTTTATTTGACGCAGTCGGGTTTTTAATTTTAATTTTTCTTAAATTTTCAGCTATAAAAAAAATATGATCGAAATTTCGAATACATTATGGGATCAGCCAACAAAACCTTTGGATCGAGCCATTTGGTGGATTGAATATGTGATTCGTCATAAAGGTGCTAAATTTTTGAGAAATCGTGCATTAGATGCTCCATGGTATGAAATTGAATTGTTTGATGTCTATTTTTGTATTTTTTTTATTTTAATGGTAATTATTGTAATTATTTTTCTTATTTGTAAAAAATTAATTTGTTTTATTAAATCTAAAATATGTCGTTTGCAAAATCATAAAATTAAAATTAATTAAATTTAAAAAAAAAAGTTGGTTAATGGCTGTATATCCATTCCGTTTAAAAAATGCTCCTGAACGTAAAAGTGCAAGTTCCCGGTGGGTAACCCCAAAGAACATTACTTAAATGATATTGACCGAATCGCTTTGAAAAAATGTTTATCATATAACTGGGATTTTCAAGAATGAAAGGGATCGAACTGAAATTTTTATAATGTGCTCAAGTCGTAAAAAGTGACTTTGAGTTTGTAAATGAGCAATATAGGCTGGGTCACTGGGTCATTGGGGTGGACTCATGTTGTAAACCATCAGAGATAGAACAATAGTTAAAATGTAATAAATGTTCCCTATAAACAAATAATGAAATGAGGGCTAGAAAATAATTCCATATCAGAAAATTTAAAAGTCCGTGTCTGATTAAATAACAATATTGCAAAATTAGAAATGATAATAAACTCATATGTCATCTTCAGTGTTAAAAAAACGCTACGATTACCCACATGCTAGCGTAGAATAAATTTTATTGAGATTAAGGCTTACAGTTTAAAAGAAAAAGCCTCTGTCTTGATTGAAATGTTTCATAATACAAATATATTCAACTTAAATGCGACACTACGTATCATCTAAAACTGAACTACGCCTCGATCCGAGTACAAAAAACTGCTTTTTTATATACCATCCCTTCCAAGGGCTTCACAAAGTTGTTTCTGCTATTACAGGACACTGGTTGGGCGGCAAGCATGCTGAACGCTTAGGCCTGGCAGTGTATCACGACTACTGCAGGAGCAGTCACAGTGGTGACGAGGAGGAGACAATGTCTCATCTTTTCTGTCACTGCCCAGCTGTTGTCATGAGGAGATGGGCTTACTTGAGCCAGCCTCTCTTTGACGACCTCTCCGATCTGGAGTCCGTCGACGTCAAAGCTCTCTTGCTGTTCTTAAACAGCTCCAAATGGTTCATGGATTAGTGGTCGGAGCTGGGCCAACCCTTTTTTGGTATCACAACGGACCCTATGGTCTAAGTGTGTCCCACTCCAGGACAGCCACTCTAACCTAGCCTAACCATATACCATAACCACTTCTTTATACACATAAAGTTTCACCTCCTAATTCTCGCCCCGCACCTGAATGTAGAGAGTATGGATTCAATCCATGTCTTACTCATCAAATTCCGACTAATTTATTGATTTCGAAATTGTTTGCATCTATGAACCACTTCCTATATAAAATATGATTT
This sequence comes from Chrysoperla carnea, assembly GCF_905475395.1. Taxonomy (NCBI): domain Eukaryota; kingdom Metazoa; phylum Arthropoda; class Insecta; order Neuroptera; family Chrysopidae; genus Chrysoperla; species Chrysoperla carnea. Next base: position 3,231,194 of record NC_058338.1, on the reverse strand, counting down.
TGAGAAAGAACATAAAACATTCACGTGAGTATGACTTGCCACTTTTCTCGCTAGCGTGTGATCGTCAATTTAAATTTACATGATGTAATTCATTAAATAATCATTGATAATAATTGCACTCATAATAATCAATATAAATACAAGTATTGTCAAGTCATAGTGTCTATTCATTTTTAATTTATTAAACTGTTATTAAAGTTTAAAATGTTCTTATCAAAAATAGTTCTTATCAAAGGAAACTCCTAACAACTAAACAGGAGTCTTAAAAAATAGTTAGTAATCGTAAAGTATTAAATCAATCACGACAAAGTAAAATAAAATAGAAAAACTTTCTGAAAAATATTATTTAATTTTCTATAACTAAAAATAATAATGGATTTACTGAAACTAATTTTTATTTCATTAGTTTTAAAAACTGTAAATAGTGCAAATATATTATTTTTATCACCAACGCCTTCGTACAGTCACAGTGTGGTTTACTTTCCAATAATACGTGAATTATCATTACGTGGCCATAAAGTTGAATCAATAATGCCAGATATGATCAACGATCCAAAATTAATAAATTTAACTGAAATCAATATTCGAGATAGATCTTATCAAATGATTCAGTCGAGATTACCAGTGGTCGTCGATCAAATGATGCGTAATGAACGTGCAATGGGTCAAATCAAATGGTACAACGATTATTCATACGAGGCCATGGATACATTCTTCCAATTTCCAGAAGTTCAAAATCTTATCCAACATCCAGAAAACTATCATTTTGATCTTGTTATCACAGAATGGATAACTTATCAATCTGTAATTGCTTTTGCTGATTTATTTAAATGTCCATTAATTGGAATTTCATCGTATACAATTTATCTTCATGGACACGATGCAATTGGTAATCCAACGCATTCAACTTATCTACCAAATTCCTGGGATCTGTATGTAGATCCATCATCGTTCTGGGATCGTTTAAAAAGTGCTGTGTACGCTGTTGAATACAGATTGTATTATAAATATTATGTTTTACCTCGACAAAATTCGTTGGTACAAAAATATTTTGGGAATCGTGTAACGAGAAATATTGAAGAAATTGAAAAAGATGTGAGTTTAGTGTTGACGAATACTAATCCAATTTTACATGGAGCGTATCCAAAAGTTGCAAATTTAATTGAAATTGGTGGTTTACATGATCCTCCAATAAAGCCATTACCAAAGGTAAGATCTTAATAAATACAGTTAGTGTAGGCACTGAGTAGATTTCGCATGCATTTACAGATCCAATCGAGCAAGGAGTACCATTTTATTGTACATGAAAGGTTAAAATCGGCAAAAACTGAAATAAGGTCAAAATTTTCGAGGTTTTTCTTATTTTTCGGCATGACCCGGTCATTTGCCGAGGTCGGAAACTTGGATTTAACATTGCCTTTACATTGCAAACAACATATCGAATAAACTTGAAAGACCAAGTCCAATACTGCAAGACCGTGGCTAATTTTGCTCATCACTAGTCGGTATGGTACCGATAAAATCCACATTACTAATGTCGAAAATAATCGTTACATAACAAAACATGGCATCAATCTCTTTTTTCTTTGCAGGATTTGCAATCCTTCTTAGACAGTGCCAAAAATGGTTTCATATATTTTAGTTTGGGATCAAATATTAAAAGTTTCCTTTTGGGTGAAAAAACTATTAACACAATTTTAAAAGTGTTTAAGAAATTACCATACAAAGTCGTATGGAAATACGAATCAACCAATTTACCTGGTAAACCTGATAATGTGTACATTTCACAATGGCTTCCACAACGTGCAATATTAGGTAAGGAAGTTTTACAGTATTACAGACTGTTTAATTCGCCGAGGAACTTTCATCTAAACTGCTTAAATTTCGCCAAGGAAATGGTGAAAAGTTTGAGTTCTACTTAATTTGTTCGTTTTGAGTTACTACTTTCGAAAAATGTTGGTGTTGCAGCTCAAAACTTGACGAAAATATCTGTCACACCTGGATAAACTCTGGCACATACTGTACCTTTCACGGGCTCCATGGCTATTTTACTACGAAATACCAAATAACTTATACATCACCAAAAGTCGTTGTTCAATGATTAACTTGATCACGTGCAAGCCATCTATCGATAAAAACTGTAGATGGATTTAATGATTCATTTAAAACAATTAGGGATCATTTTACTCTTAGGGATCATCATTTAGCACTTTCCCCTAATTATGATTTTATTTTGCTTTTACTGATTTTAGAGCATCCAAATATAAAACTGTTTATGACGCAAGGTGGACTTCAATCTACCGAAGAAGCAATTCGGGGTGGTCGTGGCGTCCCATTCTTAATAATACCATTTTTCTCTGATCAAAGTCAAAATGCTGGCAGATTTCAACAATTAGGTATTGGAAAACGTTTATTACGATCCGAAATCACTGAAGAAAATTTAGAAAAATCTATTTATGAAGTGATAAACAATAAAAGGTTTGTGAACACATCATCAGTCAACTAGAAAAACTTCTAATCTTTTTGATTAATTTTTCAGATATAAAAATGCTGTTATAGAAATCTCAAAAACATTATGGGATCAACCAACAAATCCATTAGATCGTGCAATTTGGTGGATTGAATATGTGATTCGACATAAAGGTGCTAAATATTTACGGAATCCAGAATTAGATGCTCCATGGTATCAAGTCCAATTATTGGATGTTTATTTATTTATTTTTAGTCTTTTAGTTTTAATCATTGTGCTTGTTTCTGTTATTTGTAAAAAATTGTATTTATTTATCAAATTAAAAACATGTAAGAAATCTAAAAAGATTAAAAAGCAATAAAGTTTCACCAAGGTCAATATTAGAATAATAAATTTTTAGGTAAATCGTAAAAAATTGTAAATATCTTATAGAAAATTTTATGTAATTTTTTTTTTACTTTTTAATAAAAAAAGAAGCTTTTTATAAGTATAATAAAACTTTCAATCACCAGAATTCCATAAAAAGATTAACTCTAATTAGCCCATTTTCGTTTATTCTTTCGTCCGCCCGTAAGCACGATAAGTCAAAAAGTGAGTTCAAGTTCGTAAATGAGTAACATAGGTAGATCCTTTTGGTTCTTGTAAAACGTTAGAGATAGAGCAAAAGTTTTTGAAACAACTTTTCGTAAACTTCACTGTTTTCCCGTGAGAGACCAAATTAAGGCCAAACTTTAGTGTCTATTTCTCCAAAACTATAAAAAGTAGAGAAAAAGCAGGTAAAATACTTCGAAAAATTTTCAAAACTACAAAAGATAAAGAGATAGCAGGTAAAATACTTCGAAAAATTTTCTAAACTAGACTAAAGGGCCATGATGGGTTGCCATAAATGTCTTTATTTTTTAAACTTCTCTAATTTAGATATTAGTTATTCCGAGTAAGTAATTCGAAAAGCAATTTTATTCAAACATATAGAATATTAAAATTACATCTATTCTTGACAATTGCAAAACTAATGAATGAGAAATACGGTCAAATATAATAAACTTCTATGAAATTCCTTCTTCAAAATGGGCAAAAATGACAAAATTAGCTTAGTAATAATTAAAAATTCACTAATCATTCTCAGATAAAAATTTTGGCTCAATTATTTACACAAATCTTATGATTAACAAATTATCATTTTAAATTATTAAATAAAGTTCACTTATATTTGCAGAGTGGTAATAAGAGAATTTTTATCTCAAGTAATAATTCATTAGGATAAAATTCTTGAAAAAAATATCACATGTTATGTGGCAAAGTGTCACACACAGTGTCACCACACCAAATTTCATCAAAGTCGCGGTATCCGTTCTAAAGTTATAGATGAAAACGATTTCAAAATTGCAACTTCAAGAACATAGGTATAACGCCAAAACTGTTGGATTAAGTAGACTTAGGTCCTCAGGCCCATAAAGTTAAGGGTTGCGATTATGGCTAGTATCTCCTACTTTCAGTCCCTTCCAAAGTGGAGGCGTAGAATGTCGTTGTAATAGCAGTTCAAAATTTATTTAATTAATAATTTATCCCTGGTAAAATATATTTGAGATAACTAACACGATAAAAGTTTCATCTTACAGCTAATACTTATTAAAGTCAGTATAAGTATTCATTATTTTGACATTTGTACATAAATTTGAGTGATTAAACAATTTTCTGATTCAAAAATGAATTTACACAAACTAATTCTGATTTCAATCACTTTAAACGTTGTGAATAGTGCACGTATTTTATTTTTATCACCATCACCGTCGTACAGCCACAGTGTTGCATACTTTCCAATAATACGTGAATTATCTTTACGTGGCCATCAAGTTGTTTCGATTTTATCGGATAATTTAAATGATCCGAAATTAACAAATTTAACTGAAATCGATGTACATGATCACTTATATGGGTTAAAAGATGCAAAATACTTGATGGATAATCTAATGAATAATCCATATTTTGATCAAACTAAGTGGTACCATGATTATTCATATAGAATTATGGATCACTTTTTACAATTCCCCGGGGTACAAGAATTAATACAACATCCAGAAAAATATAATTTTGATCTTGTTATCACAGAATGGATAACTTATCAATCTGTAATTGCATTTGCTGATTTATTTAAATGTCCTCTAATTGGAATATCATCGTATACGATATTTCTACATGGACACGATGCAATTGGTAATCCAACACATCCAACTTACATTCCAAATGCTTGGGATCAACATGTGGACCCTAAATCGTTTTGGGATCGTTTAAAAAGTGTTTATAATTCAGTTGAATACAGGTTACATTATAAATATTATGTTTTACCTCGACAAAATTCGTTGGTGCAAAAATATTTTGGGGATCGTGTAACGAGAAATATTGAAGAAATTGAGAAAGATGTGAGTTTAGTGTTGACGAATACTAATCCAATTTTACATGGAGCGTATCCAAAAGTTGCAAATTTAATTGAGTTTGGAGGAATACATGTGCAAAAATATGTACCACCGGAAAAGGTAAGAAAGCTTTTGTATTGTTCTTATATTGAACTCAGGAGGGAATAAAGTTCGTCTCGCACCTGGGAGCGATTGAGTTATTTAACGGTGGATGCACGCTAATTAAAATTAAGCTCTCTGGAAAATTAAAATTACAATCCTAAATAATACTCCAGTAAAATCTTACAAAGACAGAAATAAAATCATCAAGCGCGATGTAAAGCTGATTTTTTGGAAACAAAAAAGTGCGACCTACGTTATTCGTCAAAAATTTTTAGACTTGTTTCAGTTTTTGCACTTCAATTCAAAAATTATGGACTTTTGACATTAGTTGCTACTATCAATTTGAAAGTATATAAAATTTGAAACAATTGAAGCCAACCCTCAGCTCTGTATGTCTAACAGTTTTTGAGATATGATGTTACACCGTTAGAGATAGATCCATCCGTCTTAAAATTAACTTTTTTGTGGCGTTACTCGTGATAAAACATTAACATAAACAATCTTTTTTTTAGGATTTGCAATCGTTTTTAGACTCCGCCGAAAATGGTTTCATTTACTTCAGTTTAGGATCAGCTCTTCGAAGTATTTTCTTTGGTGATAAAATAATCAACATAATGCTAAACGTTTTTGAAAAATTACCTTATAAAGTTGTATGGAAATTTGAATCAGAACTTAATGTAAAATTGAATAATGTTTATACTTCAAAGTGGCTTCCTCAACGTGCAATTTTAGGCAGGTCTCATATAATTTGCTAAGCTTTTCTTTTTTACTCCGACTATACAATGACGAGGGTTATGTGTTTGACCGATATGTATGTATGTTCATCTCTTCGGAGCTAGCTTCTAAACTACTTATCATAATTTGACAAATGATGTATCGTTAGAAGCGTCTTGATCGTCCGCTGGTTATAGGTAGTATACTAATTTAAACATTAAAGTCTTTTGATTATTATTGATGTTTTATATGATACAATAACGTAAGCTTGTCGAGTTAATCTTAATTAAAGAGAATTAACCAATTGATGTACCTTGCTCCATTTTAGAACACAAAAACTGCAAATTATTCATGACTCAAGGTGGCCTCCAATCCGCTGAAGAAACCATTCGTGCTGGAATACCTTTATTAATCATACCATTTTTCTCTGACCAATATTTAAATGGTGGACGATTCGAACAACTTGGTATGGGAAAGCGATTATTACGATCACAAATAACTGAAGAACGTATAGAGCAAGCAATTTACGAGATCATAAATAATACCAGGTTTGTAATACCATTGCCTGAAGAGAAAAAAAGGAAACGAAAATTTATCGATATTCTGATATCTTTATTATTTTTTTAGATACAAAGAAACTGTTATCGAAATATCAAAAACATTATGGGATCAACAAACAAAACCTTTGGATCGTGCAATTTGGTGGATTGAATATGTAATACGACATAAAGGTGCTAAATATTTACGGAATCCAGCATTGAATGCTCCATGGTATCAAGTCCAATTATTGGATGTTTATTTATTTATTTTAAGTATTTTGATTTTAGCAATTGTAATCGTTTCTTTTGCAATTCGAAAATTGTATTTATTTATGAAATCGAAAATTTGTAAACAATCGAAAAAAATTAAAAGGAATTAAATTTTTATGTTTTATTAATTTTTAAACATTCCTAGAAATTTTTAAACATTCCTTGGAAATTTTTTATTTCGGATCAATTCTTGAGATAGCTCAAAAAATATTCCAAATGAACTTGTGGATTTTTATACCTTTTCTGTCTTTATTTCTTTTTGTTAGAATAAATTGTTTCGAGAAATAAGCCCACGAATTTCAGAAATTATTCGTCTAATCGTCTGATTTATGTATTTCTTGAATCAAAATGGCATAGAACCGGGTAATTTGGTAATTAATTTGGTTTAAAAAACTTAACTTTCCTTCTTTTTGGATGAGACGAATATCTCCTTTGTCTTTCTCTGGATCGACGATTGGTGGTAGTGTATCTCTTACACTTGAAATGTGTTGGTGTGCGAAAAAATTAAATTTCGATGTCCTTGGCTTTTAATATTCACAATTGTTTATTAATTTACTTTGTTAAAGAAGACACTACTTATCCAGTGTTGTATTTAGTGCTAAAGGATCTCGCATTTCTTGTTTACAAATGGTACTTCAAAAATTTAAAATCCGTCGGTTCGTCCTGTGTACACGATAACTCAAAAATGAAAGTAGTCTTTGTTTTGAAAGTTGAAATTCCCATGCGAAGCGGGCTAGTAGCTGCTAGTGTAATATAAATTAATATCGATAATAGTGTATATACAATAAATAGATAACATTTTGCAATGTAAACAGATAAATTTCTCGACAGCCGATAGGAAAACTACAAAGCAATAATCCGATCTTAATAATGGTGTGTATAGGTGACTTTCCTGTGGATTTTTCCGATATTTCATTAATATGCATGTATTATTATCTTGTCATTCTGATTTATCAGTTTAAAATAATTAAAAATAAAAGCAAAGAGTAATCGACCGAAAGTAAATTAACCCAACTGTAATGTCATTATGATTATAAGTCATCTACGGAATGAGACTTGTTTGAAAAGTCTTATTAAAATCTAGTGCGTCCGTTATAAGTTGTTCAATGTCAAAGCAAAGATCAAAATTTCGATTTTCCCGATATTTTAGCATGCCTAAAAGTCCCTTAGAATTCGTATAGATATCAGACAGTAAGTGAGTCAGTTTCAGCTATGGCACTCACAGCCCTATATATCTTAAAAACGGTTGAGCACATAAAAAAATATTTCTGGTATAATTTGTCGCTAAAATAGGGATCATTTTAGCCTATATAAAGGGTATCATTTTACCCGTAACGACATATATGAATTTCATCATAAAAACTGACCTTAAAATTTATTATACGCCTATGAAAATGTGTTATAATATTGTTAAAAGTCAACAAAAGCCAAGAGAAAAAACAGCTAGCCGGCAAAAACTAATACAAAAAAAGAAATTTACCCTTGAAATTTGTTTTACCATAAATAATAAAGCAGTAAAATTAATATTTTTGCTGGAAAACACAAATTAGCTTATACATCACCATATGAGTCTTTGTTGAACGATTAATTTGATCGCGTGGAAACCATCTATCGATAAATATACTAGAAGTCTTTAATGCTTTACTTAAAACAACGAGGGATCATTATAGACCACTTTCCCTTTCACTTGTGATGAGATAAATTCTCACAATTTAAATGGGTTGCAAATATCTGAAAAATTCGTCTTTCAAAAATAAATAAAATACTTATAACATTTGAAAAAATACAAGTTTTTTAATGTTTTCAATCGAGCGTGAACAAAATGTTCATAACGCGAGTACTAACAGGTTAAAATGAATTTGACCTTCTGTTGAGTGGTCATCTTTTTATGATAAACACTACCCTGGTGAAGTTGCAATTCAGAAATAAATGTCTACTAATAATATCTTTGTTTGTTGAGTATAAAGTTTAACAGCCAATGAAATAACTTAACTACAATGTTTTTGTTAATAAATAACAATAAAAACCAGTTGTTGAATACACTTGAATCTTATTTATAAAATTATTTATTATTAAATCAAATTTAATCACAAAATCATGGATCTAAATATCAAATTTATTTTCATTTTATTAACGATATCGAAAGTTGTGAATAGTGCAAATATATTATTTTTATCACCAACACCTTCGTACAGTCACAGTGTTGTTTACTTTCCAATAATACGTGAATTATCATTACGTGGCCATAAAGTTGTATCAATTATACCGGATTTAATCGAAGATCCAAAATTAATAAATTTAACAGAAATCGATATCCATGACGAAGCATATAAAGTAGCAGAACAAGTCATGGTTGGATTGGATGGTTTACTCAACGATTGGAGTTTTGATCCATATGAATGGTATCATGATTTTTCATATAAAATTATTGATGGATATTTCCAATTTCCTGAAGTACAAGAATTAATACAACACCCAGAAAAATATCATTTTGATCTTGTTATCACAGAATGGATAACTTATCAATCTGTAATTGCATTTGCTGATTTATTTAAATGTCCATTAATTGGAATTTCATCGTATACAATATTTCTACATGGACACGATGCAATTGGTAATCCAACGCATCCAATTTATCAGCCGAATGCATGGGATCAATTTCGTGATCCATCATCACTTTTGGATCGTGTTTTAAGTGTTTACACTACAATTAAAGCTAGATTATATTATAACCATTTTGTTTTACCAAAACAAAATTATTTAGTGCAGAAGAATTTTGGTAAACTTGTGAATCGAAGTATTGAGGAAATGGAACATGATGTTAGTTTAGTTTTAACAAATACAAATCCTATTTTACATGGAGCGTATCCAAAAGTAGCAAATTTAATTGAGTTTGGCGGAATACACATGCAAAAATTTGTACCACTGGAAAAGGTAAGATTTTAAAAGTTTTTTAATAGCGTACCCTGGTGACAGTTTAGAATAGTTAATTTCTGCTTCTCAGGTGAACAAGTCATTACTCTTAGGTGCAGTGGATTATCCATTTAGTTAATACATGATAATGTCTTAATAGAAACATGTTAGTCAATCAGTTTTCAGTGCTTTTTGAAACGAAATCTGTATATGAGGAGCTTATCTGCAAACCGGGTTTTGTCACATTCGGTGGATTTTTCAGGAGGGAGAAAAAACTGATACAACTATCTCTTTTTATAATTATTTGTTGAATTTTTTTCTGCTCTTTTATATTAACTCCTTAAATCAATTTAAATACTAACTTTACCTTTAAGTAAACAATAAAGTGTTAAAAATCAACATTATAGTTTGGACAAAACCCGTTTTGCAGGAAATGTTTGGACAAAACTCGGTTTGAATAAAATTATCTTGGACAAAACTCGTTTTGAATGCAAACGTGTTTATTGATATCAACATCAAAAAGGTAAACAGTTCTGTTATAGGGTTCATAAACAGTTCATTATATGTGAAGGTCGCACCTTTCCTCTGCCAGACAGTCACACTCTTCTTCTTCAGCTTCTTGAATAGCTGTTGGATTTTCAAAAATAATGTTCTTATACCACATAAGCCGTAGATCTTCTAAAGGTTCCTTGTCAGCCCAGTTTTCATCAAACATTTTCTGTAGGAGTTTGTTCACATCATTTTTCTTCGCTTGCGTAATTACATGACCAACAGGTACATTTTGAAGCTGAAGTAACCAATAGGTGGTTAGTCACATGAGCAAAAGGACAGTTCCTATTGGCTGAGTGGACAAAACACGGTTTGCATTGCTAGAACCCTACCTCTTCTGGTGGACAAAACACACTTTGCACAAAACCTTCATTTTCAACATCAGTTTTTAATGGGACAAATAGTTTTTTGCACAAAATGGAATACTGTTTCTGATGTAAACGAGCCTATGGAGTAATAATCAATCAAAACCCCACTTTGGAAATTTTTGGACAAAACCCGGTTTGCAGATAAGCTCCTCATATATAAAAATAAATTGCTGTGCGTTAGTCTCGCTAAAACTCAAAAACGGCTGGACCGATTTTCAAAATTTTTTTTTTTGTTTTGTTCGCTATAGTTCAGGGATGGTTTAGAAAAAAACTTATTACTGTGTGTCCGAAACAGTAATGAATCGTAATTGAAATGAAAAGGTCAATTTCGGAATAATTAGATTCAATGCGGAATAATTTCAGAGACTGAACGGAATGAAAATGTTGGCTATACAGTCAGATTCATAAAATATCTCGAAAATTACTCATTTAATGGTCAAATAAACACGATTTTTGTAATTTTCGGGTCAAAATTACCTTATAAACTTAGTTTTATCGAAATCGGAAACAAAAACTTTTTTTACACTTTTTGCAATTTGTAAAAATCGAAAAAATCATAAAAAATTCAAAAAAACACAATTTTTGTAATTTTTGGTTGGGTTGGGTTGGGTTGGGTTGGGTTGGGTTGGGTTAGGTTGGGTTAGGCTGGGTTAGGTTGGGTTAGGCTGGGTTAGGTTGGGTTAGGTTGGGTTAGGTTGGGTTGGGTTGGGTTGAGTGTGGGTGTGTGGGTGTGGGTGTGGGTGTGGGTGTGGGTGTAGGTGTGGGTGTGGGTGTGGATGTGGGTGTGGGTGTAGGTGTGGGTGTGGGTTTAGTTGGGTTTTTTTTTCAATTTTATTGATCTGTACCATTATATAAAAATAAATTGCTGTGCGTTAGTCTCGCTAAAACTCAAAAACGGCTGGACCGATTTTGATGATATTTTGTGTGTGTGTTCAAGAGGATTCGAGGATGGTTTAGATTCACCATTAGGTCCGCTACAATTGTTTTTGAGGGTTCCGCACAAAAGAAACTAAATTTCATTAAATGGTGGGAGCTCATATAACTAATATATGTATTTCATTATTATTGCGACTTACTGTATACTATGCATTTTTATTAGTATTGAGGTGTTGTTTAATATTAAAATTACTAAACATATATAGATATTAATGAATTGAAGTTACGTTTCTACAGGACAACGTCTGTCGGGTCCGCTAGTGCTTTAAATAAAAATTACTTTTGTACTTTTTGGCTCAATTATTTATGTCATTTCCATAGCTAGATGTTTTTTTTGCTCAGTTATAATCATCTCAGTCAAAAAAAGTGGTCAACCTCGGAATCTAACGGAATAAGCTGAATTTTTGTACAAGCCTTTATTTTGATAAGACACATATTGCCTCAAAAGTCGCACGTGCCCGTTCTTAGATATTCAAGATCAACGGTCACGAAAATCATACTTTTTTGTGAATATCTCGTTTATTTTGCCTTCAATCGTATTAGCCTTTAAGTATTATAATAGTTGTAGAGAATAAAATTTTCTACAAATTTGTCCGAAACTTTTTTTTTGTATGTTGAAACGTTTTTGAGTCATAAATTTAAGGTATTAAATAATTACGCCTCAATTTCCAAAATTTTCGTAAAGGAAAACGTTGTATGTTGCACTGAAATGAAGAGAACTTCCCTGGTGGAAAAAATATTTGAAGAAAGAATAAGAAATTCTAAAAAAGTCTTAGGAACTTTGAATTTCTCAACTTTTTCGGACTAGATCTAATTCAGAGTTATTCAGAGTTCTTAATACTTTTTTAAAGTTTCTAAGAGTTTCCTAAGACTTATTAAGACTTATTCTTTTTTCAAATATTTTTTTCCACCAGGGTTCCTACTCGACCCCTAATGAAATGCTGACTCAATCAAAATTAAACGCTTATTTATATAACTATCTTCTTTTTTATAGGAATTACAATTATTCTTGGAAGATGCCGAAAATGGATTTATATATTTCAGTCTTGGCTCAAATATAAAAAGTTTTCATTTAGGTGATAACATTATTAATACAATCATTAATGTATTTAAAAAGTTACCATATAAAGTCATATGGAAGTTGGAACTTAGAAATTTAACAGAAAAAATGTTGTTTGCTAATCAGAAAAATATTTATGTTTCAAAATGGTTACCACAACGTGCAATTTTAGGTATTCTTATTATTATTTAAAATATTTAATTATTCTGTCACGAAATACAAAATAATTACATTAATTTGATATCCAATGTTTTTCGACTTAATTAGTGTGCTAATTAGAAAAATTATTCAATTATTTTGTCATTGAATCGTGTTCTTAATGCGTAAAATATAAAGAAGTAGATACAAAGAGTTATTTTCTGAAGATAGGTCTGCTTTATTTGATATCACATTTCTTCTAGGCTTTTCTTTTCAGAACACCCAAAAATAAAACTGTTCATAATGCAAGGTGGATTGCAATCAACTGAAGAAGCTCTTCGTGGTCCTAACCGAGTGCCTTTAATAATTATACCATTTTTATCTGATCAAAATATAAATGCAGGAAGATTTGAACAACTTGGTCTTGGGAAACGTTTATTACGATCTGAAATAACTGAAGAACATTTAGAAAAAACAATTCACGAAGTGATCAATAATACCAGGTTTGAGTCACACAAAAATTTATCTTTCCAAACGAGATATTGATTGACGTTATAATTTTTTTTAGGTACAAAGAATGTATTGCCGAGATAGCAAATACATTATGGGATCAACCGACAAAACCGTTGGATCGTGTTATTTGGTGGATTGAATATGTTATACGGCATAAAGGTGCTAAATATTTACGAAATCCTGCATTGAATGCAACTTGGAGTGAAGCTAATCTTTTAGACGTTTATCTATTTATTTTTAGTATTCTAGTATTCGGTATTGTAATTCTGTATCTTATCACTAAAAGATTAATTGCTTTTAGTAAATCAAAAATATCTCTACGTTCGAAGAAAAAAGTCTAATAAAAATTAAATATTTTCTTGTAAAAAAAAAGATTATTTTTAATGTTTTTTTATTTCTAACTTAATCCCATCCTTTTGCCAATTTACCACCGAAAATTTAATTCCTAACAACTTCGAAGGTAACCATCTTCCGCGTAAAAATGAACGAGTTATGCAACAAAACAAACTTTACGACCACCTCTTTTCGCGTCTTTATCGAAAAATATTGATCGTAAGAAAAAAATGATAAAGACCAAAATTGTAAGAAATTTCTCGAGCTTTCTTGATGGAAATCTTAAGATCTCGGAATTGCCCTTGATATCAATAATAGATAGTTTGGAAAAATTCATGCGTCATTTGTCAACCAACCTTTAATAATTCAGATAAGTAATTCAATTATCTGCGGGAATTCCGGAATGTGTATATTAAGAAAGGCTTATCGCAAATTTTGATAATATAATAAAAGGATTAAAGACAGGTATATAAGTGGATTATAATTATCCATACCGTATTGTTAATACTTGAACAAAACTAGTATAATATCTAAGCTGAGAAATGTTATCACAGGAAATTGCTAATACAGAAGCGCACCTTATCATTAAAATATGGGAAAACCAAATAAAATTTCTGTTTACATGAGAAAACTAACAAATTTTTTTTCTTCAGCCACCAATAGGGAATATGCATTTCATTTAATTTTTTGTTTTAATAAAAGCTCATTCATGTAAAAAAAAAAAAAGCAGAGAAAACTTATTTTTCGAATAACTATAAAAATAACCAAGATAAAAGCCATCAAAGATTTGTTTGTATCTCTTTCTAGCAAAACAGAATTAAGCATGAAGTAGCTACGGTAGTATATGGACGAAGTTACAGACTATGTCGGATTTCTTTGGCTAAGGGGACATCCATCCATAAATTACGAGAGCATTTTTTTATTCAATGTAGACCCCTCTCTTCCATAGGTGAGAGAAGCGATATCGAAAATAAGAAGCAATAACTTCTGTTTGATGGTCGTTGCGCTGTGTACTATGATCTTTCAATCATGCAGACTAAACGTGACGTGTCTTAAACGTCCCGTGATCGTGACTATTGTTTTCCTGAAATTGTTCATTAATTATTTCAGTATTATTTTAAGTTTCAGCCACCGAACTACTAGCAACCACTTCGACTTCGTTTTTTCAGTAACTGGGTTTGATATGTCACTAACTCCATTCTCAGTAGCAAAGAATATGCTGTTGAAGTACATTACTGGTATTGTATAGTGGCTGAATCTACTAGTAATGAGGTGAGGACTTTGCTGGGCTTGTGTAGTGTTACTATAACCGTTCTGCTTAACTGGTGATCTATTTCAAATTTTTCTGATAAGGGACCTTTACTATCTTATTCATTTCCTGTGGTATTTCTTAGTTACTAATATTGTCAATCAATGTTAATAAAATTCTAATCCAATTCATTCACATACCTTGCTTTTATCTTATGATAAAAAAATTCATCAGTTATTAACAGGGCCAGCTTTAAATATTCCGCTGCCTTTAAATTAATAAAAAATCGATTTTTGTCCGTATCTCAAAAACTATTCAACTTGTCATCAAATTCACCCGATTTTTGTACTTTTTGGGTCAAAATTACCTTATATGTATACTGAGTTTTATCGAAATTGGAGATAAAAAAAATTTTTCGATTTTTTGCAATTTTTTTAAGGGGTACCCCTTTGTAAAAATCGAGAAAATCGCAAAAAAAAAATTTTGTTTTGGAATTTGATGAAACTCGGTGGATGGGGTAATTTTGATCCAAAAAGTATAAAAATCGGGTTAATTTAATGATTGGAATCAGAGTTTCTGAGATATCGCAATATTTGGATCGATTTTAGTCCGTATCTCAAAAACTATTCGACCAGTCATCAAATGCACCCGATTTTTGTAATTTTTGGGTCAAAATTACCTTATATACTGAGTTTTATCGAAATTGGAGGTAAAAAAAAATTTTCGATTTTTTGCAATTTTTTTAAGGGGTACCCCTTTGTAAAAATCGAGAAAAACGCAAAAAAAAATTTTGTTTTGGAATTTGATGAAACTCGGTGGGTGGGGTAATTTTGACCCAAAATGTATAAAAATCCGGTTAATTTAATGATTGGATGCAGAGTTTCTGAGATATCGCATTATTTGGATCGATTTTGGTCCGTATCTCAAAAACTATTCGACCAGTCATCAAATGCACCCGATTTTTGTACTTTTTGGGTCAAAATTACCTTATATACTGAGTTTTATCGAAATTGGAGATAAAAAAAATTTTTCGATTTTTTGCAATTTTTTTAAGGGGTACCCCTTTGTAAAAATCGATAAAAACGCAAAAAAAAATTTTGTTTTGGAATTTGATGAAACTCGGTGGGTGGGGTAATTTTGACCCAAAAAGTATAAAAATCCGGTTAATTTAATGATTGGATGCAGAGTTTCTGAGATATCGCATTATTTGGATCGATTTTGGTCCGTATCTCAAAAACTATTCGACCAGTCATCAAATGCACCCGATTTTTGTACTTTTTGGGTCAAAATTACCTTATATACTGAGTTTTATCGAAATTGGAGATAAAAAAAATTTTTCGATTTTTTGCAATTTTTTTAAGGGGTACCCCTTTGTAAAAATCGAGGAAATTGCAAAAAGAAAGGGTTAATTTTGATCCCACATTCCATAAAAAAAAAGTATTTGTTTTTAAAGTAGAAACTGAACTATTGACTGACTGCCGGAACAGCGCACAGCCTAAACCGCTGATCGTAAAGACCTGAAACTTGGAGGGTGTGTTTTTTGTATGGCGTAGGCATCCGATAACAGTCTATTGAGAATCCTTGTCCAATCTATTTAAAATTTTGCATAAAACTGTCAGAGTGCCCAGTGGAAAAGAGAGGCCTCAATATTATTATATATTTTACTAAATTGTAATCAATTTTAGCTGGAATGATTCCTGTTCTACTCTTCTGTACAATACACATCTGGTACACAAGATTCGACCGGACATTGATATCAATCATGTTTATTTATTCCTACACAACTTCTATAAATAAGTTCGGCTTAACAAATTTTCTATTAGATATTTATTTATAATTAATCATAGTGCACGATTAATTTTATATCTCAATATTGATTAAATAAAATAAATTTGGAGAAAGTTACTCCTATATCGAATCCAAAACTGAATCTCTGATATTCGTGGCAAGTACCTTGAACACTAGAGATTTGTACCAACTGGTGTTGATGGTCACATGTACAAGCTCGAATTTTTAATAAAATCTAAATCTGTAAGATTTATCTGTAAAATATTAAAGATCTTTCGGTAAAAATGGCTTTAATTAAATTTATTTTGATTTGTACAATATTAAAATCTGTGAATAGTGCAAATATATTATTTTTATCGCCATCACCGATGTACAGTCACAGTGTTATTTATTTTCCAATAATTCGTGAATTATCATTACGTGGCCATAAAGTTGTATCAATAATACCTGATTTAATTAACGATCCAAAATTAATAAATTTAACAGAAATCGATATCCATGACGAAGCATATAAACTAGCAAATCAAGCTTTGGACAATGGATTGGATAGATTACTCAATGATTGGCGATTTGATTTATATGAATGGTATCATGATTTTTCGCATAAAATAATGGATGCATATTTCCAATATCCTGACGTACAAGAAATAATACAACATCCAGAAAAATATCATTTTGATCTTGTTATCACAGAATGGTTAACTTATCAATCTGTAATTGCATTTGCTGATTTATTTAAATGTCCATTAATTGGAATATCATCGTATACAATTTTTTCACATAATCATGAAGCAATTGGTAATCCAACACATCCAATTTATCAACCAAACGCATGGAATCTTCGTAGAGATCCATCATCATTTTGGGATCGTGTTATGAGTGTTTATACTAGCATTAAAACTCGAATATATTATAAATATTTTGTTTTACCAAAACAAAATTATTTAGTGCAGAAGAATTTTGGTGACCGTGTGAATCGAAGTATTGAAGAAATGGAACAAGATGTTAGTTTAGTTTTGACAAATACACATCCGATTATACATGGAGCGTATCCAAAAGTAGCAAATTTTATTGAGTTTTTTGGAATACATAAACCAAAATTTGTACCATTGAATAAGGTAAGATTTTAGAATTTTTTTTGGAGAGCAGAACCTTGGCTCCGTGAATGCGTCATCTTTGAGCTTTGACATATGTATATTAATAGATCGAATATTTCTGGTTAAAGGTACTATAGATTGAATCTTTCAAAATCTGAATTTTGCAAACTTTATTTTACTGTTCGTGATCAATTTATATTTACTTTCAAAAGTGACCCAGTTTCCTTAAGAGCTTTGCCGAGCCCTACTTAACTTGAAGCTTTATACAAAATGAACTATTT
Source organism: Chrysoperla carnea (assembly GCF_905475395.1). Classification (NCBI taxonomy): domain Eukaryota; kingdom Metazoa; phylum Arthropoda; class Insecta; order Neuroptera; family Chrysopidae; genus Chrysoperla; species Chrysoperla carnea. The sequence continues at coordinate 3,213,460 of NC_058338.1, read as the reverse complement.
TAATATTTTATGGCTAATAGCTGGTTTTGTAGTTAACCAAACAAAAAAATAACTTAAGAAAGAGTTTGATGGGGGGTCATCAAGTTCTAACATCAGATAGGTAACCAAGTTCTCTAGGTTACTTTATTAGTCAATTTAGATCCCAAAAGGTACGGGATAGAAGGTGCGTTCCAATATGAAGGTGAGGTATGACGTTTATTCAGTATACTGCGAAGCCGTTCCTTTATAGCCAGCTAGCTATATTCCTTACTGGTTAAATCGGAACGCTGTCCAGAATGCATATTTTTTATTACAAGCCAAAAAATGCTTCCGGCACATTTTTCTAGACATCATTCCGAATCCAACGAGCTATCCACATTTCAGCAATTTGAACTTCTTGGCTAGACTATACGAATTGCGAAAAAAAATATCATGAATATCCTTATAAATTCCCGACTCAATGTGCAATTCATCTTCTTTTTTTCTAGAGCCTAAATGGCCGAGCGGTCTAAGGCGTTTGTCTTTGTCTGTTTGTTCATTTAGACTTAGGTTGCGGGTTCGAATCCAGGCTGCGGCAGTGTGAACAATTTTTAATTAATGGGAGTCCAGAATTGATCACATTGTCGTCGCTTGGATAAGAACGAAGTAACCGACTCCACCCACATCAAAATGTAATAGTAAATATGTTTGTAATTAAATAAATAAAGATTAATAAATAATGATGTGGGTGATAATTTTTATATGTAATATATTTTTTCCAGGATATACAGTCATATTTAGATAGTGCCCACAATGGATTTATATATTTTAGTCTTGGCTCGAATGTTAAAAGTTATCACTTAAGTGACAAAATACTTAAGACAATGGTTAATGTATTTAAAAAGTTGCCATATAAAGTCATATGGAAGTTGGAACTTAGAAGTTTAAGAGAAAGATTATTGATTGCTAATCAAACAAATATTTATGTTTCAAAATGGTTACCACAACGTGCAATTTTAGGTATTTTTATTATTATTTAAAATATTTTATTTTTCTGTCACGAAATACAAAATAATTACATTAATTTGAAACTGGTTGTTTTTCGACTTAATTAGTGTGCTAATTAGATAAATATTCAATGTGACACTGCCTATAATTTTAGAGCATCCAAATATAAAGTTATTCATAACACAAGGAGGACTCCAATCAACAGAAGAAGTTCTTCGCAGTCCTCGAAGAGTGCCTTTAATAATCATACCATTTTTATGCGATCAAAATATCAATTCAGGAAGATTTGAACAACTTGGTTTTGCAAAACGTTTATTATTATCAGAAATAACCGAAGAACATTTACAAAAAACTATTCACGAAGTGATGACAAATACCAGGTTTGAACCACTCAAAAATTTTTATATTTCAAAAATGAAAAAATTTCCGAATGTTTGTTTTAATTTTCAGGTACAAAGAAAGTATTGCCGAAATAGCGAACATGTTATGGGATCAACCGGACAATCCGTTGGATCGTGCTATTTGGTGGATTGAATATGTTATACGGTATAAAGGTGCTAAATATTTACGGAATCCTGCATTGAACGCAACTTGGAATGAAGTTTATCTTTTTGACGCTTATTTATTTATTTTTTGTATTATAGTATTTTTTATTGTAACTCTGTATCTTATCTCTAGAAGATTAATAGTTTTTACTAAATCAAAAATATCTCTAGACTCAAAGAAAAACGTCTAAAAAATATTAAATATTGTTTTGTTAATAGACTTTGACACTTTGTAATTTTATTTTCCATATTTCCATAAACTTTTTGTTACGTATTTCAAAGGAAAAAAGTTTTGCATCATTGAAATTTATCATCGGCGACTCAGGGAGGTGCTTAACCCCCTTTTTTTGGGAGTAGTTGGGGATTTTAATCAGTTTTTTTTACAAAATACAAAAAAACTATGCATCAAATAAAAACATTTGATTTTGTAAGAAAATCAATTGAACTGGTTTTTCGGTATAAATCTTTAAAAATAATTCTATCTTCAATGGTTTTGCCTTCGACTTTTTCTGTCAGTTAGAACTTTAACTATATAGGTATATAATCACGGTTTAAAATACTTATGTCGTACAACGGTAAAATATAGCTTCAGACTTTCAATTTATAAAGAAGCATTTCATACATACTGCTTGTGAGAAGAATAATTAAAATTTTCTGTAAATATTATAAACCACATGAAATTAAAATATTTTTTGTTGCAAATACAATTCTCTACTTCTTTGGTTCAAAAAATTTTTAGCCGTGGAACCAAAAATAACATAGTTATAAGCTAAAATCGATGCTCTATTCGTCCTTACTTAACTTTTTTTCTGATCATTTTACAAAAATATGATATCAGATCATTTTTACAGGGATGTTTTTAAGGCATATTGGGTCCTCTGACAAATACAATAATCCCTGTGTTTAGGCTTTGCCCCTTCCATTCTCAATTTTAACAATTTTAAAGGATTTAGAAATGAATAAAATTTAAATTATAAAATATTTTTATTAACAAAATAAATAACAAATATTTATCCTTAATATTAAGTAAAAATTATTAATACTTTGAAATTTAAAAACTAAACTTAAATATAATTTAATTAAAAATTCTAAAAAAAATTAACCGCCTTAAAATCAGGTCTGATCGACTCGTTTGGGGCATGATAGCTCCTCTAAACAGACAGACACACAGATACACAGACTCGTTAAACTTACTACACCCCTTTTTTTAATCGGGGATTAAAAAGATGTATCAAGTACTTTTAAGTTTTTGAAATTTAGAAGTTTTTGTACATGCAGTTTGAATATAAAAATATAATTGTCGATTCACATAATATACAGAGCCACATAACAACATAAAAATACTAAAAATAAATAAATAAATATCCCATAATTGAACTTGATACCATGGAGCGTCTAATGCTGGATTCCGTAAATATTTAGCACCTTTATGTCGTATTACATATTCAATCCACCATACGGCACGATCCAATGGATCAGTGTCTTGATCCCATAATGTATTTGATACTTCGATAATAGCTTTTTTATAACTGAAATTTTGAATTAAAAAAATTATAAAATATTTATCTACACTACATAATAAATTGGAACTAATTGAAAATTTCCGATTAGTTCTAGTGGATTGAATCGGAATTCAATCGGAATGAATTGAAAATTTTTTCCAATTAAAAGCGATTCATTTCAATTTTTTCGAAAACTTCACTGTTTACTTTTAAGGCGCAAACTAGGTTAGAACATTATAGTATGTATTATATGGGAATATCATTTGTGTGTGTGTGACCCCATGGTCGTGTTATATATGAAGGTACAAACCTGCTATTGTTTATAATTTCATTGATCGTATTTGCCAAGGTAATTTCCGTAATGTCTGTACGTAATAAACGTTTTCCAATACCAAGTTCTTCGAAACGACCAGCATTTTGACTTTGATCCGCAAAAAATGGTATAATTATTAATGGTACTTGGGCACTGATAGCTTCTTCAGCCGATTGTAGACCACCTTGAGTTATGAACAACCGTATATTTTCATGCTCTATAAAGAAAAAAAAACTGTCTTTTAAGTAGGTATTCAAAATATTTATCAGTCGTACTATCAAAAAATTCAATTACCTAAGACAGCACGTTGTGGAACCCACTTGGAAATGAATACATTATTCGGTTTGCCAGGTAAATTGTCCGATTCAAATTTCCATAACACTCTATATGGAAGTGTTTTAAATACGTTGAGTATCGTATTAATATTTTTTTCGCCTAATAAAGCACTTTTGATATTTGACCCAAGACTGAAGTATATAAATCCAGCTTTGGCATTATCCAAAAATTGTTCTAAATCCTACAAAAAAAAAAAAAAAAATTATAAATACGTTTAGATTTTTACGAAAAACCATGAAAATCAATCGATTAAATAAATCAGCTCTCAAGGGAAAGTGAAAAACTTTTAATTTCTTAATTTTTTTGTATTTGTTTGTAAATACCAATAATTTCGACCTTTTCGTCATTTGTCGATTTTATTACCTCGCTTATATTTATTGACAGCGCTTCGCATGTTCTGTGAAGTTTACATTTAAGGAACTCTTACCTTTGGTAACGGCTTATAAACTTGCTCATGTATTCCACCAAATTGAATTAAATTCGCCGCTTTTGGATAGGATCCATGTATTATTGGATTCGTATTTGTTAACACCAAACTAACACGTTTCTCAATCTCTTCGATATCTGTAACATTATTACCAAAATATTTCTTCGCCAAATACACTTGACGTGGATAATAATTATTCTTAAAATCATATCGATATTCAATTGCATTTAAGAAACTTTTAAAACGATCCCAGAACGATCGAGGATTCACATATAGATCCCATGAATTTGGTACATATGTGGAATGTGTTGGACTCCCAATTGAATCCAATCCCGATAAAAATAACGAATATGATGAGATACCAATCAATGGACATTTATATAGATCCGCAAAAGCTGTACTCGCTTGATATGTGTACCATTCCGTTATGACAACATCAAAATGATACAGTTCTGGATGTCGAATTAAATGTTGAACATCGGGATTTTGAAATAATACTTCTGTAGCATCATACGAATAATTCTGATACCATCGTGTTTCATCAATAGCTCGTCCATCATTATTAACCATTTGCTTGATAATCACTGGTAAATGCGCTCGTACTGTCGTATATGCTTCATCATGAATATCGATTTCGGTTAAATTTGTTAATTCGGGATCATTAATTAAGTCCGGTATTATGGTTAAGACTTTATGGCCACGTAATGAAAGCTCACGAATTATTGGAAAATAAACCACACTATGACTGTACGATGCCGTTGGTGATATAAAGAGAATATTTGCACTATTCACAGATTTTAGCCAGAAAATTATTAAGATCGTTAATGATTTTAGTAATAACATTTTATTCGGAATTGTTTTTTTTTTTTACCGAGCGTGTTGGATGGAAATCTTGTACTCGAAAGGACGAACTGTTTGGAAATAAATTTAAAGGATATTTATATATATACATATATATAATTTTTGGTATTTGTTTGTAAATTGTGCACGCTTTTAACATTTCATAGAAAATTCAAACCCAAATTTTCAACATATCTTTTCATAGTCAGGAAAATGTATTCAAATCATTTTTCAGATTCATGCCTGTTGTCAACAAATTCAAATTGGTGAAATGTAGAAATAACAAACGTGTCTACGTTGCCAATTACGACCTTTTCGGTACGAAACCCGAAACGAAAACGAAGTTTTTTTTAATAAATAAGTCATAAATTATAGAACAAAGAACATAATTCCTACCGAGTGCTCACAATACTTGTCGCTCTTAAGCGCAATTAGGGTATTCTACTATTTTTGAAAAAGTACTTCAAAATGGTGATTTTGCTAATAAAAAGTCACCAAAAATTTATTTCGGAAAAATACACACGCTTTCTTGCCAAAAACTTAAATTTTAAACTGTCAAAAACGCGGGTATCCAATTTGATGACGTAATATCGGTATCATTATACGAAATAACACAAATAAGTTTGACAGATATATTCATAGACATCTGATTATAATAAATATAAATACTTATTATCTATGGATATATTATACCCAGCTGTCTACACTGAACTAACTGAAGGTCTATGGCTCATACCGATATGACATCACAGCAGGGATTACCCGCGTTTTAGGTCACGTGATATACAGTTTAAAAATTACGTTAATTAATTTTAAAATTAATTAAATATTCTGATCTCGAAATCAGAATATTTAAGTATATTTTTAAATAAGTTTTAACTTTTTTCAAATTTCATAATTTATTTTTGACTAACGATAATACCCTATTAAAAACTTGCCTCAAACGCTGTTTATTATATTTTCATTCTTTTAGAGAAGATGTCATAAAAAGCGAAATATTATTTTTCGGTCAAATAAGAGACAAAATGACTTTTGTCATTTTTTAAACTTTTTTGAAAAGATTGCTATTAAGAAACAAAAAAAATCGGAAAATTTTTTTGTCACTGACTTAGTCGATTTGACTGTAGAGAGTATTTTTTAGAAATATGGACAAAAATCATATACGAGAAGTAATTTTTCAAAGTGTTTGAAAGTGTCGAATTTACTTTTCGCCTTTTCATTAAAGCTATAAAGTATAATTTTGACAAATTATTATTATTATTATTAGACTATAAAAAGTACCTACAATAAAAATAAAATTATTTAACCTAAGTATACTTATTTACGTGTGTCAGGGACGTATATAATTTAACTAAGCGATAAGTACGTTTACTGACGACGCACACATGCAACACACGCGTGTTATCTTGTTGCTCAATATTTTGGTCAAGTACAAAAAGTTAATAATTGGTCAAGAACTTTGAAATACAATAAAGATATATAGAGATAACTTTCGATTAAATGTCACACAGTCCGTAAAGTTTAAATATCTTAAAATTTCGGAATCCAAGAACAGTCAATGAATCTTTAAAGCTTACTTGAAGAATTTAAAAACAAAAATTTGTGCGATGTTGTCCAGGGGGTTGGGAGTCACCTCTTCTAGGAGGTGGGAAAATTTATGGAATAAAAGACAACGGGAATCCATATAAAAATAAATTCTAAGCAAGAATTGTCATTGAAACATATTTCGAAAAGTCAATACTTTCCGAATACCTTGAAAAAATGCAACAAAATAGGCCAGAAACGTACATATGGGAGTTTTCGGGATCGCTAATCAATATTCTGAAGAATTTCGATATACTCCCCCCCTCCGGGGGTAATTCACCCCGCTGGTCCAAATTAAATATTTACAGAAAATTGCAGTGTTAGGTCAACAAAGGGCGAAAAACCCCATGAAGGGGGTTAGTATATTCCCATTCTAACTTCGGAATCGTGATCAGTGACCCCAAAAACCCCCGAGTATACTTTTTTGATCCATTTTGTTGAATATTTACAGAATATTGCAATTTTGGATCGGCGAGGTAAGTTATCCCTGATTACGAAATAGTGATCAGAGACCCCGAAAACCCCCGAGTTCGAAAATCACCTCATAAATTGTTTCTAATGATTGGCCTATCTGGCCCATAGAAAAAACCAAAACTTTCTAGCGGCAAAAAGTTAGATGTAGATTCCGATATATGGACCTTCCTGGTCATTTAAAAAAAAAAAACTGGCTCGATAGGTTGAGGTACAAAAAAATTCTCTATGAAATGCTAAAATGACCCGACTATAGGTAATGCAGAACTTTTAATCAAGGATAACATTTTTTCGCAAAATAAATTATAACACAAGTTTTCCATATTAAGATGTCGACTTAATTGGATTCACTGAGTAAATAAGTAAGTTATCTTTGCTTTGCATAACTGTAATTGACGTGATATTCACCAAAATACTTAATTTTATTTTCTAATTAATAAACAATTATATAATGAACATGTACCTAAATAATAAAACGGTTTTTTAGGGAAAAATAAATTTTGGAAAAATATAAATCTTACTAATAAAAATTGTTTTATTACTTATAATAAATCTCATGACGAAACCGGTGACGAATTTATGAATTTATTATAAATTACTTACGTATTCGAATTTTATTGAAATATTTTGGTTTTTTGTAATAAAACTAGCAGATACCCGCCCGCTTTGCTGTGGCAATTTCTACTTTAAAAACAAAGACTACTGCGTTATATCCGTCACTTTTCTTGCCCTCACAATTTTATGGATTTTAATTTTTTACTGTGGAACTTTTTTGAAAATGAAATTTTGTCCATGATACTCGCTGATAATATAACTTTCAATAAGGGGAATAATTTTTGAAATCGGTTAAGGTAATTTAATGAAATTTGGCATAGTTGTACATTATTATATCATAATTAACCAGTTAAATTTTTAGGGACCTATCAGTTCTCTGAACGCCTCTAAAAATTTAACTGGTTAATTATGATATAATAATGGACAATATGCCAAGTTTCATTAAATTCTGAATGCAAAGTCTATTACCGATAGTACTACCTTAAGTACTATAGATAATAGACGAATTTTCATACAAATTATCATCCCTTATTTCAACGATCAAAACGATCCCCAACATTTCTTCGATCAAAATAAAGGCTTGTACAAATATTTAGCTTATTACGTTAGCTATCGAGAATGATCCCTTTTTTGAAGAAGATGAGTAACGTAAAGAACCTTAAAAAAGAAATGTATTTTTCAAGTTCAACAAAATGATATTTGTAATAAATAAATGTATATTATAATTAGTCATTTGCTAAAGAGATTATTAACTACAGTTCTTGATCGATATTTATTAATAAAAAATAATATAAAATATATTGATGATTATATAATGTCAGAAGATGTACAAAGGTAAGATATATAGTTGATTTAGAAATACCTTATTGTACAGATTTATAGTTTTTAATAGAGAGATTTTAAACAGAGATTTGCAACTCCTTGAGAAATTTTTACTTTTTTTAGTTCTAAGAATTGGTGCCTTACTCCAGATGGCGGTTCTACACGATTAAATGATTGAGCCATCTTTTAGTTTGGAGAAGTTTTGCTAGAAGTAACTTTCTATAGGTCCAATCGTTAAATTAACCTGATTTTTATACTTTTTGGATCAAAATTACCACTGAGTATCATCAAATTTCAAAAAAATTTTTGCGATTTTCTCGATTTTTTCAAAGGGGTACCCCTTAAAAAAATTGCAAAAAATCGAAAAATTTTTGTTAGCTCCAATTTCGATAAAACTCAGTATATAAGGTAATTTTGACCCAAAAAGTACAAAAATCGGGTGCATTTAATGACTGGTCGAATATTTTTTGAGATACGGACTAAAATCGATCCAAATATTGCGATATCTCAGAAACTCTGCATCCAATCATTAAATTAACCCGATTTTTATACTTTTTGGATCAAAATTACCCCATCCACCGAGTTTCATCAAATTCCACAACAAAATTTTTTTTGCGATTTTCTCGATTTTTTCAAAGGGGTACCCCTTAAAAAAATTGCAAAAAATCGAAAATTTTTTTTTATCTCCATTTTCGATAAAACTCAGTATATAAGGTTATTTTGACCCAAAAAGTACAAAAATCGGGTGCATTGATGATGACTGGTCGAATAGTTTTAGAAAAATAACTACAAAAAATTAAAAACTGAAAAAAAAAATTCAAATAATACCTAATTCCCGCCATGTTTTTCCAGGGAACTTTTTGAACAACATTGCATGTTCAGTAGAGTTGCCTATCTATTTTTATATATACCTAATATTTTTAAACAAACTATGTATAATACAGAAATGTTTATGATGATTTAAACAAGATGAAACATTTCGGCGTTCTCACAGATAAAAGAATCAATTCATTATATTTATTTATTTATTTATAATGTAAAAAAATAATAATACATAAAATTATTGATATGATGTAAATAAAATTGATTATGACTGTTTCTTTCCTGATATATTTGAAGGGTCATTATTCATTTCTTTTTGATTTTATTTTAACATTCAATATTTAAAACAAACGTAACAAAACGTGGAGACTCCACCTATGTCTAAATTTTCTTAAAACAAACAATTAACTGAGTTAATTGTTGAATTGCCATGTATAGACAGTGTTGATTATGCAATCGTTTGTTTGTTTACGTCATGTAAGTAAAGAAAGACAGCCACTCTTACACACAAAGTAAAATGAATTTCTTTCTTCTCACTTCCTCAGTGGATCTAGAACATGCTATAAACAAACAAACACATACATAATATAATTATGTAACGTATAATTGCATTCGTTTCTAGAACTCGAATAGCCTAATTGGTAGGGGCGCTTGACATGAATCCAAGAAGTCCGAGTTCAAGTCCTAGTTCGTGTATTTTTTTCAATTCTCTTTAATTAAGATTACTAGACAAGATATTTGTCAATATTTAGTTTACGCCTATATGTAGCATAATACATCAAATATAATTAAAAACTTGGGACTAATCTTAGTATACCTTGATATATCTCATATATACATGACTAGCTGTTACCCGCCCGCTTTGCTGGGCAACATCCCCACTTGCACCCCTCCCTCCACATTTCCTTGCGTTGGATAACAATTTTGTAATGTACACGTCATGCTCTTTTATTTGATATCCCACTTAAGTATATTTGTAAATATTCGATAATTCCTTCCCACTTTCTCGCTACACCTTTCTACCCTCCGAAGGTTAAAAAAATCTTCTAAATGTAATTTAAAACATTCTGACCAAGTTTTGAACTATTAAAAGCCATAATTGAAAAATATGAATTTTTTATTCATGAACACCCCCGCAACCCCCCTTGTGGGTGGAATTTCGTAAAATCCGTTCTTAGCTGACCTCTACTTGGCAAAAGGAATATTCCTGCCAAATTTCAAGTCTCTAGGTCTTATAGTTCCAGAGATATCGTGATGAGTGACTATCTATCTATATCTATAGAAAGTCTCCTATATATATAAGATATAATAAATAATAATTGTTAGTCAGCCAAATTTTAGCGATAATTTTTATACAAAAAACAACTTATCCAAGCCTAGCCAAATCTAAGGTTTTATTTCAAAATAGACCTTAATTATTTGGCTCTCGATATTTCGAAAACCAAAACAGATAACGAAAAATTTTATTCTTATATTTCGTCTACATTCATGAAGTTATATCAAAATTCATCATCAAAGTTGAAAATAAGGTACAAATAATTTTAACCCTTAACCTAAAATTGCCTTGACTGCAATAAATAAATACTCATTTTTACAAGAAAATATCTACAAGTGAACATTCTTATATTACACAGACGTTTACAAAACTACTGCAGCAGTAAACTATAAAAGAGAATACTAAAACACTTTTATATATTTTTTATTTTTAATGTTCCATTAAAAACTACATCTATGTACATTATTTTTAGGTTAGTTGTATGATAAGAAATTATTCAAGAGTAGTAGATTCTTCTTACTAGTGTGTTTATTGTATCTACTACTAAAAATATATTTACTTAAATATTGATTAATATTAATAAAATTGTTTATTATAAATATTTTGGGTATGTAATATTTTATTTATTAAATAATGTTTATAAAACAACTGTTGTATTCTTAAAAACATAAAAATAAGATATTATATGTGTTCTGTCAAGTCAACAACATAGTTTATGTATGAAACTTAACCTTATTTTTGCAAATAAAAACCGAATGGAATTATTTCAATGTCACGTAGTAGGTATAGGAATACAGGACTAGGATAATAAAAGATTAGGTCAGGTAGGATAATATATAACTTTAAATAGGAAGTGGAATATTTATGATAGTAGTGAACAAATTATTTCTATCTCTCTTTTTGACATATGTATAACAGTGATAATATTGTATAATGTATAGTTCGGCATCGACTTTATCGACATTGTTATAGTAAGAGAGCTGTGAGTAGAAATTCGAGAGGACAATTTATCCACTCTAATAAAGTTAGCGTGGGATATTAGATTATATTAGATTATTATTATTAATTCATATATCAAAAAATTGCTCCTTCAGATCCCACAAGTGCTGCAATTATTAATACAAAACTTTTGTTTCTCCTAACGTTTTTGCTATCAATAAATTGCTCCCGTTTAGTTCTTTCGGAACCTAATGATCTTATTGGGACAATTATCCGATTAGGATAATTATCCGATTATTTACCGGTAAGTTATTTGGTTAATTAACAGGTAAAATAAATATTGTGAATGATAATTAACCAAACAGTTTAATGTACTCGATAATCCAGATTGCAGGTAATTATTGTGCCATTAAATATGTCACAAATGCAAAGTGAATCTTTTCTATGTCTGTCCTGGGGGTGGGACACACTTAGAGCCATAGGCTCCGTTGTGATACCGAAAGAGGGTTGGCCCATCTCCGGCCAATACTCCATGAACCATTAGGAGCCTTTTGGAACAGAACAGCAGGAGGGCTTTGTTGTCAACGGACTTCAAGTCGGAGAGATCGTCAAAGAAAGGCTGGCTCAAGTGAGTCCACTTCTTCGTGGCAAGAGCTGGGCAGTGACAGAGAAGATGAATCATCGTTTCTTCCCCCTGCTCACTGTGACAGCTACTGCAGTAATCATGATACACTGTCAGAGCCAGGCGTTCAGCCTTCAGCGTGCCTGCCACCTAGCCAGTGGTATAAGATCCTTGGAAGTGATATAAGATCTTCGGAACGCCTAAGATTATACTCAGACCATATTTGTCTTAAAGTACCACAAGTACATTCCTCCCTCCATCTAAGATTGGCCTTTTTTAAGATATCCTCTTTGAGGAGCAACTTGCAGTTCGCAAATGGAACTTACAATTGATTTTTAACTTTTCCACAAAAAAGCAAAAGAAATACTCCGTAGGTAGAATAAATAATGTGAGAAAATATATTCAAGGTTTTCAAGTAGTGTAGGAGAAAATTTATTGATTAATAGAAATAATGAAGAAGTCTATTTTGATTCTTATCACAAAAAATATAAAATTTATTTATAAATAAATTTTATTTACTAACAAGAAAAAAGTATATAAACAATATACTTTCTTATAATTTATACAAACTGTACAATCGAAGCGAAACAATTTTTCTCATGAAAAATACTTGGAAATTGATAGTCATTATTGATATTAATATCTAATTTGTTTGAATTTTAATAATAAATACTTTTCTAGAAAAATTGTAAACAAGTGTTTCTCAATTACCAGGTAATATAATCCAAATATGGGCACCAAAACTTAAGTTTTATTAAATACGAAAAGAAATAATGGAAAAAAAACTTTTGACTAGTCTAAGAATGGTTCTGTATGTTCGAGAAAGAATTTTCTTCGGAGATTTATTAAAAATAATTATTCACTAAATATTATTCAATAGACCTCACTTAAAATAATGGACCATGCTTGATAGGATCCATGCTCTGTCAAACTAAAACTGTCCTTAAGATAATTCTGTCGATGATTGCATTGCCCGCTTTCAGTTAATGAATGATTGATGGCGAAGGAATGTTGTGCTTCTCGTATTTTATGTAGACTTCGATATTTCTTAGTTAGAGAATCCCCTCCGAATTCGATCTTTTTAGAAACTAGTAGAACAATTATTTTGAGTCTATGAATATGAGCATAAGGATGCTGATGGCTATCAACAAGTCTTTCGAAATTTCTGTGCAGCATTGCAGCTGCTGTCGATCTATAATCCTGGCTTTTCATTATTTTTCCGGAGGTTTTAGTGCCTGATGAAAAAACTTGTTACTAAATGCTAGTATAAAAGTGATTGTCTTGGAGAACAAATTCCGTCGATACTTCTTTGCACCTACTTCAACATTCGATAAAAGTAGCTGTAAAATTAATTGAATTAAGTAAAATATTTCTTCTCCGATAGTACATATACAGGGTGTCACGTGATTCGATGGTCATTACTTAAGAGTGTATTCTCTGAACAATTTTAAGTCGAAAGTGCCTTTTGGACTTTTGATCAAAACCCTATAGTTAAACAGTTATGGGTACTATTGAATTTAACCAATAAAAACATTATTGAGTAAAGTTGCGTCAGTGGTGCTCAAAAAGAGATATAGTCGCACGACTCCTTCCAGCTGCAGCCGCACCAGACACAATGACGCATCGATGACTACGTTTGCATTAGATTTCATAAGAGCAGTATACCGCGTCTGACACAGCATAGGAATCACACCTTTAAGCTATGTCCATCGAGTCACGGGGACACGCTGTATACTGCATGGAACATTGAAATATTTTTATGTAAGAAACCTTGAAAAATAAAAATTCTAAATACAACATTATATTAACTGTGAAACTAAAAATTATTTTAAGTGCTTATTTGCATGTTAATTTTTTTTATTTTACCTAAGTTAAATCTATATATTTATTATAATTTTAAATTTGCTTGTATTAATAATTAAGTTTACGCCAATTTATTATAACATAATAATTTTTATTTAAACGGTTGTTGTTAAACATTCTTACGAATAACTTCTTTACTACAAGCTTTCATTACATGCGAAATTTAGAGCGGTAACAATCTCAAGAGACACACTCATACATGAATTTATCTCCAGTTAATGTCTATTATTTCAAGGAATTTTCTGAGAATACTTATTACCTGATTCTTTCTCGGTTAAAATTTGTTGTTGAGTTTGAACGATATTGAAATTAAAGCTTGAAAAGCTTTAGTTTGGAAGTAGAGAAACAAAAATAATAAACCTTTGATGATGGGGAGTGTAATAAGACGAAGCGCGTGTTAACGTTTTTCTTCTTTTTATTAAAAACAAATTTATAGTGTTTACAAAATGTTTATGTAATATGTGTTTATACTCGAAGGTGTTGTAAAATTTATACCTTATTAAAACTATATATTATTTTAAACTCAAGTATGGTTGAATCAGTTATGTAATAGTCCAGGAATAGACTGCTCGAATATATAAATCTTGAATATATGAACTATTTTGCTTGACTCATTAAACTTGTAGACTTGTAGATTTGACATTAACGTCAGGGTACCGGAAGCCTTACTTGTTAGGCTTTGACCTTCCTTCTACTACCTGTACTATATTTGTTTAATACAAGCCGAAGGGCTACAATTACAGCACTCTGAAACAATCTCTTTTGGAGTAGTGAGTAAAATTATTAGCCAGTAAAAAGACCGAGGAAGCTTTGCTTGCCAGTCTTTAACCTTCCCTTTACTACTTATACTATATTTGCTAGATGCAAGCCGAAGAGCTACAGTTACAGCGCTTCCACCGAATCAATCTCACTTGGAAATGTATAAGGTAGCCACGAATGGATAACTGAAAATAACGCCTAAATTTCTTGAATCCTTATACTTCTGTGTGAATGATAAATATTTGTTACAAGTCAAATGATATTAAATTTAATTGGGTTTTTCAGTTGTGAGTTTTGTTTTAAGTAAAGCAGACCAAGCGAATGTCTTCGGAAGTCAAGATGCCAACCAATTGAAGCATTTTTGAATTGAAACACGAGGTAGCAAATTACTAGATCTGCTACTTACTAGTAGTTAAAAAATGATTCGCATTTCGAGTGAGCATTTCTTGTACTATAAGTTAAGTGAAAAATATTTAATAATTATTTTACTTCAATTCTAAAAAGATATTCGATTAAAATTCAAGATACACGGATTTATATGTTTATGATAACATTATTAATTGGTAGCCATTAATATGCAAAGTGGTCTTTTGCATTCAAGAATGTACAAATGTGGATATTTAAACAAACTAAACGATGTATTTTACAGAATCTGCTTTACATACAAACATATACCAAAGCCATTTTGTTTTATTCAAAGAACATTTATGAATATCAGAAAATTGCATGAACAGGGAAAACAGAATAAAGATTAGATTGGAGATCAAATCTGTTGCGATATTCGTGCTCAACGACCCGAAAAAACCTCCGGACAACGAGTTTGGACCGATTATATAACGAATTTCCTGAAAAATCCAGGAGACAATGGGGATACCGTTTACCTTGGACATCAGACACCTCGGAGGCCAATTCTGACGTGTTCATTTCTTTGTGTTTAGCGACCATAACAAGTGTAACAAGTTTGGAATCATTGTTATCACTATTAGCCGAAGGAAATGCAATTATAAAATGCATATTATTTATGCAAAATGCGTATTTTTAATTTCTAATAACTCAATTTAGGTCACAAAATTTGCTGACGCTCGAACGAATCAAAGTCCGAAAACCGCATTCAAATCCGAATTACTATTTAAATT
The DNA here is from genome assembly GCF_905475395.1 of Chrysoperla carnea. Classification (NCBI taxonomy): domain Eukaryota; kingdom Metazoa; phylum Arthropoda; class Insecta; order Neuroptera; family Chrysopidae; genus Chrysoperla; species Chrysoperla carnea. The sequence goes on along the minus strand of NC_058338.1, from coordinate 3,197,682 downwards.
TTTGGAACTTCATTGCTTCGTTTCTGCCACTACAAATAAGCCTTAACATGCATAAACTGTGTTTTTATACTATGTATATATGTAATATATTTCAAGGTATACTAGGTTTAATCCCAAGTTTGTAACGCTTAAAAATATTGATGCTACCAACAAAATTTTGGTATAGGTGTTCATAAAATCACCTAATTATTCCATTTCCGGTTGTCTATCTGTCTGCCCGTCTGTGTACACGATAACTCAAAAACGAATATCTTTTTTCGTTTTTATAGCTTACTCAGGCCGTAATAAGTGAGGTCGAGTTCGTAAATGAGCCACCTAAGTCAATTGCGTCTTGGATCCGTAGCACCCATCTTGTAAACCGTTAGAGATAGAACAAAAGTTTAAATATAAAAAATGTTTGTTATAAAAAAATAAACAACTTTTGTTTGAAACATTTTTTCGTAAACATCACTGTTTACCCATCAGGGCGGAAATTAGGTGCAAATTGTATAGTATGTGTATCAGTTATATATGTGTAATGTGACAGTGTTTTCTATACTTGGTATTTCAACAGTTAACTCAATCAATTGTTTGTTTTCACTTGTTAATATAAGATATTAATAAGTGCATATATACTAAAATTAACGTTATCATATTTTAATGATGTTAACATTAAAAATTAATTGCTAATCTTTTATATCAAAATCAAGTTTAAGTAAGTCTACAAAAGATTATTAAAAATAAATCTGAGTTCTAATCATTTCAATAACAAATTTGAAATATGAAAAAAATAAGTTATGAAGTGCGTGTAATATGTGGTTGATAACACCCGCTGTTCAAGCTTTTTTTTTCATATGTTGTTATTTATGATGAGAGATGATACTCTCCGGTCAAGACAACCTGGTGTGTTCATTTAACAGGCCATCAATTACAAAACTAGTTCAACATTTTAAAACATTGTATCTATATGTATAAAAGTACATACTTTTATAAAGTATGACTTTCAAGTTAGTACACAAATTTTCGAAGATTCCAAAGCAATCACGGCCAAAAATGATTACAATTTTTGTAGAGGATAAAACTATAAAAGATTACATGCGCCACCTTGAATCACTTTGTAAAAATTCGATTGCTTGGCAAAACATTACTTTCAGTATTCAGTAATTGTCTCAGAGAGGTAGAACGATTAGTCAAGTCTATCTATTTTAAGCACAATGTTCAGGTCCGTAACTAGGTCGTGGCAAAGGAGGCACCCGCTACCGGCGCAACAGCAAAAGAAGCGAAGAAACAAAACGTATGATTTATACATAAAACAAAAAATATTCGATTTTTTTGATAATACAGGCAAATTTGATCCGATTTTATTGGAATTTTTTTTGGAACCCATTAAATTTGAGTCATTCTTTTCAGCTGTGATGTCAGTTTTTCGCTGGCTATCACTTATGTGCATAATTCCGTTACCATTACTCCACGTTATGAAATCTATTAGAGTTAGGTTAATTTTGATCTCAAATTTGAAAAGTATGACCCAAATTTAGTAGGATTACATACTTGGTTTATCAAAATTGGTTTAAATTTGGATGTGATAGAGCACAATTAAATTTTTTTGATTCTGATGACGTCACAAAGTTAAATAATTCGATTTTTTTGATAACACAGGCAAATTTGATCCGATTTTATTGGAATTTTTTTTGGAATCCACTAATTTTGGGTCATTCTTTTCAGCTGTGATGTCAATTTTTCGCTAGCTATCACTAATGTGCTTAATTCCGGGACCAGGACTCCACTTTCTAGAAATCTATTAGAGCTAAGTTAATTTTGATCTCAAATTTGAAAAGTATGACCCAAATTTAGTAGGATGACATACTTGGTTTATCAAAATTGGATAAAATTTGGATGAAATAGAGCAAAATTAAATTTTTTTGATTCTGATGACGTCACAAAGTTAAATAATTCGATTTTTTTGATAACACAGGCAAAGTAGATCCGATCTTATTGGAATTTTTTTTGAAACCCACTAAATTTTGGTCGTTCTTTTCAGATGCGATGTATGTTTTTTGCTAGCTATCACTTTTGTACTTAATTCCGATACCAGGACTTCACATTTTTGAAACCTATTAGAGCTAAGTTAATTTTGATCTCGAATTTGAAAAGTATGACCCAAATTTAGTAGGATTACATACTTTATTTATCAAAATTGGATCAAATTTGGATGTGATAGCGCAAAATTAAATTTTTTGGATTCTGATTACGTCATCAAGTTAAAAAATTCGATTTTTTTGTAACACAGGCAAATTAGATCCGATTTTATTGGAAGTTTTTTTGGAATCCACTAATTTTGGGTCATTCTTTCCAGCTTCGATGTCAGTTTTTTGCTAGCTATCATTTATGTGTCTAATTCCGGGATCAGGAATTTTTTCACTATCGATACTTTTTTCCCGCTTATTCAGTGTATTATTAATTGAGAAGGGACGCCAAGTTTACAGTTCTCCTTCCAGTGGGATTGCGACTTCTCAATGACGCAATGGCCGGAAGTGACACCCCTTACCAATGTTTTAAGAATCACCTGTATTCATAATAAAAAAACATTCCAGTTTTAAATAATATTTATAACAATATTCGTTCACAATTAATATATATTTAATTTAAGAACTTAACAACAAAATTTGTTTGAATTTATGTTACACAGTGTAACTCATTAAAATATTATATTATTTCAATTAATAACATTTAAATTAAAAACAATTTTTAGTTATTAAAAAAATATTATATTTTATTGTTGCACTAATAAATTTCATTTTTTCCTTTTTTAAAATATGAACGAACAGGAGTTACAAACAAATTGATTTCATTTCTTTTTTTAAATGGTTCGATAAACTTTACGAATATGTAGCAAATGAGAATAATTATTATTACGAAGGAAATCAATTTATTTAAATGTTAAGGAATTTTAATGTTTAAAAACACTGAATAAACTCAACTTGATAGAGAAGTTAGATATCCTATCATCTTGTAATATTTCTTGGGAAAAGTTTCTAATAACAGAGAAGCCAATGAATCTTTATAAAGATTGTGCGACTGTATTGTTTAAAGCTTACTTAAAGAAGTTAAAAACAAAAAAGAAGTTAAAAAAGTATTTTTGTCGGACAAAATATGTTATTGTTTAAGGATGTATGAGCATGACAACAATGTTTGATTTAAAGGCTCAAAATTTGTTTGTAGGTAGTCTTTTACTCAAAGAATATGTGGCGTATGTTAAAATTTCACCATAGGTAACCGGGCAAATTTTTAAGAAAAAAGTCATTAAAAATCGATATAAAATACATTGGCTCTTATGGAGGAATCTCAAAAAACGACATATTTTGGAAGTTTTTGATAATTTTCATTTGGAATGAATGAAAACAAATTTAAAAAAAACTTTTTAATAGAAAGTAAGCATATTAGCAATGAATTAGAAAAGAAAAAAACTAAGTGTCACCGTCCATATAAGGGATGTAAGAGCAGGGTAGATTAAGGGTTGAAATTATTTTTATCTTATTTTCAACTTTGATAATGAATTTTGTTATAACTTCATGAATGTAGACGAAAAATAAGAATTAAATTTTTCGATATGTGTCTTGGTTTTCGAAATATCGAAAGCTAAATAATTAAACAAAATTTTCAATTTTCGATATTTTGAAAATTAAGCCAGATATCGAAAAATTTTATTCTTACTTTTTGTCTTATATCGTCAAGTAATAATATAAATTTATCATCAAAATTGAAAATATCTATTTTTAAATTTTTACTCCCACGCCCTCGCTCATACATCCTTAAAAAAAAACTCGTATAGAGAAATTTGGTAGACCCGCCAAAAAGAAGCCACTCACGAAGTTTCAAGTATGTTTTAATCATTTCGCAAAGCACCCTTTCTATCTCACGGTCTATTATTAAACCATCTTATTTGAAAGAAAATTTCCGACACGAATTCTAAAATAAAGAGAGTAATTGAAAAAAAGAAGAACTACTTTTAGCACGGCTTTAAAAATAATTATTAAGAGGGTGTAGATTATATAAAACTGTCTGTTTAAAGAATCATTTATCATTTTGGACTGCTCTTTCAGCATCATGTTTTTATAGTTTATAATACTTAGGTATACTCTTAAGATTATAAAAACGCTAGCTAGAAGGTAAAACATATGTAATACCTCTATATATGCATGATATACATATTTAAATAGAATTTTTCATAATATTTCGTTTAATCGTAAACTAATTAAATCATTCTTGTATTATACTGAGAAGTGCAGATAGACAGACTTTATAAAGCAGAACTTTGTAAGTTAGGAAGAAGGAGCTTAATTATGTTCTTTTAGTTACTATACCATAAATATAATAATAACACTATTTAATCTTTATAACCTGATTGGATTCGTTGATCGATTTTATCTTTGAAAATACAAATATTACAAATAGAAGTTCTCATTTTCCTAAAGCCTGTAAAATTTGTATTACGGATGAACTTCTTGTATTAAACGATATACGGGGTGCTCTGGTATTGAGAGCAGAAAATTATACCAGTAAATTAAGCTTATCAAGACAAATGGAAAAGCTCTTTACCAAATTTCAATCTGAGGCCTAATTCGGGAGATGTGAGTATGGAAAAAATACTCATTAGACGAAGTAGGTGTCACTTTAAAATATAGAGGGGACTATCATAAAACAATAATTGTTTGTAAATTGATTTTTCGAGTATTTTTGATCAGAAGACATAGAAGATCATTATTATTAATTAACAAATGAAATAGATCAGCCATGATCTCGAATACAGCATATATTCGTTGTTCCCATACTGATACTGATATGTAAGATGAAAATAAACAAGATTTATCTTATATGACTAACACGTTGCTTAAACAGATTGTAATCTTTATGACTTTATATACGTTTTAACAGAGTTATTGTGGAATTTAACTCACTAAGACGGACTCGTTTATGTATTACATGGCGAACGAAAAGTGTTCGGCTTTCTGGACGTGTCGAACCACTGAGTGTATGGCATTAATTTTGTTGCGACGGCGGGAATCGAACCCGCTACCCTAAGCATACCGCGGACGGAATTGGTTACGCCTTAACCAACTGAGCTAGGGCATAAAAGAAAGCTATTTAAGTTTTCGAATTATCTGAGGATAATGTCAGTGCGATGGTTATTTCAGTTGATATAGGATTTTAAATCCAGGACTGTCAACTTTGCTTGGAAAGCGAATATCTTGGTCCAAAAGCTCATACGGAATTTGTTTTCTAGCCTCATTTTTAAGAAAAATATACCAGCTTTCGAGCGGTTTTAACAAAATTGTAGTTTAATTATTTTTAATATTTTGGAACGCTTCTAAACTTCATATAAAACTTAGGGATAACATTTATTACCCTTTTAACCCTTCGTGCAATGTGCCAAATTTTCGAGCAATATATTCCATATTCGATTCCAAATTGGATGCTTTTTCGCAGAGATGCAATTTTTTGAAATAGTTGTAAACTTTTATGTTAAAAAAATTATCTTTTAATACTTTTGGTTGATTAATTTGTCTTTTTTAAAATCTTGAAATAATTATAATAAATTTGAAGTGAATTATGAAGAAAAAATATAACATACGACCAATTTTCCATTCGTTTTTGGGTTATTCTGATGAATTTTTACCAGAATTGAATGAATCTCTGCTTTATTAACTTTTAACTAAGTTTCATATAGGTATCCCATATTTATTACATATATGCAGAGTATAAAAATACAACCTGTTGGTTGTTTGTATGGATAAGTAAAGTTAAAGTTACCAACGAATAAGTTATTTAACTAGTTTATCATTTTATAAATGAATTAACTGTCGAAGTTGAAATTAATAATGTATGTACGTTACTTTTATGTAATCACTTAATATACCTTATTTTATACACTTACCTATGTTTAAAAAAACAAAAACAAAAAAACTGACTTAAGTAATGGATATAATGTACTTACATTTAAATAATACAATATTATTAATTATTTTATAATCAATTTATTAAAATATTTAAGACAATTATTATAAAAACGGTTGTATAATCGTTATCGCTTGTATGTTCTTTGGCAATTTGGGAGGAAATTAACCTTTTACGATCGAATATACCTAGTAATTTTGCTGTAATGTTTCCCAATAGTCATTCTTATCAGCTGCGATGTCAGTTTTTTGCTAGCTATCACTTATGTGGTTAATTCCGGAACCAGGACTCCACATTCTTGAAACCTATTGGGGATAGGTTAATTTTGATCTCAGATTTGAAAAGTATGGCCCAAATTTAGTAGGATTACATACTTTATTTATCAAAATTGGATAAAATTTGGATGTGATAGAGCAAAAATAATTTTTTTGGAATTTGATGACGTCATCAAGTTAAAAAATTCGATTTTTTTGTAACACAGACAAATTTGATTCGATCTTATTGGAATTTTTTTTGAAACCCATTAATTTTGGGTCATTCTTTTCAGCTGTGTTGTCAATTTTTCACTAGCTATCACTAATTTGCTTAATTCCGGAACCAGGACTCCAGATTCTTGAAACCGATTGGAGCTAGGTTAATTTTGATGAAAAATTTGAAAAGTATGACCCAAATTTAGTAGGTTTACATACTTTATTTATCAAAATTGGATAAAATTTGAATGTGATAGAGCAAAAATAAATTTTTGGGAATTTGATGACGTCATCAAGTTAAAAAATTTGATTTTTTTGTAAAACAGGCAAATTATTTTCGATCTTATTGGAATTTTTTTTGAAACCCACTAATTTTGAATCATTCTTTTCAGCTGTGATGTCAGTTTTTTGCTAGCTATCACTTATATGCTTTATTCCGAGACTAGGACTCCGAATTCTTGAAACCTATTATAGCTAGGTTATTTTTGATCTCAAATTTGAAAAGTATGGCCCAAATTTAGTAGGATTACATACTTTATTTATCAAAATTGGATAAAATTTGAACGTGACAGAGCAAAAATAAATTTTTTGGAATTTGATGACGTCATCAAGTTAAAAATTTTGATTTTTTTGTAAAACAGGCAAATTTGATTCGATTTGATTGGAATTTTTTTTGAAGCCCACTAATTTTGGGTCATTCTTTTCAGCTGTGATGTCAATTTTTCGCTAGCTATCACTTATGTGCTTAATTCCGACACCAGGACTCCACATTCTTGAAACCTATTAGAGCTAGGTTAATTTTGATCTCAAATTTGAAAAGTATGACCCAAATTTAGTAGGATTACATATTTAATTTGTCAAAATTGGATAAAATTTGGATGTGATAGAGCAAAATTAAATTTTTTGGATTCTGATGACGTCATCAAGTTAAAAAATTCGATTTTTTTGTAACACAGGCAAATTTGATCCGATCTTATTTGAATTTTTTTTTAAACCCACTAATTTTGGGTCATTGTTTTCAGCTGTGATGTCAGTTTTTTGCTAGCTATCACTTATATGCTTTATTCCGGGACCAAGACTCCGAATTCTTGAAACCTATTAGAGCTATTTGCGTATTTTTTCTAAAAATACCTACTTCTTAAAAACATGTCAGTATTTTTTTTGTCTATTTCATTATTTGGATATCCAGAGCCAATCATTTTATATACCTAAGATCGAATAATACCCAAAAAAAAAAAAATGTAATGGAAAAATAAAAATCAATATTATTGATCTTTTCATGAATGGAGGATCTCCAAAATCAAATAACAAAACAAAGAATCCTCTCAACGTTTAACAACAATACCAAATAACCTTGCTTAAAAAAAGTTCCCACGTTCAAAAAAAAGAACATGTTGTACAGGATAAAAACGACTGCGGTAGAAGAGAATCATGATGATGATAGAGGTAGTAAAATGTGTACTTTTTGTGTGCAAAGTGTGATTTTTGTTTCATTAAACACCTGCCGACAATAACACACAACCAACAAACAACTGAATTGAACGTAAAAAAAAAAAATATTTAAAAGTATAACAGATGGCATATATTTCTCACATCTTCTGAGATTCGGATGTTATTTCTTCTTCCTTTCCAAATGTACCTAAAGAGATTTATACATTTTGATAATACAAAGTAAAACGGAAATAATATATGTATGCAAGCCTGTGTACCTTGTTATAGGTACTTGAATTGTGGGTGTATATTAAGGTTATACGATCATGGTAATAGGGTATTATCGTTAGTCAAAAATAAATCATGAAATTTGAAAAAAGTTAAAATTTATATATAAATATACTTAAATATTCTGATTTCGAGTCATAAAAGTACATTTTTCTTTTAAAATATTAGAATTAAAATTCGTAATTTTTAAACTGTATATCACGTGACCTAAAAAGCGGGTAATCCCTGCTGTGATGTCATAGCGGTAGGAGTCATAGACCATCAGTTAGTTCAGTGTAGACAGCTGGGTATAATGTATCCATAGATAATAAGTATTTATATTTATATTATAATCAGATGTCTATGAATCTGTCAAACTTATTTTTGTTATTTCGTATAGTGATACCCATATTACGTCATCAAATTGGATGCCCCCGTTTTTGACAGTTTAAAAAAGGTTTAAAATTTAATTTAAGTTCTTGGTGGCTTTTTATTAGCAAAATCAACATTTTGAAGTACTTTTTCAAAAATAGTGGAATACACTATTATTAGACGATTATGAATTAATTACATTAGTTTACGGTGTATTTGTTACCGGAAAAATTTTTGCTGTTGTTGGCTACACATGACATGCTAAGCTCAAATATAGTTTCTTAGGACGAAAAATTATAAAACTATACCTGTTGTTTCAACAAAGCATCATTCGTCACTGAATATTTGGCGACGCGAGCGACTGCGGACCAATACCGTAACGTTTAAACGCATGCTTGCGTAAAGAGTGAAGTGTGATGGTATGTTCTACCGAGAAATTTCAAATGTGAGCCTTATTTACCTTACGATCAATATTTCTACTCGCTACAAAGTTTGGACTTGAATATCACCCAAATACTGAATAAATATTAATTTGATTTTAAAAAGTACTCTCGTTTGATAACCTTTAAAGGACGTATGATTTATCCTTAGTTAGTACCGCATTCGTTCTACTTTAAATGTAAATAAATAATGTAGGTAATGTAATATTTACATCTGTTAAATTGTTTTTAAAATACTAATATACATAGGTCCGAATCTATAGAGATTCAAGGTCTGTAAACAATCAACGCCATGTACAACTGCTTAAAAAATTCAAAATTGCAAATTTTTATAATTTACTAGCTTTTACCGACTCCCGCTTCGCTCGTGATAATGATTCATTTCATTGTATTCCATACATGATTCATTTTGTTTTGAAATGAGCTCATATATCATTTTTTGCATTTCTAACTTCAAAATTAATGAAGCTTTAAATAAAATAATAAATTTTAATTTAAATATTTTAAATTTTAGAAATATGAGATAAGAAAATCGATAAAATTAAATTTTACTAAATAAATTGAATATTTCTTTGGGAAAGTTTAATCTTTTGGGAGTGGTGGAATAAACTAATTTTACAAAATAATACAAATGTAAAGAAATTGGAAAAATCAGGAATTAAATAGTTTTTTTCTTTTTGTTCCAGTTTTGTGTTTGTCAACAATAAATATAACAAATAATGAACAGTTCAACGACAGAGAATCGATGTTCTACGAACATCACTGATATACAGATTACAAAATGTAAATATTCAGAAATTTTCCAACCATTTCGTTTAACGTATAAAATGGTATGTATTTATTCACTTATTATTTTAGTTATAAGCCAAGAATTTATTATCTAGGCTACTAAAGAGCTAGTTTACTAAATTCGGGGAAAACTTGAGAATGAGAGAGCATGCAACATGCTTTTTGTTTAACAGCACTGTTTGCAATGTGTACCTAGTTTTATTATCAAAAGTACTGATCAATATTTATCCATTGAAAAGTCATATTTTCCGATTAAAGATTTGGAAGATTTCAATTACCCAACCTACCCAATGACCCTATAAAATAGATCCAAAATAAATACACCAGGCCAGGAGAAACAAAAACTCAGAAATAATTAGAAACAAGAAAACAAAGATTCGGAAAAAACAGACCAATGAAAAATAGATTCATTAATTATCACGACAAATTCATCACAATCGACAATGTTGGCTCCAAGAATGAGAAGGTTGAGTACGATAACAGTGGCGCCAAGATTTGAAAGTGGGATTTGCCCAATTATATCCAAATAAAACGGAAATGACGATTATAAATTGCTATTTTGTGCTTGATTTTCGAGTAATCTAACCCCAAAGTGCAACTTTAAATCTCATCTTACGGCTATATTTTTGGCCGTATGCCAAAGCATCGCGAACACCTGGATCTGTGAGTGAACGCAATCACAGGGTTAAACAAAAATCCAAAAAAACCGCAGACCCGCGCTAACTCAACCCCATTAAAGGCATGGCCAACTCGCGGATAGATAAGGAGGCCTATTTTTTCCATTTCTAGGCCTATTTTCTGTCTTTTTTCTCAGGAGTCTACGTTTTCCAGTACTATTTTTTCATAGACCCATTTTTTCCAGTTCTATTTCTATCTATTTTTCTGGCCTATTATTTCCACTTACTGTCCTATAATAATATCAATCCAAATATTTATGAAGAATAATTAATCCTTTCTTTTGCAGAATAACGAAGAGCGTAATTGGGACATAATCAAAACTGAAAATAGGTAACTGTATCTAAACAATTGATTATATTTTATTCCACAAAATGGTTTCTAAAGGTTATTTTTAGGATAGATGTTTGCATATTTAATACAACCACCAAAAAATTATTATTATGGAAAAAATTCCGTCCAGGTAATCTAATTCGTTCTTAAACTGGAAAAACAACAAAAAATCCTATCAAGGTCGTCTCATTTTGAACCTTAATTTTATTAATTTTAATTTTTAGGTGCATATTTAGTTAAAGCATTTGGTAAAGAATTACCGGATGAAAGTACCATAGATCTACAAAAATATCCAATTGAATTAGGTTTAACATATGAATTTTGTTCTGGAAGTGTTCAAAATAATCAGAGCATCGAAAATACAGTTGAAAGTTTAATCGAAACATGTACTGGATACAAAGTTTCATCGAATAATATTGAAAAAGTTGTTACTTATTGGTTTGTATTTATCTAAGAAAGCTTCAAAAGTGAGTCGTTTATACTTGAGTAAAATGAATGCTTAATATTTCTAGCTTTGATACGTCACCAGCCGGAAATCAATCAACGTTTTTTTATTGTGAAATCAACAATTCTATGAAAGTTTCGCTAGGTAAGTGAAGTAAACGCAAAATATACGTTTTTTGTGCGGAACGATCCGCACGACCTTCTGCACGCGGTTTTGAAACAATTTCTCTCTACATTGTTTACTTTGGTGATGTTTTCTTGAATATCTCTGCTTCTATTGATCGGATTGAGACGAATGAAAAAGAGAATTGCTATTAATTTCTACATCGATCTTGGCTTCTATCCATGGAATAATAAATAACACCCAACTATAAATAAATAACAAAATTTTAAAATTAATTTCAAATTGAATTTAGGTGAAAATTGTGAAGATCTGGTGGAATTATCAATTGAAGAAGTTATGGAATTAACTGCAGGAAAATCTACAATCAATACCACCGACAATCTACTATTTGGTCTAATATGGTTTTTATTAAATAAGAAAGAAAAATATTCTATAAAATAGTAAAAAATAATTTTTAAAATGTTACGTTCACAGTATTCAACAAAAGCAATTATTTCTGGATATAATTTACATTTATCCAAAAATTATCTGATACCAAAAATTAACTGTCCAAAAAAAGTGCACTATTTGAATAGTTTGTCAAAATTATAAACTATTTCAGTAAATAAAAACATATTTTCTGCCATGACTCTTTGACTTGTTTTTCAGTGACTCGACAATCCCTCTTAACTCCTGACACATATTTTGAATTAACAAAACCACCGAACTCTGTCGAACGATCCTTCTCGCAATTGAAAAGAATCAAAGCTACTGAAAGCGCTACAACGCGACAAGAGAGACTCGAGATGTTAGATATACTTTGCATTGAGTCAGATTTATTGAACAAAATCGATATTGATGATATAATTGATGAATTTGCCGAAAACAAATGTAGAAAACGACATGTTTAAAATGTAGATAGTAATTTTATTGATATTATTACTTTTGAAAGATATAAGTTTGTATTTTTTAATCGAAAAAAGAAGGGAACGGACGTGAAAAAAGGGCCCCCAAATTGATGGTAGCCAAGGGCCCCGCTGAGGGTTAATCCGGCCCTGTGTGAATACAAAATAGATATTCTATGATATTAAATAATAAAAAAAAACTAAATAGTTAACTATTTTAAAAACCAATTTTTATAGGTACTTTTATTAGTAAAATATTCAGGAATTTGTGATATACATTCAACTTCACAATATTCTTTACGACAATTTTTATGAATTTTTTGTTGTGAATTCCCATCGATCACGTGATCTAAACGAGTATCATTTGGATAAAATAATTGTACATTTGCACCTGCATATTTAGTACAACAGGATTGATCTTCTCTCCATTCTCGAATACGATCAATAGCCGAATGCCAAAAATAAACGTATCTTACATTTTTACCATAATTTTTAAATACATGTTGAGCCTAAAAGTTATTACGAAAATATTCATTATAAAATTTGAGTTATAATACAGTAAAAATTGGCTAATTAAGGAAAAAGAAAAAAATCGCTCATTTATGCACAAATCTGATGGAATGTGTTATCCTACTAAATTTGGGTCATACTTTTCAAATTTGTGATCAAAATAATTCTAGCTTTATTAGGTTTCAAGAAGGTGGAGTCCTGTTCATGGAATTAAACACATAATTGATAGTTAGCTAAAAACTGACATCGGAGTTGAAAAAATTACCCAAAATTAGTGGGTTTCAAAAAAATTCCAATAAAATCGGATCAAATTTGGCTGTGTTAAAAATACGTATTTTCACCAAGTAGTCATCATCAGTAAGAATTAGCTAGTGATTACTCTTATTATGAATGTTACTCTTTGCTAATTTGGTGGCGGACTATCAATTTTGTTTTCTTTTTTTTTTGAGCTATAAGACCGAGGAAAAAAATAATGAAAATCATAAAATTCATACGGGCGAAAACGAAACATTTTAGCAAAAAGTGATCGATTTATTTCATTTTCGTTAATCTGTTACATCTTTGACTGTACTATTAGCAATTTGAAAGTGTTATCATGTATTATAGTGTAGGCGCTGAGTGGGTTTCGTATGCATTGATAGATCCCACCAATCAAGGAGTATTTCGACGTATTTTGACCCGCTGAATCTGAATTTGCAACTTGCCCATCGTTCATAGTGGGAGCAAATTTGAAAAACAAATTAATTGTTTATACGGCTATAGCTCCTAAACAATTAATTTGTTTATATCAAATTTCCTCCCACTCTGAGCGATGAGCATGGAAATACACTCCTTCTTCGGTAGGACCTGTAAATTCAACCGAAACCCACTCAACGCCTATACCATTATAAACATCAGATTTTATTTACAAAAATGAAACATACTTTTCGAAAAAAACCACCCTGTCCTTGTTCCACAATCGATTCAAACAAAAAATTACAATTACAACGTTCGATTTCATTGTAATCCGTATCATATAAGACGACACATAATTTATAAATACTTGTGACATGTTCCGTCCGCCGATTTCCATACCAATCACTTACATAAATTGGTGGTTGATATTCATCAATAAATTGTTGTGTTAAACCAGTTCGTTTACATAAATCAATAATTTGTATTTTACGCATTGGCAGATGAATTGCTGGTGTCCAACATTTTGTAATATTATTTAATTTCATTTCATCCGTAATTTTACAAATATTATCATTAATATCTTCTAACGAAAAAACACTTATACTATATCGACATATTTTCCAAAACTTTAAATTATCCCAATTTTTTATTAAATTTGTATAAAATGATTGATTTCGAATAAAGATAGTTTGATAGACAATATAAGAGTATTGTTTTTGTCGTAACAATTGTCGTAATTTCTGTTTATTTTCATCATTTTCCATTAATTCTTGTTCGCATTTTAATTTCCATACATTTTCTTTAATAATTCCATTCCATTGTTTACATACCAGTGTACAATGTTTTGACAATGTTGTGACATCAACTTTAGTTAATATCAATGATAATATTTCTGCTGGTAAATAATATTGATTATTCAGTATTAATCCATTATTTGTCTCTTCATTCATTTTATATAAATATTCTTTAACTTGTTTGTGTGATTCTTGAAAAATAAATTTTAAATCCTTAATAATTTTACTTTTTAGCTTTCATAAAGTTTTCATAATAGCAATAGTAGTAATAGTAATAGAAAAAGGTTCGTCGACCAACAATTGTCTCATCTCCAAATGTTTCTAATAAGTCTACGACCTCATCTATTAGTAGGGGAGCCCAAGAGGGGAATTTGTGGGATTCCTTGGACCTTCCTTAGTACCTCCACCAAATATTAGCCCTAAATATGGGGGGAATCGCATAGGGCAGACGGTTAGATTAACTCGAGAGCGTCAGATTAATATATGGTGGGTTAATTACATGCTAAAAAATGCTAAATTTCAATAATATGAAAAAATTTTGATCTCGCTTGGGTTACTACGGGTAACAAACTTTGCAAGCCACCCATTTCTTTGCGTCTCGCTTAAATCGTCAGATTATTGGAATGTACATTTTTTAACATCTATTAACTAACCCACCATATCTTAATCTGACGCGCTCGAGTTAATTCAAATATCGCAATTTTGTTTTTACTAATCTGATCGTCTGCCCTACGCGTGTCCCCTCTTAATTATGGCTGATATTTGGTGGAGATACTAAGGAAAGTCCAAGGAACTCCCCATATCTTAATCTGACGCGCTCGAGTTACTACAAAAATCCTCTCTTGGGCTCTCTTACTATATTCATTGTGTACGTAGTCATGGTAATCAATCAATGCAAGGGACAATAAAATCAACACCAGCGCTTCCAGTGTAATATTTTGGCATTAAAAAAGGCTGTTTTGACTTAAAATATATTATCTAAGGTTATGACTAATTTGCAATTCTTTACATGTAAATGTTAATAGTAAATGTCAAATGAAAATTATTGAAAAATATCAATTAATATTAAACTTGTTGCATTAAGAATGATTGAACCTAAGCAATTACCTCAGATGTTAGCACGCTTAAAATCGTTTGACACTCAGTCTATATAACTTTAACGTCAATGTAAAGTAGTGTATCGTTACCATGGAAACGACTCCAATAAAATTCATGCACGGTACATTTATTTGAAAGCTGAGTTTACACGAAAAAAAAAGATTTTTCAATAATTATTTGCTTTTGTTTCGGATAATTGTCAAAATTCAAGTAAGGAAAATCGAATATATTTTACCTTTTTCAAACAGCGCTTTTGATAAAGATAGAAGATATGTAATATGTCTTTCTTAAATTGACATCTATCCGAATCCGAAATAAAAATGAATCCTTTTTTAAATGAAAAGCCCTATTGTGATTGAATTTAGAATCGCTTGAAGTTTAATTCAAAGTTAAATTTTTTTCAGCTACCAACATAGATATTTTTGACGTTTTTATTTTATCGCACGTCGTTTCTCGGTAAATTTTGCATCCTCATCATTGACTTTAAAGTATACAACGTCAATGATCCCCATACAATGATTACCTATCTTTTTCTTACAGAAAAAGTGTACAACGGGTGCTAAATTTACAGAGAGAAAACAATTGCAGTATTGATAATTTTTAAGTAAACTTTTTAACTCGATCATAAATATAATTAGGTTTATAAAATTTAGCTAGATAAAAGAAGAAGCTGTGAGCTTGTTTATACTTTTTGTAGCTAAGAGCTACAGGTTTTTCTTTTAAAATAATCCCGCCATTAAATTTCTACCATTTACTACCAATTTTAAATGAAAGGCTACCAATATTTAGTGATTAAAGACCCATAAAATGTTGTTATGTACGCCGCCATTTGCTTTATACTGTCAGTCTATTCTAATAACATTAATTATTGGACAATAATTTGTGTTTTTTTATTAATTTTAATGTGCAATTATTCAGCGTGATTATACGTGTTTAATTAATATATTCATGTTTTTTATGAAATTTTGACTGATAATAATAATATAATTTTTAATAAGCATTATTTAAGTTTTTTTTGTTCAATAATAATTCAACTTGAGTTTACATAATCTGTTTTCTTTATAAAATTCATAAATAAATCAAATACTTCCTTCAATTTAATGTAATAATTAATAAATATTTATAGGTAATTAATTGGTAATGATAAAATTTGTATATTTTATAGTAAATGTCATTAATTTTTTTTAATTTTTTTGGTTAAGTTGTTTACGCTTGATATACAACTTTCAAAATAAAATACAACAATTTTTCGTAATATTTGTTTTGATTTGAATTATGTTTGTAAGTAATAAAAATTATTTAATATTATTATGTTTTGTTGATAGCTCAAAATGACATATCGGAATACAACGTCAATAGAAATTGTTATCCCCACTTGTAAGAGATTGTTCCATTCAAAATAAGTGAGTTATTTTGCGATGAAGTCACAATGTTTAATTTGACCGCACCAACAAATATTCGGTAAGAAATTTGTTATAATTAACAAATAATTGAGTCATTTTTATGCTTCTTTTATGAGGCATAATGATCTATGGTTGTTTGGAAATATGCATAAATTAATTAAGTGTAAGACAGTTTTGTTGTTAGGAATATTTGCCACTTTTCTTAAGATATTTCAAGAAATTGTAAAAAAATTAACTAGTTTTTATGATCATCCTTTTCATGCACTTTTTTGTTGCTGGATTTCGGCATCAAAAATTAAAAAAATTTCACTTGCTGCTAAAATATCATGCTCGAAGAAGACTAGGCGAAAAGATTAAGCCCTGAAAAACTTGGTCCGATTTTATCTTGATTCGATGTCTGTTTTTTTTGCTAGCTCACACTCATATGCTTAATTCTGGGACTAGGACTCCACATTCTTGCAACCTATTAGAGCTCGGTTAATTTTAATCACAAATTTGAAAAGTATGGTCCAAATTTAGTAGGATTACATACTTGGTTTATCAAAATTTGATAAAATTTGGATGTGATAGAGCAAAATTAAATATTTTGGATTCTGATGACGTCATAAAGTTAAAAAATTAAATTTTTTTTGATAACACAGGCATATTTGATCCGATTTTATTGGAATTTTTTTTGAAACCCACTAATTTTGGGTCATTCTTTTCAGTTGCGATGCCATTTTTTCTCTAGCTCACACTTATGCGCTTAATTCCGGGACCAGGACTCCAAATTCTTGAAACCAATTAGAGCTAAGTTAATTTTGATCACAAATTTGAAAAGTATGGCCCAAATTTAGTAGGATTACATACTTGGTTTATCAAAGTTGGATAAAATTTGGATGTGATAGAGCAAAATTAAATTTTTTTGAACTTGATGACGTCATAAAGTTAAAAAATTCGATTTTTTTGATAACACAAGCAAATTTGATCCGATTTTATTGGAATTTTTTTTAAAACCCACTAATTTTGGGTCATTTTTTTCATCTACGGTATCTGTTTTTCGCTAGCTATCACGCATGTGCTTAATTCCGGGACTAGGACTCCACATTCTTGAAACCCATTAGAGTTAGGTTAATTTTGATCACATATTTGAAAAGTATGACCCAAATTTAGGTGGATTACATACTTGGTTTATCAAAATTGTAATCAGTTTCTTATGTAAAATACCCCAGCATCATTTAGGAGAGTAATAAGTTCCTTGTTTTGCTCGGAAACGTTGAGAGAAATCAATACTTATTTTGATAATCATTTGAATAAATTAAAAGAGTTTATCAATTAAATGTACAGACTCTTTAAGATAAAACGGCACGATTATGTCTGCTATTCCCAATTTTGCCTTTACTCTTATGTTAAATACTACCAGTATAGAATATTTCATCAACATCGTTAGAGCCGATCCCAATATATATAAGTCACAACCTTTATATTTGCCATCGGCGCTATGTACCCTCGTTACGACCCTGATAGCTTGATACCCGCCCGCTTCTCTAGACTTAAAAGTAAAGATTGGTAATGCCCATTTCGTTGTAGCCTTTACCACTTTCATTTATCACTATCTCCCTTTCATAACACTCGATATAATAGTAGGGTTTGTTTTACACATGTAAAATATATATACAGTTTTCAATTTTTTTAAATGTCAAATAGTCATAATTCATTGAGTTTATGGTTCAAAATGATGCTAATAGAAGGCGCAGTAAAATGTCAGATTAAATTTAATTTTTTTTAAATATAGTTTTATAAATTATAGCTCATGTAATATTCTGATGTATGAGCTAAATTATTGTAGTCTTTCTTTCAAATCCATTCGGTAGTTTTAGCGTGAAAGCATAACAAACACACAAACAAACAAACATTGTTACTTCTCATTTATAATATAGAGATAGAGATTTCTAAAAATTGATTAACTTTACAATTTCTTTTTAATTAAAAAAAATATTTTCAGATGCAATGGAGTTGTTAATACTGCATCAAAAACAACAACAGTACCGCGTGTTCAACGATCACCGACCACATCTATACCATCATTAATCAATAAGGATACAACAACAACACATTCAACATTAAAATATGTTGATAATAATAAAATCACATCGAATTCATGTTCGTTTCTAATAAAAAAAGAAGTATCATACGATGATCCATATGCATTTCATGACTCGGAAGTAAATTTATTAAATAGTGCAACATTATTAAAAAAACAATTAATTAAAACAGAACCACCACAATCCTCTTCACCTAATAATAAAAATAATGTACATAATATTAATATTAATAATACCAATACCAATACGACCACGACCACGTTAGCTTTATTAAATCCTAATTTAATAAAAAGTGAAAAACAAACAAATAATAATAATGATGGTGGTGGTGGTGTCTGTTCAAAAACAATGAACAAATTGCAAGCGCAAATTGCACGACATAAAGTGAATGTTAAACATAAAAAAGAAATAAGTCCTGTACCAAATAATATTACAAAAATTGAATCTTCTTCTGTTGATGTTAAGCCCAGTATTATAGATATAAGTGATAATAATAGTACAGTGTATCGTAAATTATTTACGGATACGGGTAATAATTTAACTAAAACACGACGTGTCAATTTAAAAACAACACATCATGAAACATTACAAAGGTAAACATCAATAAACTAAATCAATATTTTTATAAAAAAAAAAACTAAATGTTTGACAGCAACATGGCAGATACTAATGGAAGTAATTTAAAAAAAAAAAAAAAAGTATAAAATTATTTAATTGGATTTGGTCAAATTATCCCACTTTTTATATTGTTATTCTATTATTGTGAGAAAACATTAGATTTTGTACGTAAACAAGCAAACCATGCGGCAATGTGCGTGGTTTGTTTCAAACCATCCCCAAAATGTTTTTCGGATCGTTCTGATCAAAAGGTTTTACGGCCACAAATTTTTTTAACAGATAGTTTTTGAACTACGAGCTATATAACTATAACGTATGTGGAGCTTTAATCGCAGTTTCACAGAAAGCTTTGATCGCCCGTAGCTCGAAAACTACTCGTTAAAAATTTGGCCTTCGAATATCGATTTAACCGTTTTTAGTTTAGTTTAGTTTAGTTAAACATTTTAGTTGAAGTTAACGCCAAAAATCTGTTTTTCGTCGCTTAAATTTTTGTTTTCTTGTGCATTACAATAATTTTTCTTTAAAACTGATGGTGGTACTAATAAATTTTCTCCATATTTAGGATACGAACGCGAAAACGTGTTTGGCATGCTCCATATCAGTATGGTAATGTGTGTGATGCATTTAGTTTATCGGATACCGATGATTCGGATATGGATGAAGGTGTTATGACATTGGGTAATATAAATCATTGGAGTACACTGGTTGGAGTGGATCGTGAGATGCATATACAAAGGAATCGTGAACGGATGGCACGTGCATTATATAAACAGAAATTGGAGAGGATTAATGATAATATGAATTGTCATCGAACGATTAAATTAATTGGAGCAATGCAAGGAACGCAATGTTCACAAATAGCTAATATTATTTTACAACAACATTCTAGGTTTAGAGATCGTTTACAACATCGGTGAGTGTGGATTTTTTTTTTAAATAAATATTTACCAATAACTGTTATTCTTAGCTTTGCTACTAATATTATTACATTTAATGTCGTTGGAAGTCAAGGAAACTTTCACTCTCTTTGACGTGCTTATGACGTAAAAAGCGTGGTCGAGTTCTTAAACGAGCAACAATGTCAAATGGTTCTTGGGTCCGTAGGATTAATCTTGTAATCCATTTGATCCATTTGAAAAGATTCTTAGAGATTTTTACGCCATCGAGTTTTGAGTTATCGAGATTCTATTGTATAATTAATAAAAGTATAATTTTTGGTTATGGTGTTTTTTTTTTCTTTTTCAAATTGAAAACAGATCGAGTAGCTCAGGTTTATTACCACCACGACAGTGTTCTTACGATGGTGATGGTGGCCCTTGTAAAGCACAAGCACTACCATGTACAAGACATTGTGGACGTCATATAATGTATAATTCGGATCAATTATTATATGATTATTGTACAGCAAAGTTTGCTGACAACACACAATGTTGTATACCAGTGTTTGATTTAAATCATGAACTACCTTTGTGTATCGAGCATGCAAGAAAACGTGATAATTATAATAAAATGTGTCAAGTTGTTAAACCAAAGAAACCACGTAAAAAAGTGAAACCATCAGCGATGATACGTCCACAAAAACGAAGTAAGAAACGTAAACGACCATCGTCATCACAACATTCTTCTTCATCTTCATTATCATCACAGCATCATCATGTATCGAAAACTACGTCCAATAATCATCTGCATCAGCATCAGCATCATGATAAACAACATGTTCAACTGCACTCAGAAACCAAATCATCTACTGGTAAATTTTTATTCTATTTAGTTATTATAGTCGCATTAATGAATGTTTTAAGACTGCAGTCCTCAAATTATTCCCTCTCCAAGTTATTTCCCCATAATTATTTTCCCCGACAGGCTTTTATAAAAATTTAAAAATTATTATGTTTTTTTTCGGAATGTTTAGCAGATATTAATGTGGCTGAAACATCATCGGCATGCGATAGTTCAGACGATTTAGGACTTTCAAATCCTCTTGCCGAATCTACGGAATTATCTACACCAAATCATTTTGGTATGCTTTTCTTTTATTTATTGATTTTTTTAATTTGATATAATTTTAAAAATAAAACATTTAAAATCCAGGCGGTGACGAGCCAGATGATGATATGGTAGCTCAAGTATTGGGAGTTGGTGAGGAATTACCTTTAGAATTAGCTGGACCAGCGGAAGCACTTGTAAATCAAGCATCTAGATTATTAGAAGAAACTGATTTGACGAATGTTTTTAATCAAATACCACCGGACGCTTTCAATGATTTATTTGCCAGTAAGTTTCTGGAGGTTCATTTTGTTTCTTTTTGATTTGAGCTTAAAAATTACTGATAAAATATTTAAAATTATAGTTGATCGAAATGGTGTATATGAACCGACACGTGAAGAAACCGAAGAATTAGAACGTGCTCTCGAAGCTGTTAATCAAGATGTGAAATCATTAGAGAAAATGTCACAAACTCAAGGCATTTTAGATTCGCTGTTAGATGAACATGCATTAGTTGAATCGTTGGCACACATGCCAGATGTATTCCCAAATTTAAATGGTTTTAGTGTAACTAGTAGTAGTAGTGTTGCTCAAACAGTTTCATCCACAGTTCCAACCGTAATTCCATCACGAATTCATAATTTAGATAATATTATATCTGTTCAACAACCACCTGCACATATGCCCTCCTAGAGTTTTTTTTTAAAACTAATTTATTGAAACTAACCTAAAAAAAACTAAACAAAAAAAATTGAATCAGTGTATAATTTTTAAGAATTGATTGTGAGAAAGAAGTTAACTGAAAATGTGAAGAAAAGAATGTCGCTTTAATTAAATTTTAAGGTAAAAATGCAATAATTATAACTTGTTTTTACATCACTGACTTTTTTTTACAAGATTATCTAGGGTCGGGCGTAGTATTTGACACGAGACTTCAGAACAATTGGAAATTTGAGAGAGTGGTATCAAAATCATCAATAGGGAATATTCATGTATTTTTTTTTAATATTTTTAATTCATTGTTTACACCGTTATAACAAAGTACAAAATATAAATACTGTTTAAAAATACTGTATTTAAGTGTAAACAAATATTTAAAATACATTATAGTTTTGAGATATTTAAACGCAGTTTTTTGGTGCTCTCTGTTGATGACGTATAAGTACGTGATCTGTCAATTGGTGACAGTTCAATGTACAATTTATACTTTAAAAAAATGAATTTACAACACAGAATTTACACTCGTTATTATTAAGTTTTCTAATAAAAAGCCGTAGAATAATATAATTTAATGAAATACCATATAAAATGTAAATAATTAATATCATACAGTATGTCAACAAATTTGACAAGCCCGTACGATGATGTCACGTCCGTATACAAATTTGAATTTCCGTTTTATAAATTTTTAAATGCCCTCACTGTATTTGTACTTTTATTAATTAATTTTAAGTAATTAAAAAGATATTAATTACTAAAATAATGGTTTAGTTGAAATATCCAGTCATTAAAGTTACGAAAGAAAAATATTTGAACAAAATACATTGAAATATCACCAATTGACATATCACGTACTTATACGTCATCAACAGAGAGCGCCAAAAAACTGCATTTAAATATCTCAAAATTATGATATATTTTAAATACTACTTTTTGATACTTAATTACAACATTTTTAAGCAGTATTTATATTTTTTATTTTGTTATAACGGTGTAAACAATGAATTAAAAATATAAAAAAAATACATGAATATTCCCTATTACATCGACTAATCTTTAAATTATAAAGGTACCCACAGATGTTCATGTTTTTACCCGTACGGATAAAAACAAGAGAAGTTTTTTTTTAAACAATATTAAAAGTTTTTTGAAACGCGTGAATTTTATTAAAAATTAGATAGTTTTTAAAATGATGTTTCTTTTTTAATTTTTTTTAAAAGAATAGCATCTGAGATTACCTTTATATAAATTTTGAAAGGTCTAAGAATTGATAAAAACAATTATTTTTTTTAAATGCATGAATTTTTTTTAGTGAAATCAGAGCCGTCTTTAAGAAAACGAAATTTCTTAACGGAAAAGAAGACGGTACTGAAAATATCTTGTAGGGGAACTTTTTAAAATGTATAATTTACACTTAAGTGATGTGAAAAACGTATTAATAATTTATTTTAACGCTTATTATTTTTATATTATTATATTTATCGTCTCGATTTCCACTTATTTTCGCATTAGTTAGGAATTTTTCAAAGTATTTAGTAGTTGGAATTGTAAACATTTAAAATAATTCAATTGGTTGGTACCTTTTTTTTACATAATCATAATTTATTTTAATTTAGGGTATACAATTATTTTTTAATTTTTTAGTTGTTATTTATGATATGGATGGATCTCACTAAATTTTTATTTTAGTTTTTACTATTTTTTTTCATTTTTTTCCCATTGTACATTATCTTCCTTATATTATGTTGAAAATCTCGTTTTACAAATCTAACAATGGATACATTTAGAGTAACTGAGACTTTAGAGATACATTTGAGTTGAAACACTCAAATGACGTCACTGATAAATGAAATCGGGAATACATATCCCAAGTTTGCAAATTATCACAATTTTACAAATAGTAATGGGTGCGCCAGAAAAATCGATTTCTGTATGGGAGATATTTTTGGATTAGTGCAATTTATTTGGATTAGTTTTTGAATACAACAAAATGTTTTATTACCTTTTCGAGTAGGTTCAGTGTCAACCATTCCAGCGACTGTTGGCCGTATTTCAAGCGACGTGGACGATCGGTTGGCAATGTAATTTGTATTAATTGCACTTTTATTTGTAGTATAAAGCTTGCTCAATAACATACCGCAAAAATTTTTGGCCTAATTGAATTTTAAGTGCTTGACTGTTAATTGTTAAGAGAGCGCGAGAAAAACCACACCAAAGTAACGATTTTCTGTTTTATACATGCTAGAAAGATGGGATCGATTCAAAATAAAATCAAATTAACAGGAAAGTTTGAAAAATTTCATTTTCCATAACGAAACCCCCCCTCCAAAACACAATAAAATAAATATCGATCATCAAAATTTGTTACATACCCAACTCTTAGTTGCTCTGAATGCTACCACATCATTCTGTTATTCCATTTTTTTTTTAAATCGTCATTTATGTATCTCATTTCATGTATTTTTTTTTTGTTTCTGGATTATATTTTAACAAAATTTTCTATTCACGAAATTCAAATGTTTTATTACTTTTTAACCGATTATCAATCTCAAACTGTAGTGAGGCCTATTTAAACTGGCTTGCTCGATTCGATTGGATTTTAATGAAAATTTTTGACCGACAGCAAAATTTTTTTTGTATTTTTAATGAATAAAAGGAAAAACTTACAAATCAATGTGCGAATGACCGTAGCTTTTAAAAAATCTGCAAAAAACAAAAAATTCACTTTGCTACAATTATACCGGGGATTATAAGTCTGTATAGGCAGACATTAAAGTTGACCTAGATTTTCAGGCTCAATGAAAAGCTTACTCTACTCAATAACTGGCAATTGATAGATTAACACTTTAAATTAGAAAGTTGTTATTGATTAAAAAGTAACATTTTTTGTTCGAAATATTTTCCGCAAATGGTATAAGCTCAAGCAAAAACGGGACACAAAACAACTTTCTAACTTAAGGCATTCGTCTAATATTTGCCATTTGGCTATGAAACAGAGTGAAGTTTTAATTAACTGAAAACGTAGATCGAATTTAATACTCGTGTAAGATGTGTTCCTTTGAAACTAACTAATTTTTTGTTTGAAATATTTTTCTCGATTAATCTTATTTTTCGAGTTTCACGTATATGTCAAATTTAAAAGAAACACCTTGTATACAGAACGAATAAAAAATGTCATTACATTCCAAGAAAAAATTTTATTTTTCATAATTTGTTTTTTAATTTTCAAAATAATTGTATATTTTTTTATGCTTCTTCGCTATTTATTCGAAAATTATTAAAAAAATATCAAGCTACAAAATCTTCATTATTTGTTTTAAATTTTCATTTTTCATCATTTATATTTATTAAGAAAAATGTATGTTTTCGGATAACTATGGGATTTTAATTTAAATTTTGTTTATCATTTAGCATCATCTATTGAGATATTCTTGAACGAAACGAACTTGTACGGATACGATTATTCATAAACGATACCCCGATTTTATTTAAAGAAAAGCTTTCGCCTAAAGCCAAAGGTAAACATGTTTTAAGTGAATACTTCGAAAATTAGAAACTAATTGCATTAATATTGAAAGGTAGGAATATTTAAGATATCGGTAAATGGAATAGTTAATAAATTTTTGTATTTCAATGTAACGACTGTTTTTCAAAATGGCTGATTTGTACTACGATTGTTGCTTCGATAATTCGCTATCTTGATCTTCAACGACGAAGCGTCTTTGATGAGATTTGTTTTTGAAATTTTAAATAGAATTCCTTGCACGTGCAGTCCGCCACCAATTAGCAACGAGTAATATACATAATAAGAGTAATAACGATTAGCTAATCCATACTGATGATGATTACTTGGTAGTCGAAATACGTATTTATAAAATACAAAAAACTGATCTAGGAAATTGGGGCAAAATTAAAATTTATTTTGAAATATCCTAGAGTTCTCATTTATTATCTTCGAAAATATTTATATAAGATGATCGGGCTAATAATAATTTTACTCCGTTACTTAAAAAATTGTTGTAGCAACAAGCGTAGCATAAAATAAGCCTTAGTTTAAATAAAAAAAAAAGACGGGTTTGTTAAAATTGTATTAAATAAAATAGATAATTGCTTTTGAAAGTGTAATTAATAATGATATATATATATAGGATTAATTTTCACGTTCAATAATTTAAGAACAGGGAGAAATCGAAATACATTCGTTAAAAATTAACCCTTCAGTCTGGCTGACTTTAGTACCGCAATCCATGTGATTACTATTGCGAAAGCGCATTTTATCACATTTTATTTATGTCATCTGTCATTGAAAACACAGTGTATCTACGGACAATTCTAGTCTCATATTGTTGCAAATTTAGTCTATTTTAAAGCACCTTGAAAAGGTACGATCAATCCGAAATTTTCATGTTTTTTTCGATTTTTGAGAAAGTTGCGTTCGGTGGGGTTACGGAATTTTTATTGAAAATAGTACTCGCGTCAAAAATTTAGCAACTATTATATCATTTATGTAATGTATAATGCATATATTTTAATGGATCTCTGGCGCTAGCTCTGTTTTACATTGAACAGTGTCACCAGTTTTGAACACAATATCCTCAAAATCATGGGTAACGTTATCGTAGCCTATCGATATTTTTAACGAAATAATTTTGATCACTCCCTATTAAAACCAGTGAAATATATTCAGAAAAATTTTATGAAATTGATGTAAAAAGAAAATTAAAATAAGGATAAAAATTTTTTTATAGATATCTACGTGTCACTGTTTCCAAAAATAGCGCACAATTAATAAATTAGTATTTTTCAATGTGCTAGCTAAAATTTTTACAAGACTTGTGATAAAAAATTTTCATACAAAAATCAAACAGGATGAGCTGACCAAATTTTCAGTTTTTAATATTTTGTATAACGTCAGAATTCAATTAAAAAAATAAAATTTAATTGCACTTAAGTAATCAAAAATAAGTTTAAGTAAATTTTATGTAGTAGTGTTCATTAATATGTATTTAAGACTGCTTATAAAATTTAAAAGGAAAACTTTTTTTACTCTCAAGAAAATTCTGTCGTTTTTAGAAAAGATTTATTTTTTATTTAAAACATCCTGTAGTTTAAGCCAAATAAGTAAAAAAAAAGGGGGGTCGCAATCTAACGGAATTATCTGAATCTAACTTTTATTTTGATGGTACAAATATATGTGTCAAAAGTCACATATGGTCACGTGTCAGCGTCTTTAGATATTCAAGGCCATGGGTCGCAAAAATCCAGTTTTTTTTTTTTAAATATATCGTTTCCTTTTCCTTCAATCGTATTTACATTTATTATAAAAGTTGTAGAGGATAAAATTCTCTACAAATTACGTCTAAAACCTTTTTTTACCCGACTGAGCAACGCAAAGGAGTGGGAATGTGTTTATCAGTCTGTATATATGAGACCAAACGTAGTGACCACCAGACCAAATATGGTGACCACCAGAGAAAACGAAATATTCTCAAAAAAATAGATTTTGCAACCTTTGACCTTGAATATCTAAGAACGCACGAATATTTTAAGTATTCAAATAAAGGTTTGTAGAAATATTCAGCCTAATTCCGTCAGATTCCGAGGTGAAACCCTAAATGATTAGACTAATAATATACAAGGACACAAAAAGCTTGAGAAATATATTCGTCTTGGATACTCCGATACTCAATACGTTTATATTTAGTATTTACACCATAATTACCGCTTATGTCTTTCGTCTTGATGCTTCCGGATACGATATAAAGTAAAAGTCCTTGTATTTCTCATGGCTCGTACAAACCATGAGCTGGATTGTTATAGTCCGCTCCAAAGTACATATCAAGGCGATTGTCGAAAGCGCTATTAATACTAATGAAAACTATAAAAAAATATAATCATTACTTCATTTAATTATTCAGTTGATAGAAAAAGTCATGGAGACTTGAGAAGGAGATCGAACTCCATGTTAAAAAATGGCTGTCATGTTAGTAGTGCGAGTAAGGCGCGAGTTTTCATTTTTTCATCTTACACCGATGGTTAAGTAATGCTATTCGATTCTTAGAAAACGTTGCTCGAATAAAACTTTAAAACAACATACGTGCACATGAGTTTAAACAGACAGTTCAAGAACGTATATAAGCACATAACACTTTCTATGCCGAGCTATCCGCGTTTGTGGTTGAACTTAAGGCACCTATCTGGGCGGGGTCTAGTCATCGGACGTTGCGTACTTGTACTGCGCATCAGGCTGTCTAAATGACTTTCAATTGATTGAAAATATATAAAATTGAAAACGAAAGACATTCTGATGCGCAGTACAAAGTACGCAACGACCGAGAGGACTAGACCTCGCCCAGATAGGTGCCTTTTTTCGTGCTACCCTCTCCACTCTAGTTTTAAGTTCATGTAATAAGAACTAATTTAAAATGAATAATAATTGTCATATTATTTTTATAAATATTGTGATTGATTCGGTGATTAAGAAAAAATAATTACTATTTTAATTGTCTATTTTTTTTAAATCAAAGAAAATAAAATGACATTATCATTTCCAATAAAAAGTTTTCGACGTCTTACACGATAGATATATTTTTGAACAGAATTCGTTTAAAATAAAATTTTGTATCATCTTTTTGTAAATAATGGTGTATATGAAACTTTTAACTGTGAAAATTAATTTATTTTAGAATATATTAATTATAAAACAAAATTTATACTGATAGTCTCTAAAAAACATCATAATTATCATTTCGTAAGCAATATTCATCGTGGGATGGTTTTTTTTTTTTTTTAAGTCATTTCAGAAATCAATCTCAATTGCTAACCTATTCTACGCTATCCAAGCGGAGGGGGGGGGGATTTGACTCCAATAGAGCGCAAAAGATGTAGTGCTTGTCAAAAGAAGTTTGATTCCGGAAAAGATGTTGTTTAGCGTTGATGAGGGAGAAAGGAAAAAAAGAAACTAAATATCAAGTGAAATTTTTCTAATTTTGTCAGCCGATGAATACGAATATCAATACAAAAATGGCCCCAGAGAGGTACTTGGTGCCCAGAATGGACGTAAGGTGGATGCCTAGGGACGAAATATGTTACATATGTTCAAGAACGTATATAAGCACATAATACTTTCTATGCCGAGCTATCAGCGCTTGTGGTTGAATTTAAGGCGCCTACTTGTACTACGGACGTTGCGTACTTGTACTGCGAATCAGGATGTCTAAATGACTTTCAATTGATTGAAATCTCGTAAAACTCCAAGAGACGCAGTGTATACTACCCGCTGGGCACTAGATACATTGCAGGGCATTTTTTTTGTGATATTCGAGTTCAGCGACCCCAAAAACACTCAAGTAACAAAATTAGACTCATTTCCGTCGATGTTGAGTTTCCAGTTTTTCATTTTTCCCTCATCACTTTGGTTTACAAAGTTTGTAGATGCCCTCACGAATCGAATCCAAAAAAAAAACGTATCCCGATTTGTTTTACTGCTCACAAAAACGACAGTTTTTAGTCTTTTTAAATTGATTCAACCAGATTCCATTTACCAACGATTTGCAGTCTTGTACTGATGATTGTGGGTTATCGAAGTAAACGTGAATTATCAGGTTAGAATAGAATTGTTGTTAAGTGGTGTCCATATTTAGCTCGAAAGATGGGTCGAGATCAAAATTTATTAAGTTATTTTTCCAAATATTTCAAAATCAGTATAAAAAAGACAAAAATGATTAATTGCAATGATTATGATAACGCATTGTCAATGATTTTGTATAAAACCTTGTTTCAAGGCGTACAAATGTACGCTGGGACAAAGCGTAAATTATTGATCTTTGTTGACTTTTAAAGAGTTTGTTTCAATGTATTTAGTAAACTATCATGTATTGACACTTCAAATAGCAAAACATATTTAGTAGTTAATTAGCAGGAATTACAGACAGGTTATGTTCAAAAAAACTGTCAAAAGTAAGATTATTATTCCATCGAAAGTAGAAGTTTCGATCTTGCTTGAAATTTAACATCTCTTTTGTATGATTAAATGTAGTTTTAGCCAAAACTTTCAATATTTTACCTATTTGACAGTGTTATTAGCATAGGCGTCGCTAGAATGAAAATATTTAGGGGACATAGAGGCTACTAAAAAGCCACCGATAATCAGGGACAATTTTTGTACTGACTTGTATTTTTTAGCGACGCCTATGGCAATTTTAACATACAATAAATGTGGGCAAGGGAAGTAAAGCTACTAATATCGATGTTAAATATTATAACGTTCATTGACCACAATTATTATGATTTCATTTAATATTTAATAGAAAGAAACCAAAGTTTAAAATATTATAATTTTAAGTTAATATTAATTTTAAAATGTGTAATTGTTCATTTGTAATCATAATAAACAGGACTGGATACAGAAAATTTGGAAGAATCGATCGTAAATGTCTTTTGAATCCCTGATAAAAAAAGTCCAATTCAATTCTAATATGAAATTTCCAATTCGATCCCATCTATCTATCTGTATCTATTCTTGATTTAGATGACTGATTCTCTCATCATCATTGATATTTTCATAGTATGACTGTTTTCTTTTTAACATCGATGTTGAAAAGTATTAACATCAATACGCTTGTTGGGTACCTCGAATCTAGACACCCGAATTCGATCGTTAGAATAAGGTCACTTGAGGTATACGACAAATAATGAGTTGTCTTATATTTTGAAACAAAAACTAATGTTCATAATTCAACATTCGAATTTAGTTTCGATCAATAATTGATAAGTATTATCAGAGATGCATCCAGATCTATTATCTTAACGGTTTCGAGTTCGTAAGAAATGAAGTTATGGGAATCAATGAGCTGATTGTGATGCCTGGTTACATCTCTGAGTATTATTGAATTATTATTCAAATTAAAAAGAACCTGTAACGTTTATAATCCAGTAACTTTATGCATCAGAGCTTGCGTCAAATCCAGTAGTTCTGATTTTTTACAGACTTGTTTATGATGTTGGCCCAATGAATAATCCAAGTTTGTGACCTTGAGTACCGAACGCAACTTTGTCAAAAACATCTGACATCTCCGGACATCTGATTCTTTGCCTCTTCCATATTTGTTACAGCTGTAGTGATGATGAGCCTATCAATATTTTCCTCTGATTTGACGCGGATTTGAACGGATTTGACGCAAAGTAACCCCGTACTTTCAGGGGACAAGATTACTGGACTATAATGTTTATTTCAAAATATTCAATGTTATTATTTATAAATAAATATGTTAATTATATTTATCAACCAAGTTCCTATACAACTTGAGTTTAATACTTTTTTTGTTTAAATAGTTAATTATATTGTTTTCAGTGAATAGTTCATTGTTAAAATAAATAAGAGTCAAATTCAAAAATATCAAAATTGATATTAAATCTATACGTAGTGGGCAACCGGTCGCGAACTTGCCAAGCTTTTTGTAGAAATCGTGTACGTCTACGGTCTGTCGTAACCAGAAATACTTGGCTATCTAGTGAGTGTCTTTCGAGGTAACTAACTCATACGAACATGGCTTATCTCAAGAAATGTGAAGGTATATGATACGCTTCCTATTTCGCAAGAAACTTCAGGCCATCATTTAGATGTGCGCAGCTGAATATGAAATAGTTTTTTAAGAGAAAGAATGCGAGAGGCAAAACCTAAGAGTATAATATTAGAATAAATGACGTCACAGCAAAGAATTTCCGTGTACGCTGGTATCTAAATTGTAACTTTAAAGTTTTTACGTTTCGTTCGAAGCTTGAATGATTTTTCGTGTAAAATGACTCAGATATTTTGACAATGAAATATTCGACAATATTTAAAAAAATTCGAACTGTATAAAAATATATTCTTGATTAAATTTAAAAATCAAACGAATTTCATTCATTATGGTAGCAGAAGTATAAATGTGTGGTTAATGGTAATAATCAATAATTATTATTTATATGTTATTTGTGCCGCTTTCAAATAATTATTTGTATATAATCTATTTTATAAAAAACAACCAATTCTTGTACATAATTATTAATTAATTGCATAGTTAATATTATATATATAATTAGTGAAATTATTAATTTATTGGCGCAAATACCTTTGTAAAATTATTGAAAAACAACAAAAAAAGAAAAAAAACAATTTTATTTATATTAGTATAAATATATTATTAATTAATTATTAATAAATATTTGTATAAGTTTAGAAATAACAACAAAAAAAAAACTATACACTTAAATAAGTTTTAAAACTATCAGGATAAAATCTATGAGAACACCTTTTTTATAAAATATTTCAAATAAAATTGATTCTTTAATGTCGAATATGGGTAATTGTTTCCTAAATTACAATCCATTTAAATTTATTATAGGCAATTGACATCTCATCATTGACGTTCGAGTTGCATAAACTGAATGTCAAACGATTTTAAGCGTTCCAACATCTGAGGTAATTGCTTAGGTCAAATCCCTTGTAGATTCGTAAGAAAAAATGTAAAGTGATATGTGATAGGTATTTATTTTAAGTCAAAAGCTAGAAAGTTCGGTGAAATCATGATATTTTATGTAAAACATTTTGTGATATGAAAATTCAATGTATGCTTTTTTTGATAAATGTATAATTTTGATAAATATCCCTAGGTGACCTAAGCAATTACCTCAGATGTTTCCACGAAAGATAGGCAATGCTTAGTCTATGTATACTCTAAAGTCAATGAAAGTCAATGCATCTCATTTATCTAAATTCGTCTTACCATTGAGATTTTAGGCTATAAAATTCGCCCAAGAAACATACATTCAAATTCAAAATAAACTGAAAAACCATGTGATCCGTTCAAGAGTTGGAAATGATTAGTTCAAAAGCTACGTTGAGCAACGTCGGGGGAAAGGTGGAAATGATGTTAAGCTACGTAATTTTCTTGATATCTTTTTTTTTATGCAAAGAAAATAATTTGCAGGATAACTTGCGGTATATGGATGTTTAATTTTAAACATTGGGTATTTTTATTTTATGAACTATGGCTGTAATGTCACGTTCCATCCGAAAGGAGGATCATAAAGGCTTCGGTAGGCTACAAGGAGGCTTTGACGTTCCCTTCAATCAATCAAAATAGGTATTTATTTTATGACCAAGCTAAGTTTATTTTCGATAGTGAAATTTGAAAATTAATTTTTCTAGGACCCTATACTACGTAGCTATTGCGATTTTGTGGGTTAAATTGCAATTTCTTTCAATTAATTTGATGAATACTATCGTTTTTAAACTCCGAGGTATATTATTATCCACTATTAGTTAAAATTGATACATGAAACTGTGAAAAAATTATGCGCTCTCTAAAATTTAGAAACATGAAATTAAAAAAAATATCGTAGGGATTTCATTGCATTGTACAGTGTCTCCAAGAAATGACACTTTTAAAAATTTTAATAAATACGTATTTTTCGTCTTTAATTCGGTAATTGTCTTTCGCTGCGATATTTAATGTAATGTTTCAAATTTATTACGTTTTTAAAATGGTTCTGTAAATATTACTAAAAACGTGTTTGGAAAAAGGTGTTATTTAAATTTGATCCTGTTAAAAAAATCGATTTATAATAGCTTGGTATTGTTGTATATGTATGTGTACTAATAATAAAACTTATTTTTCTATAGACTTCAATTTTCTTTGCGATGTGTTCTCTGCAGCTTCACAACCTTGTAGAATTTCATTAAATATACTCTCCATAAAATTGTTACCATCTTAAACAAAATTTTTTTTTTCGCAGTCGTGGTTTTTAAGAATATGTATATTTAGAACTCCACCTCAAATAGAATTTGAAACATCAATTAGAATCCAAAAATTTCCTTGGATTTTATGAAGGAATCACAAGATTGCAGATATAGGACGAAAAAAAGTTTTTCGAAGTTGGTAAAAAACTTTCTTGTATCTATTGTGATCTGTGTTTACAAGAAGGAAGAAGGAAACTCATTCGGGTGAAACATTTTTTTTGGAAATCATTTTAAGGATTATTCTATGCTGCAATGAAACGATAGCAAAGAAGGTCCGATATCATTTAAAGACGATAAGACAGTTTAGGTAAGTTATTTCATCTTCCATTTACTTTAAAATTTCTTTTCAATTCTTTAATTTTACTTGCATTGTTTTAAAAGTTGCGCGCCATATTAAAATAGAGGCCCATAAAATTGACTAGTCTTACTTAAAAATATTGAATTTGGATTAGACGAAAATTAGGAGTTTATAAGGTGAATTTAGGCGTGGAAACGAAAAATTAGGGCCATAAACACGATTTTCAGTTGTTTATTAAGTTGTAAAAACTTCGAAAAAAAAAGTCGACCCTTCAGGGGCGTATCTAACCCCAATTTTTTAAGGGTAGTTTTAGATTTTAACAAATACGTAATCAACAATGTCTATATACATGCTATTTCAACAATTAACTCAATCAATTGCTTCTTTTCAATTCTCTTTAATTAAGATTTTCCAACGAGAGGTTTGTCAGGATTTAATAACCAGTCCGTCGTATAAAAGTAGATATTTTCAGGAGCTTTTTATTTGCTATAGTTTAAATTTTTCAAAGATTTCGGAAGCACTATAGTAGCACTTAAAAAGTTACGCCTATGGAAAAAGAAAATGTCGACTTTTATACGACGGACTGCTAGGTTATTAAATTTCTTGGTAAATCTTTCTTTTTCTTCAATTTTGTGGACTTTTTTAGAGATCCATATAATACGCGGGTGAATGACTGAGCACGTCAGCATGCTTGTTTTTTTGACAAACACAGGCATTGACTTAACCTTAGATCATAGATAGACTTTGACTAGATATTATGCATAATAAATTATGCATAA
The DNA here is from genome assembly GCF_905475395.1 of Chrysoperla carnea. Lineage (NCBI taxonomy): Eukaryota > Metazoa > Arthropoda > Insecta > Neuroptera > Chrysopidae > Chrysoperla > Chrysoperla carnea. The sequence continues at coordinate 3,162,772 of NC_058338.1, read as the reverse complement.
TAATGACTTTACAATTTATTTATAGAATTTGATGGCTAATTAATTTAAACGCATTAATTTTTAATTAATAAATTAAATCTTGCTGGAGAATTACCTGAGATTTAATGAACGTCGTCTATCATATTGAAATGTTTACAAATGACATACAAAGGTTATCTAAGAACTGATAAACATAACAAGTTATTTGTTTATGTGTGATAATCATTTCAAAGAAAATTTGCATTTTTTGGGGCATTAAATCTAGCTAAAATGGCCACAAAACATATTACTAAAATTCAAACAATTGTTCAGACAAATAAAAAAGCATCTGGAACAGTTTTGTTTTTCCATGGATCAGGTAAGATTTGATTTAAAAAAAATAAATGATCTTTTTTTTAATCTTTATGTAAAATTAGAATGTTATTGAAATGTAATTGATTTACTTGTAATCATGTAATTTTTCGCTAAATGCAAATGAAGTTGACGAAACCATTAAAGAATTATTTATGTCAGTATTTTTTTGTAATTGGAAATTTTTATTCTATGTCAAATAAAGTAACTTACCTTGTCTTAGAATTTAAGATTACTTTTATCGTAGAACTTCAATCATCTTACGGTTTCACCTTGGAATCTAACGGGAATAAGCTGAATAGAGTATTATCGTTAGTCAAAAATAAATCATGAAATTTGAAAAAGTTAAAATTTATGTAAAAATATACTTAAATATTCTGATTTCGAGTCATAAAAGCACATTTTTCTTTTAAAATATTAAAATTAAAAATCGTAATTTTTAATCTGTATATCACGTGACCTAAAACGCGGGTAAGCCCTGCTGTGATGTCATATCGATATGAGTCATAGACCATCAGTTAGTTCAGTGTAGACAGCTGGGTACATATATCCATAGATAATAAGTATTTATATTTATTATAATCAGATGTCTATGAATATATTTGTCAAAGTTATTTGTGTTATTTCGTATGATACCCATATTACGTCATCAAATTGGATACCCGCGCTTTTGACAGTTTAAAAAAGGTTTAAATTTTAATTTAAGTTTTTGGCAAGAAAGCGTGTATATTTTTCCGAAATAAATTTTTTGTGGCTTTTTATTAGCAAAATCAATATTTTGAAGTACTTTTTCAAAAATAGTGGAATACCCTATTCTTGTACAAAACTTTATATCGATGAATATCTCGTTTCTTTTGCCTTCAACCAAATGTTTTCCTAAAATCCAGACAGTCTAAAAGACGTCATAATTCTTAATACGTCTTAATTTATAGGTGATACTGGGAAAGGTTTAAAAGATTGGATAAGATTTGTATTAGGAAAAGAGATTTCTTTTCCACACTTGCGTGTCTTATTCCCAACAGCACCTTTACGACCGTACACACCAAATAATGGTGAAGTGAGTTTAATAATCATAAATTTTTTGTTTAATTTTAATAATCTTTATAATTAAAGCAGCTTATTTTTAGTTAAGTAATGTTTGGTTTGATAGATTAAGCATTTCACCGGATGTACCTGAACATAAAGAAACAATTGAATCAATTGGAGATGAAGTAAAAAAAATAATTAATGGAGAAATTGAACAAGGAATTAAACCTGAAAGAATTATAATTGGTTTGTATATTTTATTTTGTTTCCTTTACCCCGATTCAGACAAACGAAATAAAAATCTTTATGTACTTTTGCTAGCTTTTCTAGGTGTTTTGCTCGGTCGTCAAAGCACAAACTCCATTCTTACTTAAAATTTTATCTCCTTTTTAATTTATTTTAGGTGGATTTTCCATGGGCGGAGCTTTAGCCCTCCATTCAGCTTATAGATTTTGTCCACATGCTGCTGGAGTCTTCACTTTGTCATCATTTTTGAACGAAACATCCGCTGTTTACGATTTTTTAAAAACCAATGGCGATACACCAAAACCTCCACTATTTATGTGTCACGGGAATCGTGATTCATTAGTGGATCTATCATGGGGTCAGAACACGTTTCAAGAATTGAAAAAACTAGGTGTGGATGGCGAATTTCATGTTATTCACAATGCAATGCATGAATTAAAGAAGACTGAAATATTAAAATTAATCGATTGGATTAATAAAACTTTACCACCTTTAGAAAGTGATACATCGTAACGGAATAAAACTCTACGTCTTTCTGAAAGTACCACGTATTTTGTGCAGTCTTGATAAATAAGTTGTATAAAAATCGAAACAAGTTAAAATAAATTGTTATATATTTTTCTCTAGGTTTAGTAATTTATTTAATTTTCGTTCTTAGTTCAAGTATCTTTCCTGGAATTGACGCCTGGAACAGTGTATAACGATTATTGCAGGAGCTGTCATAGTGGGGAGGAGGAAAAAACGATGGCTCGACTTCTTTGCCACTGTCCAGCCAATGGACTGCAATGGACTTACTTGAGCCAATCTTTCTTTGACTAGCTTTCCTACTTTAAATCCGATGTTATCAAAGCTCTCCCGCTGTTCTTAAGCAGCTACAAATGGTGTAGTGACCGGGATTGTGCGAACCCTTTTACGGTATCACAACGAAGCGTGTCCCAACCCAGGAAAGCCATTCTATCTTAACCTAACGCAATAAAACTCTACATATTTTTGTGGAAAGTGGAAAAGGTTGAACAAAAAATCAAAACAAGTTAAAATAAATGGTTGTATATTTTACTTTAAGTATTTTATTTTAATTTCCGATACCGGTTTTTTTGTTCCAAGTATCTTGGAATGGTTGTTAGTTTTTGGGCTTAAAATTTCAAGTACATTTTCGTCTCTTATGTTGCTTACCTATTTGAAAATAAGGCATGAATTCGTATTCTGTACAAGATTATTTACAATATGAAGGTAGGAAAAACAGAGCTTGGAACTCAAGGTAGTTCTCAAGTAATGAACCGTAAGATAGTGACATGTTTCGGTCTTTGGAAAATATTCCAGTTCAATTTAAAAACGTGTTGAATTCGAAAAGACGTACATCTCTTTGATTTCCTACATTCATGATTAACAACTTAATTAGAATCAATTTTAACCAGCATATTGTGGTTTATTTAATAAAAACCAATGAACTCCAAACAGAAAACCTGGAGGACTGTTGATTTCATCACTATGTATGTAAGCCTTAAGTTCATCGACGCTTAATTCAACAACTTCAATTAGTTCATCATCCACACCTCCACCTGTTATCAAATTTTTGATTGAATTTTTGTTTATTAAAATATCTCACAGATCAATACGAAATATCTCAGACATCAAAAGGAATGGAGAATATTCATGAAATTTAAATTTGGTTCAGTAAACAGTACATTGAACTGTCACCAACTGACAGATCACATATTAATACGTCATCAACAGAGAGCACCAAAAGAACTGCGTTTAAACATCTCAAAATGATTCTCGTAACATTGCAAAAGTTTGAATACTTCAATAACCATCAGAATTACGTTTTAATCTGTGGATTGCTTAGTAATTAGCTACTTACCTTCGGATACTTTCATGTCGTCAGTGACTTCAGCATAAAAGAATGTTTGGCCACAACCCAAAACCCCCGGATTGACACTGCAAATTATAATATTCTGATTACTTACTAATTGTTAAAGGTGGGGAAAGGTGATCGGTCTACAAATGCTACTCAGATCCAATACCAACAAAAAATACACTCACCAATGTTTTAGTATACGATGTATTTGATTTAATGGCACATCGTATCCACATTCTTCTAAAATTTCTTCTCTAGCAATTTCATCTATTGATTTATTCTTATCTACAATTCCAGCACATAATTCTAATGTAATCCCTAATTTGGGACTATATTTTTTTGTATCAATTGTTTCTTTTCGTTCAGATGCTGGAATTTTTGAATAATATACAGCTAAAAAGAATTAAGATTATGAAAATAAAAAAAATAAAAAATTAGACTCGAAAGGATCTTTCACAAGTCGATGTATAAAATAGCTTTCCATACAGTTTATGAAAGGTCCTTTATTTGCCACTTAAATTGTCAGGAAATTGTTCCTATTTGTAACAAATAAACCATTATTTTAGTAATTAATATCTTTTTAATTATTTAAATCTAATTAATAAAAGTACAAATACAGTGAGAGAAATTCAAATTTCTAAAACGGACGTTACGTCATAGTATGTGGCTTGTCAAACTTGTATATACTGTATAGTATTAATTACTTTTGTATGGTATTACCATGGATATATACTATAATTACTACATTCGTGGGTGTGACAAATATGCAAAGACTAATTAACTTACCAGGTCGAAATTGTTTAACGAATATCAGTTTCTTTCTTGTAACGTTAAATAAAACTATGACCACACTAAAATAATTATTTATAATTAGTGAACAAAATGATACTTATTCAGGGTAAAAATGACAACTTAGTGCAATATTTCAAGTTTTTATTTCCTGTTAAGTGCAAATTTAATAAAGTTTGATTTGATGATGAAAAATTTATAGATCTAAGCATTTTATGATTTAAAAATCTTTCATAATATCCAAAAATGTTTTTCAACAATTCTTCACAAGTTTTTTTTGATGAAAATGAGTGTCTTAAAAACTACGGAACCCTCAAAAACTTCAAAAGTTGGGTAGTAGGTTTCTTTTATCGCCTCTCTATGTTTAGAATCATTACATTAAATGTGGATAATTCCGGAACACTTTAACTTACCTATCATGAACTGCCATTAAATCCCAATTTTTTTTCACCCCATTCTACAAAAAAAATTCCCTTATCATCATCTAAATTCATTTATCTAATAATCTAAATTGACTTACTTGAGTAAAATTAATTCGTAAAGGTCTGATATATTGTGAATTTTCTAATGGAGAAAACGAAACATCGGTTACTTTTTCCATATTAAAATTATTTATTAGTGTGTTAGGTACAATTTATAAAAAAAGATTAGAAATAAATAATAATCATAGGTTATTTAAAACCTTCAAAAGTAAATGTCACTTAAACAAATAAAATCTCTATCTCTATATATTATAAATGCGAAAGTAAGCATGTTTGTTTGTTTGTTTGTTACGATTTCACGTTAAAACTAGCGAATGTTTTTTAATGACACTGTACACTAATATTGGCGAACGAAATTACCTAGAGATGGCTCTGGTGTGAATGCAATATGGCCGATATAGAGGATTTTCGTTCAAGTTGTCAAAATAAATTTTTGCATTTTTTTTGTTTATTTGTTTTTTTAACATGGAGAAAGCCCTGGATATTAATATTGGTGATATATTTTATCTACTTGGTGGATCAGTAAGGCCGTTGATGGGAGGAGAGGCGCTTTCTCGTTCCAAAAACTTGTTTTTCTGTGGTATCCAATCTAAGCAAAATAATTGTTTATTAATCAAATCTTCATGTTTGCAAACGTCGAACATCACCGAGAAACCTCATGAGATCTAAATCAAAGTGTTTGTAGCCAATGACAACAAAAAAATCGAATGCTATTGTTCTTGCAAAGCGGGCGCGGGAAGCAAGTGCAAGCATGTTTTTGCGACATTGTGCGACAACTGACGCCTGTAGACCTTGTTTTCCCACACTGGGGAACACCACAACGTTTTTCATTTTTTATAATTTCCATCTCAACAACAAAAACATTCAGCACTTGTGTAGCTGTCAAAACTAAAAATCCTCTATAATAGTTTCACTAATCCTCGCTGCGCGGCGACACCGTATCTTGCGATCGCGAATAGCTAATAATTCAGAATAACACATGAGATGCAATTTATAAAGATATATTAATAAAAAATTTAAAAATTAATGTAATTTGACATTTGAAATTACCATAAATTACAGATTTCTGTAAAAGTAGTCATTTGACATTACCATAAATTACAGATTTCTGTAAAAGTAGTCATTTGACATTACCATAAATTACAGATTTCTGTAAAAGTAGTCATTTGACATTATCATAAATTACAGATTTCTGTAAAAATAGTCAATATGAAATATTCCACGGCCATCTTTGCTGATAGACTCAATGAATAATTACGACTTCTAGAAAACCGTACATATATTTTACCTGTGTAAAACCATCCTTACCATTATTTCTAGCGTTATAGAAAGGGAATATGCGAGAGCAATCTTAATCAATCTTTACTTTTAAGCCCAGCGAAGCGGGTGGGTATCACTCTAGTAATCTATAAAATGGTTTGCGCATGAAATGTTAGTTTAGTTTAATTTCTCCCACAATTATTAATTTTACTAATTTTGAAATATTCCAACTACAAATATAATTAAACATTTAAAAATTTAACTAATTACAAGCTTTTATTTAGTTTCACCTGTTAATTAATTTTTCGAAAATGTGAAATGTTTTAAATTTTACTGATTAATTCTGAAAAAGTCTTTCTCTTATTTTATTTTCCTAACTAAATTTTCATAAAAATCTCTGATTAATTCTATTAATTAAGTTTTCTAGGAGAAATAGTTAGATATATTCTTCTGATATAGTCTCTGCCCTGAACTGACAGTTTTTGTAGAGAATATATCGGTAAAATTACTGATATAGTCTCTGGTTTTTGTCTATCTATGGTATCGCATCATAGGCCTTTTCATCATGTCATAAGCGCAAGTGCAGAGTTTATTTGTTCGTACTGACAGCAATAAGTAGGACTAAGATAGAAGGTATTTGTTATTCATTTTATCACATTGGTTATAAATCATTTAGTACGAAACAAATGTGAATCGTGATTTTAAAATGAAAAGCCCTATTGCTCGCTCGTGTTTTAGGACCAGTTTAAAAATTATGATTTTTAATTTCAATAAAATAAAACATTTATATGCTTTTATGACTCAAAATCAGAATATTTAAGTATATTTCTACATAAATTTTAATTTTTATCATATTTCATAATTTATTTTTCACTACCGAAATTACCCTATTGTACCCTATTATCTATTAAAGTAAAATAGTGGCTTGGCCATAAAACATATTTTACAATGAAGGATCTAAAATGTACAAGAATGGACAAGAATATACCTACGCATATCACTGTGATTACTTGACAACATTCTAGAATAAACATACAATTAATATATAAACACAGCGCTTTGCGATTCTGGAGAAAACAAGAAAAAGTAAAGTAAGTAAGAACTTAAGAAGTTAGTTGACTGTAAAATATATTTGTTATATTTATTAAAAAATCAAACGTCGCCAAAGATAAATTAAAAACTTTTTTCTTCAATCTAAAGTCAAAATACATGAAAAAAATGAATTCCAAAAAATCATTTTCAAACGTACTTACCACACTCGCTGCCTCTTCAACTATTGGGAAATGGTGTAGTAGACCGGCTATCATTTGCTTTAAGTACTTAAAATTGAGTTGCAAAAAAGGTCTGGGTCCTCTGGACACAGTGTGATAAGCAAAGTTTAATAACACCTTTAATATCTTTTAGCTCCAAATATATTAAACTTTGGATCTCCAACGGTACCCCAAATTGTATAAGAACCTGATACCCCTTCATAAAGTACGTCCATGAAATCGTAGAGCATCCTGTAAAACAGTTTGCGTGTTTTACAAAACATTCCAACAAGTGGGAATTATTTCAAATCACCTATTATTAGAAAAGTGGTTAATGGGGTGTGATAATCGACACCTTGGCAATAATTTATTGATTTAATAAACATGCAATGATTGTTGTCAAGGATTAATTGATAGAATTTGTTTATTAACAATTTAAATTAATTTTTTTACACCCATAAATTTCATCTAATTAATGATTTTTATTATCTAATTTGGGTCAGTTGTGTGTTTTAATTAAGTACCTAATTAATTTTCTATATGCTTGACTAAAAATGGGTGATAAAGAGAAGAAAAAAGATGGAAATGGTGAAGGTGCTCCAATTATTGAAGATGAACGTTGGGAATATCTATTTAATTATGTTGCAAAATCCTTAAAAATCAAAATGGAAAAATGGAATAAAATGATGTTAATTGAAGATTATAAAGTTTGTATTTTTTTAAATTTAAGGTTTTTCGATACCAGAAAAATGAAAATGTTCTAAAAAATTGGAAATTTTATTTATCAGTTAATCATACCAAAATTAAGAATTCCCATAATAATGAAAAACTTTTTTTTGGGACAAACAAATTCGATTTTATCATTGGGTCGTTTGTAGAATTCTTGGACTATCCTTTCTCTGGATTAAATTACGTATATCACAGAGTTCATGTCAGGCGCCCAAATAACTGCGTTAATTCGTTTCTCTCCCAAGCAATATCGCTAAACCTAACTGCCTTACACTTTTTCCTATTTCACAATTCCCGAGACCTAATGTTCGCATAGATTTAATGTCCACGAAAACTTGAACATTTTACAAAAAACATAAAATATCGATTCTTTTCTAGGAACTTGTCATGAAATTTTTGAATGATCCAAATGTTATGAACATAATTTTTACAATGTCTATTGCGGGTTTATTGACCCCTTCATTTTCATATCCAAAAAATGTGAAAAATAAATGCGTTTATTTTATGAAAAAAGGAGCAATTGAATTAACAAATGAAAATATTTCAAAAGTATTACTGTTTGGCGATATGTCTCCAAAACCATTAGATGAACTTAAAATTCTTCTTGAAGAGGTAAGTTATACAGCCTCAAGGAGAAAGTCATGACAACTGCGCTGCTCTGAATCTGGTATCATCATCGATATCGTTGTCTTAAGTATGAAGTGTTTATGCCAATACCTTTTCGAATCTTTATATTCTATTTGTATGTTTGTGTATACAGAACACACAAACGTTTCACACTGGGCTATATTTTTTTTAGTATGTTTTGTGCCAAAATACTAATTTGCCCCGCTTCTATATCGAAAAATTCAGTTTCCCCATTTCAGACCGAAAGTTGGATACGTCTATCAACAAATATTTTACAAACTATTAGGATTTTGTAGATATAAATTATTAAAATTGATTTTCTAGTTAATTACACCACTCTTGGGAAATCCTAAAAATCAAGTAGGTTGGCCCACAGTAGTTATACAGGATTTGGAACGACATTTACATGAGTTTCGAAACGATATTCTCCAAGTTAAAGGCGCAATGGAAAACGAAACTCTTTTACCAATGCCAGCTGGTGCAGAAAGGGCATATGAAGTAGAACAAGATTTTCGAGAAAGGTATTTTAAATTTATTTTATTTTTTTTACATTTAAAAAAAATCCACTATGAGCTTGTGTCACCTCCAAATCGTCAGTCTAAGGTATGGGTACTTTCTTGGCGTCCACTTAACGTCCCCAATAGAAATCTGACGCGCTCGAGTCACTTTTTTTTTACTTTCATTTTTAACCCTTCCCTAGTTAGAGATATTTAGGCTCCCCTATTATTTCTTGTTTGATGGGAAGTATACACAGAAAAGTTCGATATTACAAACTCGTGTTGCGTTAATAATTAACTTTCCCCTGATTACCTCATTTTTTACGTTAGTGGTGGCGAACAACTTGATATCAAATTGAAATCATCGATTGAAGAAAGCATCATAAAATGGTCAACAATTGTAAATGATGTTATGAAAGAGAAATCATCGACTGGCTTACAAGATGGTGAAAAATTATCACCATTAATGGAAATCGAATTTTGGGAAAAACGTTTAAAAACATTGGAATCAATTTATGAACAATTACGTGATCCACGTGTTAAAAAGATGGCATCTATTTTGGAATTAACAGAGAGTGTTTATTATCCTAGCTTTAAAATATTGTTTCGTAATGTTGTCGCAGGTAATAACTCTATAGTCAGAGCTTAGAAAAATGAAAAATAATCAGTGATTTATTTTATGCAGCTGTGGCAGAAGCACGTGACGTTGTAGTCCATTTAAAACCGCTAGCAAAACATTTCACACAATTGGAACAAAACGATTTTACTGATTCTCGTAGCTATTTGAAACCAATGTTACATTGTGTGTGCTTATTATGGGCAAATTCACGTTATTTTTGTTTAAATTCAAAAATGACTTTATTGTTGCGTGAAATTGCTAACTCAATTGTTGAAGAGTGTACGAAGGAGTTAGATCCAGCATCAATATTTCAAGGGGAAAGCGAAGAACAAGTTAAAATTTTAGAAACTGTTCTTGATATACTGAAAAGTTTTATGTAAGTTGAATTCTATTTTCATAATTTTTCATTGTGAGTAACATAATAGTTCAAGCCACTCATAGTGCAAGCTTCTTCACGATTTTTCTCTGGTGGAAATATATTCTGCCAATAGTTCCCTAACACTTTGAATTTCAGAGTTTTTAAAACTAATTCTTCAAATATTTTTTCTACCAGGTGTCAGCTAATTTTTACAGAAATGATTCCAAAATTCCCTTGATCCAACATTCAATTAAATTTTTTTAGTAATGACGGCCACAAATTGAGTATGAAAGCTCCTTTCAGCTTGCAACAAAAGTAATCTGAATGTTCTAATTCTAATATTTCGGACAATTCCACCATAATCGTTTTCCTAATATTTTTTACAGCACAATGTATGAAGAATATCGTGACAAAATAGAAACATTTTTTCCAAATCAAAAAGACGCATTACCATGGAATTTTCATCCAAAAATGATTTTTGATCGTCTTTTAAAATTTATAACACGTGTAGAAAAAATTTATGATTTTTTTCAAACTGTTATTGAATTTGGACGATTGGAAAAAGTTGAAATTGGTGGTATAAAAGGACGTGGCATTAGTCAAAAAGTACAAATGGTTTTAAATGAATTCACCAAGTATAATGCACATTTTGGAAATATTTCATATGATCCATTAGATCCAGATGATGATTCATTTGATAAAGATTATCAAAAGTTCTTAGACGAAGTTATTGATTTAGATAGGAAATTGGGAGCATTATTTTCACAGGCTTATGATGAATGCTTTAATTTGGAAAGTATATTTAAAGTAAGTTATTTCTTTAAATCTATTTGAACATTTTTATTTAGGCTTTTCCGTGACTTCGTCCGCCAATTCAAGTCAGAAACGTAAAGAAGAATTTTTTGTTCAAAATTTCGGCCTTCGGTCTTGGTTGTGGTATCATTCTCTGTGCTCTAAGTTCTGTGGCCGTATTTTGATTAAATACAGCTTAAAATAAAAGTCGAAAGGAATATAATTAAATCCCTTAAAATTCGAATTGAATTTTTAATAAAATGATAAGTTTCTTTTGTTTGTAACAGTATCTGAAAGTACTCGGGAATTTATTATATCGACCGTTAGTTTACGAAGAAATTGAACCAAAATTGAAAAATATATTAGATTTAATGCACGTCGAATTAGATACGACCAAATCCTTATTTGATAATGGAGAAAAATATGGTATTCCAATTGATACTTATATGCCACCAGTAGCGGGCACAATTTTTTGGATTAATAAATTAAAAGCTCGCATCGAACAACCAATGTTGGAATTTAATGAATTAACACTCAAGTAAGTAACTTTTCGATAATGTGCGGAGAATTTAGAAACATTGGAACAAGGTCCTGTAAAGTGGCATTGGGTGTAAGTTGGTTATTTTTAGTTAAATTTTATGCCCTAGAATTGCTGAAACTGAAGAAGCCGAATACATCAGACTTAAATATAAACAAATGATTGAATTATTAACTGCAAAATCAGAAAAAGTATTCGATGATTGGGTTACATCCGTTCCAGATATTGTAAAAGATAAAACAAACATGTCCGTTCTAGTACGTGATGGCGATAAAATACGTGTAAATTTTGATCAGCAAGTAAGTGGAACTGATTTTTTCTGGGGAAAAATACATTAAACCTAAAATTCGACTGTGCTCGCTTGAAACTCACTAAAGCACAGTTGAGAATGGTAGAGGGACTTTTGACGGGACATTGTAGATTGAACTACTACTTTCATATCATATCGGTACGTCAGGTTTAGAATATTTAAGTCCGAAACCATGGAAGCATCGATCCTGGGAGAAATCCTGGTCACAACAGAATCTTATAGCTTTATCTGCTTAAAATAGCATCTCTAATCCGGAGACTTTGGGTGACAAATTGTTCTCAAGGATGGTACATATGACTCCTTGATATGGGTGTTAGGCGGGACTTATTTGCGGACCCCTCCTACTTATTATTATTATATGAAAAATTAACGATATCATGCCTGCCCAAGTGGGAGAGAGGATACAGGGTTTGTACCCCAGATAATAAATTCTTCTGTTTCGGACTTGAGTCCAGCTGATCGGAGGAAAGAGAACGGAGAGATCACAGGTGTCAAGATGACGGTAACCCATTATTGTTATTGTTTGAATTTCAGTTAGAGGAAGTTTTACGTGAAATTCGCTATTTAAAGTATGCTGAAATGAAAGATCTTCCAAAAGCAGGATTAGATTTTTATGGTAGAAATGAAGAATTATATAAATTTAAAATCAAATTGAAACGTATTGAAGAATGGTATAATTTATTGATTGAGAATTGTACAGATGTCGAATTGGAAATGATATCAAACGATATGAGTGTTATTGATGAAATGATTAATGATTTAATCCAGACATACACATGGAATGATGATGGTTTGTACACAAATTTTTATTTTTCTCATCGAAAAAGTGTTAACTCAACTTTTTTTCCCGATTTTTGTTATTAGTTTTGAGTCCGGTGGAAGCTGTTTACGAAAGAATTGAGAATGTAAAAAATCGAATTTTACAAGCGCAAAAGAATTTAGAAGGAGTATTGGATGCATTAAAAGAACTTGGCAAACAATATCTATTTGATAGGAAAAATGGTAAATTATTAGCTATCGATACAAAAGAAGATGCGAAAAATAAAAGATATGGTGCAATTAAAACAATTGCTGAAGATCTTAAGCATGTAATGGAAGAGAATTATTTGCTGTACTTCAACGTGAAAGAAGAGGAAATCGAAGAAGAGGTTAATAATTAATTTTAACGTTTTACCGTTGTCTTATCTGGTCATCAGATGGGTGAAGATCGACCTTATACCATTTCCAATGAATCCAACTCTTAGACCTATTCCGGTCGGAATAGCTATGTTTTTTAGGATGCTAAAAAAGGCAGTGTATTAATGATTTGTGTATTATTTATTTCTAGGAGGAAGAAGAGGAAGAGGAAGAAACACCACCTCCTTCTCCGCCTAAGCCTCCATCGCCACCCCCGTCAAAAGATAAAAAAGGAAAAGGTAAAAAAGGAGATAAAAAGAAAGCTAAAGTATCAAAGAAAGAAAGTAAGGAGGAGAAAAAGGAGAGAAAAGCAGCAATATTAGCTGCGAAAGCAGAAGAGAGTCTTGCTGAAGAAGAAGAAATGTGGGAAGCACAAGAAACATTGGCGGAGCTTAGACGATTCCGACGGGAAAAATGGGAGAAATATGAGGAATATGTAGATAGAAAGATTGAACATCTTTTGTTAAATATATGCGCAAAAAGGTTTGATAATCCCACTATTTTCTAACGAAAATTTATAATATGGTATTTTCGAATACATCGATTTTTAGAAGAACGTAAGGAAAAAAATCTTGTCCAAAATACTATCTTGACGAATGAGCCCATATGACTTATCTTTTTTATATGCTTCTAAAAAAATGTGCTTTTATTTTCAGTATCGAAATTTTCATGACAAATACACAACCAGTTCAGCCACCAAATACACCACCTCTCTTTGAAGTCGTTTTAGGTTTAAAAGAACCTGATTTGGATTATAAGCCACCAATAGAATCAGAAGCTCCTGGTAGTTTAATCACTATAATTGAAGAATTGTTAAATGATATCACTTATCAAGGTGAACTGATACCGCGAGTTGATGAAAGGCAGCCATATCCTCATTATCGAGGTACAAATTAGCGATTTCTTGAAAAAACATATTATGCCTCATATTTATACTTATTTCCACTAAACGGGCAGTTGAGTTTTTGTTGAAAAACAAAAACAAAACTGAAGCTGTAATGGCCATTACATTGCCAATCTTCAAAAAGTTTGTGGAAAGTTGCAGTTTTGTTTTTTTCGACACGAGTTTCTGTTTTTTGTTCAAATGCAAACCTTGGTTCATTCAAAACGTTCAGTGAGCACCATACTGTGTACTGTATTGAAGGAATAGTAACATTAGCAATAGCTATGGCGGACGAGTCAATGCACTATGGGTGTCAGGCCCATACTGAGCTTGCGTTACCCACAATAATTCTGGTGGATAACCCTATTCAATACTGTAATATTATTTAAGCTACTAACTCAGATACTTTATGTATCTGTCTCTATACCATACCAGCATTGTAGTAAACGCCATGCATTTCTTACCGTGTAGGATATACAACAGGCATAAATATGAGACATATTCAGTGTAAAAGATTTCGTAAGGGATATTAAAACAGAATCTACGTATCGCGATTGAGAGTAAAAATATATATTTGTCACTTGAAACATTCCAGAGGTTATCGAAAATGATCGTTACATTTACGATGATACAACTGAAATTATTCAACGAGTTATTCAAGCAATCGAGTTAATCGTTGAACATGTGGAATCATTTGAACCACTACGATACTTATGGTCCGATGATAAAAAACAAGTATTAGATGAATTTTTAAAGTATAGTCGTCAATTAACCGATGAAGAACGTATGATGTTAGAAACGGAACCACCAATGGTCATCAAAGAGAAAAAACCATTAATTGAAGATTTTCAACATAGAATTGATTTTTATGAGGAAAAGTATGAGGAATGTGAAAAATTGGAATTTGATAAAGTTTTTGATGCGTGGCTAAATCTTAATATGAGACCAATACGACAAGCAATTTTAAATCATATTCGAAAATGGGGCAATATGTATAAAGATTATATTGTTAATCATGTCATTAGCAGGTTTGTATTTTTGATTAGTTTCTGGAGCCAAAATCGTCTCGGGTTAATCAAGAGTGCAAGAAATTAATTTATCCATCTTTGCGCTTTCAAATGTTGATTGAAGGTAATCAAGAATTTTTTGTTCAATAGCCTGGAAACTTTGGACGAATTCATAAAAGAAGCTACCGCTGAATTAAGCAAACAAATTGTTCAAGATGATTACGGGCAATTAGTTCGAATAATTACTTATTTAAATAAAATTAAGGATCGTCAAGCGGAAACGGATGGAATGTTTAAACCCATTCAAGGATTTATGGAGTTACTAAAGACATACGGTGTTAAATTTGAGGAAGACGTTCATGCCCTGGTAATTATCTTTTAACTCATTCGACGTGTCCTGATAGAATGGCTTTCTGCCAACTTATCGAACCACAACGAACCTCAAGTCCTAAGAATTCTGTTAAAATAAATAAGATCTTACTTTCTAAGTAAATTGTAAAATCATATAATAGTAAAAAAAAATATATAAAAGAACTCTTACATGTGTGGCACAGAAAAAACATGTTTGAAAATATAAAAGATATGCCGTCTTTGGACATTTTCAATAAAATTGGCCACTTTGTATACGGGGCACCTTATCTAGCAGTAGCGCAGAAGAGCACGAGGAGAGTTCTGGCTAACTTCCGATTGGGACGATACATGTGGGAAAACAAAAATAAATTAAATAATCAAAGAATATGTCCACTATGTGGTGGAGGTGAATCTGGCTACCATCTAATCTTTGACTGTCCAGGAGTCAATGAGGGTAAAAGACTTGATTTGATGAGAGGTGGGTTATCGTGCTTAGAAAGTGTTTTAAATGTTAGAGATGAAGAAACTGCCTTGAAAGTGGGCAACTTTTTGAAAGAAATACTGAACAACAGAGCAGCAAGATTAACGGGGAAAATAATTTATGATTAATAAAACGGGGAAAATAACTTGACACTCTTTCCCCAACGTTTCATTTCATTTAGTCTAATATAATTCCGAAATCCATTGTTTTGATATTTATAGTATTATTTATTAACTAATTGTTTCAAGAATTTGAAGTTTTCTTTTTTGTGATGTAAATATACTTTTTTATTGTTTTATCAGAGCTTATGTACTTATGTATGGATTGATTAGCCCAATAGGGCATATCAAATAAATAAATAAATAAATAAAGTAAATTGTATTTAATCTTTCTAGCTACAAGAATTACCTGATAAATGGAACAGTTTAAAAAAACAGTCGTACACTGTCAAATCAAATATTGCCGATTTACATGCCGCTCAGTGTAAATTGATATTAAAACGATCAGCATTATTTCAAATTCGACAACAACAATTTAAACAAAAATTCTTGGAATTACCAATATTTAATTTCGAATGTACAAATCCATATTTTCATTTGGATAAATGTAATAAAGAATGTGAACAATTGGAAGGGGTTCTAAACAAAATTAAAGATCAGGCAACTTTGTTTGAAGTTGAATTACCAGAATATCTAGATATTGAACATGTTCGCAGAATTTTACCAATGGCCAAGGTAGGTTAATATTTTAATTCTATTTTGAAGATTTCAGAAAAATTTGCTCAAAATACTGGCAGACATTTCCCGATCCAACTCTGCCTCCCTAAACTCATCCCAAAATGGGTAAAAGTGGTTCATTTGCTAGTGGGAAGGGGGATGGGGGGAAATGTCTGCCAGTATTTATCCTAATTAGGATCCACTTGTTTCCGGTTTACTTCTACCCCACCCCTCCGAAAAGGCTATAAAGTTTTGTCTGCCATTTAATATTAATATATTTTTATTTTGAAATCAGAGAACTTGGGACTACATATTAATTGCAAAATCACGATTCGATGAATGGAAAAGTACATTATGGCAAAAAATTGATGTTGAAGCTATGGAAACTGATTGTAAAAAAATGGCAAAAGAAATTCGTCAATTTGATAAAGAAATTCGTGGTTGGTCAATTATAGAAGCGTTGGATGCTGAAGTAAAAAATATGCTAACATCATTAAAAGCAGTTACTGAATTACAAAATCCTGCAATTCGAGATCGTCATTGGAAGCAATTGGAGCAAGTGACTAAAGTAAGGACTATACCTGACAAATTTTAGTCTTATAATACTAGATCGTGGGACAGAACTTGACGTTATCGTGTGCTCATTCGAGAACGCATCACTTTCGAAAAAAGTCGTAGAGAAAGGTATGGTAGACTTGTCAAAAGGATACCCCTCGCGAAGTTTCAAGTATATATTAATCATTTTACAAAACACCCTTTCTGTCCCACGGTCTATAATCCACAGTTAGACTTTCGACTGGTCGAAGAAATTCGACTGTTCAAGAACTTGAAAATGTCTGTGGGAAGAAAATTATTTTAAACAGCGATCAAAATATGCAGTTTTATGAAGATATTAGAGAACTTATTTTTATAGTCTAAATTTTATTAGTTAGCTTTTTTTTAACTTTTTTGAATATAGGTAAAAATTGAAATGACTCCCCAAACAACACTTTCCGATTTATTAGAGCTCCAATTGCATAAATTTGAGGAAGATGTTAAAAATACAGTGGACCAAGCTATAAAGGAACAACAAATGGAAAAGGCACTAAGAGATATAACAAATAATTGGAACACCATGGAAATGAGTTACGATTATATGGAGAAAACTAAATGCGATGTTGTACGTCCGAGTGAAGAAATTGTTGAACTTTTAGAAGATAATCAGGTTGATTTTAAAAACTTGTCAACACTGAATGTTTGTTTTTAAAGTTTTGACATTTTTACTTAGGTCCAAATACAAAATATGTTGAACTCAAAATATATACCATTCTTTTTTGATGAAGTCTCAGAATGGCAAAAAAAATTATCTACATCCGATGCAGTTAATGCATTATGGTTTGAGGTACAACGTAAATGGATGTACTTGGAATCAATATTTGTTGGATCTGATGATATTCGTCAGCAATTACCTGCAGAATCGAAAAAATTTGATGTTATTAATCATACATTCAGAGTAAGTAATTCAAAGATTTTATCCGCCAATTAATCCCAGGTCTGTTCTCTTTTAAAACCTTTTCATTATAAACCGGTGACTGTACAGACCCCACTTGTAGAAATGGTGTAGAATTCCATTGGTCCGATTACAGTTTTGATTGCAAATTTAGGATAATCGTTCCTTCCCGTGAGAAATGGAATCGAGATATTCCAATTATATTTTTATACGGATGGATCAAGGGCCAAAAATCTGGTGTGGGAGTTAATAGACCTGAACAGGTGCCCAGATCTGTATTATTTGTCTTCGAAGTCTTGGATCCATCAATCCGGAGAGAAATCCGTCAAAGAAGCTTCATCTTAGAATCCTATAGCTTCATCTTAGAACTAATGCGCAGTTAAGCCCCAATTTTTAAAATATATATTTCAATAGAAAACATCTTATTTTTCAGACAGACCTACTAGCAAACATTTTAAAAACACCAAATTTTGTAAAAGCAACAAACCAATCAGGTCTTTATGATAAGCTTGAAGCATTAAATGCCGATTTAATTGTCTGTGAGAAAGCATTAAACGATTATTTGGAAACAAAACGATTAACATATCCACGATTTTATTTTATATCGTCTGCTGATTTATTAGACATTTTATCGAATGGCAACTCTCCAGAACTAGTCCAAAGACATTTGACAAAATTATACGATTCAATGGCAAAATTAGATTTCTTAAAACAAGGTGATCATTTACTGAAAGATGCAAAAGGTATGACTTCGAAAGATGGCGAATATATGCCATTTGTTGGTAAAATTCAATGCGTTGGAAAAGTAAGTTTATTTTTGTTTTGTTTGCTCCGAAAATATATTGGGCTAAACGCTTCTGCCTCAAAGAATTTACCGTAAATATAGAAAAATTTTCTTTCTTATAGGTAGAAATATGGTTAAATAAATTAACAGATATCATGCGAGTAACTGTAAATCAATGTATACATGATTCAGTTTATGCTTATGAAGAAAAACCACGTGATAAGTGGCTGTTCGATTGGCCAGCACAGCCTGCGTTAGTAGCAACTCAAATATGGTGGGCATCTGAAGTTAATTTATCATTCTTTCGTATGGAAGAAGGTGATTTCATAATTTTTAATTATTTTATTTAATTTCTTTGCTTAAAAAATCCAGAGAATACGATTCAAAAGAAAAGTTGTTTAAGATGTCGAAAAATTTCCTTTATTCTAAGATAATCTAAAATCGTCATCGAACACCGTCGTCCTTGTGATACCATAAGACAGATATGGTTTGAATGGTTTAAGTACAATCGTAGAAGATCTATAACCAAAATTTTTGGGCCTATTCCACTATTACAGGACACTGGCTAAGCAGCAGGCACGCTGAACGCCTGGACCGAGCAATTTATCACGATTATTGAAGGAGCTGTCACAGTGAAGAGGAAAAAAAAGATGTCTCATCTTCTCTGTCTCTGTGCAACTCTTGTCATGAGAGGATGGTTTCACTTGAGCCAACGTTTCCAGACTATTCCTTGACGAAAAAGTACTCCTGCCGTTCTTAAATAGCTCCAAATGGTTCATGGGGTAGTGGACTGAGATGCGCCAACCCTTTCGCTTGTCTGTCTGTAAACTCGATATCTCAAAAACAAAAGAGGTAGTAGAAAACTAGTAGAAAAAAAGAACTAGTGGAAAAAAACTAGTAGAAAATACTTTCAAAAATGAAAACTCTTCTAACTTATAGAAAATAATGCAAGCACTGACATTCAACACTTTCTATACAGGGTATTTCAACAGTTAACTCAGTCAATTATTTGTTTTCACTTGTTAGCCTTACCATCTGCTACTTCGATCCTTTCTGTTTTCACACATTTTAATTTCAAACGGTTAATTTTAGGATTTGAGAACGCTCTAAAAGATTTTTCGAAGAAGCAAGTCATACAATTAAATAATTTAATAATGTTACTACTTGGTGATTTAACTGAAGGCGATCGACAAAAGATTATGACTGTCTGTACAATTGATGTACATTCACGTGATGTTGTGACCAAAATGATTGTAGAAAAAGTTGAAAATGGTGGTGCATTTCAATGGCAAAGTCAATTACGTCATCGTTGGGAAGATGAAACAAGTCATTGTTATGCTAATATTTGTGATGCACAATTTCGTTTTGATTATGAATATTTAGGAAATACTCCACGTTTAGTGATTACACCTCTAACGGATCGATGTTATATTACATTAACACAATCGTTGCATTTAATTAT
The DNA here is from genome assembly GCF_905475395.1 of Chrysoperla carnea. NCBI lineage: Eukaryota > Metazoa > Arthropoda > Insecta > Neuroptera > Chrysopidae > Chrysoperla > Chrysoperla carnea. The sequence continues at coordinate 3,142,712 of NC_058338.1, read as the reverse complement.
GGGTGGCGCACCAGCTGGTCCTGCTGGTACTGGTAAGACGGAGACCACTAAAGATTTGGGAAAGGCATTAGGTATGATGGTGTATGTTTTCAACTGTTCAGAACAAATGGATTACAAGGTTACTTCTTTATCTGACATGTCTGACACAAAATAAATTTTTATGTATTTGTTCTAACACTAAATTTTTTTGCAGTCCTGTGCAAATATTTATAAAGGATTAGCCCAGACAGGAGCATGGGGTTGTTTTGATGAATTTAATCGAATTGCCGTTGAAGTGTTGTCTGTAATTTCTGTTCAAGTAAAAACAATACTCGATGCTATTAAATTTAAAAAGAAAGTGTTCTTTTTTTATGGGAATGATATTGTATTAATACCCACAGTTGGTATGTTTATAACAATGAATCCTGGATATGCTGGACGAGCTGAATTACCAGAAAATTTAAAAGCCTTGTTCAGGTATTCGTAAATTAGTCATAAACTATTTTAGAATGAAGAAATAGCTTTTGAAATTTGTTTGATATTATATGTTTATAGGCCTTGTGCTATGGTTGTACCAGATTTTGCGCTAATATCCGAAATAATGTTGGTAGCAGAAGGTTTTCAAGATGCTCGATTATTATCCAGAAAGTTTATAACATTATATACACTATGCAGAGAATTACTTTCAAAACAAGATCATTACGATTGGGGTTTAAGAGCAATCAAATCTGTACTTGTGGTTGCAGGATCTTTAAAAGTAAACACTTTTTTGCTTTTGGCTGTTTCACCGAAAATTAACCAAAATTACAAAATTTTTAATATAAAATGTTTGGTTTAATTTCTCGGTAAACCAACTTGATTTTTTTTTTTTAAATGTAAATTTTAATAAGTAAAATATTTAAAGCGATCTGACCGACAAAGGCCCGAAGACCAAGTGCTTATGCGAGCGTTACGAGATTTCAACATTCCAAAAATAGTTACGGACGATGTACCCATTTTTATGGGACTTATTGGTGATTTGTTTCCAGCACTTGATGTTCCCAGAAAAAGGGATCTAGAATTTGAGGCACAAATTAAACAAGCTGCTACTGATAGGCTGCTACAACCTGAGGATGGATTTGTATTGAAGGTAATATTCTCCTTCATAATTTTCCGCACAATTTCTTTTTTTACCCCTATTTCCTGTCCTTTGATAATATTTATATTACAAATGTTCCATAGATTGTACAACTTAAAGAATTATTTGCCGTTCGACATTCAGTATTTATTATTGGATTTGCTGGCACGGGAAAAAGTGAAGTATGGCGAACTTTATACAAAACATATCAAAATTTAAAAATGAAACCATATTATAATGACTTAAATCCAAAAACTGTTACAAATGATGAACTATTTGGTATTATTAATCCAGCCACACGTGAATGGAAAGATGGAATAGTGTCCGTATTAATACGTGATCAATCTCAACTACCAGGCGATGGTCCTAAATGGCTAGTTTTGGATGGGGACATAGATCCGATGTGGATTGAATCATTGAACACTGTCATGGATGATAATAAAGTACTAACGTTGGCCAGTAATGAACGAATTGCTCTTACAGCACAAATGCGATTACTATTTGAAATATCAAATTTACGAACTGCGACACCAGCTACTGTCTCGCGTGCTGGAATTTTATACATTAATCCAGCTGATTTGGGATGGAATCCGTAAGGCATTTTTTAATTATTCTTTTTAGATTCTTAGAAATTTTGGCTAAGTAAACAAATTTTTTCATCTGTTGGAAATCACAACCCAAAACTGTAGCTATCGTGGGAATCGATCTTACCAGAATTGGTCCAAACCTACTGTATGATTTTAAGAAAAACATGATTTAATTTTGTAGATTTGTATCTTCATGGATCGAAACTCGAGAGACAGCATCAGAAAAAGCACAATTGATAATATTATTCGATAAATATGTGAATCCATGTCTGGAAGTATTAAAAACAAAATTAAAGAAAATTACTTCAATTCCTGAATGTGCCCATCTTGAGATGTTATGCTTTCTTTTGGAAAGTTTATTAACACCACAAAATGTACCAAAAGATTGTCCTAGAGAATGGTAAGGTCTTCCTCTTCCGGTGATTTAAATCTCTTTTAAAATGATGTCATTTTACAGGTATGAAATATATTTTGTATTCGCTTCCGTTTGGGCATTTGGATCATCAATGTTTCAAGATCAACTTATTGATTGGCGTAATGAGTTCCATAAATGGTGGATTAATGAATTTAAAACTGTTCGATTTCCCTTACAAAATACTGTTTTTGATTATTATGTAGATCCACAAACAAAAAAATTTGTACCATGGTCAAATCGAGTGAAAAAATTTGAATTAGATACAGACATACCTTTATCGGTAGGTGTCCTAACAAATTTTTTTCCTCAAGAATTACCTCTGTTTATCTTTGTTCCTGTGTTCCAGAGTTCCAGGACAGATTTTTCTTCCTCTAAGTATCCAAAACAAATTTCAAAATAAAAATTCCATTTTTGTTTTTTCAGAGTACTTTAGTAGATACAAGTGAAACATCACGTTATAGATTCTTTATGGATTTACTGTTACCGATAAAAGCGCCAATTATGCTCATTGGAACAGCAGGCACTGGTAAAAGTGTAATTATTTCAGATAAATTAGGTACATTACCCGAAAATTATCTAATATGTAATGTACCATTCAACTTCTACACAACATCCGAGATGTTACAGCGTGTACTAGAAAAACCGTTAGTAAAAAAAGCTGGCAGAAATTATGGACCACCCGGTACCAAAATGATGATATATTTTATTGACGATTTAAATATGCCAGAAGTGGATACATATGGAACAGTACAACCGCACACATTAATCCGGCAACATATGGATTATGAACATTGGTATGATCGTGTTAAGATCCAATTAAAGGAAATCCATAATGTACAATATGTTGCGTGCATGAATCCAACAGCTGGATCTTTTACAATTGATCCACGATTACAAAGACATTTTTGTGTTTTTGCTGTAAGGTTAGTAATTCAAATTTTCGTGGGTTAATGTATTGTTACTTCCAGAGTAGTCACTTTTCGAGAGCCCTGTAGCAAATTCTATAAAGAGTGGGGTCTTTTGACCGAAAACTTGCCTACTTCGGTCCACTTGTCTTCCATTTGTCTACTTTCTCGTTAATTTTAGTGATCGAAAATCTACCGGGGACTCTACCATTTTCGGCCATAAATGATTGATTAATAATTGATTGATATTTTCAGACTTTTTCAGAGATAGGTTTACTTCATATATTCTTTTTCTGAATTTCAAACTAAATATTCTATAATAGTCCCAGAACAGATTTATTTCCACAAGGGATTAAACGCATATTGTTAAAATGAATCCTTCTACATTTTTAGTTTTCCAAGAACTGACGCATTAATGCGAATTTATTCAGAAATATTACATCAACATTTGATAGCACCACATAATAAATATTTACCATCTGTTGCTGACGAAATCGAAAAAGTGATTGCGATCGCATTAGATACGCATAAAAAAGTTACAGAAAACTTTTTACCAACGGCTATTAAATTTCATTATATTTTTAATATACGAGATCTTTCAAATATATTCCAGGTACGTAATTAACAATTGAAAGAACCTTTGTAGCTATTCAGAAAATTTGCTTTACTAGAATTTTTATTTTCAGGGAATCTTATTTACAACAGGTGAATGTATTAAAAATACATCAGATTTATTACGCGTTTATATGCATGAAGCTACACGTGTCTATTGTGATAAATTAGTTGAAGCTGAAGATATCAAAATATTTAATCGAATTGTCTCCGATTGTATTAAAAAGGGTGAAATTGAAGTAAATATTACGAATTTATTACAACTTTTTAATATTAGAATTGTTCACAGTGTGTACTCCCCCAACCCCTTCAAGTTCAACCCCCAACCCCTTCTATTCATGTATCTATTATGCTGGGAAGCAGAGTTGCAGAGGATCTTAAAGAAAAATTACGAGAAGGTAGTTTTGGACGTACTACTTCGTCACCGTTACAGGCCCGTTAAGATCCATCCATCGTACTTAGGCCCTAAAGATATCTTTGATCGCAGTTTTAAAACGATACCAAAATTAAAAACTTAACTATTATTCATTTCTTCGAACGTTAGAATGTAATAAATAATATCATTTTCTGTAGGAATTAAATGAAGCTTCTATTTTTACGGAGCCTTTAATATATTGCCATTTTGCGGAAGGAATAGGTGATCCAAAGTACTTACCAATTAGAGATTGGGATCAATTGAATAAATTATTAAATGAGGCATTAACAAATTATAATGAATTGATTGCAATTATGAATTTGGTATTATTTGAAGATGCTATGTATCATTTATGCAGGTAAATAATAAGTTATACAAGTTGTTACTTCTAGCATTAGCCACTCCTGAAAACATTGTGACAGATTTCATTTTTTAACATTCATTTTCTGCTTATTCAAAATTAAGTCTGACCACAGTAGGAACCAAAATTTATAATAAATATATCCATTGCAGAATAAATCGAATCATGGAAGCACCACGTGGAAATGGTCTATTAATTGGCGTTGGTGGTTCTGGAAAACAATCTTTGTCTAGATTAGCAGCCAGTATCTCATCATTGGAAGTATTCCAGGTTCAATTACGTAAAGGCTATTCAATAGCAGATTTAAAAGCAGATATTGCCGTTTTGTATATGAAAGCTGGCGTGAAAGGAGTTGGAATCGTATTTTTAATGAATGATTCTCAAGTAGCGGATGAGAAATTTTTGGTTGTTATAAATGATATATTGGCTACTGGTGAAATACCCGAATTGTTCCCAGATGATGATGTTGAAAATATTATAGCTGCTATGCGAAATGAAGTAAATTCATTTTAATAAAGTTATAGTTTTTTATTAAAGTTTTATTTTTTATTTATAGGTGAAAATAGCTGGAATACCAGATACACGTGAAAATTGTTGGAAATTTTTTATTGATCGCGTACGTAAAACCATGAAAATTACTTTATGCTTTTCACCAGTTGGATCAACATTACGTATTCGAGGAAGAAAATTTCCAGCGATTGTAAATTGTACGTCAATTGACTGGTTTCATGAATGGCCCCAAGACGCTTTAGAATCAGTATCAAAGCGCTTTTTATCTGAATTACCATGTTTACCGGTTTGTATTCATTACTACTATTATGGATTATTATTTTTACACATTTTCCAATTATAATAAATTTTTGTTTGCAGAATGAATTGGTTGTTCCAGTTTCACTTTACATGTCGTATGTTCATACGATCGTAAATCAAACGTCTCAAGTGTATTTGGCAAATGAAAAGAGATATAATTATACAACGCCAAAATCATTTTTGGAACAAATTGATTTATATTCTAGATTATTGACAAAGAATATTGATGAAGCAAGAGATCGAATTCATCGATTAACTAATGGTTTAGAGAAGTTAAGAACTACAGCCGGTGAAGTTAGTATTTAATTTAAGAGAGCAATTTATTTAAATCGGCTAAGTGGGCGAACTCCTGAATAGCTATTGAATGTACATCACTGAACTCGAGGTCAGTGATATACATGGGTTTTGATTTAGGAGCCCGTTGATCCGAGGGCAGATCAATTATAATAAATTTTTCATTTCCACCCTACCTCAAATTCGACTCTAGCTACAGCCTTGATCCTAGGTTTATCCAAGACGTGTTGCAATTTCTGAGATGTAAAACCAACTTTAATCTCAAAAATTATCTCAAAAGATTTGTTGTTTTAAACTTGGAACATGAATAATTATTTTAGGTAGCGGGATTAAAAGAAAAATTAGGCTTACAAGAGGTTGAATTAATAGCAAAAAATAAAGCTGCCGAAGATTTAATTAAAATCGTAAGTGAAGAGAATGAAAAAGTTGGAAAAGAAAAAGACTATGGTAAGAATTCAAGAAACTAAAAGGCTATAAGGAGTTATCTCTAACTGTTCCCTTATCTTTAGCTGCGAGTGAGGAAAAAAAAGTGCGAGTTATTGAAGAAGATGTAACCAAGAAGGCAAAAGCTTGTGCTGAAGATTTACGAAAAGCAGAACCTGCTCTAATTCAAGCAAAAGCAGCTTTAGATACTTTAAATAAAACGAATCTAACTGAATTAAAATCCTTTGGAGCACCACCAGAAGCTGTAATAATGGTTTGTGAAGCTGTTATGGTCTTAATGGCCAAAGGTGGTCGAGTACCAAAAGATAGATCTTGGAAAGCTGCAAAGGTATTACGAATAAAAGAGTTCTCCACATTATTTTTCATGCCCAGGCAAGGTAAAACTGAGACGCATTGAAACGTCTATGCAAACCCTAATAAATGCACATCAATTAAAATAACCAATGTCATGGGCGTCGCCAAATGGGGGCAGCAACTTTACAAGACGATAATTATTTACTAACTTTTCAGGTAATGATGGCTAAAGTCGATAAATTTTTGGAAAATCTGGTTAAATATGATAAAGATAATATCGCACCAGAAGTTGTAAAAGTAACCAAACAACAATACTTAAGTAATCCTAAATTTGATCCAGAATCAATAAAAGCTAAATCAATGGCTGCTTATGGTCTTTCATTATGGGTCATTAATATAATCAAATATAATGATGTATATGTTGTGGTCGAACCAAAAAGAAAAGCACTTCAAAAAGCAAATCAAGAGTTAAAAGATGCCCAAAATCGATTATTAGAATTAAAATTGAAATTAGAGGTATAATTTGTCAATAATTTTGTCATTTAGAAATTTTGATCTCTGTTCTATTGCCTCTTGTCGAAATTCAAGTGAATCTAGATTCAATATTTTCAGTCCTTTACCTCCATGGGCGTGTCCGGGTGATTTGAAATCTAAAATCTCCACGGTCTACGCCAATAGGTTGCAGATTAACTTATTTTTATGTGAGCTTTTTTCTCCTATGAATCAATGTCAACATACCCCAATTTTAGGAAAATAACATTTCATGTTTGGACGAAAAATTTTTTCAAAATTTCAACATAAGAACCACCTAACTCCCAAACGAAGTATTTTGGAAGGCAAGTTTAGCTAAATTAACTTACAGATCTTCTAGGGACTGTAGAGATAACAATAATTGTCTTGTAACTACCACTACCGACCTCATTTTTCTCCGCATATTGATTTCGACAACGTTAATGATCCCAAATATTTCTATTTTTTAACATAGCAATTAGAAGAACAATTAGGAGAACTAAAAGCACAATTCGATTCAGCAGTCGAGGCTAAAATAAAATGCCAACAAGAAGCAGATGCAACCGCTTTGACAATTGATTTAGCCAATCGATTAGTCAATGGTTTGGCTTCAGAAAATATACGATGGAAGGCTTCGGTCATAAGGTAATTGATGTTTTAATAAGTACGAATTATTATCGCCAGTTTTCGAGTTTGCAACTCCCAGTGATTATCAATAGAGAGCTGGCCAAAAGTATTTGAAAGTAAAAAAATTAGTCTTCTTATTCAACCAATTAAATTTTTATTATATTTTCAAGCTTAAACGAATCAATTATAACATTGCCTGGTGATATATTACAAGTGACAGCCTTCATTTCATACGTGGGCTGTTTCACAAGAAAATATCGTGCAGATCTCATAAATAAATATTGGGAACCGTTTATAGACAGGCAACCAATACCTAAAACACCCGATTTAGATCCGTTAACATTGCTAACAGATGATGCTCAAATTGCACAGTGGAATAATGAAGGTTTACCAAGTGATAGAATGTCCACAGAAAATGCGACAATATTAACAAACTCATCGAGATGGCCACTAATGATTGATCCACAGGTAAAATTTCACGTATTACTGACCCAAAATACAAGTTCAACAAGTGAGCATAAAAAACCAAAAAGGAATATATACTAAAATTCTCTGGAAATTAACATACTTCACAAATTCCTACAATCCCCTAAATTCAAACCCACATTCTTTAAACTCCTCCTACAACATCAAAGGCGGAGTCAACTTTCTCAGCGTTTTGGTTAATCCACCTATGATAAAAAATTCAGGGATTCACTTCTTAAATACTTTCTTCAAAGAAAAAGAGACTGTTTTGCCAACATTTTACAGAAATTGTAACCGTTTTGCAGACAAAAGCATTTGAAATAACTTAGCGAATCCGAAAGCGGTGTAAATTTCGAAAATTAACAATCTCGTACGTGAATGTGTAATCTCGTACGTGAATATGTAATCTCGTACGTGAATATGTAATCTCGTATCTTCATGTGATGGGTCTAGGGTCGTAGTATTTGACTGTTTTCAAGGTCGAGCCTAAAAACCTTTCGGTCTCCAAAATCTTTCATAGCCAAGAACTTCGATTTCCCTGCAAAAGTAAGGTCCTGGTTATGAATATTTTCATAGAGGGAAAGAGTTGACAAGATCCTAACAAAGAACTCTAGAATTTCCAAACGTTTTGAAATGACAATCAAACTACTGGCTCTAGAAACAATTTTAAATCATGTTTTTAGTTACAAGGAATCAAATGGATAAAAACAAAATACGGAGATGAATTAATAGTATTACGATTGACAATGAAAAACTATTTAGATCGATTAGAACGAGCTATTGAGAATGGCAACACTGTATTACTAGAAAATATTGGTGAATCAGTTGATGCAGTGCTAGATCCATTATTGGGCCGAGTATTAATAAAAAAGGGAAAAGTTTTAAAAATGGGTGATAAAGAAGTCGATTTTAGTGAAAAATTCCGTTTAATTCTTCATACGAAATTAGCGAATCCACATTATAGACCAGAAATGCAAGCACAGTGTACACTTATTAATTTTACTGTTACAAAGGACGGGTAAGTAGTTGGGTAAAAAAACTAGCATTTAGTTGTAACCATAAGGTACTTTCTTGAACCTATCTATATGTGACCCCCACTCCTTTCCATTGATCTTTGATGCAGTGCAAAATATATATTTTCGAAATACTGTGCCAAAATTCTGAAGATGTCCTTTTTATTATAGATTGGAAGAACAACTTTTAGCTGAAGTGGTTAAAGCTGAACGACCTGACTTAGAATTATTAAAATCTGAGCTAACAAAACAAAATAACAATTTCAAAATAACATTGAAAAATTGTGAAGCAAGTCTGTTAGCACGTTTATCATCTGCTAGTGGTAACATACTAGGTGATGTGGCATTGGTTGAAAACCTGGAAACAACGAAAAAAACTGCTGCCGAAATAAATATTAAAGTTGAAGAAGCTAAAGTGACAACCGTACAAATTGATGAAGCACGTGAAGCATATAGACCAGCTGGTGCTCGAAGCTCACTATTATATTTCGTATTAAACGATTTACAAAAAATCAATCCAATTTATCAATTTTCATTGAAAGCGTTTAGTGCTGTTTTTGTACGAGCTATTGAAAATGCAATACCTAATGAAGTTGTCGCCGAACGGGTTTATAATTTAATTGATAATATTACATTTTCTGTTTATCTGTATACGAATCGAAGTTTGTTCGAAAAGGATAAATTAATTTTCTTGAGTCATTTAACTTTACAAGTACGTTTTTGTTTTTATTAAATCAAATGCTAACTACGACATTAAGCTCAACAGTTCGATCTAAACGTAGTTTTCGAGATATTTCGAGATATTGGCCGGCTCAAAATATTTTTACGTGACCTTATTCAAAGGCAAAGGTTTCGCCAACTAGTTTAAGATCCTACTAATGTGCAGTCTCGAAAGTGCTGGGGTTGCGATAATCAACGCTATATATACATAAAAAACGATTTTTGGCCAATATCTCGGAATTAAACTCTCGGTAACTAATATCTCGGTGTCTAAACTTAATTTGACGATTACAATTCCTAAAATATTGCCTCTTTGAATAATTAGCTCTTAGTATTTTCTCCTTTACTAATTCTTTTAAATTCGATAGATCCTCTCAGCAAATAAGGAATGTCCAGCTGATGAAATTGATTTTCTATTTCGAATGCCACTTCAGCCAGTTACCGTTTCACCACTAGATTTTCTACCTCCAACTGCTTGGGGAGCAATAAAAACATTATCCACTCTGGCCGAATTCCAAGGCTTAGGTAAAGATATTGAAGGATCATGGAAAAGATGGAAAAAGTTTGTAAATTCTGAAGCACCAGAGTATGAAAAATTCCCGTCTGAATGGAAAAATAAAACTCCTCTACAGCAGTTATGTATGATGCGAGCATTGAGGCCGGATCGCATTACTTATGCCGTAAAGTATGTTATGAATTATATATATAGGATGTACTCCCTTTAAATTAGTTAAAACCTTCTTAGAGCAGGCGTGGATCCGAATTTCAAAAAAGGTTGTGTTCACAGTCACCCGAAAATCGTGCCAAGTGCGAGTTGGAGTATGAACTCCCATGATCGACATAATCCATTCCTACAAGATGTTTATAAAATATATGACGGCCCTGACCAAGGGTGGATCCGCGCTTGTCTTAGAAGTAATATTCAACGCAATAATACTTTCTAGTGCATGTGCCCCACTGTATTTTTTTTTTATCCATCTGGGTTTAATAATATTTCATTATTCAGAGTATTTGTGGATATTAAATTGGGAAAAAAATTTATCGAAACTCATATTATTCCATTTCCTGTATCGTTTTCGGAATCGTCAGCATTTACACCCATATTTTTCATTCTGTCACCTGGAGTCGATCCGATGAAGGTAAGATTCTCTCCAAAACTGATACCAGAGTATTTCCCATTTCAATGTAAAAAATGATGACTTTGTGTGTAGGATGTAGAAAAATTGGGTCGTACTTTAGGATATTCTACTGACAATCATAATTTCCATAATGTATCACTTGGACAAGGTCAAGAAGAAGTTGCAGAATCAGCTATGGATACCGCATCTAGAGATGGTCATTGGGTCTTATTACAAAATATCCATTTAGTGGAAAGATGGTTACCAACTTTAGATAAGAAAATGGAACAAGTTTTAGAAGGAGTACATGATAATTATAGGTGAGACTTATTTAACTAACAAAAAAGGGAATGCCACCATTTAGAGAAAAACTGTTTCGGCCTGTATTATCAGCACTTTTCACTTTTCAGTGCAAGCGACTCAATTCTAAGTTTTGTAAAACATAATTTCTTGAATTTGCAGACTATTTATTAGTGCAGAACCTGCACCAGATCCATCATTTAATAAATTACCACAGGGTGTACTCGAATCATCCATAAAAATAACAAATGAACCTCCAACGGGTATGGCACCAAATTTACATGCTGCTTTCCATCAATTTACAGAAGATACTTTAGAAATGAGTAGCAAAGATACAGAATTCAGATCAATTTTATTTTCATTATGCTATTTTCACGCTGTCGTTGCTGAACGTAGAAAATTTGGTGCTCAAGGATGGAATCGTGTTTATCCATTTAATGTTGGCGATTTAACAATATGTGTTTATGTATTATATAATTATTTAGAAATTAATCCGAAAGTACCATGGGAAGATCTGCGATATTTATTTGGTGAAATTATGTATGGTGGTCATATCACTGATGATTGGGATCGTAAATTATGTCGAACGTTTTTGGAAGAGTATATGAATCCAGATTTGGTAAGCAAAAAATTATTCAGCTCTACTAAAACGATCAATTTTTCTACGTTGTCTGTCGAATAAAATCATTTAGATAACTTATTTAGTTATCATTTGTAAGAGTTACCTTGAATCTTTATTTTCCGCAATAGAAAACTCACCTACCTGTTCGAGTCTTTGTTAATCTTCTATGTGAAGCAAAAATGTCATTGACATTATAGCTACATAGACTGAGTGTCAAACGATTTTAAGCGTGCCAACATCTGAGGTAATTGCTTAGGTCAAACCCATTGTAGATTCGTAAGAAAAATGTTCAGTGAAATCATGTTTTTTTATGTAAATCCCTTCCTGATCCAAATGTCCCTAGTCGAAGCTGAGTCTATGAACTATAATGTCAAATGTGTATACTTGGTACACGTTGGGTCTATTTAGTAATCTCTAAATTTCTTTAGATTGACTCAGAAGTGTATCTGGCACCTGGATTTTTAGCACCTCCAACTTTAGATTATCAAGGCTATTTAAAATATATTGATGAAAATTTACCACCGGAAACGCCATATTTATATGGGTTACATCCAAACGCCGAAATTGGGTTTTTAACAACTGTTGGCGAAGTGTTATTTAAAACATTATTCGAATTACAACCAAGAGATGCTGGTGCATCACAACAAGCTGTACCTAGAGATGAGAAGGTAACAAATTTTCAAATTCGATTACACTTGAAATTCACTAGCAATTAATTGTTAGTAAATATATTCTACTTTTTGATAGATAAAAACTATATTAGAGGATTTTACGGATAAATTACCAGACTTATATAACATGGCCGAATTATATGCCAAAGTTGAAGATTTAACACCATATACGATCGTGGCGTTTCAAGAATGTGAGCGTATGAACCACTTAGTGGATGCAATGAAAACTCAACTCAAAGAAGTTGAACTAGGTTTAAAGGTACAAATTTGATTCGGAAATCAAAAACAATTTCCATGAGATATTGTTATTTAATGGCGGAGTTTCCAAAGTTTTTTACTCAAAAAAACATGTTTATAGGGTGAACTTACAATAACAAAAGCTATGGAAGATTTACAAGAATGCTTATTTATGGACGTAGTACCGCCTGCCTGGGAAAAATTAGCCTATCCCAGTTTATTACCATTAGGCGGCTGGTTTGCAGATTTAACTGTACGAATGTCTGAATTGACAAACTGGACATCCGATTTTTCGGTAAGTTTAGAAGCAGACTTTTTGGTCGTTAAAAATTCTTCGATAGATACGTTTTCTTGGACTAAAATAAAGTAAAAACAAAATTTTATAACACAGTTACCTGCAACTATTTGGTTAGCTGGCTTCTTCAATCCGCAATCACTTTTAACAGCTATCATGCAACAAACAGCCAGGAAAAATGAATGGCCATTGGATAGAATGTGTTTAAATTGTGATGTTACGAAAAGGAATCGAGAAGATTTTACGTAAGGGCATAATTTTAGTTTAAGGATCGGGGGATTATGAGAGGACAAGTTGCTCAATTAATGTACGGGGGCAAAATAAATTTCACAAAATTGCTATCAGAAAAATAGATCTCATAAAAACCTATCCATTGATGTCTGGTAAGTCCAATTTGGATGCGTAGGTGTCGAGAAAGCTAAAAATGAACGAAAATAGCCATTTTTAAATTTGTTCATAACTTTTTTTCTTTTTCGATTTTAAAGTTCTCTTCCTCTAGACTTCTTCTATCATGATATTTTAGCAGCAAGTGAAATTTTTTAATTTTTGATCCTGAAATCGAGCAGACTAATTTTTCGATATGTTATCCATGCGGAAACCTCGAAAATTTTACTTCCAATCTAGGCAATACTAAGTCATTATTTCAGTCCCTTCCAATGTAGAGGAGAGTTAATTAGAGGAGACTTTCAAATCTGCCACTATCTTACGGCCTAAAACTAATAAATTTAATTTTATCATATTAGAGCCGCTCCACGAGAAGGAGCATATATTTATGGACTGATAATGGAAGGAGCACGCTGGGATACAACCCTGGGTAGCATTGTTGAATCAAACATGAAAGAATTATTCCCTCAAATGCCTGTTGTATTCATTCGAGCTGTTACGCAAGATAAACAAGACACTAAAAATGTTTACGAATGTCCCGTTTATAAAACTAGGTAAATCATTTTTCGTCCAATCAGAAAGCTCTAAAAAAATAATTGTTTACATTTAAATTTTTTTTAAATATAGAATGCGTGGACCTACGTTTGTTTGGACATTTAATTTAAAAACGAAAGCCAAAGCATCGAAATGGATTTTAGCAGGAGTTGCACTAATTTTACAAATTTAATTGTTTCTAATTGTTAACAATTTTAATAGTTTTTAGCATACAATGCAAGCAAATAAAATAGTTTATCGTTTCAATTGAGCTTTGTTTTTATTTAATCTGTTAAATAACTCCGTTGCCATAAATTTGACATTCTAAGCAGTGGCGGATTTAGTGTTAGGCGTACCTGCCAAGAGTTTCTCATTGACCAGGGGGTCTCGGATGATTTACGAACAGTATAAAAAAGGGGGAACAGCGCCGTCTGATTTTCACAACGCCTAGGGACCTTGGAGAATTGTATTACTTAGAGGCCCCAACTTTGGTTAATCCTGCACTGATTCTAAGTTTGTATGTCACAAACTTTAACCCGTAAGGAACATTTAATACGAAAGATTTGCTCATACGTCGATACGTCAAATATTTCGCGCGTTCAATCCAATATACCATGCAAAATGCTCATTACGCGAGTGCTGACGGTTTAATATGACGCAAATTTAGAAGGATTACTCGTCACGCTCTAAAATTTGGAAACCACATTTTAAAATGATCTTTGTACTCCTTGGAGTCATATAAATCCAAGTGGTTGATTCATGTCATGGATTAATACTTTATTTTTCAAATTTACGGGCAGTTAATGGAGGGCGTTTTTGAATTAACAAAAAGAAAAAAAAACACTCAAATTATTTAAATTTTTTATTTTTTTCATTTAACATAAATTCGGTTGACACTTGACACAACGTATAAATACAAAAAAATAAAATGATATTTGAATGAAAATTTGCTGAAAATAAAAAGAAAACTTTTAGAAAATAAGTAATACAATTTTTAAAATTACTGATCTGAATAATATTTGTTCGAGTACATCCTTCGAGATGGACATACTCATGCTCCAAATACAATTCAGATCAATATATGAAAACTTACCATCAAATACTTTTCGTATAAAATACATTCCAACATTCATACCACCAAAAAAGAAGAAATTTGATAATGCTGATGAAATCATTAATGGTGTTGCAAAAAGAGATTTTATGCGTCGCAATGATCGCTTAGAAACATTCTTTTCTACATAATTTTTAAATAAATTTGTTTGGGCAATGCTTGTCGATATATTCTCAATAAGAACACCAAAATAATTTAAGAAACTCCATACAAATATAAATAATTGCATTCCATGCCAGATGAAAACAAATGAAAAACATAAAAATGAGGCGAATATTTTTGATGATTGCTTCCAGGCACGTGATTTACCACAAGGAATATAGATATACCTAGAAATCAAAAGAACTTTGGCTTCGATGGCTCCCCAAAAGGATTGGCATGGCGTTTATAGCAACAAATTTTATTAGTTTTGAATGCACCTCCCGTCTATTGTGACAAGTGGTCACATTTGTGAAACTCCTTCCTCTCTGGTTTGACGTCACATATTTATAGTTAGAAATAATTAAAAGGTTCTCCATAAGGGACGTCACGACGCTTTTTCTGGCCCCTTTTCGGTTGTCATTTCGAAATACAATAGTTATTCACGGATTTACATGTTTAAAACCATAGAGATAATACAGTTAAAGAACGCCAGAGGTCTGCTAGCCTGTAGGTGGATGCGATATGCTGGCAGTGTTCTCTCTCAATTCCCATATCGCATCCACTTACAGGATGGTTAAAACTTACCGAACCAAAAATAAATACAACCCATAATCGAAATATTTCCACATGTAAGAGTATAAATGTATTCGACCAATGCACTTTGGTGTTGGAGGTGCCTTAATATTTTCGAATTTCATAATTGTTGTTGATATTCCATATATTACCACATATTTTATGTGAAAAAATTGTCCCATACAGTAACCTAATCCATAAGTAGCCCAATAACTTTTATCCAAAACCTTTAAAAATAAAAATAATACTTTTATCTGATAAGAATGGCGAACCAATGGCACAATATTTTGGGCATGCCACCGATCACAAAGATTACTATGAAATATATTAGAAACGATCCAATATTGACCTACGTTGCTCATTAACGAACTCGGCCTCGCTTTTTATGTCCTGAACACATTTATAAAAATTTCAGCTTGATATCTTTACACAGACGGGTAGACAGACAACCCGAAATGGACTAATTAGATGATTTTATGAACACCTATACCAAAATTTTGTTCGTAGCATCAATATTTTTAAGCGTTACAAACTTGGGACTAAACTTCATATATACATGGTATAAAAATAAAACTTACCGTTAAATTAAATTGTAATGCTGTAATATATACATAATGTAATGATATTTCAATGAAAATGAACCACATAAAATATCTACATATTTGTACAACAAATATTTTAAATCTACACATAAAATTATTAGTACACCCTGTATCTGAATAATCATGTATAAAATTTGAATATAATTGTATTGGACCAAATACAATTGATGGTAAATACATCATATATGCAAATATATCAATGATATCAATGTTCTCTAATTGCTCGGCATCGATGTCACTACCGCCGCTTCTAAAACGTTGCATTCAACCATTTTCTAATATATATTTATTTACCAAAAAAAAAAATTAACTCTGGGAAAAATATATCCACTCTCAAGGCAAGATTAAGCATGTCTGGGCCCCTTTCAAATACTTTGGTGATGAGATCTTTAGATTTTTTTTTTCAAGAGTTTTTGAGAGTATTCCACCTTGCGCGAAATTCTTTTATGGCTTAAATTGTGATCATCGTTCGATTTCTCATAAAACTACATTAATTTACCTAGAGTTAATTTTTTTTATCGACTATTTCGATATCAATTATTACCGTGGTATTTTCGTTGTATAAAAATCTAATGTACAGCTCAAAGATTTTAACGTGAACCATGATAATGTTATCATTAACATGTAAAATGTTTCTTCATCAATATTAAAACAATCAATGTATATTGATGATCCTTCTGAACGTAAAACATTTATTAATAGAATAATAACGATATTTATGACCCATGTTAATGTACGATTATTTAATAAAATTAAAAGAATGGTTAGACATGGTTGAGTCCATAATAATAATGTTGAAAATAGACCAAAAATTTTTATACAAAAATATGTTGATACAAATATATACCATATTGGAATTAACTGGAAAAAAATATCATTAAAAACAAGTGAAAACAAACAATTGACTGAGTTAATTGTTGAAATACCATATATAGACAGTTTTGATTACACATACACACATATATAACTGATATACCCATATAATACATACTATACAATTTACGCCTAACTTGCGCTCTCATGAGTAAACAGTGATATTTACGAAAAACTGTTTCAAACAAAAGTTGTTTATTTTTTTATAAGGAACATTTTTTACATTTAAACTTTTGTACTATCTCTAACGGTTTACAAGATGGGTCCTGCGGTTTACAAGACCCAATTGACCTATGTTGCTTATTTACGAACTCGACCTCACTTTTTACGTCCTATGTACGCTGTAAAAATTTTAGCTTGATATCTTTTTTTGTTTTTGAGTTATTGTGTTCACAGGCGGACGGATGGACTGACGGACAACCAGAAATGGACTTATTAGGTGTTTTTATGAATACCTATACCAAAATTTTATTCTTAGCATCAATATTTTTAAGCGTTACAAACTTGGGACTAAACTTAGTATACCTTGATATATTTTACATATATACATGGTATAAAAACTAATATTCTGAATGCCTAAAAGATTAAATCAACAATTTCTTGTTCTGAATACGCCCATTTCAAATAAAATTTTCTGTCTAATGATAAATGGTAAGTAATCAGGTGGTCTAAATTGGAACTACTGAAAAAGTGATCCACTTCCTGTTTAATAGTACAAATTTGTATCACCAGTTGGCGGGACTTTTTTGATTTGAATTTGAATATTTTTATTGACCTTTAAAAATGGTATGTACATGTATTGCCGCCTGGTAGTCAAAATTATAACTATTGAATTCGGGACTTCTTCTGATTTTAATTAGTACAAATAATTATCGCCAGTTGGCGAGTTGCAACTCCCACCTATCAATACCTAATACTTAATTAATATGAAATACTTGCTACTAAATTTGAGAATACCTGATAAGATTTACATTTCCTTAATATTTCAGCAACAGTTAAATGAAGCACAATCCACGGTATTATAATTTTTAAATAAATTGTAACTAGTTCCCATTCATAATCAGGCATGTCTTTTGCACGATTTAAAAAGGGCCATCCTTTTTCTAAACTATTTGAATGATTCAAATCTGAAAAAGTTATTAATACAATCTTGATTATAATTTTGACTAAATCAACGCAACAAAGAATTTTAAAATTATTTAGAGTACTCTCTTGTGAGCGAAAAATGTGACCCAAAATCTTGTTTCCTATTTGAATGGAATTCCTTGATCGTTGTTCCCATTTTTTAATAATTTTTATTTGCAAATATTATTATTTATTTATTTACTTACCTTGTGATACTAAAAATACATTATAAATTGAATATCCCACCGAAACTATCCATAATACAAAATACGCGCCAATTTCTAATGTTGACAAACGTTCTTCATCTTTTGTATCTAATTTCATCATAGTTTATAATCACATTTATGATTATTATTTTCAAAAAATAAAACTTTATAGAATGATTGATATTATTTGAACACATTTATTGAACGTGAATTATTTTTAATAAAAATGAACGATTTTATAAAATGTAAAAAGTGTCGATTTAATATAATAAATGTATCACAAACAGTAAGCGAACATGGTGATGAGAGCGTGTGTAAAGACTCGAATCATACACAGAAGTTGTTCATACCTGAATCATCGTATTCATCATGGATTTTAGAAGCAATCGAAAAAAGTAATTGGACAAAAGGGAAATTTTATTGTCCAACATGTCAGAATAAATTAGGAACGTTTGATTTTGTTTCAAGTGGCAAATGTTTTTGTGGACAATATTGTGTACCGTCTGTTATTTTAATGTCAAGTAAAATTGATTATCCATCTGTTAATGTAAAGAATTTAATTAGTTGATAAACAATTTATTTATTAAAATAATAATAGTTTTATTTTCCTTTCAAAAGAAACTTGAATCAATTCATTTTCTCTTTAGTTTAACTCTTAAATAGAAGAACGTGAAGGTTATGTACATCCAAACTACAGGACTGATTTTTATATGATTTTGAAGTATCTTCGCTGAATAATTTCAAGTCTGTTGGTATCATGAAACAGAAAATATATCACGTAAGTGACTATATGAAAATATTTGAACTGCCGTTTCAAATTTTCAAAAAAGATTTTGTTAGGAAAATTAAGAGTAAAACTTTTCGATATATACCATAGTTTTTCGAAATATCGATGCCTAAAGGTTTAAAAAAAATAACTTTTAGAAGAAATACATGTTTTCTTAACACTAATACCCATTCCTATTCTCCACAAAGCAACTTGCTCCCCTCTGCCATCGGCTGGCGACGCCCTTGTAATGTACTGAGTTTTATCGACCGACAATTTTTACTACTATTTTGTTTCGACAGTTCAGAATATACTGAACTCTTGGTTTGGCCAATTGGCTTATGTCTTACGTTCTTTTATGTACTGTTTTCAGGATTCGTAGATCTTTAGAGATATTTTAGATTTCCATATTTCCTGGTCAATCATATTAGATCGAGAGCCAGATGATTTGTATACAATTATTATAGAACGGCTGGAAATATTTTTTTATTGATAACTGGGAGTTGCAACTCGCCCACTGGCGATAATAATTCGTACTAATTAAAATCAAAAGAATTCAGTAGTTATAATTTCGACTACCAGACGGCAATACTTGTACTTACAACTTTTTAAGGCCAATAAAAATATTCAAATTCAAAGCAGATAAATCCCGATATTTAATGTTAAATACTCCGAATTTCAATCGCCAATAACTCGGGGAAAATATTGATTTCGAAATATACTTTTATCAATTCCCGTTGTTATTTTCAAAAAATTTTTTAATACTACCTAGACAGGATGGTTACAACTTTCTGGGTAAAAACACCATTTGACACCATATAACTTTTGTTTCTTAGGGTCTTATCTACTTACCATCAAATTTTTAAGTCAATTGGAGTTATAAGAAACAATTTAGAGGTTTAATTCTCTTATACTGTACTGATCAATGAATGCGCGAGGCAGAAGACAGAGAAAATTGGCAACTATTAGGGGAGGCCTTTGCTCAACCAGTGGGCTCTTATTTGCACTTAAAAGAAATAAATAAAACAAAAACTTTACTTATAAATTAACATCTATTGACTCTTTTTAAACTTACAATATAAAATTTTTTTTTTTTATCAAATATTTCGAATAATTATTTTTTATACAAACATACAACTTTTCTCGTCGATTATACATCAAGGAACAAAATTTTCACCGTGTATGAAAAATAGCAAAGAAATTATTTTACATCGTCTGCGTCTCGCAGATGCCTTTTGTTGTTGTAATTGACAATAATAATTATTAATAAAAAAAAAGAAAGTAAATTAATCGTTAATAATAATAATAAAATAAAACAAAATTTTAAGTAACTCGTTAACTATTTGGCATGGAACTATTTTTTTCCTTCATCATTCACATCTGAAACAAAATTAAAATACACAAATTTAGTCGCATCAATAAATATAAATATTATCTCAGATAATAAATGAGAACTCTAGGATATATTAAAATAAATTTCGATTTTTGCCCCAATTTCCTAGATAAGTTGTTTGTATTTTTAAAATACGTATTTTCGACTACCAAGTAGTCGTCATCAGTAAGAATTAGCTAGTCGTGATTACTCTTATTATGAATGTTACTCTTTGCTAATTTGGTGGCGGACTGCACTTTGACAGATACTACAATTTGAAAGATACTGTGAACAGTATAAATTGTAGACACACTAAAGTATCATTGTGCAGTCCGCCACCAAATTAGCAAAGAGTAACATTCATAATAAGAGTAATCACTAGCTAATTCTTACTGATGATGACTACTTGGTAGTCGAAAATACGTATTTTAAAAATATAAAAAACTGATCTAGGAAATTGGGGCAAAAATCGAAATTTATTTTGCATCATTGAATGTTTTTACTCGGAAATCCTCAATAACATCTCCGATTGTGATTATTTTTTTTTTTTTTCAAAATGATTCTGTTTGTTTGTTATTTAAAATCAGAAACATTTCAGATGGGGGAAATAATCTTGAGGGGGAATAAGCAATAGCATAATGTCGCGACAGATATATCAATGCCCAGTCTAAATCGATAATGATAGAAGATTGTAATTTCAAGAGGATATTGATTTCATATTGTAGGTGTCACATAAGAAAGGGATTTTTCATAATTAATCAATCCCTAAAAGGGTGAAATAGGGGATGAAAGTTTGTATGAAAATCCCAACTTTCTAGCATGTATTGAATTGAAAGACGTAATTTTGGGGAGTTTTTCCTATTTTCCGGGGGGTTTCGAATGGTTAAAGTTGTATGAACATGTCTTACAACATATATTATTATTAAGTGGAATTGGTTTTGAGCGATTGCCAAGATTTTGTGTTTTTATTTTCGATATTTAAAGTGTCTGGCAGTAAATACTACCGACAGAAGCGGTCTGGCAGTGTTAATTTTTACAATACTCAGACTGTAAATAGTTTGAATACAATTTTTACGTAGTTCTTGTGATTCCTGAGAATTGGCATTCGACCCAAGCCAAGCTAGCGGATATTTATACGTTCAGTAGTCAAAATGGCCGAGCGCGGTCTAAGGCATTAGTCTTAGAACGTTGGACTATCAAGACTTAGGTTGCGGGTTCGAATCCAGGCAGCGGCAGTGTGAACAATTTATAATTAATGGTAGTTCCAGAATTGATCACATTGTCGTCGCCTTGGATAAGAACGAAGTAACCGACTTTACCCACATCAAAAATGTGATTGAATAAATAAAGATTAACAAATAATGATGTGGGCCGGCCTCTGTGATAAGGCGTATGCCATAAAAACGGAGGTTAAACCCCCCATTATTACATTTATACGTTCACTGTACTCACTTATTTTGTCCATCAGAAAATAAGTAAGGTCTGGGGGGCCCTGGAATGTTAGTCTATAATGTTATTAAACGTATTGATTTTTATTTAAAATGACTTGCCAATTTTTGGCATTGTAAATGATTTTAGTACTAGTTCATTAAATTTGGCGCCAAAATTAACAATTTTATCAAAAGCTAAATAAAATAAGATAATTAAAGCCTTCAAAACAATAAAAATACTTGTTTTCTAAAAACTAATTCTAATATTTTGTAAACGATAAAAATTACATACTTTTTCCATCACACGCAACAATCTTGACTTTATCAACTCGAGCAATTTCTTGTACTTCTCGAAATTCAACATCATTTAACATAAATGTCCATACATTATCACAGAATCGGTATGTATTTAATTTACCGGCTTTAAATGTTAAACGTGATTTTACTCGCGTAGCTAAAGCTTGATTAATATGTTTATCAAATTGTAAAAGCACTTTAACTGCTAAATTTGGTGTTATTTGTCCATACTAAACAAATAAAAAAAAAACATATTGTGATAATTTAAATTTTTATCGACATTTATTTGTGATATTTATTACCTGAATTAATTCATCCAAACTTTCTTGTAAACTATTACCGATGGTCGTATTTCGATATAGTTGATAAGACATCTTGCGCTTCTCGTGTCTCTCTATCAATTACAAAGAAACACTGCGCACTTCAGATCGGTTATGAATAGCTTTTATATAATACGTGATATTTATGAAATTATCAGGTGGCAACCAGTATCGACATGTTTGAATGTTTAAAATATGGCGCGAAACTATCAACAGGTTAAATTAATTATATTTCTTCAATAAATTCAAAATACAAATCAAAGTAAATGATTTAAAAGTGTTTAAATTGAAATTAAATCACAAAAAATTTAAATTTTCTGTATATTGTGTTTTCAATTTGTTCGATTTTGACTCAAAGTGAGATTATTTTCTATGATATAGCCCTAGGGGTGGATGACTTGTTTTCCTACGCGTAAACTTAACAATATAGTAATTATTATGAATAATATTTTTTAATAAAATACCAAAATAATTTTAAAAGTGTTCATTAAATTTAAAAAAATCGGACATGACCTCTATGTACATTATAAAATTATAGTATAAAATATTGCAAACAAATTACTATTGAAATTTTATTATACAGTATGTTTTGATATTTGTAATTTTTTGATAAGTATTTTTCTTGTAAATTTTGGTATTTTATCGTGTTTTATTTTTTGTGTAAAATGGATTGAACAGACTATCATTCTTGATGTGAGCATAGTTGCCGAAATTCACAGTTTAGCCTTTCAAATTTTCTATTTCTCATTCCTTTGTACTTTTTTTCTGTCTCAGAAAATTCCTGTAAAATAACATTTACAAAAATATCCAAATATAGCCAATCTAAATTATTTATATATTTTATATTTATGTCCTATGATCCCGAGAGGGACGTAGGGCCTCAACAAATGCTCGCCAACGAACTCGATTATGTGGCATGGACTTGAATTCTCCCCAGGATTTGCCTTCTTCAGTAATTTCTTGCTCCTTGGTTCTTCGCCAGGTATGACGAGGTCGGCCCACCTTTCTTATTCCTTGGAGGTTCCACTCAAGTGCTTCTTTGGCAATGCTGTTGTTTCGCCTGAGTGTGTGACTAATCCAATCATATTTGCGTTGCTTGATGGTGTGTGATACTGGAGTTTGGTGACAGTAGTTCAGCAGGTTTTCATTGGAAATCGTGTTGGGCCAATAAATGTTGAGGATGTGTCTGAGACAACTGTTGATAAAGACTTGCAGTTGTCTGGTGATGCTTTGCGAGGCTTTCCAGGTTTGACATCCATACAAAAGAACACTTTTAACATTAGTCTCGAATATTTTCAATTTGGTGTGTCTTCTGAGTTGGTGTGATCTCCAGATGGGTCGAAGTGAAAGCAAGCAGCTCTGTTTTACACCAGTTTTGACTGGAAAGGGGTCGGTACTAAATTATTAAATCATAGATAATTTTACTATAAATGGTGACGGCTTCTATAAAATTCCATATCCATTAAGTGCCGAATACTAAGTTTTGTATATGGAGGTAGCAAATAAACGTTAGTGACATTTAATTAAAAGTATTTTTAAGTTGGTGTGTAATAAATATTGCATAACATATCCATCAGAAAATTTTGACATAAATTGAAAAAATTTTTGTGTTGGTAATCATAGATAAAATCACGATGGAAGAAAAGAATAATAAAAGGTAGGTCAGTAATTATTAAAATGGCAGAAAGTGAGTTATATGAGAAACTTTCTATTCGAGATTCTGTAAAATCTTTAAAAAAATATGGTAGTACCTCAAAACATATGAAACGTCATGAAAATCTAATTAAACATTCCATTGAGTCCACCGATACTTTGCAAGGGATTGCCTTAAAATATGGAGTTACGGTAAATAAATACTGCACATTCTTTTCCTAATTAATCATATTTAGAACGCATATGAGACTTATGTTTGTTTTTGTTTTTAGACTGAACAAATTCGCAGGACGAATAGATTGTGGGCTTCCGATAGTTTATTTTTACGGGAGTATTTATTGATTCCGGTTGCAGCCGATAGTCCATTTAGTCCAAGTGAAGTGAACAGAGACATGTCAATTGTAAATATGAATAATAATAGTTCTAGTAGTAAGCCCGTATCACCGTCTAGTGATCTCGAAGAACCGACAATTGATGATTTTTTATCGAATATTGATCATTCTATTGCGAATACGAAAAAAGAAGTTAGAAAATCACAAGGAAACAGTGAGTAAGTTACATTTTTTTTTATCTTAATAATTTATTTTTCCAAAAATATTCTTACACAAGTACTGAATTCGGTTCACGTCAAAAATCCGCTTGTTTACGAATATAACCATACTATGTTTTCCCAACAAAAATTAGTGTTACAGTCAGATTTATTAAAAATAGTGTACTTTCTAAAGTGATACTCTTCAAATAGTGCACTTTTCTAAGTGATACTTTTAAAAATAGTCTACTTTGATGTTTGTGAAAATTGTTATATACAGGGTGTTTTTTTAAGTTGCTATTATTTAGTTTTTATACCATGTATATGAAATATATCAAGGTATATTAAGTTTAGTCCCAAGTTTGTAACGCTTAAAAATATTGATGCCACAAACAAAATTTTGGTATAGGTGGTCATAGAATCACCTAATTAGTCCATTTCTGTTTGTAAGTCTGTCGTCTGTCGTCGGTCATCACGATTACTCAAAAACAAAAAGAGATATCAAGCTGAAATTTTTATAGTGTGCTTAAGACGTAAAAAGTGAGGTCGAGTTCGTAAATGAGCAACATAGGTCAATTGGATCTTGGGTCCGTAGGTCCATTGGGTCCATCTTGTAAACCGTTATAGATAGAACAAATGTTTAAATGTAAAAAATGTTTCTTATAAAAAAATAAACAACTTTTGTTTGAAACATTTTCTTGTAAACATCACTGTTTACGCACGAGAGCGCTAATTAGGTGAAAATTTTGTAGTATGTATTAATATGGGAATATCAGTTATGTGTGTGTGGCTACTTAAGAGTGGAAATCTTTCTTTATTTACGTGACGTCAAAAAACAAACGATTGCGTCATCAAAACTGTCTATACGTGGTATTTCAACAATTAACTCAGTCAATTGTTTGTTTTCACTTATTAAAACCAAAAATTCAGAAATCATGGGAATCCATCATATGTAAATTTCAGTGAACCTAATCTTGAGGGGGCTAAAAGTTAGAGTAAATATACGCTATATAATAAAATGTAAATGTTCGTCTATGACTTAAGTGTTAATAAGTGTTAAATAAACTGTGTCGCCATTCTGATATCACCGTAACTGATAAGAAACCAATTTTTTTTTTTTTTTAGTTTCAATAGTTTTTAATGTTTGATAATTTATTATCTGACTGCTTGAGAAGCAATTATTTATTTAAGAATAAATTATCAAATTAATTTTAATATTTGGTATTTAAGATATTCACCATTTGTGTAAATAATATACAGTGTGTGTATTAGATAATTGGATATAATAATAAAAGAGAAGTAACGTAAATGGGTCCCTAGCACCTAGGCAAAAGGGTCCTCTCCGGGTAATAAGATTTGGAATAGTATAGCGGCAAACAGTATGTCCACAGCTTCTTCGCCATATTTCTCTCAGGATTGACGAACTCAACATTTCGGACTCAACTTGTCCGCAGACTTATAACTTTATAAAAAATTTCTCGTTACACAACCTGTAAATAATTTTAATGCATTTATAATCGATATTTAATTGATGTTAACAATAATTTTAATTAACCATTAATTGGAATATTTTTATTTAAATTTAGTCAAAATATTATTCTACCAAATTCTATTAATCATTAAATTATCAGCATTTTTATCAAAAATATTTATCACCTTACATTTTTACTTTAATGTATCGATTTTCGCTTGGAAAAAATTTGTTTTTTAAATAAAGCAAGGTCATAAGAAAATATTACACGTACTTTTACGACCAGTATTTCTATATTTCACCAATTTGAACTTCTAAGTGTCTTAAGACTAACTGAATTTTTTGTTTAATTTTTTTGCAGGTTTATTTCGGATGATGATTATGAGTGTAGCTATGTAAAAAAGAAACATGCCGTATCACGTTTACGACAAGCGTCTACAACCAGCGGCTCATCGAATAGCACATCATCAGCGATCATGAAATCAATGTCACATCCCCCGCCAGATATTCTAAGTATAGGTAATAATTCATCAAGCACATCGTATCAACAATACAATACACAGCCAGTGCATACAGTGCCCATGGTGATCACACAAACAGGTCGTAAGTTACGTACATCTCTACAGAGGTTAGAACAACAGCAAGATGAAATGTTTGAATTGTAGCATCCATCATTAATTATTTTTAATATTTACTACATTTAATGTATTGATATGATAACATTCATATGTTTTTCTTTTTATATAGGGTGTGTTTCGTAATATTCACCATTATTCTGGCCAGTGCTCATAACGTCAGAAATCGATGCCATATTGTACTGGTAAAACGGACATGACAGTGTACAATTTGTTCACCGGGTGATGTACAAGATATTTATTTATTTATTGTTCATTAAGAAGGACTAATGGCGTCTGGAAAGGACTTACTTGTAATTGACGAATACGATGGAAAATTGTATACGCTCAAAGTAACTCCTGAAGAGTATCATAGAGCAAATACATTTAAGTTATTTTGTTGCCTAGCCTAAAATATGACGTCAAGTACTGGCCAGTATATTTCGGAACGATTCACTAGTATGGCGTCGGTTCATGACGTCACCAACACTGACCAGTACACTGGCGAATATTACGGAACACATCCATAAAAAAACATTAACAAAAAACACACATCAAGCTCTTAAGTAAATGATATTCCAAAAAATAAAGTAGATAAAAGAAATAAAGTACTAAAAACGGATCAACTGACGATTTTGTGACCAGTAAAGGGATCAGGATGTTTTTTTTGCATTCGATTCTTGAAGGCGTCCTCTTGAGGTACCTAGTGCCCAGGGTGGACAGTATGCACCTCGTCTCTTGCAGTTTTTACGAGAATATGTAACATATTTTATCGAAGCTCGTTATTCGAGTGTATTCGGGGAAATGGAACACGATTATCACTATGAAAATGGCCCCCGCTGTATCTGGTGCCCATGTCGGATGAAAGTGGATCGTTGGATGAAACTTCTTACTTCTTGCGTTAATTTTGGGATATCCATATTATTTTAGTGTATAGAGTGCCACTTTTGGTATCCTAACTTTTTTATTACCGGATGGTTTAAAATTGTTTGTCGTAATCAGATTGTCAAAAGAACGGGGCCCGACGACAACAAGAGTTTTATTGCTCCATTTTTTACTAATATACCACTTGTGGTGCTTTATATGCTTTCGAATAATTTACAGTGCACAAATATTTAAAATAATTAATTAGAATAGGGATGCAAATTAAAATCTCCTATTTATATGATTTTTATCAGATTAAATTAGAAAAACCATCGAACTGCAGAGAATATAATTCGAGAAGCTTCCTTCTTATACCCTATTTTTTTTATTGGTTTTATGTGTACTGTTCATTTAAAAAGAAAGTTTATAATTTTACAATTTGGGGAATTTTTATTTAACCCTTCGTTCATTCTGTGTACTACTCCAACTTTTTTTTAAATCGTTTTAAATAAACGATTCGTTTGTAAATAAATATCTTATTATTTAATATACGTTATATATCTATTAAATATTTAATAACAAGTTATAAACCATTGGTTATAAAACTAATTTTGTTGGTTTTAAAAATAATTATAAAACTATGCTGGCATAATATAAATATTATGAAGAATGAAATTTAAAACAACCCATAGACGTTCAATATTTTTATTCTAATTCAATACAATAGTATACTCATAGTCTGCAGTACAGAGGGAGGTATGACTTCGTGACTAACACACTCACGAAACTTCATTTCAGTGTAACCTACAACATTTTTATTGACGAAAACTTTGGAAATTGGGGCGTTAGCATGATAAAACATATAGTTGTTAAACTGACCTAGGTCTTAGAAAACGACTCATGAAATATGTAGGCCAGTGAATATAATAATAGTAACATTTCAAAAGAAATTTTTATATAATTTATAAACCTGCATGAAACTATTTTCTTCGACAAAATTCAAATTTTATGCATGCTTTGTTAATATTTGTGCAATATTACTAGAAAGACGAAAATATTGAACGTCTATGAGCTACTTAAACATATATGGATATCATAAACAATTCTAAAAAATCAAAGTCTGAAAACAACAATTTTGATTTCATTTCAAATATTGTTTTAATTGCTTTCATCAAAAAAAGGGTTTGAAGGATTTTGATGAGATATTATAGAAAAAATTTCGATACGATGGCAATACTGATGATAATAATATGCTAAATTTTTTTCCCGTTTTCCGAACTCAGTCTATTTTTGAGTTTATTCCAGCTTTTATATAGACCGTTCGTTTATGTGTTATCGATTTAAATTTCAGATTATATGTATCGTACAAAATTTAGAAAATTTTTACAACATGACAAAAAAATAGTAATAATTGATAAGTCCAAATAAAACAAAGGGTTCTCACAATATTTTTGTGTTTTTTTTAAGCTACTATTTTAATTATTGTGTACATATTATGTTTTTTTGGTAATTCTGTACAGTTAAAATGTAATATAATTGAACCAGGGGACCAAGTCGGAGAAGAAAGAACATGTAATATTACATATATAAATATCTTGAATTAGTGACCTAATGGTTCATAAATATTGCATTGGAGTGTACTTATACGAAGTAATTGTAAATATTGTATACTTCAATCATCTTAGGGTTTCCCCTCAGAATCAAACGGAAGCACACGTGACCATATATGTCTTTTGAGACAATATTTGTACTATCAAAATAAATTTTTGTACAAAAAATGAAACCCTAAGATGACTGGAGTAATAATCCATTGTGCAATAAGTTTTAAAGCGGGTTTTTTCTCGTAGTAAGGATAAAAGCTCTCTCTTTGTACACGATCTTCTTAGCAAGGGCAAATGGCTTATTACAATTTTATCGAATGAAAAGCGTGTGGAAAGATAGTACTTTTCCAGAATAAATTAATTATTTCTCTTTGTAAATGATTATTTATTTATTTTGAGGACATTTTAAGAATTTATCAGAATGAATATCAATAATTAAGGACCCTTTCATAATAAACCCTTCATAGTACTATCCCCTATTATTAATTTGTAAAATAATTGAGAGCCTATTTTCTAGATATAATAAATAACAAATTTTTCATTTGTAATACTTTCATAAACTACATGGAATAAAAAGGAAAATTATTTTATTTTTAATGAATGTAACTTTCTGGATGCCTCTCCCAAGGATCTTGAACGGGTTTGATTCGAAGAGCTCAAAAGTAACTATCATAATTTATTAAAAATGTATTTTAATTATTTGAAAGAAATTGGTTTTATTTGCTACATAATTAATTTGAACGTCCATAAACACAACGATTTGTTTCTATTTTCGACAGCGACCCCTAATTTATTGGTTAATCATTGAGACATTTGACCACTGTAATTTATTTATCTATAGAGTTTCAAGCATATGCCAACTTAAAAAATGGACACTCTGTATTCTCGTAGAGTATTTCCCGATATTTTTTGGTAAGGCATGACAAATCGTTGAGTTTATAATCGTTTTTATTAGATAAAGATACTTTCTTGAAGATTGCCGCATCCGAATATAATTAATACTCATTTTAATTATTCTTACAGAATATTGTGATTTTAAATCTTGCCTTGCAAGTCGATTTATCAGTTTCAGCTCAGAATCAAGTGATTTTTTAAATGCTTTAAGTTAATAGTTTTTTTTTTCTTTTAAATAAATGCGGTAATACCTTCAAGAAATGCTTAGAAATGATATTCTTTCAATCTTCTAGTCGATAAAATGAAGATTTCGAAATTGATATTATGTTTGTTTTAGCAAAATTGCATTGTGATTCTAAGAATAATCGCACTTCGGAGGTGATTAGTTAAGTAACTGATGACATTGCCATATTTACTAAGTTCTTACTATTTTAACAATATTTTTTCTGAAAAATGTTAGATCAAGCGTCGATAACTAGTGACTAGGTACTTAGATATCTTCGATGTGTTTTTACTCTTAAATGAAGCATAATATTTCCAACAAATTTCTTTGCGATTGCGTTTAGTTTTGTGTCGAAAATTTGTCTCTCAGGATCACAAATTAGTTAAAACAAACCTATTAATCATAAAAGGTGTAGCTTATTTTAATTTTTACAATTTCATTTATTAATAATTTAAACAAAATAAATAAAACTATTTATCATACTTAAAAAAAAAATACATAGAAAGAAAAAATTTAATTTTCAGTTTATTTTAAATAATTGTTAAATTTTGTTTAAAAAAATATATTTTTTTAAAAATCACTTTTATTTACTTAATTCAAGAAAATCAACTCACTTTCTTCCAATTCATTTAATTGTATTTTTAACCCCCGAACCAAAAAAAAGGGGTGTTATAAATTTGAACGCTATGTGTGTGTGTCTGTCTGTCTGTGGCATCGTAGCGCTTAAACGAATAAACTGATTTTGATTTTTTTGGTTTCGTTTGAAAGGTAATTTAACGGAAAGTGTTTTTAGCTATATTTCAAGTGCGAGTTCAGGATTCCGTACCCAAAAAAACTAAAAAATTTGCGACGATCTTCAAAATGCTTTTGTTCACTGATTACGAATCATAGAATCTGTGTAATCGGACATCGGAGTCATTATCAGTGGCAAAAAATACCTCCTATAACAATCTGACATCAGATTCGTAATCAGCGACCAAAAATATCTTCTAGATAACAGTTTATTTAGACGATAAATACTTAGTTTTCCGTTTTTGTGCCAGAAAGTAGAATTTCGGGTAAAAAATGGCATGATTTTTGGAATACGTGACAGAATTCATGTAATCTGAAATACCTAGGGTATGGGCTTAAAAAGGATCAGAAATAATATAATCGCAAATTGAATTTTGAAATAGATTTTATTAAATATATTATTAAAAATATAATCTTTAAATTTTGTAGAATTAACATTATTTTACATTGAAAACGATTAAATTTGCTTACGAGTCGAATCCTTAGCGTTAATTGCAAAACTAGTTAGTGGCACATATTCGTTACATAAGCATGGATCTTCCTTCACAGTAAAACCTTGAAAACATTTAGGTTTACGACCAAGAACGGATCCTATTCAAAGTAAATGCTTTTTGTAAAAAATTTACTCAATTTAAATAATATATTGAACATGAATGTCTCAACACTCGCTAGTTTCACAATTATCGCTAGAGGGACATCTTACGCAAATCTAGTTGCTGCCAATGACCTTAAAAACGGTGAAACTATATTAAAGTCGTTAGTAACTGATCGATTCTTTGTTGATTTCGATAAATTTCCGATTTCAACAAATTATTTCGTTCCTTTTGTTTTTCAATTTCTTCTTCCATTTCCATATATTGTTTACGGAATGGTTCAAGACTTCGATCTGCTACTCTACAAAGCAAAGAACAAATCATCTTATGAACAAAATCTATCAAATATATTTGAGGGAGGTGGATTTTTCTTACATTTTTTGCTGTGCAATATCTTCATTTAGTTTTTCATTCTCATTCCGCCATATTTGTAATTCTCTAATAATGTTATCATAATCTTCTTGAAGGAAATTTATTATTTGTCCCAATGGTAATGCTGCTCGAGTGATTGTTTGAATTTTCATTCGTATATTTTCGATGTATCGTTTTTTTGTTTCACGATTTCTTTGACTATCTTCTTCCCATTCCTGGAAATTAGATTTACAAAATTTGAAAACTAATTCAAGAAAGTGAACCCCCAAAGGACTGGAATAGAAGAGTATTAGAATGGACACATTTTCTATTAGAAGCAAATGAATCCACAGGATTCTTTCAACGGCCAACGGCTTTAAATCCAATTCAGGACGTTGGACAAATGTAGGTAATTATTTACTTACAATTTGCATTGGTATTTTTGGTGTATCTTCCATCAATTCTTTTTGTGTTTCTAAAATTTGTTCCACAAGATGTCCTTGCGGTTGTTGATCTTGAATCGTGGATGTTTTCAAGGGTAAGGCTATTTCAGGAATATTCGATGTTGATTCAACTACAACTAAATTTTCATTATCATCATCTGAATTTTTATCGAAGTTTTCGACAATTACATTAACTTTTCCCAATGGAACCACTTTTTCAGGTGGTAAAATAACATCATTTCGATCTCGGATACGAGGAGCTGCTGGACGAGCACTAGGTGGTCTAGCACTTGGTGGACGTAGACTAGTTCGTGGTCGTGCCGATGGTTGTCTTGGTTTATCAATTTTCAAATCAGATTCGGATAATTTTTGATTTAATTTATCAATTTCCTTTGATGGTAGATTTGATGATTCTAATAAAATTGGTTCGTTCGATGCATTTTCTAAATTTAGTGGATTATCCTTGAATATTTCATTACTTGGTTCTAGGATAATATCCGTTTCATCTAATTCAGTTACGTTACTACTCCTGCTAGTCATGGTTTGGTATTCGACTTTTTCTTCATTTTCCTTATTTTCGTTGTTACTTTCAATTTCCACGTTAATCACACTTGGTATTTCGACAAGTAACTCCTCTTTCTTCGGATCATCAGTTGAAATCAGATTGATCTCTGGTTGAGAACTGTTTAGTAAAGTATTACTATTACTACTTTGAGTATGAAGCAATTTTTCAGGTTTAACTTTTTCCAATTTATTAATTTCATTTTTCTGTTTACGTATTTTGTCTCGTGAAGTTAATGGCGTTTCCGTATTTTTCTTATCAACTTTTTTTATTTTTTCATTCGATGATTTTTTCGACAAAGTTGTATCTTTCGATTTTCTTCGACTCATTGATTCAACTGCCGCCTTTTTAGGTTTAAATTTTATATCTTTTGTTAAATCTAAATTTTCCTCTTTAATCTGGTCTAAAATATTTTTTGCAGTGAGATTTTTTTGAATTGCTTTTCCAATTATTTGTAACAGTTCATTCGTTTTTGTTGGTTCATGTCCAGCTACAATTTTACTTGGACGTGCAGGGATATCCGTATTTGTAAGAAGTTCTGGAAAGGAAATTATTTAAAAATATTTACGATAAAAATATCTTTGGACTGTTAAGTTTGGACCAGAAATGTTTCAGTTTCCTCCGTTTCTCGTATTTGAAATATATCTCTCCGAGGTTTCGGAAAATGTGTAAACAACACAACATAACCGTGTCCGATTTTTACTCAGATTCGTATATAGGCTCTCCCCCTCGCTAAATCGAAAAATATCGATCCTACGAAAAAATTGATATGGATCAAAATTGTAGGAAATTTAATTCCAAACAACTTTGGTAAATTCCATTTTTCGTGTAAAATTGAAAATAAACGAGTGATTCATTAAACAAAAATTAATCTCAACGATTTCCGAAGGAGTAACAAGTTTTGATTTGACAAGGCTAGCAATGATTTTAGGAACTTTATTTCAGCTATGGAAGGGAATAATCTAGTTTTATGAGAATTGGGAAACCTGCCCCATATATTATTCTATGTTCTGTCCTTATTAAAATCAAAATGGATACAAGAGTTAACTTACTCATTGTATTAATTAATTTAAACAAAAATTTAATTTTATCATCTTTCTCCTTAATATTTTCCGATTTTAATTCT
The DNA here is from genome assembly GCF_905475395.1 of Chrysoperla carnea. Lineage (NCBI taxonomy): Eukaryota > Metazoa > Arthropoda > Insecta > Neuroptera > Chrysopidae > Chrysoperla > Chrysoperla carnea. Next base: position 3,108,451 of record NC_058338.1, on the reverse strand, counting down.
GTTTCCGTAAAAATTCCATCAAACATTTTATAATCTTTATTAATTGTTGTAATAATATCATGTAAAAATCTAAACGGTGGTTTTTTCAATAATTTTTCAGTTAATGGTGGTTTTTTCACATATTTTCCAAGCGTATCTTGGGTTTTCTTTATCACATCTAACTTTATATCTTCACTCATTTTGATCAACTATCTTAGTATCTTATGCCAATTCTTTTTTCTAAATTGACTACTAAATTTTTACGAAAAATTGTGAAATTCCAAAATAAATATTGCATGTAATTAGATTTGTTTTCTTTATGGTTACCATAGAAGCATGTAAGGGGTGGATTAAGGAATATTTGGTGAATAATAGAAATCGTTGTTATATGAATTATCAAAATCTGAAAACTTACCCTGGTGGAAAAAATATTTGAAGAAAGAATAAGCCTTAAGAAGTCTTAGAAACTCTTAATAACTCTAAATTTCTAAACGTTTTTGGGCTGTCTAATTCTTCAGACTGAACAACTCTGAATGAGATAGTTCAAAAACATTTAGTAATTCACAGTTATTCAGAGTTTTTAAGACTTCTTCAAATATTTTTTCTACCAGCATAATTCTTTCAAATTTTATTTGACAGAGAAAGATGAATTCATGCAATTAGTCTAGAAATTTTCTTTAGACATTTTTCAAGTTTAGCAAAAATTGTATGAAATTTAAGCTACGATTTTATCAAGTTATCCCAGATGCATTAAGAAGGCATGATAGCAAAGTTTGTGCCTAAAAATCTTGAGCTGATTTAATAAGAAGTTTCTGATGTATCGGCTAAAATCGTATAGACAGTGTCTTGAAAACTGTTATACGATTACTTTTTGGTTTCAAACATTTAGAATTACTCAGTATATACAAGTATGTCAACAAGTGAATACATCATGAATACATTTATGTAAGTATTTGGAGATTACAAGTACAGTGTCTTCATTTATCGTAATATCACTCTAAATTTTATACATTTTAATTTTTAATAGCGTTCGATTCTACGCACAAAAAAAAAAGTGAGTATGATCTTTTTTGTAATATTGAAAAAAAAAATTGATATTTGTTTTATAATGTGTAAAATCTTTGAATTGCAAGAAATATTATAATATAGTGCTTTATTTGAAGACCTTGTACACCATTTTTTGTAGAATGAAAGCAATCGCTTTTACGGATATGACGAATATTAGCATAGCTAATACTTAAAATAAGTAAACTTTTCAATATAAATTTAAACATTTTAAAACAACTTTTATAAAATTTTATAACAATTTCCAATCAATAAAAAATAAAATTTGTGAATAATTTATTTAAAATTTTCAAATAAATCCGATAAAATCATATTATTTGAATAGTATCAAAGACATGTTTAGTGCGCAATGCAATTATATTATTTTCCTTATAAATGGCGTTTAATTTATGCTAGTGTACTCAATATATTAATTTTCTATTAGAATTGATAATTATTAATCATATAAAAGTGTTTTAAAATCATTATAACAGGTATTTATTGTTTTATTTTTATATAAATAATCGATCTAAATAACGAATTGAGTTATCGTCATCTACAAAGTTACTTAAAGTTAGTCAAATTTACTTAAAAATATGTATTCATGACAAACAGATTGATGGTATTTTAGGAGCTAATATTATTATATTCGAATATAAACTGTTATAAGTATTTCAAATATTTTGAATTTCTTATATTTGATTTTTATTTTGAAATTAAAATTGAAATTTTTATTGAATTCTCGATTTAGGTTAAAATGATTAAATCGAGAATATTTAGGTTTTTATAGGTTACAGTTACATCTAATTTAGAACTGATTTTCTCAACAAATTTTTACGTTTAGATGAAATAATATGAATAAATAAAATAATATCTGTTAGTATTATGTTTTAAAATGATTTAGCTTTTCTCTGGAACACTCACGTAAATGATTGAGCCTAAAGGACATGAAAAAAACTGTAGTTAAAAAAAACGATTTAAAACAATACAAACCATTAAAATTTTAATAACACAGGTCTGCGACTAAAAAACTGCATAGGATTTTTTTTACATTTTCTTATAGATTTTGACCTCCTAAAAACAGGAAAACTATTCAAAACATTCTATCACATATGGTTTTCATAGATATTAGTAACAGCATAAACTAGTCTTTAATTAATATTATTGCACGATGAAAATAAATTAGCTTCGCTTCCAATGGGGTATTCTGTGCATATGGGAGAAAACTAACTGTAATAACTTGGCCATTACCCTGGAAAGAATCAAATATCAGGACCGTTAATGGATAGTTTGTGGGGACTTTTGGGTCAGCAGGCAGCTGACGATGCTTTTGGGTCAACAGGCAGGCTATACTAAATACCCTTGCTTCTTATTCTTATGGGATAGTAGAGCCAGAGAACATTATTGGACTAAAAGTGATTGGCCACCCCGAGAAACTTTAAAACCTGGAGAGAAAAATGTTATCAATACTACTTTGGTGCCGCCAGAAAAAGTTTTGTTGCCACCTCTCCATATCAATTTGGGATTGATGAAACAATTTGTAAAACTCCTGCAAGAGTGTGGAGACTGTTTTAAATATCTATGTACAAAATTCCCGAAGCTGTCAGCAGCAAAGTTGAAAGAGGGAGTTTTCACTGTCTAGTAGAATAAATATATGAGAAATTTGAATTTAATTTTTAGGGTCCTTCATAATTATTCAGAATGGAAGAAATTATTACTGATGAAATAATTGATATACCACCAATTGAATCAGAAACAATTTTAATTAAATCAGAAACAAATGATCTAAAAATTGATGAATCTGATGTTCTCGCGTCGGAGGAAATGCAAGAAGATGAGGACATCGATTTAGATGAGGAAGCTGAAGATGATGAAGAGATTTTAAATGATGGATCTGCAGAGATTACAGACGTTAAAATGATTGAATGTCCTGTTTGTAGATTGAATGTTATATCATTTGTAAGTATATGTTTATTATTAATCTGGGAACGTAACCAGTGGCGGATTTACTCAAATGAGCAGGGTAGGCATGTCCATCACCCTAGTAGACTTACTTCGTCCCATTCCCGGGCACTACTCCATGAACCATTTGGAGCTGTTTAAAAAATAATCTTTATTTTCGTCAAAAACGAGTTGTCGGCGAAAATTCTCATATTTGTTCTTAGGTTAGGTTAGGTTAGATTGGCTGTCCTGGGGTGAGACACACTTAGACCATAGAGTCCGTTGTGATTTCGAAAAAGAGTTAGCCCATTCCCGGGCACTACAGCAGGAGAGCTTTGACGTCGAAGGACTTTAGGTCGGAGAGGTCGTCAAAGAGAGGCTGGCTCAAGTAAATCCATCTTCTCATGACAAGAGCTGGGCGGTGACAGAGAAGATGAGACATTGTCTCCTCCTCCTCACCACTGTGACAGCTCCTACAGTAGTCGTGATACACAGCTAGGTCCAGCTTTATATTTTAGGGCTCTGAAATCGTCTTATTGGGGCACAAATAAACAGTGTCATTACTTTAGTTTTTCTGTTTTGCCGTGAAAATGAACAATCAAATGGGGTCTTCCCGCGAATTTTAAGGCCAACCTTTATATATTTGGGATTTGATGTTTATATTAAAAAAAAATTTGATGATTTGTATAGATGATGGAAGAACATAAGAATACATGTTCGGGAGCAGATGAAACTATATTAGGAACGGCTGATAATTATTCAATTGAAAATGATGATGATCTCGACGAAGAAGATCGTAAAGATATTAGTTTAAATACTGAAACCGATGAGAATGGTGAGAATGATGGAGAGGACGGTGATGGCGATGAGAATAAGATTTATAAATGTCCAAATCAAGGTTGTGTCAAAGTTTACAAAAAGAAATTTTATTTAAGTCGACATTTAAAGCATACCAATTGTACGGGCACCCAAGTTAAATATGAATGCAAGGTAAGCATCGATCACTAGGTGAATAAAGAAAATTAGAGTAATATACAGAGTGTGCCTAAAAGGTCTTTACAAAATATAGCTTAGCTAAAAGTTCCTCTATTTTGGCGTATATAGTTTGTTTTTCTCTAACATTAACGCGATTTTGATAAAATTTGGCTTGGTAACACTGTTTTTTATACAAAACAACTCATATCAACGTTATAGAAATATCAATTCATGAGCGTAGAATGTGGAGTTCTTGGTAGCTAAAACTCTAATTTTTACGCCTATGGAGGTAAAGGAAGGCACACGGGTCTGTAGATTTTACAAGAGCATTATAAATACTAATGGGTTTAATTAAACTCTTCACCTTAGATTTCCCTCTTTATTTTACAGGTGTGTGGTAGAGCGTATTCACGACCAGACAATTTACGGGCTCATTTAAAATCCGCTCACGTTGATAATAAACTTGTTGTGAAAGATAAATCTGTAGCTTGTCCACATTGTGATAAAGTTTTGAAAAATAAAGCAATTTTATTGGTGCATATGCGAATTCATACTGGTAAGTTTAAATTCTTCATCTGTATAGTAGGGTTTCTGATTTATCGACGTATGGTAATTCTCGAGGCGTTGAGTTTATTCTCCGACTCGATTAAAGATACATTTCTTAAGAATTCTCGCCTTGAGTGACGATATTAAGTTTTAAAAATTTTTTCAGGTGAAAAACCATATCAATGTGATGTTTGTCCAAAAGCATTTCCAACAAGCGGTGCTTATCAAAAACATAAACGAGTACATACTGGAGAAAGACCATTTATGTGTCCACAGGTATGATATTGTTTTTATAAATTTTTAATTAATGTACTTACATAGTGCGGAACAACTATGTAGTTTCAACTGATTTCATAATAAAATATATTTTTGTACAGTTAACGCTTATGATAAGGATTTGAAAGATGGTGAGTATTGATAATCATATGTAACGGGTGTTGTTTTAAGAGATTCATAATTTTAAAATAAAATAAAACAAGGAAATCCGTATAAAAACATGGTCCGAGAGGGTGTGAAAAGTTAGGCATATCTCGATCCCACGAAATTGATTATAAAAATCACGAAAATTGATGATAAAAATTGTTTTTTCCAGTGTAAACGTCGATTTACAGCGAAAGAAGTATTAAATCGACATATGAAAACACATTCAGCAGTGAAACCGCACGTATGTATGTTCTGCAATAAGAGTTTTGTACAAGCAATGCAGCTACGTGCGCACATGTTCCATCACACCGGTGAATATTCATGTATTTGTAAAACTTGTGGAGCTGCGTTTAGTAAACAAAATGCTCTCACGTTACACGTCAAATACGAACATGAAGGAGCGAAACCATTGGAATGTGAAGTTTGCAAGAAAACGTTTTTAACGAAAAACTTTTTGGTTCGACATCAAATTATACATTCTGGAGTGAAAGGTACGTTTTTTTTTCGATTTGAATCTTGACGCCTCAAGTGTCCAAAGTGTAGCACGATTATCTGAAAAAGTGCTGATATGTGCACTTCTGTAACCTTACAGAGAGTTACAGACAGATCTGAGCACCTCTCCGCATGGCAAAGATATCTGATTGAAAAAACGTCGCATATTGTCAAAGAGGAAGAATCTATTCCTTTATTCTAGGTCCATAAACTCCCATACCAGATAGCTCCATGTCAACTCACGGCAGATTTAATAATAAATAAATTTTTTTCTTTCCTTAGAACACGAATGTCCAAATTGCAAAAAACGTTTTATCTCGAAGCCAGCCTTAAAAACACACATGCTGACACATCGCCATGAAGAACCAAGAATCTGTTACGATTGTGGACGCGCCTATATTCGTTTAGATTGTTTAATTCGGCATATGCGTGCTAAACATCGTGACGTGCTGCAAGATATGATTGCATCAGCTGAATCGAAAAAAATCCGTCAACTTGTTCTATCCGCACAGCCACAATTGGAGAAAGGCACTAATTGGTCGGATGATTTATTTGTTGAGAATCTTAAGAAATTATTAATTATTTTAATTGATGAAGCTACATTAACGAATTTTGGATGGCCAAATCGACCAATTGATAAAATTTTGGATTCGTTAATTATACGTTGTGGTTCTGTACCCGTTAACGAAGAGAATTTAGAATTTATTGATCGATTACGTGAGAATACGAAAATTTTATTTACGGGAATTATTAACGATGATGCTCTTGAAGTATTGTTGAATAATAATACCGTGGATGAGGTTGTTAATTTTGTGTTACAATTATCCTGTGTTCCAGAAGAAACCAATGAATCGAATGATGTTAAAATACCTATTTAATGGTAAATACGAACATTCATTAAACCGTTTAATTTCATGACGGAAAACTGTTAAAATATTTGAAATTCTATTTTCTTAAATGAAAAACTTACATTAAGGTTGTTGTGAAGAAAATGCTATTTAATGACAAACTTTCCAAAAGTTGACAATTATTATTGATGATATAAATAAGGAAATTCAGTCGAAATATGAAGACATTCCTGTTTTTTTACGAAAAAACAGGAAATGAAAAAGTTCTCGGTTTTTCTCAGTTTCCTCGCCATGATAAGCCGCGTTAAGGAAATTCGTTCAAAAAAGTTTTTATACGGTAGATCTTTAGAATTATACAAATTTTGGTTTAAATTATATATAGTATAAACCTGGAGCCAGGTGTAGTATTTATCAGTCCTTTTAGAATTGCCGGAAATTTGAGGATTTCAAATAAAAAAATTATTGAACTAAAAATACAAAAATCGTTTTATTCGACACAGACAAATTCTAAAATTTTCAGGTATTCTGAAATGACTGTAATTACAGGACTTCTTTACTTCAGATTTTTGTTAGATTAAGAAATTGATAAATAATTTTGTTAATAATTAGTGCCTTACGAAATTTCCTTATATATGTATCTATTCAATTTATTAAGAAAAGAAAGGGAAATTGATTTCAAAAGATATAGATAAATGTTTTTGAAACCATTATAAATTTTACATATTTTCAATAAAAAAATAAATTTTTTTTAAAAATCTTTTTCATATACAGTCTGATGATTTGAAGGCTTAATTCACGTCTTTTTCCATCACCTACGCCATTTTTTTACCGAATAAAGTTAAAATAAATATGCATGCTTTCAGAAATCATTCCTAACAAAAACAGAAAACGCTTATTACTCCGAATTGGTAAGGTCCTAAATAGATCAAATATTGTATGAACTGGCTCATACATTTAGATGCTGAAATATGGAGAAGAAATAACAACAACCATTTGACGTCTTTAAATCCACTTTCTGAGGGTAATTGTTTGTTTATGAAATCAAAGCAATATGTAATAGATGATAACCATGGATCTCATTGATCTTGCATACGATCAATAAGAAATAAGAATCACCAGCCATACCGCTATGACATCACAGCAGAGCTTACCCGTGTTTTAGGTCACGTGATATACAGTTTAACAATTACGATTTTTAATTTTTTAAAGAAAAATTTGGTTTTATGACTGGAAATCAGAATATTTAAGTATATTTTTACATAAATTTTAACTTTTTTCAAATTTCATGATTTATTTTTGACTAACGATAATACCCTATTTAGAAATTATCGTATGTATAAAGTATGCTTTATCTCAGAAAGATTTTTTAAGTCTATGGATTATATATATGAAAAAATGAAGTGATGCCAACCTAAAAAATTCACTAAAGGTAAAAAAAAGAAGCTGAAAAGTCTACATATGTGAAAAATTATGACAGAACACAAATCTTTCATATAAACATTAAAATAATGCTTTTAAAGTGAAATATTTGTTCAAGAAAAAACATTCATAATGAAAGATACCGTAGTTGAAAATTTTGTGAAAGAGTTTAATGAGGCCGCAAATTTGATTGACTTAAAACTAGAACCTGTAAGAATTTATATTTTTTTTATTAAACATTTCTTCTCTAAAACGGTCCGTAAACGTCTAGTTTTTGTCCCTGATAAGTGTTTTACTTTGTTTGAATATAAATAATACAAATATAGAAAATGGGTAACAGAAACATTAATACTTGATGGGTAATTTGGGGCATCACTAATTTGGTAATTGCTGTTCAATGTTCAAGGGACAAGAATTGAATTTCACGTCTACGGTCTATTTTATTTGGTAAAATTACTATAATTATTAATTAACATATTAAAATTTGTTTATTTAGAGTACGGCAAATAGTGAAGATAGAAATGATAATGACAGTGAAATATCGGAGAAAAATAACGATTCGCAGGTAATAAAAAAAACTCTGTAAAGCTATTTGTATAATATCGTGTATTTAACGTTAACGCTATCTTTAGTGAGTTTAAAAAATTTCCTAGAACGTCAGATTTTCGCTGTGATTGCGTTCATTTACTGATCCATGCACAGATTATAATTTATTACATAAATAGATAGGCAACTCTACTATACATGAAATGGCGGGAATTAGATACTATTTGAATTATTTCTATTCAGTTTATCATCTTTTATTAAATTTTTTTGTATTTTTATGCCTACTAATTAAATAAAGTGAAGTTTTTTAAATAAAATAACAAATATTAAATAAAATAATAAATTTATTGCAATATTTGAAACAAAATAGCATTTATTTTAATATGAACATTATTAATAACAATTAATTATTAGTTTGATGTAAGTTAAATGCAATGTTAAACCATTTTATTTCGTTATTAGTCAATTATAATCACAAATAAATACTACGTAAATGTAATCAACATGATTAACAAGACCTAAGCGATAAAATAAACTCAGTACATACCATAAAAAAATTGGAAAATATTTATGTCTTAAAATGACCCATCCTGTATAATAATTATTATTTGTTTAGGCGCCAGTTGGTATTGAAATAATAAAAGAAGAAATGGAAGGTGAAGAAGATGAAGACGAATCAGAAGATAATTCTGATGAAAATGTTAAAACACCGAAGCCAAAAAATTTTTCTTGTCCAAAATGTAACAAAACCTATTCACGAGAATTTTTTTTAGATCGTCATATAAAAACTGATTGTGGTCAGCGTACAGAAGAGCATATTTGTAAGGTAAATTTATTGTTAAAAATGGGGACTCAATAATTTTTGGGAAAGTCATTCACTACTCCACTGGATTTAATATTTATTATACTTACCTAAGTTGGGCAATGTTTTTACAGTTTCTCCGCAAAAATAAAAACACAACACTTTTTGTTTCGTTAAAAATACCTACGGTCCCCGTTTACCTGGCTGATGTTTTGCCCAAAATGTTTTTAACATATCTGTTAGCATTCTGGAAAAACATCAGCCACGTATCTGTTCATTGCAAAAAAATTTTACGGTCCAGATTAAATGGAGAATAAAAATAGTTTCTTTTACAAACAATTTTAAATAAGTAATTTTTTTATTTTAGGTTTGTGATAAAAGTTTTAAATTGTTAACAAAATTAAAAACACATTTACGACAACATTCCGGTGAACTTGAAAAGAATAAATATTTAAAAGAATTCCGTTGCGAGGAATGTAATCGTGATTTTAATGCTCGAAGTCTTTATGTTATTCATATGCGTTCTCATACAGGTAAAACACAAATCTTCAATTACTATCTATACTCAATACTGTCCCCGCATTAAAAGTGGCGCCATATTTTTAATGACATATTTTTAAATCGTATTCCCTCTGAAAGCTGACGATTATCGAAAAAATGAGGATCAATTTTCTAATTTAAAGTGTTATTCTATTTCTTACCTTTAGAATCTATATTGACTATTAAAGCAACCCGAAGAACTAGGTCCAATCTGATGCCAGAAGATGTTGGCTCCCATCGAACTCTACAATTTTTGTTGATGTCATATCATTTTTAAATAGGTGGCGCCTCTGGCGAGATATTTACATGTAAAGATGGCCCACCCAGTATATTTCATTCAGTTCCAATCATTTTTCGCCGAAATATACCTTTTTTAAGAGCGCCACTTTTTTTTGCGGGTTAATTGAAATGGTGGTCAATTGATTTTTTGCTGGCGTGAATTGATGCCGTTATACTAAGCTGATCAACATGTTGGGTTGGTTTTTACAATACACGCATAGTTTTGTCGAATATAAACATTTTTTGGCCACTTTAGCGCTACCTTTTAAAATATTTCGTTAATTAGAATCGCTTTTCTCTAATTTCTTTCTTTAGGTGAGAAACCATTTGCTTGCGTTTGGTGTGAAAAATCATTTGCAATAAAGGCAGCTTTGAAAAAACATGAACGTACACATACGGGGGAGAAGCCGTACGAGTGTAAAGAGGTAGGTGAAATTTTAAATTAGAATTATTATGGCTTGATTCGGATTATTTTGAAATAAAACGTTTATAACCTTTAGAAATATTAATAATAGATACAATATTTCGTTCTAAATACTCATAAAATAATAAGTTAATTTCTGTAAAGACAAACATTTTTGTTTTTAATCCTTCGGACGGGTCGTTTTTATAACTATGAAACATTTTTCTTAAACTATTCGCCATAATTTTAACTCAAATTACAATTAATAATTCTGTTAGTTGTTATTTTCATTTGTTAATTACTTGTTTTAACAATTTTTCAATGCATTCTTGAATGGAATAATATGGTAAGATTAAATTTATTTTTCTTTCATTTTCTTTATAAAATTATAATACTTTATAGTCTAAAGGTCCATGGAAAGTTGATTTTTGTTAAAAAATAGATTCAAAATTTATTGATTAAAAACTTTGAGATTATTTTTATAAGGGAAAGAAACAACCAACCATGGCATTTTAGATTAATAGTAAGAATTTTTAGATAATAATTTTGTTTATTTATTTTTTATTTATTTTAAGTGTCATGCAAAATTTGCTGCAAAAGAAACATTAAATCGTCATGTACGCACTCATACCAATAATAAACCGCATGAATGTAATTTTTGTGGGCGAAGATTTATACAATTAGTACAATTACGTGCTCATTTATTTTACCACACTGGTCAATTTGGTTATGAATGTGAACATTGTGGTAAAACATTTAATCGACGATTACGTTTGACCATACACATGAAATATGTACACGAAGGTGAACCACCGATGAAGTGTACACATTGTGACAAGACATTTATACGTAAAGAGGATTTAGCAAGGCATACCATGATTCATACTGGTCGAAAAGGTACGTATCAAAACCTTCCTAAAATTTTCAGAATTGATTTAGACTTAATCCAACTTCATATTAAAAGCTTTTTATTTAAAATTGTCTTGGTGCTCGTACATTCTTAAGTTTATATGACGATTATCAAGAACAATTTTCTTGCATCTTTCGGGAATGAAGAAACCCTACAACATTTGTTTATTTGCAGATCATGAATGCCCGCAATGTAAGAAACGTTTCTACTCGAAGAGCTCATTAAAATTCCATCTATTAACGCATCGTAAAGAAGAGCCACGTATATGTCACGATTGTGGACGTGCTTTTATCCGCTTAGATTGTTTGATACGTCATTTACGTGCAAAACATCGTGATGAATTCGATAATGTATTATCGAGTATTGAAAAAGAGAAGTTACGTGGTTACATTATGAATATAAACGATGAAAAGTCGGAAAAAACCGATATCAAATTTGAATATATCGAAGATATGTACATAAAAAATCTACAAAAATTATTACTCATGTTAATTGAGCACTCAACTTTACAACAATTTGGATGGCCTGATGAACCAATTGATAAAATTTTGGATTCGTTAATTATACGTTGTGGTTCGGTGCCCGTTGTCGACGATAATTTAGAATATATTGATCGATTACGTGAGAATACTAAATTATTATTTGCAGTTATTCTTAATGATAATTTTTTGGAGTCTTTACTCAATAATAAATCCGTCGATGAGGTTATAGAACATATTTTACGTTTAGCTGGTGATTCTGATGAGAAAATTGAAGACATATTAGCATAGTTTTTAGCATTTTTTTTTTTTAGATATTATTTTTAAAGGGTGACACTCACATAAGTATCCGCAAAGGTTGGGATACCTCAGAGTAATAGAATTTCGTCCACTAAGAATAAATCGGTTGGATAAAAGTTTCTAATGATTAATCATGAATTGTAGATAACAAAACACAAAATTATTTTTCATAAAAAATAAAGATTATTAATATTTTTATAAAATAGTATAATCATCTGGTGAAAAATTAATATAATTTTTGTAATTGCAAACTGTAAAGGTGACACTCTGTATTAGCTTTTTTTTTTGTTTTAAAGTATTTTGTTTATAATAAATTAAGGGGTTTTTGATGAATTTTGTACGTCATAGAATATTTCTAAAGCCAGACTGTAATATTTCTTTCAAAATAAGGCTAAAAATCCCCCAACCATAACTAAGTTGGATTGATTTAGCACCAGTTGTGGTGATTTGTTTAGCTCGTGGTTAGCTGGACTACAATGTGGCTAGGTATGTAGAGAATATGTCCATCCGGTAGCTCAAATAACTTTAGGATGAACCAAATTTTCGTTGCTCCCTAACCATTCAGTTTTGGACAAAAAGTTTAAGGTATAAAATTGATCATTCTCCCAGACCAAACATTGTATTAAATAATATTTTGGTAATAAGTTTTTTTTTTTAGTTCAGTTGTCGTTATTTGTAAGATTATTAATAAAAAGAATTTACTTTTAAATTTCATGATTTGTTTTCGAATAATTGAAGCCTTTTATTCCATGCGCATTTGGGTTTTAGCAGATTTTAAAAACTGTTAAGTAGATCCCGGTAAATTTTTAGTGTGATAATTATTTCAGACAATACAGGATTTTAAATCCAGAAATGTCAATTTTGCTTAGAAAGCGACTATCGTAAGGTCCAAAAAACGCTTACGAGGATTTTTTTTATAGCAAATTTTAGTACGCTCTTCTAACTTCATATAAAATTTAGGAATTCTCAATATTTGATAAGTTTTATTAGTTATAATTAAATAAGTATTTCTAAAAGGACGCCAAATGTATGACTCACCAAGGCCAGCCCCGAGTGTAAGCAAAAGAAACAAAAGAGATAATATTTAATAAATCGTGTAAAAATTAAAGATATATTTATATTGTTTTTACAATTATTTTAATTAATATTTACATAATTAATTTAAGTCTAATTAGTATAAAAGAAATATTAAAAAATACATTTTTTTACATATAAAAAAGAAATATGAAAGTGGTTAAAGTACTGCCATTAAGACATCGATCAGTAATTTAAACAAGGATATTAAAATCATGGTAGAATTAGACAAGGTATGCTCTTGCGCAGGTAGGAGTAGGATGGGGACATTCTCTCACTTTCGATAATCTCCCTCGCACGGTACCCAGTCACCACCGGCCCGCTATTAGTTTATAAGTCGAAAGCGAGCCCTTAGCGAAGTAAAAAACCACATAATTATATATGTTTTTTAAAAAATTTGAATCAGGAAGCGGGAACAAGCTAAGATGGCGTCGGCTGGGTACATGCGCGAACTGAAACAAAACTCGTCCTCCATCGATTCTACCAAGCTAGTGCGGGAATGAACTATTTTTCTCACACATACTGAGTGAGAAAAGTACTTTTTATCTCACGGCCGTAGATAAATAATTTTATGAAATCAAGAACGGAAGAGTTTCAGTTAATTTTAAGTGGAAATTTCTGGTTTTTACTACCATAGTGTTATTTGCAGTATTGTTCACCACTTCCACGTATATATATTTATCAAATCAAAAATAATGACTATCGTAATTTTAAATATAAAAGTATTCCTAAGATCATGGCCTCTAATAATATAATCATAATTAAAATACATTTATTATATAATACTTCACGACCCATACGACGCATTATATTCTTACTTTGATCTAAACCATCGTTTGCATTATGTAATCGTTCATTTGCACGTAATAATGTTTCACGTTGTTCTTCTAATTCATTTACAACAGTTGTACCAATATGTTCTGTTTCAATGGCCACACGTGTTGTACGTGCTAAACTCTCTGATGTACGTTCGAGAGCAGCACGTCCCTCCATTGCAATTCGACGATTTTCATTCTCCCAATCATAATCACCAAATGCAGTCATTGTAGCGTTTTTCGTTTATTTACTACGGAATTTAGAAACAGTTTCTCGGATCTGAAAATAATGAAATAGACTTCTAAATTATTTCTTATATCTCTAATCGATTTGAAAATTTGACGATAAGTAGTTAAGACCCCAAGAAACCTCCCGAGGGTTGTAGTTCTCATAAGCGTTACCTCATACGTATATGAGGCAACTTCTACACAATATTACATCAAATATGTAATTTGTATTGCATAAAAAATTACAAAATGGGAATAAATATGAAATTTGATTATTGTATAGTTTATCAGTTTTTTTCATACAGTAATATATTTTTATTTGTTTATATGAATTTTGATGTCTTTACGAAGAAAATGACCGACGCTGAAATTGCCTATCGTTAAAAAAAAATCTTTTTGAGCGACTTTAAAAGGCGGTCTTTTTTTAATTCAAATAGATTGTACCAAATTACATAACGATTGCATATTTTTCACGGAATAAAGAATTATAAACCAAATAAAAGCAGGTTTTCGACCCTTTCCCTTCTGAGTTTGCCCTGTTACGAACTTTTTCTTTTAAAAAAGTAGTACGCTTACACTATTATCTAAGCAAGCCATTTCCAGAATCGATACTAAATTTGAGGGACAATTTCAATTATCCTATTATTTCGAATTGGGGGAGGTAGTTAATAGCCAGGTTCTGTCAGTTTAGAAGAAAGAGAATCAATGCATGTTTTCCCAAAAGTTTTCCCCAGTTTTCCGGTCTTTCAATTAAAGTTATACTAATATTGAACCAAAATTCATAGTATGATAATGACACACTATTTAAACATTTTTTTTAATTATATGATCTTAATCTAGATCAAATTCTATAAATTTTTTAATGTTATTTTATTAATTTCCTATGAAATACAAAAACATTAATTAATTACGTGTAATAACACTATTGGTTTGGTTTGCATGTGCATATGATTATAAAAAATGTTCAATGTTAAAAAAATAATAAAATTTTTTATATATAGTAAAACTAAATCTACCTTGCGATAAGTAACTCAAGTTTAAAATAAAATAATTTTAATCAAAACATAATTTTATCACTTGTTTTTATATTTGACAATTGACATATACATTTAGTTACTTGACAAAAAAAAGTGTGTACGCCACACAACCTCTATGTGCATACAACTTGTAACCTCTATGATGAGGGCGAGTATGAACCTTATTTCACACGTTAAACTTTTAAATAGTTATTGATCGTTTTTTTTTTTTTTTTTTGGTACTAATTACCAAAATATTGATATTTAGTTCTATTCCAGTAATTCATGCTACGTGTGTTAAAAATGTCATTTTTAATAGGGAATATTCATGTATTTTTTTTATATTTTTAATTCATTGTTTACACCGTTATAACAAAGTAAAAAATATAAATACTGTTTAAAAATGCTGTAATTAAGTAAAGTGTAAACAAATATTTAAAATACATTATAATTTTGAGATATTTAAACGCAGTTTTTTGGCGCTCTCTGTTGATGACGTATAAGTACGTGATCTGTCAATTAGTGACAGTTCCATGTATAAGTTACACTTTAAAAAAATGAATTTACAACACAGAATTTACACTCGTTATTATTAAGTTTTCTAATAAAAAGCCGTAGAATAGTATAATTTAATGAAATAACATATAAAATGTAAGTAATTAATATCATACAGTATGTCAACAAATTTGACAAGCCCGTACTATGATGTCACGTCCGTATACAAATTTGAATTTCCGTTTTATAAATTTTTAAATGCCCTCACTGAATTTGTACTTTTATTAATTAATTTTAAGTAATTAAAAAGATATTAATTACTAAAATAATGGTTTATTTGAAATGTCCAGTCATTAAAGTTACGGAAGAAAAATATTTGAACCAAATTTAAATTTCATGAATATTCCCTATTATCATATGTTATTAGGCGTGGTAAATTGTCTTCAAATTCAAGGAGCGTGTGCATTATACGGCTTTTAATTACTTATTTTAAAAGTTTTAGAGATTTCTTAAGATTTTGCTTGCGTGATCCAACTACCTTAATCAAATCAAAAACAAAATTTTTATGATTTTACGATGTAACTCGTATTCCACTTTCTCGATCGTACACTGCCAAATGTAAATATTGAATGGAATTTTTTTCAAATTAATAATTTGTATCTCCTCAAATAATTTTATTCAATAGATATAAAAAATCCCCTTTATATCTCTTAAAATACCTTATTTAATTTTTAAAGACAGATACTCCGTACTAACTTATATACAGTGTATGGAAGTGAAAAATGTACTTAATTAATGCCAACATGAAATAAATAATAACAAAAATAAATAAAATGAAATTATTTTAAAAATATGTATTAAAATATAATTTTAATAAAAAATAAAATAAAATTGCAATTAAAAATAAAAAAATTAAATAATAATTAAAAATAACTATTATTAATTATTGATGATATTCGTAATTAAGTAGTGTAATTTGATTTTCTACGTGTCATTTTTTATAGTTTCTTTTTTTTTTTTGTTGATGCGACGTGTCATAATTGTTACGACTCTTGAATTGTTGGCAGCCGCATGAAAATGGTGGGCAATGCAAGACCTAATCAAAGCCGGCAAAAGTCATATAGCATGAATAATAAAGCAGGCTTAAGTAGTTTATTGATATTTACAATATTACTTTTAGCATGGATATCAGGTTTTTCATCCCGTTTATTCGCCGTTATTAGATTTGAAAGTATTATACATGAATTCGATCCATGGTATGTATTTGTTGACACTGTGTTTACATTCGAATTATAGATCCGATTTTTTCAATGAAATTATAAAATCGATACGATTTTTATATAGGTTTAATTATCGGGCCACCGCTTATATGGTACAACATGGATTTTATAATTTTCTTAATTGGTTTGATGAGAGAGCATGGTATCCACTGGGACGTATCGTTGGTGGAACTGTGTATCCAGGATTGATGATAACATCTGGAAGTATACATTATATTCTTCATTCGTTAAATATTCCTGTTCATATTAGAGATATTTGTGTGTTTTTAGCACCTATTTTCAGGTGAGATATATGTTTTTTTTTCTATAAGGTGGGTACAAAAGTCACTTTAAACATTTTGAAAGGTTCGATGTATTTTTAGTTGGATAAAAGAATACATAAAATAGCCATTCTTAGGGAATTCCCAATAACTGCTTCGATTTTGATGATTTTTTTGTTTTTAAATGATTCTTTTTGTATATTATTTAAAATCAGAAACATTTCAGATTGGGGAAATAATCTGGAGGGGGGAAAAGGCAACGTCCCGATTGATATATCGATGCCTTGTCTAAATCGCTTTTGATAGATGTTTGAAATTTCGACAGGATATTGATTTTATAGGGGATGAAAGTTTGTATGAAAATATATACAAACCGTCTTTTTTGAATTCCTTACTTAACCGATTTTAAAAATTGGTTCACCTATAGAATGCTACATTTTTTTCGCATCTCTATAACTGAAATAACCTGTTTTCTGATCTCTTGTTATTGGGACCCTCTGTAAATGAGATAGATATTTATTTATACTTGGATATCGAGACACTGGGTAAGTGAGACAAATTTGCAGGTCCCTTGATGTCTCACTTAATCAGGTTTCACTGTAATATATTCAAATATACATAGCTAATTATTTAATCGTAGATAATCACTATAAAAAGCATATAAAGTGGAACCGTGGTGTCGAATTATCGAATTTGTCAGACTATAGAATACTGCCACCTTGATTTTCCCACTTAAGATGCGAAGTATTCTAGTATTTAAAAAAAAATTTTTAAAGATATTGCGCGGGTCTGTTGTAATTAACCGCGGGTCTACTGTAATAGGGTATTCCACTATTTTTGAAAAAGTACCTCAAAATGTTATTTTTGCTAATAAAAAACCACCAAAAATTTATTTCGGAAAAATACAGACGCTTTCTTGCCAAAAACTTAAATTTTAAACCTTTTTTAAATTGTCAAAAACGTGGGCATCCAATTTGATGACGTAATATGGGTATCATTATACGAAATAACACAAATAAGTTTGACAGATCTATTCATAGACATCTGATTATAATAAATATAAATACTTATTATCTATGTATATATTATACCCAGCTGTCTACACTGGGTATAATATATACCCAGTGTAGACAGCTGGGCCAACATAATTGATGGTCTATGATTCATACCGCTATGACATCACAGCAGGTCTTACCCGCGTTTTAGGTCACGTGATATACAGTTTAAAAATTACGATTTTTAATTTTAATATTTTAAAAGAAAAATGTGCTTTTATGACTCGAAATCAGAATATTTATGTATATTTTTACATAAATTTTAACATTTTTCAAATTTCATTATTTATTTTTGACTAACGATAATACCCTATTAAGAATGAGACCTATTTCAAAACTCTTTTCATGTTAATTCTTATATATCTTCGTCCCCAAATATGATGGACTCCGAAGTTACTGCCCAGTTAGCCTTGTAGTTTAAATTCAATTTACTGAGTTATCAATATTTAAAAATTAAAGTGACTTTTGTAGATTTCTATTTAAAGTTAAAAATCA
Source organism: Chrysoperla carnea (assembly GCF_905475395.1). Taxonomy (NCBI): domain Eukaryota; kingdom Metazoa; phylum Arthropoda; class Insecta; order Neuroptera; family Chrysopidae; genus Chrysoperla; species Chrysoperla carnea. Next base: position 3,089,807 of record NC_058338.1, on the reverse strand, counting down.
TTTTTTTAAACAAATGTTTGATTTTTTTTGAATGTACAGTGGATTAACAGCAATATCCACATATTTATTAACAAAAGAATTATGGTCATCGGGTGCTGGTTTATTTGCGGCATGTTTTATAGCCATTGTGCCTGGATATATTAGTCGTTCGGTAGCTGGCAGTTATGATAATGAAGGAATTGCAATATTTGCATTACAATTTACTTATTACCTATGGGTAAAATCTGTTAAGACTGGATCTATTTTTTGGGCCACAATGACTGCTTTGTCATATTTTTATATGGTAAGTATCTTTTACATTTTTTTTAAAAGTTTAATACAGTAACCTTGTCGTTTGAAAGTAATGAAGCAAAGAATTTCAAAGTTAGAAATAATGAAAAATTTTGAAAGGATTTATCTCGGAAAGTATCGGGTCTACAGAGATGATTCTAGTCTCATATTGTAGCAAATTTAGTCGACTTTAAAAACATTTTAAAAAGGTACTTCAAAAACTGCCCGTTTATAGATCAAAATTTAGAGATTTCATCTTTATTGCTCCTCGCATATTGGGGAGTATGTTTTATAAATTTGTTTTTCGTTTCAGGTATCTGCATGGGGAGGTTATGTATTCATAATAAATTTAATTCCATTACATGTGTTTGTGTTACTTTTAATGGGTCGTTATTCACCCCGATTGTTTACAAGTTATACAACATTTTATATTTTGGGACTCTTATTTTCAATGCAAATACCATTTGTTGGTTTCCAACCGATACGTACAAGTGAACATATGGCAGCCTCAGGTGTGTTTGCATTGCTGATAGCTGTAGGAATACTAAAATATCTGCAATCAATATTATCAAAATCAGAGTTTAAGTACCTGTTCACAGTTGGTCTTTTATCAGCTGCTGGAGTTGTATTTTTAACAGTTGTTGCATTAACATATGCTGGAGTTATTGCTCCATGGAGTGGGCGGTAAGTTTATTATTTAAAATTTATTTAACACTCCTTAGTTCTATCCTCTCCTAACTTAAGGAACAAGTTCTCAGTAAAGATATTAATTAGACAGGAATGGGATGAGAACCAAAGCGTGGTTTTCACTGCTTCACCCTGTATTAAAACCAAAAATATAATTTTTTTTATTGCTTAAGCAAGACTTAGTCATTTGTCCACTTCAATTTTCACTTCTTGGGGAAAAGGGGCAGACATAATGGGCGTGGTTTTGTCTATCATTACCGAAAATGATTCTCCCCACACCCCCTTTACGTAATAACAACTACATTAGAAAGACTACAGATCACGACCAAAATTCGATTCTGTCTCTTTGTCTCTTAGACCATATTGCCATGTGGAGATGGATTCACTTGAGCCATCCTTTCTTTGATGACCTCTTCGAACTTAATTGATTCTGTTATCGTCCAAACCCTCCTGTTGTTCTTAAATAGCTTCAAATGTAGTGGCCTGGAACGGGACAACCCTCTTTTGGTATCACAACGGATACTTTGCTCTAGAAGTGTGTCTCATCCCAGGGCAGCCACCCTAAGCTAATTTTAACTGAAATAAATACATTTTTTCCAGGTTTTATTCATTATGGGATACAGGGTATGCTAAAATTCATATACCAATTATCGCATCTGTGTCAGAGCATCAACCAACAACTTGGTTTTCATTCTTCTTTGATTTACATATTCTTGTTACCACTTTCCCAGCTGGATTGTGGTATGTCATTAAGAACATTAACGATGAACGAGTTTTCGGTAAATATTAACTATAAAAATTTACCCAAAAAAAAAGAAAAGAACTTGAAATGAATTATTATTTTTTGACAGTTGTTTTGTATGCGATAAGTGCCGTTTACTTTGCTGGTGTCATGGTTCGATTGATGTTAACACTTACACCGGTTGTGTGTATGTTAAGTGGTGTTGCATTTTCAGTACTTCTTGAACTATTCTTAAAAGATGAAGATTTACCATCGAATGAAGATGGCAGTGATAAAGAAGAAGATACGTCAAATTCAAATAATAGGAATTTATATGACAAGGTATGTTGTACTCCCATTCAAGGTCAAATTAAACGAAACACACATTCGAAAATTTACATTCGGATGCTTAAAGGCATAGTTTTGTAATCCTTAGTGTTTTTAGCCACTTTGTAAACCTTAGTGTTTTTTACCACGATATTCTTTTTAATTTTAGACTATGTAAGGTCTGCACAATTTTAATTATTTTCTTTTCTTTTACAGGCAGGAAAATTAAGAAAAATGAAACATGAACAACAAAAAGAAGGTGACGGACTTGGAATGAATTTACGAAGCGTTGTAGTAATAGCCATTCTTATGTTATTAATGATGTTCGCCGTACATTGTACCTGGGTCACTAGTAATGCATACTCAAGTCCAAGTGTGGTGTTAGCATCATACGGTCCAGATGGTACACGATACATATTGGATGATTTCCGTGAAGCATATTATTGGCTGTCACATAATACAGCGGATGATGCTCGTGTGATGAGTTGGTGGGATTATGGTTATCAAATAGCTGGTATGGCGAATCGAACAACGCTAGTTGACAATAATACATGGAATAATAGTCATATTGCTTTGGTGGGCAAAGCAATGTCATCAAATGAAAGTGCTGCGTATACAATAATGACATCCTTGGATGTTGATTATGTTTTAGTCATATTTGGTGGGGTGATTGGCTATTCTGGTGATGATATTAATAAATTTTTATGGATGGTTCGTATTGCTGAGGGTGAACATCCAAAAGATATTCGGGTAAGTTCATTTCACTTTTTCATTCCTAAAAATCCTTTCTACTCTCTTCAAAATAACAAGAATAATCCATAAATTCTCTAAATTCTCTAAATTCTTTTTTATTTTCAGGAAGTTGATTACTTTACAGAACATGGTGAATTCCGTGTAGATTCCAAAGGTGCACCAACTTTATTAAATTCATTAATGTATAAATTAAGTTATTATCGATTTGGTGAATTAAAATTAGATCAAGGTTCATCACCACCAGGATACGATCGTACAAGAAGTTCTGTCATTGGTAATAAAAATTTCGATTTAACGTATCTAGAAGAAGCGTATACAACGGAACATTGGTTGGTTCGGATATACAGGTTAGTATTTCTACTAGAAAATTAATTTTATTTTATTTTTATTTTTTTTACAAAATTCAGTGAACTCTGGACGTAAAATGCCAAGCGGAGCATTAAATATAATTTTTATATAAATTTTTGTTTCAGAGTAAAAAAACCCCATGAATTCAATCGTCCAAGTATTCCTCCAACAAAACGAACTGTAAAACTAAGTCATAATTTTATATCAAAAAAAGTAAGTTTATAAGTTTTTCCAACAAAAAATAAAGAATGATTTGAGGGCCCGTGACGAATTTTATACGACATAACTAGTCAAGTTTCACTGTATAAAATAATGATTTTATCTTGGAAAATGTATATGTAGACTTCTAGAAATCGGTGTGTTTTTATTGTTAAAAATGCTCTAAGGCTCTACTCGACTTTTCATGAAAAAGGTCTATTTTTCATTTTCAGCATAAATTTTTCTTCCGCCTAGAAGGGGTGAGCAAGATCTTACCCCTGGCCAAGATCGCAAAAATTTTTGTTTTTGACTTCTTTAAGTAAGCTTTAAACAATACAGTCGCACAGTTTTTTTATAAAGACTCACTGACTGTTCTTGGATTCCGATTTATAAATCTTACAACTTGTTCGAAAAAAATCATAGAGGAAAGTTTGGTAGACTCGTCATAAAGAAGCCATTCACGAAGTAAAAACCTGTGGGGCCCCCCCCCCCCCCCCACAGTCTACAAACTCCCAACATTCAAATATCATAAATATTTGAGACATGTTTTTAGATAAAATCATTATTCTTTATGACGTATTAAAATTGATCACAGCCTCCCTCCCGATGGGATGAGATAAATGAAACGTTTTTTCCAAAAATTAATATAATTTTTTTTTTCTTTTGTTTATTTAGAATTCTAGGCGCAAAAAAGGTACATTAAAATTTAAACCAATTGTAGTAAAAGGTAAAAGAAATTCTAAACAACAATCATCCTAGTCTTTTTTTTGTAAATTGAAATGTGTTCATAATAAATAATAATAAATAAATAAGGGTACGTAGATAAAAAATAAACCCCTCTCATCAACAACAAAAACAAAACAAGCAAATGAAGTGAAATATTAAATAATAAATCTGGCAATGTTAATTTTGATATTGATAAATCAGTAAACAAATAGAATTAAGTTACATTAATACATTGGCTCATGTGTGTGCATTTAAAAAAAGAAAAAGTCCCAAATTTATTTTTGTAATATATTTATCGTTCAATTTTCGTTCCTCAAACCAAAGAGTATAGGGTAGAGAAGAAGCAGGAATATAATTTTAAGTGACATCTGGAGTCTGTAGCGATCAACTATTAAGTTTGTCGGCTTTTGCGGGTATGACTATTAAGTTTGACTACTTTGCGGGGGCGACTAATATCTATTAAGTTTAAAAGCCTTACTCGGTAGAGGCGGTATGGGCTGTTTCTCCTCTATCCTATCCTCTTTGCCTCAAGCATAATAGTACAGGAAATAATCAAACTTTTTTGATAATGAACCGATTTTGATCGAACATGGATCATTTTTTCGTAATTGCAATTTGAAAAAGTCCCTTAAATTAGTTTGTGAACTGTGTGTGTTTTTTTTCTTGCACTAATTTACAGGAGTTAATTTTTTTCTAAAAATCGGTTTATTATTTACTGAAAGTAAATATACAAAATCCTTACAAATTTCGAGAGGGAAGTTGCTGCCATTTTGAGAAAAACCTTTACGGCCTATAACCCCGCAACCGTGCACTTTAAGCTAAAAATGGTAATAACCTTTTTTGTAGATAATAACTAGCAGTTATCCACGTTATAGCCTTCAATTCTCTCAACTTCCTTTTTGTTCATCATCTAATATTGTAGCTTTTAGTGCGAATTTTTTAAAATTGGTTAAGTAGTGAACTCAAAAAGGACGGTTTGTATATTTTTTTATACAAACTTTCTCTATTTCACTCTTTTAGGGGATGAATTTTGAAAAAATTTGTCTTATGTGACACCTACTGTATGCAATCAATATCTTCTCGAAATTTCAAACTTCTATCATTAGCGATTCAGGCTGGGCATCGATATATCAATCGCGACATTGGCTATTTCCCCTCTTTGAAATGTTTCTGATTTTAAATAATATACAAAAATAATCATTTTGAAAAAAAAAATCATCAAAATCGGAGATGTCATTGAGGAATTCCGACTAAAAACATACATTGATGCGACTAATTATGTAAGAATAAAAATCATATCTTATTTATATTTGACTCAATGATCTTTGTATTATTTGGATACAGATACCATTTTTATCGATTTGTAGCTCAATCCGCGTCAATATATTGAGGTAGCTCACGGATATTTCCAATTCGTAAGAGTTTTTAAATAGCGTATTAAAATGGCATCGCTTTATAAAAGCGCGCTAACTTACGTATCTAATATTTATGTTTTTTTTTTTTTTTTATTGTTATTTAGGTTTCGGTGGATCTTCTATCCAAATAATAAACCAAATCATTGATTTGATTTGACTTTTTTTTTTAATTTTCATTTGTTATATATATTTTTTATGAAGACACAAAGCAAACATTTCATTCTACATAATTATTTTTCATTTTAATCAATCCAGTGAACATTTTTTTAAATTATGCCATATTTGTGTCAAATATTAATCACCCCTTCCCATTTTTTTCAAAGCTACATTACGTAAGAACATGATATAATGTTTTTACGTTAAAACATGGAAACTGATAAACTGCACATTAGAGGGAATGGACGGAAATGAGTGTTCAGTACCGTGAAAAAAAAAGTCGGAACTAATGTTTTAATCAAATGTAAGTGCAATAGATACGTTCTCTCGACGTCCGACAAATTGATGATCCGATATCTCAGTACTTTTCAAGTATTTCTGTATAAATAGATTAGGAAATATTGACATAAATATGACAAACATTTTTGAAAATGTTCACTGGGATGTAATAAAAAAAAACTGGGACATGTGTTTGTAGACAATTGTATGAATGTGATTTCACTGTTGATATAAGTATTGTTAAATATGTTTGAAATACACTTCTTATAGTTAAACAAATAGTTTATTATTTATAATTTAAATTTATTCGCAGAAAAGTGGGCACAAGGACGTGTTTAACAATTTTATCACAATTATTATTTTAGTAATGTTTCAATATTTTTATTAGATCTTCATAAGACATCTAAAATCAACAAAATAAATAAATTATTATTTGTCAATCCTTTTAAGGAAAAACCTATCTACCGATTTTAATTGGAATCTTTTTACAGGTCATTTTATAGACATAGAATATTATACAGATCTACAGTCATTACTTCAATACATTTCGAAGCAGTCGTACGAGTTCCCCATTTCGGAACTCGCTTAATAAAAGCGCGCTAACTTTTTTTATTCGAATGCTATTGCTCGACTAAAGACTCGACTTAATTCACGTCATAAATATATAGATATATATAAAAGGACGTGAAACTTGAGTGGAGAGGATAGCAGGAAAAAAGCCCCTATCTGGACGTGGTCTAATCCTCGGTCGTCAATTTATCACCGCTCTGGGCTCTCTTCAAATTATAGACGTGGGAAAATGATTAAATCCTACCGTTATTCCTTTAGTCAGAAAAATCTCACGAGCTGTTTACGTGAAAGAAGAGTTCAAATATAAGAGCTAAAATGTAAGCAAGCCACTGGAACAAATTAGGTGGAAATTGTTTCTTTAGACTCGTAATTCTTTTTTTTTTGTAGGCGTTTAAAACTATTTCCCTTTGTATCATTCTCATAAAAACTAAATTGTGTGATACAATCTGACAATGTTCTTAAGGAATCATCTGCATTCATCCTCAGACCAAAATACATACGTCCAGACGTCTCAAGGGAGCTGGCCTACTATATATATATATATAAGTCTGTGACATAGACGGACCCGCCTTATCTGTCATTTATATTATTGGAATGTACTTCTATTCCAGTAAATCAAAATAAACTACTTGGTGGTTTTTGATTAATATATTATCCCAAAATGGAATTCAATGATTTTGAATTAATTTGTCGAATTTGTTTACAACAAGATGAAAAAATGATTTCATTATTTGATAAAGTTTTAAATTTTCATCCAAAAACATACAGTGAAATATTAATAGAATGTGCTTCAGCTAATGTAAGTTTGTATAAAATATATTCAAGAATTTTAAATTTTTATTATTATTTAATTTAGATATCCACAGATGATTTATTACCAAAAAATATATGCATTCAATGTTCCACTTACACGGAACAAAGTTACAAACTTAGAACTCAATGTTTAGAATCTGAAAAAATATTACATAGGGCTCTCGAAAATTTACGAATCAAAGAGGAATATCCATTTCATAATGAAATTGATATCGACGATAATTTTTGTATAAATGAGGAAAATGTTTGTAAAATTGAGGAAGTTGAAGAAGATTTATTAAATGAAGAACAGGTTGAAACAACGATCACTAAAGTTTTAAACAAAGATGAAATCGATAATTATCAATGTGAAAATTGTTCAGGAAGATTTTCATGTGTACTCGAATTACATATTCATACCAAAAATATCCATTTAGATTCAACAATACAATGTCCATTTTGTAAAAAGATGTTTACAAATACTCATCCTCTTAAAGTACACTGTAAGGAGTTTAATCGTTGTAATATATGCGGGGAAAAGTGTGGATGCAGGAATAATTTAATTAAACATAGAAAAATTCATCAAACATGTGAAATATGTGGCAAGAAATTTGGTAACTTAACTAAATGTATTAATCATAAAATGGTAGGTAGAAAGTGTCCCTACTTTGTTATGTAACTGTTTAATTCACTTTATTTTCTTTTTAAAGGTTCATTCTGGTGAAAAACCTCATTTATGTCCTCATTGTGGGAAAGCTTTTGCAGATTATAAAAATTTACAAGATCATATACGAATTCACACTGGGGAAAAACCATTTCAGTGTACGCTTTGTGGTAAGTTTATCATTTCCTCGAATCGTCGGATAAAGGAATACATAAAAAATAGCCATTCTTAGGGAGTCTTTAATAACTGCTTCGATTTTGATGATTTTTTTTTATCAAAATGATTCTTTTTGTATATTATTTAAAATTAGAAACATTTCAGATGGGGGAAATAATCTGGAGGGAGAATACACAATGTCACAATTGATATATCGACGACCCGCCTAAATTGCTTATGATAGAAGTTTGAAATTTCGAGAAGATATTGGTTTTATACAGTAGGTATCACATAGAAAAGGATTTTTCGAAATTAATCTCCCTAAAAGGGTGAAGTAGGGGATGAAAGCTTGTATGAAAATATATATAAACCGTCATTTTTGAGTTCACTACTTAAACGATTTTAAAATTTCTTTCACTTATAGAAGCTACATTCATCCAGGGGATGAATTTCGAAAAATCCTTTCTTATGTGACATCTACAGTATAAAATCAATATCCTCTCGAAATTTTAAACTTCTATCATTAGCGATTCAGGCTGGGCGACGATATATCAGTCAGGACATTGGCTATTCCCCCTCTAGATTATTTCCCCTTTATGAAATGTTTCTGATTTTAAATAATATACAAAAAGAATCATTTAAAAAAAAAAATCATCAAAATCGAAGGTGTCATTGAGGACTCCCTAATAATGGCTATTTTATTTTCCTTTATCCGACTATGATGGTTTGATGATGACGAATTTTTGTTTGTTAATATTTCTAGACGCCAAATTTAGAGTTAGTTTTGGTTTGAAAGCGCATTTAACTTCTCACTCCAACGAAAGAAAGTATTCGTGTGAAATATGTAATGCTTCGTACAAACGAAAATCGGCATTAAACGAACATATGAAGACCCATAACAATTTAATATACCAATGTAATGTTTGCGATAAACAACTTCAAACTAGTGATGGTTTACGAGGTCATCGAAAGATACATACAGGTAAGAACTAACTAACAAAAATTATGTGTTTAATTCGAAAAATACGTTATTTTAAAAAAACATATTTTATTTTTAGATGAACCGAAACATGTTTGTACGTACTGTGATAAACGATTTTTAGAAAAGTATAATTTAAGAACTCATATGAGAACGCATACTGGAGAAAAACCATTTGCTTGTGATTTATGTGGAAAGAAGTTTACTCACAAACAATCCATTTATACTCATCAAAAATATTGTAGGAAAAAATTAAAATCAAATATAGAACAATCAAAATCACATAGAAACTTGGAAAAAAAAATTGAAATCGAGTAAAAATATTCGAATTAACCTCTGATTAATGATTGTAAAGTTGTAAAAATAAAAATAATAAAAAAAAGTTAATTTTTATATTATGCCCTTTGTTTTATTTTCACATACCATTTTCCTGAATTAGCTCGGGTATTGTTTTCTGCAAATTAATGCAGAAAGTTTCTTGTTGGAATATGTTTAGAAATATCCCTTGAATGTAAACCCAAATTGACGGCAAGATGTTATTGAAGACAGGTGAGTAAAAGGTATCTATATTACATTATTGATAATTATTATATATCAAAGATGGGGTAGTGGTTAGCATAGTCGCCTCAGGTTTCAGATTACCACGGTCCGAATCTAGCATTGGCCCATTTAATTTTTAATTAAAAAAGTTATTATGCCGAGATAATGTCATTATTTTAGATAAATAAGTGAGAGATGAGGCAGGTGTATTTTATGTTTTTATTCCCACCCCCTGACAGAAGAGTGATTTATGACATAAGTAGGTAAGTGGGATTAATATAATTAATTTTATTTTTGTATGAAATAACATGTTCTCCTATTTTCGGGATAACGTTTTCAAATTAATATAAATAAATAAATATCGTTATATATTTTAAATTTTGTTTTATTTTATTCTATCCCATTTTTCCTTTCAGAACAAAATTATTAATTAACTAATTAATTTTTTTTTAGTAAAGGTACAAACAAATTCTTATAAAATATAGGTGAGATAAAGAAGTTGGATTGTAAATACGTAATATTCTTTTTGGATTTTCATTTTATTTTTGTGTGGTATTTGGTTTGTAAAAAAAAGTTGATGCAAAAAAATTTTTTTAAGATTAAATTAATTATATGGAATTATGTGCAAGTAATTCGTAAATAGTTTTTATGTATTTTGATTTCATTTAAATAAAGTTGAAAACTTAAACCCTGTTTTTATTTTATTTTTCCCCATCTCTCTGTAGCTATACAATATTATTTCAGTTAAAAATAGGTGAGTATTTCGAACTTCACGATAGGTAAGTATTTCAAACTTCGTTTGCCATTTTTTTTTGTAATAATACTACTCAAAATTTTCCGAAAATGAGTTTTACTTTTTGTTATAATTTAAGAAAGTCGAAAATATGAATATAATTATTTATTAATACGAATAACAGAGCCCTAATGGTATAATGGTTAGCGTATCTGACTTCGAATAAATAGTCCCTTGGTTCGAAACTAGGTGAGGACATATATATTGAAAAAAAGTTCATTAAATCTTTTAAGCAAAATCTGATTTTTATTTTCATTTTTTTTCAAATTTCCACCACAGCATGTTTGTTTGCCTAGTAAATGATGAAAAAATTAGTTTTTTTTCGTTCAAAAACTTCAATTTTTTTCACATTTCTACTAGGAGAACATCAAGGACGGACGGAATAAGTAGTACCTGATAGCAAGGTAATTGTTGTCACCTCGTAAGTCAGAAAGTTAGTGGTCTGCACACCCGTGTTTGGTGAGTGTGACCTCTAGTGGGCAGACCAATAACTTTCTGCCAAAATAAAATTTTAGACTTTCGGGGTGAAAACACTAACTCACCTTTCTCCTTATCAGGAACTACTAATTCCCACTTATGTTCTCCTAGTACAAATGTTGAAAAAATTGAAAATTTTTTCGAAATTATATTATTTTTTGAATATAAAATTAAACTGACCAATTATTTATATTAGCTGACCAATTATCAGCGAATGCTTCCCGATCGCGCATAGGTGGAGTTTTTTCAATCTTTAATAAAAATTTTCTGATGCTGACCAATTAATGAGACCAACTGACCTTTTATGACCAATTTCTGACCTTTCAGATGGTATAATTGGTCAATCGAAATTCCGCACATGAGGTGCTAAGATCGCGGAGCTAACAAACCATTTTGTACATATTTTTAATATTTTGTAATAGGAGAATATGATTTTTAAGATTGAAATATATTAAAGATTATTTAAATTCCCACCCCCTGACAGAATAGTGATTTATGACATATGTATAACTGACGTTATTTATAAGGATACCCCGCCCTCTTGTTATAAATTACGTCAGTTATACATATGTCATAAATCATTATTCTGTCAAAGGGTGGGAATTAAAATAATCTTATAGATACTTTAAACTATTAAAAGAGTGAAAAATTTTTTAAACAGAAAAAATTCATTTAAATTAAAAGTTAAAATGTTAACCCCCGCCCGGATTCGAACCGGCGTACTTTGGTTTCATAGGCAAGTGCTATAACCACACAACCACACGGCTTATATGTTAATGTATAATTATCTTGATACTTACCTTTACTATATAAATAATTAATTGATAATTTTCTTCTGAAAGACAAAATAGGGTAGAAAAAAAAACAAAATTTAAAATATATAACAATTTTTATTTATTTATAACAAAAAAATAAAAATGTTTTAAATTTTCAATATAAATGTTTTATAATTAATTTAATACTTACCTTTACTAAATAATTAATTAATTGATAATTTTTTTCTGAAAGAGAAAGTAGGATAGAAAGTTAAAAAAATAAAACAAAATTTAAAATATATAACAATTTTTATTTATTTAACAGAGATTCTTTTTTTCTTATTAAAGTTTTTATTCAAAATAAGAAAATTCTATCACTTTTATATAATAATAATAATGAGTGTCCCAAGATTAACGTCTGATTCGAACTTCTAGCGTTAATTTTGGAACACTCCTTTATAAAACACAATATATATTTTCTTATAAATAATACTAACTAAATCATAGATATATGAAAATAGCGAACGTTAGCCTGTAAGTGGATGCGATATGCGAAGCGAGAGAGAAGACTGTCAGTGAGTTCCCCTGTGCCCTTGTCTAATACATATATTTATACTTACTAATACATATAATAAGTATACATGTACATATGATTATGACAAGGACACAGGGGAACTCACTGACAGTCTTCTCTCTCGCTTCGCATATCGCATCCACTTACAGGCTAGCAGATCCCTCGCGTTCTTTAAGTATAATTAATATTCTATGAACTAAGCAGGTAAGTAAAATCGTATCCTTAGGCGTCGCATTAGAATATATTTTCTATTGAGAAATCCATTTTGCCATGCACAAACGGGTGGTCAAACAGACACAGTCAATCTAATTTAATATAAGTCTGTGATCTTTCATATGTCAGCTAGACAGGCGTCTTAATGCAAGCGTAATTTTTGTACACAAAAATATTTATAATTTAAAAACACTTGCAAAGAAATTTCAATAATGTCGAATAATTTATTTTGTAATGAACAAAGTTCTATGCATATGAGTGATGAACTCATTAAAGTGGAACATGAATTACAACCAGAAACAGAATTAATAGTTAAGGAAGAAGTATGGGAAGAAAATGTTGCTGCTGCTGAACTACAACAAAATGAAGATAAAGTGTTTTCCTGTGATAAAATATTTACGGCAGAAATCAGTTCAATTGTGCATAAACGAATCCCTAAGCGGGGAAAGCGTTACTCTTGTAACTCTTGTAATAAAAAATTTACCAAGATATCTAATTTACGTGAACATAAACTTATTCATTCTAAAGAAAATAATTTTTCTTGTGATGATTGTGGTAAAAAATTTACTCGTCAAAGCAGTTTAACTCGACATAAACGTAAAATGCACGCTGAAAAAAAACTACCAGATGTACAAGAAAGTTCTTTTAATTGTGAGCAAGATCAGATAAATGGATCTTTTTCATGCGATGTTTGTGAACAAATGTTTGAATCGGAGTTTAATTTTGTTACACATAAACGTTTTCACACTGACGAGTCATTTTCATGTGAAGTTTGTGAAAAAGCTTTTACCCATTTATTAGAACATAAAATTTTGAAAATTGAAGATAAGCCGTTGTATATTAAAGCGGAAAAACAATTACATACAGAATTCGTTCTTAAAGAAGAAGCACCAGAGGAAAGTATTTCACCGGAAGAAATTCATCAGGTAAAAGTTTAGTTTAAGCACTTTTTTCTTAATGTTAAAACGTCTCAGGAAAATAACGAACGTAAATTACGAATTCGTTGACGGAAATCGTCAATAACAGTTTTTCCTGATTAGTGTAAAAAACAGCTAACCCGTGCTAACTCGACCACAGATTATAATTTATTACATAAATAGATAGGCAACTCTACTGTACATGAAATGGCGGGAATTAGATACTATTCAAAATATTTCTATTCAGTATATCATTTTTTATTAAATTTTTTTGTATTTTTATGTTTTCTAATTAAATAAATTGAAGTTTTTTTAAATAAAATAACAAATATTAAAAAAAATAATAATTTTATTGCAATATTTGAAATAAAATAGCATTTATTTTAATATTAACATTATTAATAACAATTAATTATTAGTTTGATGTAAGTTAAATGTAATGTAAAACCATTTTATTTCGTTAATAGTCAATTATAATCACAAATAAACACTACCTAAATGTAATCAACACGATTAACAAGACTTAAGCACTAAAATAAACTCACTACATATCATAAAAAATCGGAAAATAATATAAACACACTTAAAACGACTAAATTACACTAATTAGTTAATGAACAGGGGCACAATGAAAACGGTCAAAATACTTAAATAATGTCACTATACAAATAATCCACAAAATGTTAATAAAGACAACCAATTAAGAATACACACAAAGAAATTTAACGAATTTTAATGACATGCAAACGAATTTTGAAAGACGTATTGTTTATTTATTTAAAAATATATAAAATATTGTTTCTCCAACAACCATTGAAATGGGTAAATTATTATCAAAACTAATAGATGGCCCTACACGAATATAACGTGTAGAACCACCTGGAGAAAAGCACCTTCAGAGAACGAAAATATTAAAAATTTTACAGGTAGTTGCAGATCTGTTTTTAATTAAAAACTATAATCTGTGGGTACTACCGAACAAGAAGCGAATTTCGACGAAGTTCGACCCGCGGAATCTGAATTTTCAACTTGCTAAGAATTTTCAATAGTTTAGGAGCTATGGCCGAATAATCAATTCCCCCCTTCCACGCTGAGCGATGAGTAAGTTGAAAATTCGGATCCAGCAGGTAAAAATACGTGGAAATACACTCCTTGTTCGGTAGAACCTGTAAATGCACACGAAATCCACCCAGCGCCTACACTAGATGCTTATATTAGAAAACTTAAGGACGTTTTTTTTTTTTAGGATGATGATAAACATTTTTCTTATGAATCAGATGGAAATTTATCAGAAGAACATGAAAAAACTGAAAGCGAAGAAAAACAATTTTGTTGTGATATTTGTGATAAAATATTTACGACGAAAAGTAACCTAACCCAACATGAACTTACGCATTCCGCAGAAAGGCCATACACCTGTGATTTATGTGGAAAATCATTTACCATCAAAAAATACCTAATTGATCATCAACGTTCTATTCATGTCGAAGAAAAACCATATTCGTGTACATTTTGTGGAAAGAAATTTTCCGCAAAATACGTTTTAGTCGAGCATGAACGAAAACATACCGGAGAAAAACCATTTTCATGTGATGTCTGTGGTAAAACATTTCATGCGAGAACAAATCTTCTTAAACATCGTCGAATTCACACCGAAAACGAGAAATGTTATTTATGTGAGATTTGTAATAAAACTTTTACACAACAACGTTATTTAAACGAACATAAATTAACACATTCTACGGAAAAATGCTTTTCCTGTGATGTTTGTGGTAAAACATTTGGTGTGAAAAGTTATTTAGTTCGACATCAACGAACTCATACCGGTGAAAAACCATTTGCATGTGATATTTGTGATAAACGATTTTCACGACAGTGCCATTTACGTCGACATAAACGAGCTCATACTGGTGAAAAACCATATCCGTGTGATGTTTGTGGGAAAACTTTCACGACCCGAGGCATTTTAAAAGTGCATCAACGACTGCATACCGGCGAAAAAAAGTATACATGTGATCTTTGTAATAAAAAATTTGCTCATCGAAATACTTTAGTTCAACATCTTAAATCGCACACGGGAGAGAAACCGTTTTCATGTGATATTTGTAACGAGAGTTTTGCCCGACGAAGTCATTTACAAAGACACAAACGAACTCATTCGGGTGAGAAACCATATTCGTGTGAAACATGTGAACGAAAGTTTGCACATAAAAATAATTTGGTTTCACATAGAAGAACTCATACCGGAGAGAAACGTTTTTCATGTGATGTTTGTGGGAAATCATTTACGCGGAGAAAAATTTTGCTTGCACATCAACAGAGAACTCATAATGGTGATAAAATTTTACCGGTTAACAATTTTATGTTAAAAATGTAAATTTTATTGATAATCTTGAACTGAATAAATTTATTTTAAAATGATTCTTTTTGTATATTATTTAAAATCAGAAACATTTCAGATGGGGGAAATAATCTGGAGGAGGAATAGGCAATGTCCTGACTGATATATCGGAGCCCAGCAAGAATCGCCTGTACCTGCATTAGCGAGAAACTCGGGTTAGTGAGAAACCTCTATAAGTAAAAATAAGATTGTGCTCCCTTGAACTCTCGCTTATCCAGGTTTGACTGTATATTCAAATTACGTTGCCTTTTGGAAATTTTAAAGTTATGTTTATAAATTTAATCATTGAATTTGATAGCTAAATTTTATTCAACTGAGTTTTTAAAAATGTTTTTATGATTTTTAAATTTCATCAATAAAATATTACATTTTGTTATTTTAATATATTATAAATTTTTAGTATCATTGTTGTTTAGAAAATAAACAATTTATTAACTAAACGATTTCCCGTCTTCATATTAACTACTATACCTACCTTAAAACTGATAAAATTTATGTTTTATCATGATGCCTGTTCATATGACTAAGTAATACATGCTTTTGACTAAATTTCTTGTCACATTCTGTACAAGCAAATGGTTTGATTCCCATGTGCGTACGTAAATGCACAGTCAATTGATATTTTCGTATAAATGATCTTTTACAAAATTCACAAGTATGTGCTTTTAAACCTAAAACAAACTCTTCATGTCAATGAATCTAATCTTGTAGGTAATTAAAGTTTTTATACTCCAGTAAACGAGGCTTAACCCTCTAAATTCTTTCCTATAGCTCCTATTTTGGATTAGGCATTGCTCACGCTCTAGAACAATATGGTGTCAAGTGGTGATTCTCCCAGGGGGTGGTAACTACAACTTCTAGATGGTGGAAAAATATATGTTTAAAAATGGCAAACGATAGGGCGATAAAATCTAAACTCCGTTAATTTTCGTGAAAATGACTTGAAATTTTTTTCATTTTCAAGGTTTTTTAAAGTACTTTAAAAAGTGTATGATATACTTCAAAAACCGTCCAACTTTTCAGGTATTAAACGTCAAACATTCCGAATTTCAATCGCCAATAACTCATAAAACATTGACTTTTCGAAATATGCTTGAAATTTTTCCACGTACTAGAAGAGGAGTGCTATAGGTCAAAATTAAGAGATTTCATCTTTTTTTCTGCTCGTTTATTGGAGTAGTAATAAATAATATACCTGAATGTATTTGTGTATGTCTTCGCATATCAGATGGATCTCTAAATCGCCAACCACAAATTTTGCAATCATATTTCTTTTCATTTGCGTGTGTGAGTAGATGACGACGTAAAATTTGTGCTCGACAAAAGCTTTTCAAACATATTTTACATTTATACTTGCTTATTTTAGTATGCGTCACCATATGACTGTACAATGCTGTTCGAAATACAAATTTTAAATCTAGAATAGAATTTTCTTTTTTAATACTTTAAAATTTCTATTCAAAAACTTAATAGACTGCTAATCTACAGTACAGAGGAGGGGTATGATTTCGTGAGTGGCTTCATTTCAATGTAACCTACAACAACAACAATAGGCGCTACAGCCCGACGTGGGCCTTGGCCTCCTCCACAATGCGCCTCCAGACGTTGCAGTCCTGGGTCTTGGTTCCCCATCCAGTGGCTCGCATTGTCCTCAAATCATCCAGCACCTGGTCCATCTGAGCCTTGGTCTTCCTCTCTTCCTGGTAGCATAGATATTGGCGTTAAGTATCTTCTTTGGCATCCTGGCGTCGTCATTCTCTGGACGTGCCCAAACCAACGGAGTCTTTGGGATTTGATGAACTTAACAATATCTTCACCGTCCAGGACTTCTATTATTTCGCTATTGTTCCGGATACGCCATTCTGTCTCATTGATTTGTACCGCTCCATAGATTCTACTGATAACCTTCTTATCTTCTCTTGATCTTCTACCGTAAGTGTCCAGTTTTCACTCCCATAGGTTATTACTGGTCGAACCAAAGTCTTGTATATTTTCAACTTTATCCTTCTTGTAATCAGCTTGCTTTTCAAGAGCTTCACATTTGCAAAAATGTTGTAGGTTACACTGAAATGAAGCCACTTACGAATTTTACGAGGAATTTTACACCTACCACAATATTTACAGTTAAATCGTTTTTCTCCTGTATGTAATCCCAAATGTTCTTTCATAAAAGCTGCATCTTTAAGTACTTTACCACAATACGGACATAAATATTCTTCTGGTTGCGCATGTTTCTTAAACAAATATTTTTTTGACTTTTATTAAGTTTTTTCATTGGCTTTATATAAAATAGTAATTTCTAGTTAGAGTTTGGAGTAGGGGTTTCTATTTCAGTGGGAGATTGTTTCTTCATATAAAGTTTTCGATATTAAAACATGAATTTTGTTTGCACTTACTCGTTTATGACTTTTAAGTATAGTTTTTGTTTTACATAAAATTCCACAAATTGAACATGGATATTCAGATTTCTGTTCATGATCCATTTGTATATGATCATTTAATCGTGTAATATTTTCAAATGTTTTCATACAATATTTACAACGATTCTCATGATTATATAAATGTAATTGTAATGCACTTAAATTTATATAATATTTATTACATAAATTACATTTATGTAATTCTTTTAAATGAATTTCATTTGTATGTTTAATAAATTCTTCTTCTTTATCAATTATTATTTCACATAAACTACATTTTAGTTCTTTATTTAATATTTTAGTTTCATTTAAGTTAGACGCCATTTTAGTTCCATTTACGTCGGAGGACATTTTAGTTTCATTTAAGTTAGACGCCATTTTAGTTCTATTTACGTCAGAAGACATTTTAGTTCTATTTACGTCGGAAGACATTTTAGTTTGATGTACGTCATTCTGATTTGAGTCAGTAGACATTCTAGTTTGATCTATATTAGAAGACATTTTAATTTGATTTAATTCAGTTTGATCTATATCGGAAGACATTTTAGTTTTAGTAATAATTTGTTCACCAGACATATTATCTAAATGTTCTTCAATCATAATTTCTTCAATATCACTATTTGAAGAAACTGATTTAATATCCGCAAGTTGATAATCAAAACCATCGGTTGAATCATTTTCAACCATAATTGATGAATTATCATTTGATTTTAATAAACATTTTTTTAATATTCGATCTGAGATAACACACTGAATTCGTAATTTATAAAGTTGTTGTAACAATTTCGAACAATAAAAACAAATATGTTTTGGAAGACCGTTTTCGGTTGATATCTGGATAAATTTTATATAAACGAATTAGGTACAATAAAACTAAATAAAATAAATCTTATAAATCGTGTAAACATTTTTTTCATTTTTCTATAACTTACATGTATTGAAGCACACTCCTCAAGCATATCTTTATATGATATTTTAATTATTTGCTGATTATCTGATATTTTTTGTTCAGATTTATTATAAATTGAAATCATTTGTTCTTTTTTTACCAAACAAATTCGACAATGTATTGTAAAATCTATGTAATCCATATCAGCAAATTTGTATTTTACTTATGTTTCTGTATTGACAGCACAGGTTAGGTATACTTGATTACGGGTGCGTTCAGATATACACTACGAGAGTGCGAGCACTGTTCAGTGCTCTTACTTGAGAGTAATTTGTTCTGTAGAATTAGCGGTTTTGGCGTGAAAGCGGAAAGAAAATAAAATTAAAATAAAGTAATAGGGAATATTCATGTATTTTTTTATATTTTCAATTCAATTCATACCGTATTTAAGTGTAAAAAAATATTTAAAATACATTATAATTTTGAGATATTTAAACGCAGTTTTTTGGCGCTCTCTAATAATGCTAATTTTGAAATTAATAACAGAGACTATCGATATATTATCTGTTAATAACTTCCGAGCATTTTTACGTTGTTTTAAAATAATGATAAAATTGGGCTAAACAGGTTTGCGGTTTTATGTTGGGGACCTAATTATTTTTGCAAATATCAGTAAAATGATGCAATAGAAATCACGTTTGAATGTTTGTTTTTTTGAATTTTAATTCGGAACTTTCTAAAATTACAATAAAACAAAATATATGAATAATGACTTCTTAAAGATTTTGCCGTGGAGTGATTCGCACCTGATGCCCATTTACCAATGTCAAAGATACATTAAATTGGAAACGTAATTCATCCAAATTTAAATCGGTATGAAATTCGTATCGACTTAATAATGTGGCTAAAGTTATTTTCATAACGATCCATGCATATCGAATACCTAGAACAAAATTTTATTGACTTATCTAAGTAAAAATTGCATATTTTAATTCGAATTTGTTATTATGGGAATTTTTACCAATACAATTTCTTGGACCAGCACTAAATGGAATATAAGCGTAAGGATGACGATTTTTTATATTTTCTGGTGTAAAACGTTCTGGATCAAATTTTAGTGGATTTTCCCAATAATTTTTATTTAAATGTACAGCTATTATTGGAATTGTTATAATGACACCTTTTGCAATTGTATAATCACCTACAGAAACGCATAATCTTATATATTATTACTCTAGCTTTTTGTTTTTTATTACGAGAGCGGAATTTTTACTACTCGTAAAAAATGCAAAGAATTAAACATTACCAATTTTGATATCCTGAGTCGCCTGCCTTCCCATAAATGGGACTGTTGAGTACCTTCGCATTGATTCTTTAATAACCATTTCCATGTATTTCAGTTTTGGTAAATCATCAAATTTGATTGAGTCTCCATTATTTTCCCCAAGAACATCCAATATTTCGTTGTACACTTTAGTTTGTATGTCCTTGTGTGCAGCCAAATTTAATAAAACATAGCTTAGAGCATTTGCTGATGTTTCGTAAGCCTAGTGAGAAAAATTTGTAGGCTCGTCAAGCATAGAATTTAATAGGCATTTCAAAATGGCAGTTAATCTGGAAGACTGTTGAGGAAACTGTCTTGTTTAATAACTTTTTCCTCTACGAAAAATTTCATAATTGAGCTGTTTCAGGGTACCTTAAAATTTTTACATGCGTGACAAGCTTTAAATTTATGAACATTGTTTGAAGGCGATAGAATAATCGGATAAAGGAATACATAAAATAGGGAATCCTCTCAAGGAGTCCTATTCTTAGGTAGTCCTCAATAACAGCTCCGATTTTGATATTATAATATAGGTCTCATTTAAGAAATGATTTTTTGAAATTTATCCCCTAAAAGAGTGAAATAAGGGATGAAAGTTTGTACGAAAATATATACAAAACATTCATTTTTGAGTTCCCTACTAAATCTGAAACATATGTTTATAAAAAAAAAACTTTCGTAGAGGAAAAAATTCTCAAGCAAGAAATTCACAGCCTCTCAAATTTCTACCCATTCCGTTAAAAGAATTCCATGGAAAAGAGGATATATTTTCCTAAATACCGCAAAAATAATGAAGTTAACTTCGTCACGAAGTTGTGCATCAGTGAATTGTTCGTTATTTTTAGTAAAATCCATTAAAAATTCCAATAATGGTTTTTTGTATTCATTTTTCTTGTTTGCTTTAACATCAATTAAATTATTATCGATTTTTTCGTATTTGTTTCTCTTCTCCGCAATAATCTAAAATTAAATTCTGTCAATACTGCGATGGCTGCGATTTAATTGGCTGAATTCATAACTTACTTTTTCAGTGAATTCACGAACAATTTTACTGCATTTGGATGCTATTTTATAATCTTCTGTAAATCGATAAAATAAAGTAGGAATTTTAAATACATTGAAGAGTCTTACTACCACGAAATAAAGTAGTCTGAAAAAAAAAACTACACCTTAACTAGCATTGAGTACAGGAAACTGGTGCCTACTGAAAAACTAATCCGAACATTGAAAACATTTGAGCATGTTTTTAACCCCCGAACTAAAAAAAGGGGGTGTTATACGTTTGATGTTTCAAGTGCGAGCTTGGGGTTCCATACCCGAAAAAAACTAAAGAATTGGCGATGATCTTCAACAAAATCGATTCAGTTTGGAAAAGGCAAGACTTATAATTTTAAGATATAAATAATTACTATGGAAATGAATGGTTAAATAAACCTGGCTCTAAACATTTCGAAAAGTGAAATGGTAAAATAATTAGGTAATTCAAAAGAACAAAGTCAACTCAAATATTTCAATTTCAATTAAAATATTTCCAAAACATTAAAGCCTGGGCCTGGAAGTGTATCACGACAATTGCCGGAGCTGTCACAAGGTGGAGGAGGAGGAGACGATGTCTCATCTTCTCTGTCAGTATCCAGCTCTTGCCATGAGGAGATGGACTTATTTGAGCCAGCAACAATTTCGATACGAATTTTGGTACGATTCTACCAATTGCAACCTCCTGTGTAAAGCGGCAAGTGTGATAAAAATTTTTGAGCAATAGATTTCAAAACAAGAAAGTACTCAAAGTTTTCAAACGAGCTATTTCGATTGTAAATTCGATGACTTTTCGCTACGAGATACAGCTGTTTGAAATCTTAGTAAAAACAAGGAAATTTTCATTTATTTTAAAATCAATAATTCACCTGTGTGTAGCATCAAAGTAAGATTCACTATGTTTATGGGAGTTAATATTTACACCCATTGTTGATCCTAAAATCAAATTAAATCCTTTAATTGTATCCTAACAGTTTTCAAAACTTAAATAGTTTACCACAAACTGAATCCACAGTAGTTCTTGATAAATACTTAAATATATCAAACGATGTTTCTTTATTTAATTCGAAATCCAAGTTTTCACTTAAAATATTTATCTTTTCCACAAATATTTTAAAATATGATTTTAAAATGATTGGACTAAAACCTTTCACTATAATTCCCCGATGATGTTTCCATTCTGGCACTAAGATTTTAAAAGTTAAGTAAGTAATTAGGAATAAACTTATTATAAATCAAATTTTAGGAATACCCTCAGATGTGAAAATTGATTTTCCCATTGTAGTGTTCCATACTATTTTATGTACGAATGATTTTTCTAAAGCATTTGGATTATTTAAGACTTCTTGAATAGCTCTTGGGTCTAATGTTAAAACTAATGGTATTGGGCCTAACCACAATCGTATCAGCGATTTTTGATACTGAAGACACATATCTAATAAGTTATGTGACACTTCTGAAAAGAGATAAACAAGCTTTAGTTGTCGTCGGTGTTACTTTCTTAATATTTTACCTTCATGAGATCCAAATAACAATTCTCCATTTCCAATAATTGGATAAGCTGGTGGGCCAGGAAGTTTGGATGCATAATAACACATTCTAAGATAATTCCATAAATAAATCCTTACACTAACTACAATCACTGTTACTAACAACACTACCGCAATTATTTTATTAACAAGGCATGTTAATAATAATGTTAAAAACATTTTGTGTTAATATTTTGCTTTAAACAGCATTTGTTGAACTTCCAATTTAATTTTATGTATTTATTTTACGTATTTATACATATTAGGAACTGACAAATTGAGGCAATTGTCGAGTAAGTAAATACTGTTTATATTAGCAATAAATTGTTTATAATAAATTATCGATAAATAAAATTAAAAATAGAAGTTGGAATTTTTACAGAACGTGTTAAATAAAAAAATAGAATAACTTGTGCAGTTAGAGATTGTAAGAGTAAAACAAATAAAAATTTAAATGTAGTTTTCCATAAATTTCCAAAGGCAGGCGATAGTACAGTGTTATTAGAAAATTTTTTGTTACTATAAATATTATAATAATTTTTTCGGAGTTAAATTTGTATAAGGATAATAATAATAAATTAATAAAATATTTTCTCAATAGTGTAATACTTTGGGCATTCTTTCAATAATAATAACTTTCCATTAGTAAGATTTATAAAAATCTTTGTTTTTCGAGTTTCTAGACTTCAAACATTTTAGTTTGTGATAAGTTCATAAAATTATATTTTATTTTGCAACTAATTCTGTCTGCCGCTTCCATAACATTCAATGTGACTGCCAGGTTGTGATCTTTGTTTTTGAGTTAACACGCCTCATGTAATAAACGTTTAAAAATTTTCATTAAAGTCCACATTAATTATAAATAAATTTTCATCAACTAACGACGACTAGAAAACGAAAAATGTTTTTTTAACTATCAAATGGGTTTAACATTTAAAAGTGTTAGATATTTTTCTACATGTTTTTTAAGCCACGCCTCCATGTCAGTTCCCAATTGTCTCCAATAAACAATTATAGTACAATAAAATGAATCTAGAATTTTTGATTCCTTTGAAAAAATTGTTTGCTGAGTATATCGACTTGCGTTTTTTTGCATTGGCTTCCGAAAATTATCCTAAAAAACGTCTATATGGTTTAAAGCTGAACTTTTTAGTTTTAACTCCCGCGCCATTGGGCTGAAGGGGGGTTTATATCATGTAGTAAATCAGATAGAATAAAATAACTTTTAAAAGATTTTAAAAAGATCAAAATGCTAAACCAAAATTTTTTTCGTAGCATCAATATTTTTAAGGATTACAAACTTGGGACTAAACGTAATATACCTTGCATATTACATATATATGGTATAAAAATGCGTAATTTTCGAGTTACAGGACCTACTCGACCTATACTTTCATAAAAAATTAACAAAAACCTTTTAAATTTTTCATGAGAAAAGTCTGCCACTGCTATATAAAGGATTTTGAAGGGATTTGAAATTCAATACTTACAATTTATTTATTAAATTTAAATTTGTTATTAAGTTGTAAATGAAGCTTGAAAAGCTTCCAATTCAAACACACAGCACTTAACAATAAACTGTTCACTTATCTTTACAAGTCTGGATTCTTTCTTAATATAACAAAACCTTCCAATATTGGTGTTAATGGAATATATTCTTCCGTAGCTAATTCAGCACGCTCACCGTACGCTAATAATACAGGTGTTGTGTGCGTTTGGAAACCAGTTATGGTTTTAGGACGTCCTGCTTGTCCGACAACATCCACAGCCTGTAAAAACAAAACACACACTTAGTCGCATCAATGAATGTTTTTACTCGGGAGTCCTCAATAATAGCTCTGATTTCGTTCTAATTGCCTAATCTGATTCTAATTATGTAGACGTATTATACTAAATAATGAAAAATTTGGACATACCATTCCTACACGAACAGGTACAGCCAATGGATTCAATTCCTCATCGAAGGTGACAAGCATTCTTGGTTGCATAGCAGCAGCTAACGAATACAGCAAATAGTGTGATTTTCCAAGAATGACTGCAAAAAAACAAAAATTAAATTATAAAAAGGTTTAAGCATGAATTTTCAGGATGGCGATCATTATTTAATGCTTTTCGACGGACAATTTTTGATTTATAAAATGATTCTCCTTATCTCTACTTTCCATACCAAGAAGGTAAATCGAAACTAAAGCGAAGTTTTTGAGGTTAGATTTGATCGCCAGCCTGATTTTGGATGAGTACTTACTATTTTTTACATCTAAACATCCAACAATTGTCGCTAGAATTCCAGCTAAGGCAACAGGACTCAATAGTTGTCTATCACTGTGATATGGACTTAAGGTCAATGTACCTTTACCTAAATGCGCTAAGCCTTGAGCAATTCGTACCATAAACAAATTATTTGGATCTTTTGCATGATATTGTGCTAATTGACGTAACATAGCCGCCAAACGAGCATTATTTGTACCAGCCCCAACGAGACCCATCGCAAAGATTGCATTATGCGCTACTTCTGGATCTGAATCGTGCGAAAATTTACTTAACGTATCTAAAATTGTTAATTTTGGATTTGAGACGGATATCAGACCCAAAGCCAATGGAACAGATCGTCGTATAACCGGCTCACAATATCGTAACAAATGTCCGAACGTTCTAAAAGCCATTTCACATCCCAGTTCTTCGCCCATACTAATTAAAGCTATTCCCAACACCGCAATCGCTTGTTTGCTACTTTGATCGCTACGTTCCCGTTCTTCTTTTTCCCGTTGTGCTTTTTCTTTTGCTTCTTTTGCCGATGCTCGATCCTTACTATTCACAATATGTGTAATTGGTGCACCACCTGAATAGGTCGTGGAAGATTCTTCGCCAGAAGTTTCGTAATGTTCCGAACAGATGTGAAGTAATTGTTGAATTTTTAATACATTTCCAGTTCCAGCATAAGCACATACTTCAACCAAAGTTGTGGCCATCGATTTGAAAGGTTCTGGTATAACTTCTAAAGCAGCAATTAAAGCTTCTACAGCGTCTTGGCGTCCCAAATGTATTAGACCCAAACCTAACGGTAAGAATCGCGCATATGTATCTTTCAAATCAGATTCAGATTTCTCCATCAAAGTTTGTGTAATTGTGGCCGTAATTTCGCTGTTACACGATCCAACAGCGATCATTCCACAAGCTAATCCAGCAACTCCAATCACTTCCATGTTAGATTTAGGATCGGAGAAAACTGGAGTTAATATTGATAAAACTTCTTCACGATTTGAGCCAGCGTACGCAAGACCTAAACCTAATATTGCACCTAGACGCATTACAATTGTGTTGTGGAGAACGTAATCGGAGAGTAAAGCAAGAGCTGGATCGCATTCGTTACGAACACCACAATTAACTATACCACAAGCTAACAACGCTCCAGACTTGATGTAGTCCTCGGACGAGTACAAATATTTATCGATTGGCGTCAAACCACCATCGACGTCCCACAACAACACAAGTCCAAGTGATGCAGTTGCACTCATCATCCCATGTTCCTTGTTCTTAAACAACCATTTATTTCCATCAACCATTAATAATTTATCCTGACCGAATCCAGCATTTACAAAGCCATTCACAAAACTGGATGCTAGATTTTGACGAGCTGAATCAATTTGACCACCACCAAAGGGTGGTCGTGAACTGTCTAAATGTGATTTGTAAACGTCTTCGGGTGTTTTGGGTTCCATGATATCTAATTCACGCGCTAGATTCAAGAAGTGATGATTCAGATGTGCATTTGACATGATCTCCAACAGGTCATCGTAATCCTGTGTGTTTTCGCTCAATTCGATGAAAATTTGTTGACGTGCTAGCATACATGCCAATTGCTTTTTAATTGCTCTACAAAAAACAAACACAAATAATTGTTTAAACATTCTGTATATACACGGTGTTCTGTTATTGACTGCATTCTGTAGGCCCACGATCTGCAGTCAATAACAGAACACCAGGTATGTCGGGGTAAAAATACTTACACATCAGTACAGCTGGTGAAAATTTCCTCAATCAAAGAGCGATCATTATACTGCATGGCTAAACGCAACGCTTGCGGATACTGCTTAAACATTATGAAGAGACGCAAAGCTGTTTTTAACAATGGCGAATATTCGGAATCTCCAACATACGGTACACACGAATGCAAATACAAGCAAACTCGTTGATAAACATTTTCATCGACGTACTTGTAAAGTAACTCCAAATGTTCGATTTCCATCAACAAATCACATGCTTCGGCTTCAGCATTATGCGACATATTATACGGTACAATTTGTTCGGCTAACGCAACCAAACGTTCTCGTATATAATCACTTTCGGGGGTATCGGGTAACTCATTCCATTCGCATGCAATTTCACCAGCTAAATGACGAACGTATTCGTGACCCCATTGTGAGATGTCGTTCGGTGCCGCCAGTAAATTAAATTTTAAGCATTCGCGATTTTCACCCATTGTCATGGAGAGAACACTTAGAACATTGGCGCATACCTTTTTCGTTTCTTTATCTTTGATTTTTTCGAAGACCTGTTGCATTGTGTCATAATGGGTACGCATGAACTTTAATGGTTTCGGAACGGAGGTCATCGATGTGGTCGATGCTCGAATATGAGATCGAAGTATTTCTAATGATGGTAAATATAATGATTGATCATCTTCCTGAAAATCAAAATACTAATTAGATTCGAAATCCTTTTGTTTCAGAGAGAATTTCAAGCTAAGAAAATTTCTAGGCGAAGAAGCAATAAAGCACTAGAAATTGATCAACTGTTGATTTCGTGAGCAGTTCAGGAAAATAAATATTGATGGAAATGTGTCGTATTTTGTTGTCCAAGGGTTTTGGGGCCACTGAACTCGAATATCATAACGCAAATAGCCCCCGAGATACTTGGTGTCCAGGACGGACAGTGTACACATCGTCTCTTGGAGTTTTACGAGAATATGTACTATATTTCGTCAAACTCCAAAAGATGATGTGTATACTGCCCATCTTGAGCCCCAGGTACCTCGGGGGCCATTTTCGTTGTCATATTCGAGTTTAACGGCCTCCAAAACCTTCCAACACCCAAAATAGATCCATTTCCATCGATATTTAATTTCCAGTTTCACATTTCTCCCACACCACTTTTGTTCACAAAGTTTGTAGACGCCCTCACGAATCGAAGGCAAAAAACTGTATCCCGATCCGTCTTACTGCTCACGAAATCGACAGTTCTATGCTTTTTTTCTTCGACTATTCTGTATCCTAAAATTTTTTTAAATCGTGTTTTAAGTTGCAAATTTGCTCCACTCTGATAGTTTTTCTAGAATCTTTCAGTTCCAAACTTTACAAAAATCGAGCTATTCTATTTATTCATTATTTAAGAACACAAAATATTAAATGCTTACAAATTATTCGATACCTAACCTAGTTTTTTACAAATAACGATTAAGATAACGAAGTAAACAAAGTAGTAGAACAGTTTTTATCTGAAATACAATGAATTACTCACAGAGAGTATACTCTACAAAATTTAAAACGCGATTTTTTATTGAAAAATAAGCCGGTGAAATAATAACCAACACTTTTAATTACCTGTAAACGTTCCACACATAAATCCAATTCTTCTTGTAGCTGTTTATCTTCTTCAGACTAAAAACAAATTTTGGAAAAAATTAACCTTTTTTTGATTTTCTCTTCATTTTTTAATTTACACATACCAATTCTTGTTTTTCATCTTTAACTTTTGTAGCCGTAGGCTTTTTATCAGGACTTATTTGTTCAGGCATATTGAAACTTTTAATAAATAAAAGAAAACTTTATGAAAAATTTTAACTCACGATTGTAATAACAAATGAAAATATACTGATTCAGATTATTATAACAAAACTACAAACTTGCACCGTCAGTGAAGATTTGAATGTCACTACTGAAGTTAGTTACAAATTACAAACTTAACAATACTGAAAAACCCTAAAACTAAATGTTAACAATTTCAAAAACTTTATTTATTTATTTTAAATATACTTTTTTTGTTCATTATTTTCAAACTTTATTTAAATAGAAGTTTTCTTTCAAATTTTTTAGGCGAAGACCCCACCACTGAAAATGGTACCTAATAGGGTAAAGGTGTATTTTCATGATGACGTTTGACGCTGAGTTTGAGCGTCAAATTAGGTCACGTGGTCAATTTAGGCCGTGCTGTCATCTAGATCTAGTTTTTGGGATCACTGATCTCGATTTCGAAGTAAGAAATACGATATACACTTTCCTCCTGGGATAGTTCACCCTCTGCTTACCCAAAACAACAATATTCTGCAAATGTTCAAGAAAATGGGCCAAAAAAGTATACCCGGGAGTCTCTAGAGTCGCTGATTACGATTTCCAAGTCAGAATTCCGTTATCCACCCTCTCCCTCTGACGCTCTCTAACTCTACCCTACTGGTTTCATTTCACTTTGAGGTTAAGGATGGTTTTGACAAATAAAATTCCTTTTATTAAAATGTTTTTTTTATTGATTTGAAAAATATTCAAATAAAATAAATATTGAAAAATTAGTATTTTCGAATTTTTAAGGTTGTTCGAATTATTCTTAGCTCAATTTGAATCTGATATTGAATTCTGAGCATGGATTTTTTCATGTCTAGTAACAGCTTGTCTATGGGAAAATTTTCGCCCACATATGCTACAAGCAAATGGTTTCTCTCCAGTATGTGTTCGTATATGCATAATTAAATTATCTTTTACCAAAAATCGTTTATCACAATATGTACAAACATGTTTTCGTTCAGCTAAAATTTATCAGAGTTATTCAGAGTTTTCTAAGACTTATAAACGCTTATTCTTTCTTTAAATATTTTTTTCCAACCATGGTGTAAATAAAATAAATTGATATATACCTTTATGTACACGACGATGACCTAATAATTGTGGTTTAGTTCTAAATTGTTTATCACAGAGATTGCAATCAAAATGTATATTCTTATGGATGTCCATATGATTCTTTAAATCCGATAATTTTTTATATGAAGCGTTACATGTTTCACACGTAAAGTTTCTTTCATTCGAATGTGAAAGTAAATGAACTTTTAAACCAGAACTAACTCTAAATTTAGAATCTAAAAAAAAAAAAAAAAACGGAAAAAGAACTGAAACAATTATTTATGTAAGAATGATATATGATAACTTCTATTTGAAAAAATTTTGGTGTCCATTTTCTCCAAAACTTTATAAATTTTTAAACATACCGCACAGCGTACAATGGTATGGTTTTTCACCAGTGTGAATTCGTATATGATCTTGTGCATTTCCATATTCAGTAAATGCTTTTCCACAATAAGGACACAGGTGTGATCTTTCTCCAGAATGAATCTAAAAAAGAAAACATTCTTGGTCCAGAGCACTCACGTAAATCGTAGAGGGTAGACCCAAAAGTTTTGACACTAGATTTTTTTATTCATTCATTCAATAGGGGGTTTTTGAAGAATTAACTATTTCGACATCTTGAAAAATAACTTTTTTTGCTTTTTGGTCCATATCTTACGTTCTATTCATTCAAATAGAACGCAAAATGGACCAAAACATAATACAGATAATTTAAAGAACAAGGAAATTTTATGTTATGTCATAACAAATATCCTGATCAAACCATATGAAGGTAATGTACGCACATATTAGGTTGACTACTAAATCAGAAGTATGTCTTTTTCAAACTTATATTACAATTAATTCATAAAGCATAAAGTTAGAGTAGCTTTAATATTTAATTCTTTAAACAATAAAACAAGTATTTGACTTCTTAAATTAATACTTTAAATACAGATATGCAAACAGTATCGTAAGGGAAAACGTAAAAAGTCATTTTCCAACATGGTAACGAAAGGGTTAATTTCCCGAATACGAAAAATCAGATTTAAGGTCTCCAAGCAACCCTCAATTTTTTGGATCGGTTCGTAATCTTGGTTGAAGTATGAACGTTTTTTTTTTACCTTTTTATGTTTCGCATATTGATAAGCGTACTGAAATTTTTTGCCACAAATATTACACATTTTATGAGTTTTCTTATGTTTGAGTAAATTATTTCGACATCCACAATCTTCCATGCATATCTGGCAACGATTCGACTCCGTACAATGATTTTTTAGTACATTTAACGAAGTTAACTTTTTTTTACAAAATGGACATTGTATTGTTGTATTTAAATGGATATTTTTATTGTGTTTGTACAATTCAATTACACACGGAAAGTTTTCCGAACAATTTTCACATTGATACCGTGTTATATCGTTTTTATTCAACCGTTTACAGTTCGTTTTAGTCTGTTTATCGTTTATTGGGTAATCTTTACTTTCGTAAGTCCTCGTATTTTCATTAATCTCATTTATAGTTTCAGTTTTCAAGGATTGTTCATTATTGATTTGTAAATTATCGATAACCGTTTGTAATATTTTTTCAGAAGTTAAACATTTATTTCTAAATTTATAACTTTGTTCCGTGTATTTAGAACATTCGATGCATATATTTTTAGGTAGCAAATCATCCGAAGAAATCTAAATCAATAGTAAAAATTAGAAAGGTATTTTCGATCGACGTGTCTATTGACACCATCCACGGACCAATTATATCCTTCTAATAATTGGTTGTCCGGACTTTGTTAGCCACGGATACCCGGATTTAAATTCACAAACTTTCATTCACGGATCCACGGTTTGGTCAAAACTTCAATGGAGTGGAGTTGGCACTGAAGGTTTTTGGCTTTTTTGTTAACCCTGTCATTACGTTCATTCATTGATCCACGGGTTAATTTCGAATTGTCCGTGTCTCTAATTATATCGGTCTGTGGATGGTGTCAGTAACATCGCCGATTTTCGATTTTATAAGTCTTACATGAGTTGAAGTGCATTCCTCTAGTATGTCACCGTATGTTTTTGAATCAAAAGATACTTTTGTAAATATTGGAATTAAATTGTCTACTTGTTCTAAACAAATTCGACAAATCAATTCGAAATCATTAAATTTAATCGTTCGATTATTCATAATTTTTTATATTATTATTATAAAAGTGGACAAAAAGATCAATCCTCATTTGCATTATAATTTAGTGCCAAGTTTGTAACGGTTACAAATATTGATCGTAAAATGTCCATATATTTGTTTGTATGATTGTTCGAGGGATATCTTATTCGTAATATGCCCGAAGACAATTTTCTTTAGGGATCATATGCGTTCATTCTTTACATTCAGGTGCCTCAAGGGATTCGGGTACTACCATATATATATATATAAGTCTGTGACATAGACGGACCCGCCTTACCTGTCATTTCATGCCTGTCATTTATGTTATTGGAATGTACTTCTATTCCAGTAAATCATAATCAACTGCTTGGTGGTTTCAAATTCCCAAAATGGAATTAAATAATTTTGGAACGATTTGTCGAATTTGTTTACAACAAAATGAAAAGATGATTTCAATATTTGATAAAGTTTTAAACTTTGAATCAAAAACATACAGTGAAATATTAGTAGAATGTGCTTCAGCTAATGTAATTTTTTTTTAAACATATACAATAAAAATTTAATTTTTATTATGAATTTGTATTTGGTTTAGATATCCACAGATGATTTATTACCTAAAAATATTTGCATTCAATGCTCAATTAACACGGAACAAAGTTACAAACTTAAAATTCAATGTTTAACATCTGAAAAAACATTACATAGGGCTATCGAAAATTTACCAATCAAAAGGGAAGAAGAATCCTTGGATAACGAAGTTAATATTAATGATAATTATTATATGGGCATGAATGAAAAGAATGTTTGTAAAGTAGAAGCTTTTCCCATTATAGATGAACAACAAGTTGATAAAACTAATGAAACGTTCAATACAGAAGATCTATTAACAAACTATCAATGTGAATATTGTTCGGAAAGTTTTTCGCATGTTATCGAATTATATATTCACAATAAAAATGTACATTTAAATTCAACAATACAATGTCCATTTTGTAAAAAGATATTTTCTAGAACTCATACACTTAAAATACATTGTAAGGAGTTTAATCGTTGTAATGTATGCGGAGAAATCTGCGGATGCAGGATTAATTTATATAAACATAGAAAAATTCATCAAACATGTGAAATATGTGGTAAAAATTCTAGTGATACTCATGACTGTGCCACATATAAAAGAGAGGTAATCAATAATTTATACTGTTTTTAATTGATTAGCTTACGTGCACAGATTGTAATTATTTGTCTTTTAATTAAATAAAGCGAGGCTTTTTTAAATAAAATAATAATTTATTGCAATATTTGAAACAAAATAGCATTCATTTTATTATTAACATATTTAAAATTATTATTTACTAGTTTGGTGTAAGTTAAATCAACACGATTTACAAGACCTAAACACTAAAATCAACTCGTTTTTTTCTTGTAGATGGCCAAAAAAGCAGCAGAAAGGAAGAGAAAGCAGAAAGAAAAGCTAAAAGCCAGTGGATTATTTGAAGAATTTAAAAAGAAAGAATCAGAAAACAGAAAACGACTACGACATTTATTAAAACAAACAGCATCCAACGATACGCGTCAAGCTTTAAGAAAAAAGAAAGCAGAAGAGATGAGACGATACAGAGAGAAGCTTAAAGAAAAAAAAAATTCGAATCCGCTCACACACCTGCCATTTGACAATCCTGTTAAGGAAGAACCTATCTACCGATTTTAATTAGAATCTTTTTACAGGCCATTTGTTAATTAATTATATGTATTTCATTAAATTATATTATTCTACGGCTTTTTATTAGAAAACTTAATAATAACGAGTGTAAATTCTATGTTGTAAACTAACTGATGGCCCAAACATTTACGTAGAGTCATCTGGAGTAAGGAACCTTCTTAGAACTAAATATAGTAAAAATTTCTCAGAGAGTTGCACATCTGTTTTAAATTAAAAATTATAATTTGTGATCTTTATGAATTCGTTTATGTTTATCTAGTTGGATTTTTTTAATAAATTTTTGATCACAAACCACACATGAATAAAGTTTCTTATCTTTATGAGTTTGTTTATGTTTATCCAGTTTATGTATTTGAACAAATCGTTTTTTACAAACTTTACAAGAAAATTGTTTCTTCTTTATATGACCTCGTACATGAACTGTTAAACTACCTTTAGTGTTAAATGCTTTATCACAGTAATCACATTCAAAAGGTTTTTCACCCGAATGAATCCTTTTGTGAATAGTTAGATTATTCTTCATGTTAAAATTCTTCTTACAAACATCACACGGATAAAGTTGCTCTCCTGCATGATATCGTTTATGTCTAGCAAAAAGCTGTTGTTGAGTAAATGTTTTATTACAAATATCACACGAATAAGGCCGTTCTTTCGTATGGGTCCATTTATGGCTTACTAAATGACTACGTTGATAAAATTCTTTATTACAAATATCACATTTGTATGGCCTCTCCCACGAATGAATTCGTAAATGTGTATTTAAATTGCTTTTCGAGGATAATGTTTTGCCACAAACGTCACATGAAAAAATTCTTTCTTTCGTACGGACCCGTTTATCCCCAATCAAACGACTTTTAACAGCTAAGCTATCTTCACAAGAAAATCGTTTTTCCTCGATATGACTTCGTAAATGAACTTTTAAATTACCTTTAGCGTAAAATGTTTTATCGCAGTAAACGCATTCGAAAGGTTTTTCACCAGAATGAATCCTTTTATGGATAATTAGATTATTCTTCATGATAAAGTTCTTCTTACAAACATCACATGGATAAAGTTGCTCTCCTGCATGAACTCGTTTATGTCTAGCAAAAAGTTGTTGTTGAGTAAATGTTTTATTACAAATATCGCACGAATAAGGCCGTTCTCCCGTATGGGTACGTTTGTGGCTTAATAAATGACTATGATGACGAAATTTTTTATCACAATGATCACATTCGAATGGCCTCTCTCCCGTATGAATTCGTAAATGTGCATTTAAATTGCTTTTCGAGGAGAATGTTTTGTTACAAACATTGCATGAATTTATCTCTTTCACAATTTGCTGTTGATCAAAATCATCATTTTCATCTGATATCTCCTCTTTAATTATTACCTCTGAATGTAATTCTTGTTCCAATTTGATGTGTTCCTCATTACGGAAAGAAGAATTCTGATCGCCACCAAGTGAATCGTTTGACATTTTCTTAAATTAAATAAATGGTAATTATAGACCAATCATATGATACATATTTAACTTACTTCTAGTCATAGCAAAATCGATTTTTATAAATATATACATGTAAAATTATAACTTAAACTTTTGGAACAAGTTCATTAACGCGTCTTGGCATGGTGAGCAAACTGGCAGAAACCGTCCCGTAACAATGTGAGATATGTTTTGTGTGTGTGCCATATCCATGACAACCACGATATATTCATCTACTATTTACATTCAAAACTAGTTATGGGTGCATATACTTTACTAGTTTTGGATGTACATAGCATAAAAATGGCAAAATTCGCCTATTCGTTACAACCTTGGCACTAACACTAACCTTGAATGAAATTGAGGATCGATCTTTTTGTCCAAATTTGATTTTTAAATTAAAATAAACCTTTATAATAATAATATACAAAATTATAAATAATCGAACGATTAAATTCAATGATTTCGAATTGGATTTGTCGAATTTGTTTAGAACAAGTAGACAATCTAATTCCAATATTTATAAACGTATCTTTTGATTCAAAAATATACGGTGACATGCTAGAGGAATGCACTTCAATTCATGTAAGACTTATAAAATCGATGTCAAAAGTGAATGTTAATATTTTAGAAAACAAAGCTTTTTATAAAGAATAACTTTTTTTCGTAAACCTTATAGTAAAAAAAGTTTCCTATATGTATAGCCAAATTAGCCCTGTATAAGTATGCAAAGAAACCAAAGTTAAAATGTTTCTACTTTGGTCACAAAAATGGTGTGATCTTCGGATTTTCCGTCTCGATACTTCTACACTATCTTAAAAAATTAATAGGTTAGGTTAGGTTAGAGTGGCTGTCCTGGGGTGGGACACACTTAGACCATAGGATCCGTTGCGATACAGTTAATGGGTTGGCCCATCCCCGACCACTACTCCATGAACCATTTGGAGCTGTTTAAGAACAGCAGGAAGGCTTTGACGTCGACTGACTTTAGGTCGGAGAGTAAAAAATTAATAATAATAACAAAATAAATTAAAAAAATTTTCTTTATTTAAGATTTAAATTTTTTTTCGGTGTACATTTAAATCGTACACCGTTACTATTCATTTGTGTATGCATTTTGAAACGTACAAAATTTTTAAATTTTTTACCACATTCGTTACACGTAAATCCAATTCGACGATGCTCCTCGATATGTTGTAGTAATTTTGTATCATCGTCATAACTTTGATCACAATATTTACATTGGCCGTGGCTGATTAAATGTTTTTTAAGACCATGTTCCGAAGAATATACTTTGTGGCAAGTATTACATGTGTAAGTATTACCTGAATATCAAAGAAATTTTTAATGGCTTACGTTCTCATTATAAAAATGCTACCAAGATTTTGTAAATAAAACACTAATAGTCTTCAATAAAATATCATAGTAATCAAGAAAAAATTAATGCATCTTTGAAATTTTCCACATTAGGGTATTATCGTTAGTCATAAATAAATCATGAAATTTGAAAAAAGTTAAAATTTATGTAAAAATATACTTAAATATTCTGATTTCGAATCATAAAAGCACATTTTTCTTTTAAAATATTAAAATTAAAAATCGTAATATTTAAACTGTATATCACGTGACCTAAAACGCGGGTAAGCCCTGCTGTGATGTCATATCGGCATGAGTCATAGACCATCAATTATTTCAGTGTAGACAGCTGAGTATAATATATCCATAGATAATAAGTATTTATATTTATTATAATCAGATGTCTATGAATATATCTGTCAAACTTATTTGTGTTATTTCGTATAGTGATACCCATATTACGTCATCAAATTGGATGCCCGTGTTTTTGACAGTTTAAAATTTAATTTAAGTTTTTGGCAAGAAAGCGTGTGTATTTTTCCGAAATAAATTTTTGGTGGCATTTTATTAGCAAAATCAACATTTTGAAGTACTTTTTCAAAAATAGTGGAATACCCTATTCGTTATTTGCAAATTCGTTATAATAACAGATTCGTCATTATAACCGATTTGTGACTATATAGGTTTTATTTAATACTTCTTGGTACATTTTAGACAAAACAAATTATACCTAAACATTTTCTCGTATCTTTTTCATGTTCAAATTTCAAATGTGAGATAAAATCTTGTTCTAATTGAAATTCTATTCCACATTCTTCGCATTGATAACTAGTTCGTGTCATGGAATCTGAATCAGAATCCATTTGTTCACTTTTAATAAATACTTCCTCCATAGATGCATCTTCGTTATCGTTATGTTCGTGATCAGATTCATCTTGAATTATAATATATATACTATCCGATTCAGATGGAAGATTTACATCTGTTTCAGCAGCAGAATCTTTTAAAAGATTATCAGATCTTATGCATTTTAATTTAAATTTATAATTTGCTTGTAATTGTTCCGAGCATTCTACACATAAATTTTTGGATATTTGATCATTATGAGAAACCTATAACAAAATTGCTTTTTTAACGTATTTCGGATGCTTTGGGGAGGGATGAATACAATGTTTCATGTGCCAGATTTGAACTTCCCTTCCAGAATTCTTACGATAATCATCACACACCTCCCTCTCTCTTATGGTAGCCTTATTTAGAATAGTTTCATTCAAGATCAAGTACCCAACTTGTTATTTATTAGTCCTACAATTTCATAAAAATTCCCAAAGGTTTGCTACTGATACCGTGGTCTAAGGGACTTTTAAAAGGATGTTGTAAAGAGATCAAGTAGTAATAAGGATTTTATGACAACTTGACTTCAATAAGCAAAGCATTAAGTCATCACCAGTAAGAATTAGCTAGTGATTACTCTTATTATGAATGTTACTCTTTGCTAATTTGGTGGCGGACTGCACTTTGACAGATACTGTGAACAGTATAAACTGTAGACAAACGAAAGTATCATTGTGCAGTCCGCCACCAAATTAGCAAAGAGTAACATTCATAATAAAAGTAATCACTAGGTAATTCTTACTGATGATGACTACTTGGTAGTCGAAAATACGTATTTTAAAAATACAAAAAACTGATCTAGGAAATTGGGGCAAAAATCGAAATTTATTTCAAAATATCCTAGAGTTCTCATTTATTATCTTCGATAATATTTATAAGCATTATTTTGTTCTGATAATTTTCAAGTTATACTTACAAAGACAGAAGTGCACTCTTGTAACATTTCACTAAATAATATTCCGTTTGATGTATCATCAAATATTGAAATCATAGCTTCTTTATTTTCTAAACATATTCTACAAACAGTTTTAAAATCGAAAATTTCATCCATGATTAAAGATTATAAAAAGAACACTTGATAAGATCGAAATTGATAACGATATTTACAGAAGCGCGTTCCAATATTGGTAAAACGATTCCCATAGACTAAAAAAAAAACTAGCTTGCTTGAGTTAACAATGACAAAATCATTTTTCTAGATGTTTGATAAGCAGCTAGATTGCTCGTCAATTTTTGCAAGAAATTATCGATTACTCATTGTAAAATCTACATTTAGGATACAGTAGTCCCAATTTTTATCATATTATAAGGAAATGGCATAATTTTTGTATCTAAAAGTCAATAATTTTTCAAGGGGAAAGATACCTTTAAGCTTTAAGAAAGATTCCTACCAAATCAAACTGACACCGAGCATGAGAGTACACTCTCTCTTGTTCAGTGCCACTTTGGTTAAATAGAACTCTAAACTTTAGCATAGAGTATCATACATAGAGCATCAAACATCCATTGCCCAAAATTTGCGATATGATGAATGAGAGAGAAGACTGCCAGTTAGTTCCTATGTGTCCTTGTTTAATCCATATGTCATTAGGTAGGATATTGTTTACATTTCACATAACTCTATGCATCATATGATTGTGACATATGACTATGACAAGGGCACATAGGAACGTACTGGCAGTCTTCTCTCTCGCTTTGCATATCGCATCCAGTTACAGGCTAGCGTTCGCTATGTTCATATCTCTATGACTTGGTTAGTAGTATTTATAAGAAAGTAAATATTGTGTTTTATAAAGGAGTGTTCCAAAATTAACGCCAGAAGTTCGAATCAGACGTTAATCTTGGGACACCCTTTATTATTATTATATAAAAGTGATAGAATTTTCTTATTTAGAATAAAAACTTTAATAAGAAAAAAAGAATCTCTGTTTAATTTGTTTTATAAAAATGTACAAAATGATATTTCATGAAAATATAAAACATTTATTTTTTTTGTTATAAATAAATAAAAATTGTTATATATTTTAAATTTTGTTTTATTTTTTTAAATTTTCTATCCTATTTATTCTTTCAGAAGAAAATTATCGATTTAGTAAAGATAAGTATTAAGTTAATTATACGATTATAAACATGATGGGTGGATGTGTGGGTATAGCACTTGCCTCTAATTCCAAGGTACGCTGGTTCGAATCCTGGTGAGGCTATCATATTTACTTTTAAATTAAATGAATTTTTCCTGATGTTAGAAATTTTCCATTCTTTTTATAGTTTAAATATTTTAAAAGGCGGATTTATATACCCCGCCCTCTTGCTATAAATAGGGGCAGTTGTACATATGTCATAAATCACTATTCTGTCAGGGGGGTGGGAATTTAAATAATCTTAAATATTATCCCACTCTTTAAAATCATTTCAGTTTCCTCTAGTGAAAATTCGGAAGAGATTATCTGAAAATTTATTTAGAAAAATAAAGTAAGAGTAAGTCTTTTTCTGAGTTTTTCACATCTTAGGAAATTTTCTCAGCAAAATGAGTATTTTTTTGATGTGTCGCTAGAATATTTCTTCGTGTAAAGGATTTACCGCAGAGACCACACGAAAACGGTTTTTCTCCAGTATGTGATTTTGTATGTTGCATTAAAGTACTTTTTTGAGCAAATCTTTTATCACAAATCTCGCATGGAAAAGATTTTTCTCCGGTATGAAGTCGAATATGTTTCCCTAAACTACTTTGTGTGGTAAACGATTTACCACAAACATCACACGAAAATGGTTTTTCTCCAGTATGAATTCGTTTATGTTCATGTAAATGATGTGATCGAGCAAATTTTTTCTCACAAATATCACATGAAAATCGTTTCTCTCCCGTATGCATTAATTGATGATTATCTAAATAATTTTTTACGAAAAACGTTTTTCCACAAACATCACACGAATACGGTTTTTCTCCAGTATGCGTTAATTTATGTTCGTGTAATCGATACTGTCGAGTAAATTTTTTCTCACAAATATCACAAGAAAATGGTTTTTCTCCCGTATGCATTCGTTGATGTTCTTCTAAATATTTTTTCACTCGAAATGTTTTCGCACAAATATCACAGGAAAATGGTTTTTCACTCGAGTGTGTTAGTTTATGTTCAGTTAAACGATATTGTTGGAAAAATTTTCTTTCACAAATATCACATGAAAAACGTTTTTCTTCGAGATGAGTTCGTCGATGTTTATCTAAATAATTTTTCACATTAAATTTTTTATCACATAAATCACATGAGAACTGTTTTTCACTGGAATGTGTAAGTTTATGTTCTTGTAGATGAGCTTTTCGAGGAAAACTTTTATCACAAATATCACACGCAAACGGTTTTTCACCACTATGAATTTTTTTATGTTTATTTAAATAACTTTGCACACTAAAACTTTTATCACACACATCACATGGAAAATTTTCTGACTCTTTAACTAACGTTTGTATATTTTCTTTCGATTGATCAACTAAAATATTTTCATTTAATTTTTCTTCTTTAATTACAGTTGATTCAATATGAAATTGTTTTTCAATTTTAATATAAAATGGTTTATCTTCAAGTTTCAAAATTTGATGTTCTAATAAATGTGTAAAAGCTTTTTCACAAACCTCACAAGAAAATGTCTCATCAGTGTGAAAACGTTTATGTGTAATGAAATTAAATTCTGTTTCAAACATTTTTTCACAAATGTCGCATGAAAAATGATTTTCTTTTGAATGAATACGTTTTTGTTCGGGTTGATTTTCATTTTGAATCTGCTCAACTTGAACATTTTCTTCCCATACTTCTTTCTTAACTTTTGATTCTATTTCTGGATGTAATTCTTGTTCCATCTTAATAAATGGAAGTTTATCATTCGACATTTTTGGCTCAAAAGTGTATCTAAATTGTGGATACTTTTAATGTTATTTTATTTTTCTTTGAAAGAGCAATCAAACGATATGGTAGGTGAACAAATTGCAAAGTTAGAAGAATTTTATAATATTTATAAAATTTTAATTTGCACAGATAGATATGGCGAAATTATAAGGATTCCCTTTTTCATCTTTAATGTCGAAATCGAAACCCTAAATAAATGCAAATTTTAGATTTTAGGAACAAAATATTACTGCATTCGTACTATATACACAGACCTATACTTTATATAGACTGATAAAAATTTTCAATTTATCTAGACTAAATGTAGACTAACAATAGATACTTCCAGTAAATTCGATGAACCAAAAACAGGTCGAATTGATTGTGGGGACCAAAAAAAATGATTCCTATTCCCATTTAAAAGTGGTTTGCAGTAAACATACTCGCTTAAAAAAATTGTGACATTAGAACACTTCATAATCGTGCGCCATAAATCATGACGTCATCTGTTATGACAAATCATAGTATACCAAAGAGTTTATACAGGGTGTGTTTCATAACATTCGCCAGTATACTGACCAGTGTTTACGACGTTAGTAATCGACGCCATATTGTACTGGTAAAACGGACATGACAGTGTACATTTGTTCACCGGGTGTTGTGCAAGACATTTATTTGTTTATTCTTCATTAAGAAGAAATAATGGCGTATGAAAAAGACTTACTCGTAATTGACGAATGCAATAAGAAATTTTATACGCTCAAAGTAACTCCTGAAGAGTATCATAGAGCAAATACATTTAAGTTATTTTGTTGACTAACCTAAAATAAGAGGTCAAGTACTGGCCATTATATTTTCAGATTCACCAGTATGGCATCGGTTTATGACGTATACTGGTGAATAATACGAAACATACTCACAATTAGAGAACGCCAGGGCCCAAAACTGATGAATGAGAGAGAAGACTTCCAGTGAGATTCTTCTGTGTCCTTGTCTAATTTATATGTGATCGCTATAGAAAATATTGTCCCCAAAATATGGACAGAATAAGTGAGGCGCTGGGATCGCTAAGTTGTCTCATTAAAAGCGGGG
Source organism: Chrysoperla carnea (assembly GCF_905475395.1). NCBI lineage: Eukaryota > Metazoa > Arthropoda > Insecta > Neuroptera > Chrysopidae > Chrysoperla > Chrysoperla carnea. Next base: position 3,047,471 of record NC_058338.1, on the reverse strand, counting down.
TGTTGTGCGCTAATTTCAAATGATCTATCAACGTTTAATATACGTGTATATAATATTATTGAAAGGAAAAAAAAGCAAATAATGAAATTATTATTAATTATTATTATTATTTGCTAATGAATAAATTATAAATTATCTATTCTACTTTATAAATTTGAATAGTACTAACTTCATCTACTTGTACTCATAAACAGCTAACTTCGCAGATACTACTTACCGACGACAACTCGGCTGGTGGCTGGAAAATGAACTATTAACTCTACAAATTTTCAGGGACAGACGCGCTAATGCTTTAGCGCGTAGCGATCGTTCTCCTTCTCTCTCTAACCTCCATGGGCTACATATTGCTATTAAGTAAATAGTTAAAAAACGATTTACGGAATATTATTTAATACATTAAAAGTTATTCAAAAAATATAAACTTTTTTACATAACAAACAAATATAAACTTTTTTACATAACAAACAAATATAAATTTTTTTACATAACAAAAAAATATAAATTTTTTCAATATTTATTGATCATGCTGTTTGATCAGGTAAAATTTGATCACCATTGTGATTTTTCTGCTGATGTGCCTGTAATCTTTTTCTACGATTAAACGTTTTATCACAATAATCACATGTAAAACGATTTTCCCCCGTATGAACAAAATCATGTTGAATTAAATCATATTTCGTAAAGAATTTTTTACGACACACTTCACATGAAAACCGTTTTTCACCAGAATGTCTTAATTGATGACTTTTTAAACGACTTTGAAGGACAAAGCTTTCGTTACAAACATCACACGTAAACGGTTTTTCCTTCGAATGAAGTTTAAGATGATAGTCTAAAGATTTACGATACGAAAATTTTTTATCACAAAGTTCACATGAAAATAGTTTCACTGTAGTGTGAGTTTGTAAATGCTGGTCCAAGTAAGTTTTCTTTACATAAGTTTTACCACAAATATCACAAGAAAAATTCTTTTCTGTCGAATGAATTCGTTTATGTTCGTTTAAATAACGTTGTTGGCTAAAACTTTTATTACAAACATCACAGAAATGTGATTTTTCTTTTTCGATGTGAATTAAACGATGTTTAACTAAATTATATTTTCAATGAAATAATTTACCACAAATTTCACATGAAAATGGTTTTTCTCCGGTATGTTTTCGTTGATGAACTACTAAAATGTATTTGGTCGAAAATGATTTATCACAAACATCGCACGTAAAAGTTTTCGTTTGTAAATGTTTCTCTCCGGTGTGAATTTGTTTATCCTCATCAGAAGGAAAATTTATTTCTACAGAATGAGTTCGTTTATGTTCGTTTAAATAACGTTGTTGACTAAAACTTTTATTACAAACATCACAGACGTATGATTTTTCTTTTTCGGTGTGAATTAAACGATGTTTAACTAGATTTGCTTTCGAATGAAACAATTTACTACATATCTCACATGAGAAGGGTTTTTCTCCGGTATGTTTTCGCTTATGTTGATCCAAATGAAATTTTGTTGGATATTTGTTCTCACAAAAATTACATGAAAATGGTTTTTCTTTTAAATTCACTGCACTTATTTCACTCACTGAAATATTTTCTTTTAACTCGTAAGAATTATTTTTTTCCTCACTATTAATTTTTTCTTTTTTCACTGAAATATTGTCATCTGATTCGTAAAAGAGATTCTTTTCATCGATTTCTTCCAAATGAACACTTTCATCCGGTGCTTCTTCTTTGAGTATTATTTCTGTGTGAAGATTTTTTTCAAATTTAATATAAAACGATTTATCTTCAAGTTTCAAAATTTGATGTTCTAATAAATGGGTAAAAGCCTTTTCACAAAGCTCACATGAAAAAGACTCATCAGTGTGAAAACGTTTATGTGTAATGAAATTAAATTCAGATTCAAACATTTTCTCACAAACATCGCATGAAAAAGTCATTTTTGACAAATTATTTATGCTCAGAATTGTTTGATTCTTGAGTATCGGGATAGAAAGGAACTTTGTGTTATTTAGCGTTAAACTGCTTTCCGTAGTAATTTTCTTAGGACGTGAAAATAATGATTAATGTTTTATCATTGCCAAGGTTCATAAAAAATTAAAATATTTAATTTAAAATTATTTATTTATTAAATTATTTACAAATATTTCTATATTATCTAAATTTTAAAATGAAAAAATACCAATAATGACGCTGCCAGTTTGACAGTATAAACCACAGACTTAATAAATTATATAGACTGAATAGTATATTATACATCTAGGGCTGTGTTCCAATATACACTGAGAACACTGTTCAGTGCTCTTACTGGAGAGAATATTTTTAATAAGAAAAACTTTTTAATGAATTTATTTTCGTTTGACAACGGTGTCAAAAAACGAAGTAATAGTATACTGGACTGCGTCCCGCTCTAACCAGTATGGCTGATTAAAAAGGAACGGCTTCGCAGTATACTGAATAAATGTCATATCTTACAGTGGTCTCAGTGTATATTGGAACATAACCTAAGAAGCAAAAGTAAAGAATATCTCACATCTCATGTTCATTTTTCGATGCCGAGGGTGACAAACATGAGATCTGAGACATTTTTTACTTGCTCCCATGGTGTGTATACTCTTTTTCTCCCTGATGGAAGCAGATAGCGGCAACTTCGTTTTGCACAGTGCTCCGGCAGAACGGACGAAGAATTTAAAGCAAAACTAATTGCCTGCCTGAATCAACTACAGCGGTTGATTAAGATCCATCCTTGATGTGATGTCATATAGGCCTTAACCATAGAATATTATACATAGATAACACGAGGGATATGCTAGCCTGTAAGTAGATGCGATATGATGAATGAGAGAGAAAACTGCCAGTTAGTTCCTATGTGTCTTGTCTAATCTATATGTCATTGGCTAGATATTGTTTACATTACACAAAATCTCTATGCATCATATGATTATGACATATAGATTAGACAAGGACACATAGGAACTAGCTGCCAGTCTTCTCTCTCATTAATCATATCGCATCCACTTACAGGCTAGCATATCCCTCGCGTTATCTATTTATAATATTCTGTGGTTAATGCCTATATGACGTCACATCAAGGCTCGTTCGTGTTTTAGGTCAAATGATATATAGTTTAAAAATTACAATTTTTAATTTTAATAAAATAAAACAATTATGTGCTTTTATGACTCAAAATCAGAATATTTAAGTATATTTTTCTACATAAATTTTAATTTTTATCAAATTTCATAATTTACTCTTCACTACCGAATGTACCCTATTTTTTTCCTCCGAGATAATATTTTTGCGAGGTCAGCTTAGAAAATCCGCGTTGTGCCTGTTAAATCAGGTGCGCTTAATGGAAGATTAAACACAAAACTATCAACAGGAAAAATTTTATCACTATTGTGACTTTTTTGTTGATGTACGACTAATAATTTTCTCCGATTAAATGATTTCTCACAAATATCACATGAAAATCGTTTTCCATCGGTACGATTTCTTTTATTAATTTTCTGTGCAAGTGGTTTAACAGCAGCATGAGTTCGTAAATGTCGAACCAAACACGTTCTACCACCATAAGTTTTACCACAAATATCACAAGAAAAATTCTTTTCCGTCGAATGAGTTCGTTTATGTTCGTTTAAATAACGTTGTTGGCTAAAACTTTTATTACAAACATCACAGAAATATGATTTTTCTTTTTCGGTATGAATTTTTTGATGGGTAAGTAGATTTGATTTTGCTTGAAATGATTTTCCACAAACTTCACATGAAAACGGTTTTTCCCCGGTATGATTTTGTTTATGCACTTTTAAAATGTCTCTGGTTGTAAATCGTTTACCACAAATATCACATGGATAAGGTTTTTCACCAGTATGAGCTCGTTTATGTCGACGTAAATGACACTGCCGGGAAAATCGTTTATCACAAATATCACATGCGAATGGTCTTTCTCCGGTATGAGTTCGTTGATGGTTGACCAAACAACTCTTGATACCGAATGATTTTCCACAAATATCACACGAAAAATTTTTCCCAATCAAATGAACTCGTTTATGTTGGTGCAAATAACGTTGTTGGCTAAAACTTTTATTACAAACTTCACAGGAATATGATTTATCCTTTTCGGTGTGAATTAAACGATGTTTAACTAAATTTGCTTTCGAATGAAACAATTTACTACATATCTCACATGAGAAGGGTTTTTCTCCGGTATGTTTTCGCTTATGTTGATCCAAATGAAATTTTGTTGGATATTTGTTCTCACAAAAATTACATGAAAATGGTTTTTCTTTTGAATTCACTGCACTTATTTCACTCACTGAAATATTTTCTTTTAACTCGTAAGATTTATTTTTTTCCTCACTAATTTCTTCCTTTTTCACTGAAATATTGTCATCCGACTCGTAAGAAAAATTCTTTTCATCGATTTCTTCCAAGTGAACACTTTCATCCGGTGCTTCTTCTTTGAGTTTTATATCAATATGAAATTGTTTTTCAATTTTAATATAGAACGGTTTATCTTCAATTTTCAATATTTGATGTTCCAATAAATGCGTAAAAGCCTTTTCACAAAGCTCACATGAAAAACTCTCATCAGTGTGAAAACGTTTATGTGTAATGAAATTAAATTCAGATTCAAACATTTTTTCACAAACATTACATGGAAAAACCTCGTTTATTTCAGCTTGTTTATTATCTTGAATATCGGATGAATTAGTTTGGGCGTGTTGTTTTCGTTTATGTTGCGTTAAACTACTTTGTCGAGTAAACTTTTTACCGCACAAATCACACGAAAAACTGTTTTCTTTAACATGAAGAAGTTTATGTTCACGTAAATTACATGTCTTTGACAATTTTTTATGCTTTCCCCGGTTTAGATTTCGTTTATGGTCAACCGAACTGATTTCCGTGGATAATATTTTATCTGTTTCATCTGATAAAAGTTTGTCTTCATTTTGAATTCGTTGAAGATCCACTGAAACATTTTCTTCTCGTATTTCTTCTTTAACCATTAAATCTGTTTCTGGATGTAATTCTTGTTCCGTTTTAATTTCTTCACCAATATCTTGTAGAGGTTTATCAAAAACTGAATGATTGGACATTTTTATTTATTATTTTTGTAATTTGTTTACAAATATTTCTTTGAACGATCGTTTATCTGTCAATAGTGACAGTATAGACCAAACCCACAGACTTATAAATTCTATAGACATATCTTTCCATTGACGTTACATTACATTTTTTCCATAACGGCACGATTACGATATGCGTGACGCCACAACTTGAAGGTGAAATTCGCCCATTTATAAGCTTAATAAAGCGAAAATGAAGAGTAACACTTTCGATTTAGCACTTGGCTTTCGAGTAATCGTAGCCTTTTTCGGTAAACAAAAAGAGCTTCTATTTATTTTTGACGTCACCCAATGTCAACGTATACCTTAGGTTAGGTTAAGTTAGAGTGGCTGTCCTGGGGTGGGACACACTTAGACCATAGGGTCCGTTGTGATAACGTAAATGGGTTGGTCCATCCCCGGCCTCTGCTCCATGAACAATTTAGTGCTGTTTAAGAACAGCAGGAGGGCTTTGACGTCGATTGACTTAAGGTCGGAGAGGTCGTCAAAGAGTGGCTGGCTCAAGTAAGTCCATCTCCTCATGACAAGAGCTGGACAGTGACAGAGAAGATGAATCATTGTCTCCTCCTCGTCACCACTGTGACAGCTCCTGCAGTAGTCGTGATACACTGCTAGGCCTAAGCGGTCAGCATGCTTGCCGCCCAGCCAGTGTCCTGTGATAGCCGCAACAACTCTGCGAACAGAGGCCCTTGGAAGTGATATGAGAACTTCGAAACGCCTGCGATTGTACTCAGACCATATCTATCTCGTAGTACCACAAGTACGTTATTCCCTCCATCTAAGATTGATCTTTTTCAGAACATCCTCTTTCAGGAGTAAATTGCAGTTCGCAAATGAAACTCCCGGGTATTTATTGATGCTTGTGTCCGGCAGCATTGTGCCATTTCTGGCAAGCTCGTCGGCTTCACAATTTCCTGGAATGTCCCTGTGTATACCTTACACCCTTCACAATTGAGTACAACATTCTTTGTATTTAATTCAATCTTTATTCATTCTTTTTTTAACAATACATACTTTCTATAGAATATGTCAAAATAACAGGATAGGGAAAATGAAGGGGAGGAGAAGGTTTTCAGCTATGGCTGGCTTTGTTAGGAACTATCCTAGCATTTACATTTGTAGAAAGCTTAATGGAAAACTGTTGGGAATCATAGTTAAGATAGCAAGTTTTATATTTTGCACATTTTCAGAAATAATATATTTGTACCCCCCCCCCCCTAGTGTTGCCATCTAGCGGATCTTTTTTTAATCTTCAGAGGCAAAAAGGCTAATAAAATAGGATTTTAATAAGATTTCTCTCGGATATGAATTCGTTTATGTTGACTTAAATTACTTGGAAATGCAAAAGTCTTATTACAAACATCACACGAAAACGGCCTCTCCCCCGTATGCGTTCGTTTATGATTACTCAATTCAATACATTGCGTAAATTTTTTATCACAAACATCACACGTATACGGTTTTTCCCCCGTATGCGTACGCTTATGCAAAACTAAACTATCCGGTCGACTAAATGTTTTAAAACAAACATCACACGGATATGGTTTTTCACCGGTATGTATTCGTCGATGCATAGCTAAACGACATTTTACCAAAAATTGTTTCCCACAAATATCGCATGCAAACGGTTTTTCGCGTAAATGTACACGTTTATTATGTTGAATTAAATTACTTGGATCCGCAAATGTTTTATTACAAACATCACACGCAAACTGTTTTTCACCGGTATGAATCGCTTTATGTCGAACTAAATTATCCGGCCGGCTAAATGTTTTACCACAAACATCACAGACATACGGTTTTTCACCAGTATGAGCTCGTTTATGTTTTTTTAATCGGCATGAACGATAAAATCGTTTATCACAGATATCACAGGCAAACGGCTTGATTCCGGTGTGAGTTTGTAGATGTCGATCCAAGTAACTTTTCCGGCCATACGTTTGACCACAAATATCGCAAGAGAAGTTTTTTTCGCTCGAATGCGATCGTTTATGTTCGTGTAAATAACGTTTCAATGTGAAAGTTTTATTACAAACATCACATGAAAATGATTTTTCTTTTTCCGTGTGAATTTGACGATGTTTACGTAGATTTGTTCGCGCATGAAATAATTTACCACAAATCTCACATGAAAATGGTTTTTCTCCCGTGTGTTTTCGTTTATGTTGAGCTAGAAGAGCTTTTGTTGGATATTTTTTCCCACAAAAATTACATGAATTCGCAGACGTTATTTTCGAATGTGTAAGTTGATGTTGAGTTAAATAACTTTCTCTGGAAAACGTTTTATCACAAGAATTACACGAAAAACACTTTTCTTCTACTGTTTTTTCCTCCATACGAATTTCTTCTAGTTCCAAATCATTATCATGTTTTTCCTCGAATATTTCTTCTTTCAATATGATTTCTAAGTGGGATTGTTTTTCTATTTTAATATAAAACGGTTTATCTTCAATTTTCAATATTTGATGTTCCAATAAATGGGTAAAAGCTTTTTCACAAGCATCACAAGAAAACGTCTCATCGGTGTGACACCGTTTATGTGTTTCGAAATTAAATTCGGATTCAAACATTTTTTCACAAATATCGCATGAAAAATATTGATTTGACCAACCTTCATCTTTAATATTTGATGAAAATGATTTTTCCTCGGCATGTTGTTGTCGATTATGTCGATTTAAGCTGCTTTGTCGAGTGAATTTTTTACCACAACGATCACATGAGTAATTCTTTTCTTTGGAATGAATAAGATTGTGTTCGAGTAAATGACTCATTCGGGCAAATTTTTTATCGCAAACATCACAAGTGAAACGTTTTTCTTGGTTCAGAGTTTGTTTATTGTTAACTGTCTTGTTAATTTCATTTTCATTCTGATTTTGTTGAGGTTCTATTGAAACATTTTCTTCCCATTCTTCTTCCTTAACCACGAATCCTGTTTCTGGATGTAATTCTTTTTCCATTTTAATCAGTTCATCACTTATGTCAAGAGTTTTTTCATCAAAACTTAAATCTTTTGACATTTTCGTACAGGTGATTATGTTTTCAAATATAAATCTGTCACAGTGACAGAATCATTGACTTTAGAGTTACATAGACTGTCAAACGATTTTAAGCATACCAGCATCTGAGGTAATTGCTTAGGTCAAATCCATTGTAGATACGTAAGAAAAAAAGTAAAGTGATACGTGATAGGTAATTTTTTTAAGTCAAAAAGCGCAAAAGTTCAGTGAAATCACAATATTTTATGTAATTTGATAAAAAATATGTCTCATCTGGTTTTTGGATGAGTAAAGATTGACTTTATACCGTCCCTTAGACCATAAAGAGAATCTCTTCGAGAATCAAATAGAAAAGATACCCAAAATCTGGTTTTTTATAGCATTTATTTAAAACTTATTCAAATTACATTAAAAATAATACTTGAGGAGGTGTTTTTTTTAGAAGTCCACATCTTTGATTTGGCAACCTCTTGTTTGATAAGCTATTAGACAGCAGACAGTTTCTTTGTGTTTAGTTTGGTTTGCCATTTTTTTGGCCTCCAAATTGATCATGCGATCTAACCACCATTAGATTGGGGGGGGGGTTGTATATGTAAAATCACTTGCCTACGCCGATAAACCTTGTAAAATTTAACACTTGGAATAAAACATTCGGTGAATTAATGGCGAAATTATATTTCAAATAAAGCCTTTTTCATTGATATTACAAGTGAACCTCCAAAAAAAAACCCGTTATATATTCATCACCGAAAAATCAACAAGTAGACGAACATCTTTCATCCAGAGATCTCTCACAGGATAGAGTATATCCTTCCCTATCCTGTACCATATTCATAAATCGTCGTTCATCAAGATACTTTCGTAATGCATCCATATCATCTGTCTTGAAGCAAATCCGTTCTCGGACAAAATTATTGAATGAAAATTTATATGTTTTTCTTTCTTCCTTCAAGTTTATTTGATGTTTTATCAGCGAATTTCCATATTGTAAGCGTGTATTGATAATACAGATAAAAACTACAATAAATCGTAAGACTGTCGAATATGTAGTTATTAAAATCGTCCAAAGTAATGGAAATCTGGCATATGGGTACATATCTTGGAAATATCTATCCATTAAATTTGGATTCAGTGACATTACTAGAAATTTTAGGGTAACACCAAATGCATGTATACCAAATGTCCAGAAGAAAAAGGAGCCACCTATATTGCAGTAAGAATGTGTAAGTTTGCGGAATAATAATTACGTATTAGGTTTGGTTGTGGGTCGAAATATTGTCATCGAAAAACAAAACGATCGGATAAAATAATGGAAGTAGACTCGAAATTTTTTTACTCTGCTACACCTACTTTCTTTCCGCACGTATTTTTGGAACTATAGGCCAAAAATCACCAAAGCAAACATTTAAGTCTCCGCCAGAAACATGAAAATTTTCATAAGTAGTCAGATACTCGTTTTTCATTACCAAATGACACTTTTTCCACTTACAGCCAAACCTCTACGAATAGAGAAGTTGCATTAATTTTTTTTTTGCCACAAATTCGTATATGAATGAAAGAATAATTCATCTAAAGTATATTTAAGTACTTTTTATTGGTTGTGACGTATTTACACCCATTGAGGCTGCGAGCCAATCGGAATCATGCTTAATTCACATTTTTTGGCTTGTTTCTATGTAAAATTATGTTAAACAAGTTGAGAAATAAACCATTTATCATCTTGCATGTTATTTTATCATTTCTCCGTGTGGTGTCGTTACTAAAGCGATATATTGACGTCACTGGCATTTGAATTTACTATTGGCAACTTCTCTATTATTTCGATTAAAAAAAGGGATTTTCATTCGCTTACCTAATACAATAACGATAATATATAAACTTGGAAATATACGGCATAAATTGAGCGAATAATAATATGGTCGTAAAATTTTTCGAAATGTTAAAAATGATAATAAATAGACAACATTAAAAAAAATTAAAAATCCACCCAAATATTGTGTTAATTGTAAGATTTGTACTAAATATGTAAAATCTTCAAATTTTTTACTTATTAAAATACGTCCAACTTGTCGTATTGCAGTTCGTTGAGCTATTTGCAAGGTGTGAAAGAACATGGTGTAAATGAAAACTAAAATTATCATGAGTAAATCATAAAACGATATATATTGATGGTAGTATCGAAATAGATTCGAGGGGGGATGATCGCTCATATAAAAATACCAGATTAGTGTTATCAAAATTGTATATGATGCAGGTATAAGTATTAGTCCGACGTAATGAGGAATGGACGAATCTAATGGACGTCGTAAAGGAATTGCCGTTATCTGAAAATACAAGGAAAAAAAAATTAATTTTAGAACGTGACAACATTACAAACTTGGATACTTTGTTTTTTCACTTTTCCCTCCTGGAGACGGACGTTCGTCGGCATTTGGGTTACGATAGTATGATATTATCGAGAGTCTGCACAGTTAATTCAGGGTCCTCCGGAGAATAAAAACAATCCAAGTTTCGTCATTTTAATGTCTATATAATGAAATTACAAATTTGTTTACTTACATGCGGCGAAGTTCTAAATGAATCGGATGCAGATTTTTCGATAATCAACTTGACGACAGTTAGAAAATTAGAATCAGCACTATACGATGCAAATTCAACAATTAAGTATCGAGTTTTTAAATCAAACCAGAATTGTTTTGTAAGGCGATTTAATATTTTGCGACTTGATAATAGCGAACGTCCAAGATATGCGTAGTATCCACCTTTTGGAATTTGTCCAGTGTGCCCTACATACATTACGAACATATTTACATTATTAAATAACTCCGAGAATTTGACGACCTCTCCGACCTAAAGTCAGTTGACGTCAAAGCTCTTCTGTTGTTCTTAAACAGCTTTAAATGGTTCATGGAGTAGTGGTCGGGGATGGGCCAAACCTACAGTATCACAAGTATGTCCCACCCCCGGACAGCCACTCTAACCTAACCTACCAAATGATGGAGTCATATATTCCATATATTCTCCCTTATGATACATATATGGTTCCCGTAATTCCCGTTTTTCGGTTGTATTATATGTCGTCCAATTTGAACTATAATTTTTATTATCCATATAATCATAGTTAAATGGTCCATGACATAATTCACTAGCGTAGTAGGTCATTGGTCTATGGACAAGACATGTTAAATTTGTTCTGATTCGAATTTGTCGCAAACTAAAAAGATCATACAAGAAAATTCATTAGTTGGTGATGAGATAAGAATTATACATTTTTAAATTGGAATAAAACCAAAACGGTATAAGATATCTATGATTCAGGGCAGAAATTACAAAAGGGTCCAGGTTCGGGGAATCCCCTATCGAACTACTAAAATCTTATCGAACAACTTTTGAATATTAACGAATTAAAGGTGATTTATAATGGCAGCCCGAATATCTCATCCTTCTTGCTCCGGGGCCCCTTTAACTCTACTTCCGACTCAGCTAAGATTTTGAATCAGGCCTTTTTCACTTACAAATTAAAAAGAAACCATATTGATATCTTACACCGGTTTATTTTTATTTTCAATTAGAAATGTATAAATCCAATTTGTGATCCCTCGACTGTACTTACCGAATTCTTCCAAGTACTTTTCGATCACCACTCATTACCCAATGTGGTTTTCGCCAATGTGTTGCAACCAGTAATGTATAATTTATAAAATTTAAAATCCTTAAACAAATAATTATTTCTCATTATACTAAAACTTTTCGGAGAAAGCCAAGTAATTATCTCTTTTTTTATTTCAAATAATTTGAGTCCAACATCGTTTTATGTCGGAAACGGCTCCAACGATTTTCATGAAATTTAATAAGCAGGAGATTTTTTAGAAAACGTTGTTTTATCCCGGAAACGGATCTAAAGAAAAAAATTTACGAGCAAAGCTCAAAACGCTTACTTATTATTATCGTCGATTGTCTTTAAACCTTGAGTTTGTGTATAAATTCCTTCGTCGAACATTTTCTTGTAAACTAAAGCATGGAAATATGCATGGTCTTGGCATGTATGAGTGACTAAATATAGAAGACACATAAATAAGAAAATGAAAAATACATTTCGTACAACCCGTTTTCTATGCTCGAAATATTTCTGTTCTCTTGTACGTAATATCTAGAAATAATTCAGTAAAATTAAAACTTTTCGAATGTGGAATATATATATTAGGAGCGAATCCAGACTCAAAATTTAGAAGAACTAGATACATGCTTAATTTCCAGACTGAGCGAAAGCTTAACAAACTTTCGTGTCTTATTGTCATGTTTATTGCATCGCAGAGGGGCTGAAAAGCAAGTTTCAAAAATTGTGTTTTCCATTTTTTCGAGGGTAATTTTTCGAGGATGCCTCTTTAGCTCTGTAATCGAGAAATTTTCTAGTAAGAAATTCCTAAAATTTGAGTCCAATTGAAAATTTATTGTTCTGCACTTACTTTTATCATTTTTTTTGGCAGTGGTCTGGCCATGTCTTTCTTGAGCAATCGATTTTTACAAGCCGCAGTAGCATATTTCAATTGATTTTCATAATTAAAATCAAGTAATGCATTACAAAAATATTTTTGGTTTTTTTTCTACAAAATTATTACAAAGTTTCAGCTTTATTAGCAAATTGAATAAGCAAATATTAACAGCGACTTTTGCTTCACTGTGTATGTGCTTAGACTTACCCTTGAAAAAAAGAAATATAGAAAATTTCGTATGAAAACATGCACACTTTCAATAAAATACACATCCAATATAAATATCATAATCATACTTAGTAACCATGTGATACTTCTACGCAGACCAAACTCAAATCCGTAATAAAGGACAACCAATGCGGATAGCGTTACCAGGATTATAAGGATAATACTTTTTTTAAGAATGATAGAGTGCGGAGTAACGTGAAAAATACAACAACAAATTAAATTAATCGAAGAAAAAATTTCTTGAGCCTGGTGTATGAGTATCAGGATTGTAGCCAGGGGTACGTCAGGCAGGCTTAACAACCCCCCTGGAAAATCTAAAGCCTGCCATACTCATAGTCTTCGACTCATTTTTTGAGCACAAATAATTTTGTCATATACAGTATTTTAAAGTGAAAACTTACAATGCTATAAGTTTTACACACCACGGTAGCTGACGATATGGAGGACTTGAAATGGGATCTATTCCAGCATAATATTTATCTTTCAATCTAGAATTTCTGAGTAAAACAAAATTTATTTAGAAAAAAAATAATTTTAAAATAGAAATATAGAAGACACATTGAGGCTTGTGTTATAAGTCCAAGTTAAATGGAATCCAACAAACTTCACTTTAACCCTCTAACTACCAGATACATCATCTCGTTTCCCTACTATCGGGACTTTTCAGTCCCAAAAACTTGTACAGTTTTAGGGATGGAAACTTCTCAATTGTAATTAATTGTAAAATTACCTAAGTATATACAGGAATGGGTATACGACTAAAATGGAAGCACCCAGGGATGCAAGTCCAACCCATGAAGCGTAAAAAAAACATATGCTACAAAAATCAGAATCTGCCCATGAAGACCAACTTGTTATACCCATTATAACCATTGTAAAGAACATACTTATAAACAGCACAGCAAACCCACAAGTTACATGTTCAACGCGTGAAAATCCATGACACCATTTCCTTATAAAATAAAAAGAATAATTTAATCATGGTGACTTAGTATAATGAATATCTTTTTTATACACATTGCTTAATGTGTATGTACTCTCTCATACTCATTGATGTAGTATGGGGGAATTATATAAGAAACGGACATGCCAACTAAGCTTGAGAATAAAATTGAATTTAAAAATACCTTCTTAACATGCCAAACCATAAGTGTCTGAGTATAAATTCTTCACCATTAAAAATTTGTTCACATAAAGTGGGTTTTGATTTGATTGGTCTAAGCGGAATAAAATGATGGTCTTTAAACTGATCATTAACCAATGAAAATCGTTCATTTACATCAAACTCCCATTCACATTTCTCATTACAATTACGTATTATAATTTTTTCACAATACCTAAAGACGTCAAAAATAATGAGATTATATCTTATTCGGAAAACAGACATGGGCAAAGATCAATACATCCGGAAAAATAGACTCAGAAATAATTAGAATCAGGAAAATATAAAAACTCATCAGTTCTCATGCTATTTTTTAGACTTACTAATTCTTCTAGAATTGTTTTTCAGAACGCACTGTAAGATTATATTAGACTATTGGCAGAAAATATTTCCACTAGAGGCGAAAAGTAAAAGCGTCTAAGAAGCTCATAAAAATTAAGAATTTACCACTCAGGGCGACTGCCACGATAGTCAATCCATAATTCAATAGCTCTTAACTGGCCAAGCGAAACATCTGTAGTTAAAATGTAATATTCGATAGTACTGCCATTTAAAGGCGCCTGTATGCCGCGTAGAATATGTCGCTGAAAATTAAAATATAGAAGGGTACAATAACTAAACTGAATTTTATCGATAATCGATTTAAACTAATCTATTTAAGCCAATGTAAACTAATGGTATCTTCTTTTGTCTCTTCATTCAATGACAAATCAGCTAAGTCTAATAAATATGGTTTACTTTTTTTTTACACGTGGCGCTGGCATGTTAGCATTAAAATTTCTTAGCTAAATATTGCTTGTATTGATTTTTCCATTATTGATGAGCAGAACCATTCCGTATAGCTTCCTTATTATCAATAGAGCCTTGTATTAGATAAATAATGGATTTGCTAACCTTACTATTGTCACATGTTCCGTATATTTTGATTCCAATATTGGAAGTTGTTAATAATGTTCCACTACTATAAACAATTACAACATACGGATAGTCTTCGCATTCTCGATTATCGATTAAATATTTTACGCGTCTCTACAAAAAAAACAATTAATACATTAACAGTATTCAATTCACATTCATAAAACGATCCAAAGGTAAGCTTTATTGGGTCTAGGGATTTCATAGCCGGTGGCTTCTATTTCACGTAGTGTGGTACCCAAATCTATAAACGCTTGTGTTAATATCCTCGAACTAAATATTCCCACGACAATATTTCCCCAATTCCATATATTTAGGGTATTTTTTATCAAATCTATCACTTCTAGTTTATAGTCCGCTGTGATCATCTTGGAAAAGTTATATTGGGGGGGGGGGGGGGTGGGTTTAACGTGGGTTTAAGAAAAGTTTTCTTACACAATTATAATCGTTGTTATCCAATCTGATTGCCATATACAATAAAATCAAAAACATTGTGAAGACAATCAAGCAAGTTAAAAAACATATAGAACACATTTGAATATCAAATTTAAAATCAATCAATAATTGCCCGTCAGGTTTGATGCCCAATGGCTTTAAACTAATCGCATATATTGCAGTCTCTGATGTTTTACAAACACATGAAACTTTATTATCTATAAGATTTACTTCAATCTTGGACTAGAAAAATAAATAGACTGATTATCCTTTTTTTACTTTTTGGCGTTAATTTTGCCTTTTAAATTTCCAATGAATAGAAACTAACACTAATAACTTACACTGTCACAATCTGGCTCCCATTCTGTTTGCTCTTCAGTCTTCCAAGCAAGGCATTCCACACCAGTCACTTCCAAGCCGTACATCGTATTTCTTGGAGTCTGTATTTTGAATTTATAAATAAAATGTAAAAGTTTTAAAAAAATTTTTAAGATATCCAAGTTATTAAATTTATCATCAAACGATTGGCGTAGGACGTGGTGTTTTAGAATTCAAACCCCTCGTAATCCCAACAAAGACTGTCTATGCTAGCTCGCATAGATGTATAATATTTAACGGTAATGTTGTTTACAATGTTGCATAGGATAAAATATGTAAGTACAAATATATATGATACATATTTTGTCTTCTCATTCAATGAAAAAATCAACTGAACCTAACAAATATGGTAAAAATATAAAGTCAATGATATATACTTACAGCTGGTCTTGCAACCGAGATTATATCGGTATCCGGACCGGCTCCAGGTATCAATTGCTTATAATCGAATAATATTAAACGATCGTTTTGTGTGATATGTTTTTGTTTAATTGATTGACCATTTGCTTCAATAGTAACCTAAAACAAATCACATCAAAGTTCTACACAAAAATAAAAAAGGTACTTTTTTTTCGAAAAAAGGTACTTAGCAATATTGCGGGGCTGCCATCTTTCTGGCTTTGGGCTGGAGTCTCCGATTTATGATTTCTCCGGACAAAAGTATGCATTCTCCAAACTTAAGTGAAAATGGTAGTTTGTGTATTTAGTAGAAAAAAGCAATACATTCCTGGACGACTATGAAATCCGGTTGACGCAGTCCTTTCACCTTAAGCGTAGTCCTTTCCATTTTGGTTCGTTTTGGTAGGATAATAATTAAGAATAAAATAGAATTATTTACATTTATAGTAGCTCCTTTATCAATCAAATCGTATGACCAAATTAACATCGATGGCGTTTTATCATCAATTGTTAACTTAAATTTGGATAAAGTTAGATCAGCTGCCTTCACTTTCTTCTCATCATGATAATAGATAGCCTCACCCATTGTATAATTATGTTTAAATGTTCTCATTGGCATTTCTACACGAAGCATCTCATCTTCGATCACCGTATTTTTCGTCTCAAGATCAGAGCTTTTTAATGCTCGTTTTTTACGAGTTTGATCTACTACAAGAGTATCGGTACCCTCTGTACGAGTACCCTTTGAAGGACTACCTCCTCTAGGAGTACTCGCAGCAGATTGTTTTTTCTTAGCAGCCCTTTTATTTTCCGGTATTTGTAGCCCTTCAATATTTTTAGTTAATTTAATCATGTATGGATATTTTATAATAAATCTTGATTTATTTGTCCAATAAAATGGATTAAATGGTGCGATTATAAACTAAAAAAGAATCAAATATTTTTGTGTTAATGTCCCTTCTTAATTATTAAATCGGATTGGTACGAAATAAGGCACGATAACGTTTTTATTTTCATCAGGCCGAAATCTGCTTTACTAGATTATTTTAGACTAAAAAGGGGACAAGCCTGAAATTATCTTGATGAATACTTTGACGTAGGCGGTATATTTAAGATAATACCTGAAGAGAGAAAAAAGTTTTAGCTTGTGATTTACAAAAATTTTCTTCAATTATAACTACGCCAATTTCTGGATCACCAATTTGTTGTAGATCAATAAAATGCTGTTTTTGACCAGTTTTAACATTTACATAAAAACTCCAATCGATTTTACTTCGATGGCGTTCAAAAATTATTCCTGGAAAATTTGTAAATCTGAAAATTACAAAATTTTATTTCACCTTTATTTTTTTATACTTTTTGGCAACTTAAATTGAAGAGACGATCGAAAATTTTCCATCATTTCAGATTTACCAGATAAATTTCGAAAATCAACGGTAGGGATACAGATATAGGTGGAGCATCATTATCACTCCGTTTCGAGAAAAGCGAATCTCATATCGTACTTACTCGTCTAAAACTTCATCTTTTTTGGGTACTAAATTTACAGCTACAAGATGTGAAAGTGCTGCAACCGTTTCCATTGTTTTATAAGCAGCCTTGGTCATCTAAGAAAATGTTATTATAATAAAAAAACTTTATAAATGTCTGATTGTACACTTGAAGACATGGGCGTCGCCAAGATGTCAAAATTTGTTAACAATTCTTACCTCTTTTGTGTCGTCTTCTTCTAATTCTGGATAAGGATAATCATCAATGTCATACGCCCATGGTTCTAAATACATTGGTATATCGGGTTCGTCAGCAACTTTTATTAGATTTTCTGTGTAAGCGTCTCTGCTTTCTTTTGAAAATATGTCCTCATTCGGATATATGCATACAGCTAAAGCTTCTATTAATCGACTGTTTAAATCAAATTATTTTACTTTTAACTGTATAGGTTTCAAATAATTAAAATCGGGGATTTTGTGAGTGATTATTGGAGATTTGTCCTTATTACTTTATAAAATTCCATGATTAAGCCCTCATTTTCAAGCTTATTATGCTAGCTAAAGACATAAAGTAGACTCACGGTCTAAAAATATACCGCTTAGGAAAAACAGGCTAGAGAAATTAACATTTAACTTGAAAAATTAATTTTGTTTATTATGCAATTTGCATATCATATCTGTAATAAAGTTGCCTATAAATAAAAATAAAGTAAATTACTATTGATAATATATTATTTCTCTACTCTGTTTTTAGTCACGAGTATCGCTCTGCGGAATTCCGCTTGGGTCAAACTAGTTTTTTTTTGACTTACCTTGATATTTC
The DNA here is from genome assembly GCF_905475395.1 of Chrysoperla carnea. NCBI lineage: Eukaryota > Metazoa > Arthropoda > Insecta > Neuroptera > Chrysopidae > Chrysoperla > Chrysoperla carnea. Next base: position 3,029,029 of record NC_058338.1, on the reverse strand, counting down.
AAGTATTCTATGCATTCTAGTTTCTTGTATTGAAGGCAATAAAAGCTTAAATGCACTTTTGACTAAATCTTGAAGTTTTTCTGGTATTATTTTCAATAATTCTAATTCTAATGGTATTGTTGAAAACAATAATGCTTTGTGATACATTGTTGTTATTTGTAATACTTCGATGGAAAGAGTATACTCAATCTATTAATAATTAAAAAAATATTTATTAAGATTTTTGATTTTCCTTGAAGAGTGCGAAATTTTAGAATTAACTCGACCCCATTGAAAGCATGGACAACCCGTAGATAATTAATGGGTATAAACGCCATTACAGATTGAATTGTTTTGGCACCGAGCTATTTTGACCGGAATTGTATTGGCCCCGAGTTATTTTAACCGGAATTGGCTTAGTTTTGACTGAAGTTATTAAAGACCGTGCTATTCATGTCGGGTCCCCTTTATCCCACCTTGTTCTTTTCACCTTCTCCAAGACAGAAGCGGGTCAATGGGACAACCAAATCGAACACACTATCTTACGGTCTAAGAAGTGAATAAATAAATAAATAATAACATTAGTCATATTATTAAACAATATCTTGGTCATATGTCGTTGATAATCTTCAATATAATAAATTAATTCCAAATCTAATCTTGAAAAATAAATCACTTGTTTTTCATGAAAGAACGCATTATATTTCTGAACGAGTTCACTTAATTCCAGTTGTTCAATATTTCTTTGAACAGACATAAATCTTGACCATGCACCATCGAATATCTTGAAGATAAAACTGAAATGATCACGTAAGTTGGGAATATCTTTTCTTGGTGTGACCTGATAAGATAATTCAAAACTAAATAATATTATAAAAATTAAAATTTAAAACTAAGAAATCTTTAAAACTTTTTTTTTAAATTCAAAGTGTTCTAAAATGTTTCTATTTGTTAATAAATAATTAATTGTAATTGAAACGGTTCATGTAAAAATTGACTTATAAAATTAATAAATAGGCAACTTGTATAACATATATGTTATACATACATATATAAGGATATAACACACACGTAATACAAGTTGCCTATATATGAATTTTATAAATATTTTATTTCTTGTTTATTAACAAATTTGCGAAACTAACTTATTTGGCGGTGACCCAATGACATTAACTTACATAAATCGGGTCATGGAAAATCTCTGTTTCAATTTCTGTTGCATCTTGAATTCTAAAAACTGAAATCGATGTTAAATCAGAAGCTCCAAGTACTATTTTCGTTACATAATTGGATTGGCCCCACGCAACCATCACACCTACAAAATTAACTATTCTAAAACTCTATAAAATTTGAATTTTACTTATGAGAGATCTCGCTACAAATCGGTGGGTATTTCTCTTTCAGGAGGCTTAGAATACGATTCAAAATTAAGCCAATAATATCAGAAATAGTACAGGGTTAATATATTATGGCTAATTATAGCATTTTATATGTATAGATTTGTACCTGGTGTAAAATCGCCAAACTTTTGAAAGAACATATATGTAAATGATGTAAATCGACTTGAATCATCTGGTATACATAATTCGAATTCTGTTATAAATGACGATCCACGATAAGTTAATTCCAACGGACATGATTCATATTTTGCTACCGTTTCGTTTGGATTTACATTACGTGTTATTTTTGTTGCTTGTGTATCAAATTTCATTTCAGCTACTTCTTGATATCTATAACTTTTCTTTGGTTGTGTTTGCGCCATTCTTTCTTGTGTAGTCAACATTCGTTTCTTTGGTGTTGTTGTTGGTGCTACTGTTGATGATGTTGCTGAAGCATCACCTTCCTCTTCTTTTGCTGTAAACAAGCGAAATTTTTCAAAATTTTAAAAACCTCCGAAAAATTTTTGGTTACGGAATCTTAAACTCGCACTCTTCACCAGGGTTGGCAAAATAAAAATCCATAATACTGACCAGCACCCAATACAATACTGAGAAGTGGCATTTCATGCATCGTGTACGATTTATAAATAATTGCAACATTTGGTTCATCCATGTAATGAAATATTTCATCTGTATAAACTGGTGAATTATCATTATCGATAAATCCCCAATTAAAAACATATTCATCACGTCTGGTACATATTGGTTCATCATCGAAACATGTCACTTGTACGAATAATATTTCATGTGGATCCATCATCGGATGAAGATCATCGTAATCAACCCAATAACAATTTCTCAAACATCTAAAATCAAATTATAGAGCTTTTATTTTTGCAGAGTTTTGATGGGGGCATCAGATTGGACCTATTTCTCCGGGGATAAGGTAGATACTAACTTAATTCCAAACATAGGCATATCATATTCTAATCTCAACTTCAGTTTAAAAGTTGCAGTTGTTTCATAAACACTATCTGGAGCTTTCTCAGTAAATTCTGTTTTTAATTTTATCCTTATATCACAATCGGTTGCGTACTTTTCATCGTATTTTCCAATTTTGAACTCCCATGTTGGCTCTACAAAAAAAAATATTTACAGGTAAAAAGCTTAACTGTACCCTCTGCAGCCTAAGAGGACAATATGTAAGCAATCAAGAAAATTCAAATTACTATCATTTTTTGGTGGTTTTGCAATTTTCATATCAACACAATAAGATCTACAAACTGAATCATCCGATGTACATGACCATTCAAGCTTTTGTGTGGCTGGCGAAGGAACACCTAATCCTTTTTCGGTTGGATTTTTATATGTCTCTGATTGAAGAATAATTTTGGCTTCATTAAAATTTGCATAGACCCATTGACCACCTTTAATATATGATATTGGCAATTCACATTCTGGTACCACCATCCAACCCTATAAACGTTCAAATATAAGAAATAATTCACCAAAAAAACCCTTGCAACTTTGCTATTTGTTCATCAATTTTGATAAATAGTATATCGGGATTTCTCTTTTCCAGAGGGATTTCTATATTCGTCCCTTTTTGCTAATTTCTTGATAACTCAATGATGTTAACGACGCTGATAACGACGCTAACGAAGTGTAACTTAAAAAAAAAAGTTATAGTAACAAAAAAACTTACAAATATTGTTCTGCTTTTTTCTTTTTCCTTCATTTCTAAACTGACTATCGCATATTGTCTAACAAGTGACAAAGGCTGACACGGCTTATGAAAATCTTCAAGCTTAAATTTATTTTTACTCATACCCGTTTCTGTTTTTGTTGGCTTTAATGTTGCAAGATCATCAATTTTAAAATCGACATCTACAAAAATATCAAAATGCATTCACTATAATTATTCTTAAGGATTTACTAGCGCCGAGGCAATTTAGGAATAAAAACTTTTGAAGTTGGGCAAAGTCTAAATCAATTCTGAAAATTTAAAAAGTGGGGGGGGGGTTAATTGTCCAAAAGTAGACATATTTAACATTGGTCTAATGGGAAAACGGTATAGATGGATGATATGTTTTCATATTTTCATGATGTTTTCTTTTTGGAATCTGTGATAAATTTTCTTCATGATGAAAACTTTTTTGAAGCTCTCTCACCGAGTAATTTTTGTACAGTTAACATTATTGTGAGTTCTATTGATAACTGGGAGTTGCAACTCGCCAACTGGCGATAATAATTCATGCTAATTCAAATCAGGGCAAGACCCGAATTCAGTAGTTACAATTTCGACTACTAGATGGCAATATTTGTACTTACCATTTTTAAGGCCAATAAAAATATTCAAATTCAAATAAATCCCGCCATCTGGCGATAAATATTTGTACTATTAACAGTAAGTGGACCACTTATTCAGAAGTTTCAATTTAGACCACCTGATTACTTGCTATTTATCAATAGGTACTGTGTGAAATAATGAAATAATTCAAAATTTTGACCCACAAGAGTTGCCAAAACTGTGTTTTTTGTAATCAAGGGTTTTTGAGCTGTCATTTACCGAAAAAAATGTTCACCGTACTTCCTCAAACACAAACTTGGGACTAAAATTAGTATATCTTGATACACATTTCATACAGAGTAAAAAATTATAAGCTACATACAAAAATCTGATAAATTTCCAAAAACAAAAAATTTCCATTCATATGTATCAGGATTGAAAATATCGTTATCTTCTTCATCTTTGCAAATACGTTCTAAAGCAGTTGTAATCTTGTATTGTTTTTTATTCATTAATACCACAGCCGATCCAAAAAAGGGACTAAAATAATTTAATTAGTTAATTTAAAAAAAAAAAAAAAACATCCTTGATATTAAATCCTACAAAACGTATTTATCCTGATTTACCTAGCTCCGGCACCCAACAATCGTGCTTCTGTAACACATTCCTCGGGTTTTTTATCATTAAAGGCGGGAAATTCGTAAGGGCCATCCATTTCAATTGCATAACCACTCCAACCTTTTGTATATTGGCGATAATCGTCTGTTAGAACAGCTTTATAGATTACGGCACCGTAACGTAATACTTTAAAGTTGATAGTGTGTACATATGCTTGGGTAGCTGTAATAATAATCGACTATAATTAAAGAAAATGAAATAAACCGATCAGTTTTTTGCTAAATGTGTTTTCTTAGTTATCATAACCCTTGTGGAAAAATTACTCTGTCAAAACAGAAAATATAAGTCCGAATAATAGTTCTTAAATTTTTACTTTTTCTTAAAAAGTTTTAAAGAATCGTATTCCAAAATTTCAGACTCTTCCAGAAGAGTTATTCAGAGATAAAAAAAAATTACTAGTTACTAAGACTTCAAAAAATCCTTTTTCAAAAAGATGTAAAAATAACAACACGTACAGTCAAAAGCGCTTATAACGACATTGAAGAGACCAACAAATTTCGTCGTATATCGGTTATAGCGACCATTCGTCATTGAAATTAGTCAGTAATAATGATCGACATACTTGTACTTTAATATAAAAATGTACATATCGCTAACAACGACGAAATTTGTTGGTCCCTTCAATGTCGTTAAAAGCGATTTTGACTGTACTTACTATTTTGATACCTTTTTGAAAAAGGAATTTTTAGAAGTCTTAGTAACTCTTTTAGTATATTTTATTAACTTAATAAAGTAAAAATTTGAGGACTGTTATTCGGGCTTATTTTTAGTTTTGACAGAGAAATTTTTCCACCAGGAAAATATAATTCGTAAACCATGAGTCAGTTGCGCAAATGTTTCAATTTGTTAATAAACATAAATGAAATGGTTCATGTAAAAATTGACTTATAAAATTAATAAATAGGCAACTTGTATAACATATTTGTTATACATATGTAAGGATATAACATACATGAAATACAAGTTGCCTATGTATTTATTTTGCAACTTTAACATGTTTCAATTAATTAACAATTTATTATTTATTAGCAAATAGAAACATCGAAACTAGCTCATGGTCTACGAATGATATAGACCGTACCGTTTTACGGTCTATTGGACCCAAAAAAAAAAAAAACGATTACTGAAGTATTTTATTTACGTATCGAGTCCTTTGGAACATGCATCGCTTCAATGCTTGATATATCCTCGTTGGTAATTTTTTCAAAGTCTGTTTCTTTTAAGATAAATATTTGCTCAAAAAAATTCGCTATTATAAATTGATGATGATTGTTTGGGTAAATATTTTTTATTGGATCACAAACAAAATATGCAGTGCCTTCTGTTCCTTCAACCAAACGACGCTCAAAAAACATATTGAACTTTTTACACCAATGATCTATAATATAAAAAAAAAAAAATTTAGCATTTATAAATGTGATCGCCAAAGCTATTTCTGTAGCTAGTAATGTAAGAGTAAGAGCTAGCAAGCGATTTAAAGTTAGGGTTCATGGATTTTTTTACGTGCTATATCCTAGAATATATACACTTACGTATTAGTTTGATTGGTATCTCACAGAAACGTCCATGGAATGCACCATGACAGTCACAATAAATACTACCAAACAATGGTATACACGTTCCACCTCCCTCTTTACAATCTTTAGCCATGCTACTTTGTTCACAATTGTTAGTCAGTATATCACAACGTGCGCCATGGTAGTATCGATGAAGACAAGTACACTTTTTCCTAGAACCCGAATACGCACAAATCCCTTCATTATTACAAAAGTCTCTTGAATCACAATCTTCGGACAAATGATCGAATTTCTGATTACTATGAGCATTGATAAGTTCTCGATGTAGTAAGAATACTAAAATTAAAGATATTATTAATACTTTCATCTTGGCAAACTTTTGACAAGACCATTTCATACTCACATCTAGAAACGCGTTACAAATAATTTTTGTTTTTGTTTTTTCAAAGCTGTCTTCTAGGGCCCTTGTGGAAAAACTTTTCTGTCAAAACTGAAAATAAATCCGAATAACAGTTCTTAAAATTTTACTTTTTCTTAAAAAGTTTGAAAAAGGTTTTACAAATTTGGAATAACTTTTAATTTGACGTATAAAGTCAGAGTAATTCCAATATTTCGAACTCTTCCTTTGTTCTAGAAGGTATTTTGACCGCTGTTTATGAATTCGATTAATCATAGAGCTTTATCATTCATAGACTCCCTGAACAAGTAGTAATTGAAAGTAATCTGGATTTTAACTTGATGTGTCGGTGAAATAAAAACTCCAAAATGAATATAATTTTTATATACGATCAATTTTATTGATTTTTAATAAATAACTGCTAAAATTTAATAAATGCGGCCAATAATTAACTTGAACAGTGGTCAATATATTGTTTTTTTTTTTTAATGGTTTTTTTTTTTTTTTTAAATATATATTAAACGTTTATTTTTATATTTTTTTTATAATACGGTTTTACTGTAAATTTTAACCCTACAATTATAGAACAAAGAGTCATCACACTAATTAATTTCGGCAGGTAAATTTTCCCTAGAAAAATAAACCTGTGAAATGGATACTAGATCGAAGATAACATTTTCCGATTGTATCATTTGATGGCTCGTTAACAGATAGCCCTGGAGCCCCGCTGCGCATGATTCTATGAATCAGTTTTTTCTGTGTGACTTTTTGTTGTATATTATACAAAACCAAAAACTTATCGAGTACCATTTTTAGTACTTATCTTCGTCCAACTGAACTTAAATAATCATATAAATATTATCAAAGATAATAAATGAGAACTCTACGATATTTCGAATTAAAATTTCGATTTTTTCCTCAATTTCTTAGTTTTTATTATATAAATAAGTATTTCAACAGCCATGTAGTCATCATCAATATCAATTAGGTAATCGTGTATGTTACCCGTTTGGTAATTTGGTGACAGTCTGCACACTGGTATTTTGGTGTCCGTACAATTTATACTTTTCTAAGTATCTAACAAATTGTGGCGTCGGAGAATCAGCTTCGATCCTATGAATAATGTTTGGCCAATGAGCATGTATCATTGCGATCCTTTTAAGCCAGTGACATTTCAAGAATCGGGAAATCATGACCCTATTCGACGTTGGTTTGCAAAATTTTGTCCCGGAGATTTTAGTCCCGAAGTTATCGACCAAAAATAATGCAGGATGAGGATTCGAGGACCTTGGTGAAGACTGACCCATCTATAACTTTCTGCAACGGGTCAAAACCATAACAGCGAAATTGATCTAGGAAATTGAGGGAAAAAGTCGAAATTTAATTCAAATAATAATCATAAAAATTTACTTATCACATTCGATTATAGGGATAAAATTGTTCGAAACTGTTGTTAATTATGGGCAGTACATTTTGGGTGTTAATTTTGTTTTTTCTCACACATTTGTATAGAATGCGTGCATTTGCTCTGTTTGTGCGTACAAGTAAAAAGATTTAAAATGAACGACACTTTCAATTCTAGTTTAGATTTCAATAATTTAAAGCGCGTTCTTGCGAGTGTCGGACAAAATCACTTGTATTTTAAATTATGTTCTGCCCAGCCGTTTTGAAATGAATGTTCTATAAGCTTTCTCGAATTACTAACGGCAAACATCTGCCAGAAATCAAATAATATGGTTCGTCGCATATTTTAATTCTTTTTACGATTGATAAAAGCAACCAAAGTGTACTAGCCTTGAGAGCAATCATAAATAATCAGAGACATGGTAAATATTATGAGATGCAACATTAACACATTTGAGATCAGAAATAATATTCAAGTTTATTTAATGGAAGCGAATAGTTCAGCTCAATGGAAAAAGAGTGGTCAAAAAAGGTAGCATATATGCGGAATTTTAGCAAATCAAAAAATACAGAGGAATGTTTCTAAAGATTTATAAAATAAATCAATATTTTGGCCCCCGCCATTTCTCTATTGTAAAATGGCTCTCGGTCCAATTTTCATGAACTATGGATTCTAAAAGTTTTTTATTATTTTCATTTCATTTATAGGACACTATTCACTTCCAATTATAAAAAAAATAATCTACAACAAATCAAACACATTTTACAAACAGTTTAAAATACAATTTAATCAATCATCCATGTTAAATCGGGCTTACACAATGCCTAGAAGCTGTCCTAGCGAGGAGGCAGTCACTCCCAATCCAACTTGAATCCAACCGATTCCTTTGTGCTAGGATAGTTTCATGCTGTTAGGTCTCTTTAAGATCTGCGACCAAGCTTAGTTTTAGGGAGTATTTTCAGAAACAATGAAAATTGCATAGGTATTGTCGCGTCCTCAATCGTAAGCCTATTCTGCGTTCTCAAAACGAGGGGGCTTTGGGCCAAATATAGGGCAAAAGATATAGTGTCTGTCTCAAGTTTGAACTGATTCCAGAAAGATGTAAGATGGTCTGGATTGAGCTGATTTTCAACCATTATGAGCCCCCTCTCCTCGTCTATATTTTTTGTGGAACATCTGTCGATTAAAATCGTTTCCACCGTTTTCTGGAATTAGTTCAAGCTGGAGACAGACGCTACATCTTTGGCATTCTTTTGGGACTAAAGCCCTCCGCTTTATGAGCACGGAATAGCTAACACTCTTTTCAAATTTTCAGGCTTTTTGAAATGCCTCAGATAAATTAAATTGTATTTATATTTTATTAATAAATCTGTGGTCTGTTTTTAAAAAACACAACCCACTGTTTTTTTTAATTTTGTGTGTCTCAAAATATTGCCAACTTAAAAACAAGCTTACAGATTAAAATCATAGAGACAATACCATAGAGCTGTATAGACATAGGAAACGCAATACGTGAATTCTTGACCGCAGTGAAGAGGTAGAAAGAGACAGAAATTTTAGGCGTATAAGAGAAATGATGACAGTTATACGCGCCGCGCCCACTTTATCTGTCTCTCTCTACTGCGACAAACATTTGGTGGCAACTTTGTAGCTCTGTGGTATTTTCTCAATGAGTAAAATTCATCATAAACAATTAATCAGTAATTAATTGAGTTTTTCTTTTTAAAACGATTTTAATTTTAATCGACTACCAATCATCATAATTTTTTTTTATTATTTTATTTTTTTATCACAGTTTTAAAAATGTGGTTTTCTAAATGTTTATTATTTTATTTATATTTACTTTTTAATTAAATTAATTAATTATTATTTAATGGTATGAAACACGCACTGTTCACTGTTTGATGCTATTTAATAATATAAATATATGTTTTGCTTGGAAATCAAAAATTTAATTATATAATGTTTTTTTTTACAATTTCATGTGATACAAAATTATTGAAGAGGGCTCCGGTAAATGATACCGCTCAAATTCACTGAAATTAATCATATATGTAGGGTTTATAGACTGGCCGTGCTAAAAGCGTCCGTAGCCTAAATTTAAGGCGCCTATTTAGGCGGGGACTAGTCATTGGTCGTTGCGTGCTTTATACATGAACGCATCAGGCTGTCTAAGTGATTGAAAACAATTGAAATTGTTTTGATTGAAAATAGAAGACAGCCTGATATGCACAGTACAGAGTACTCAACGATCGAGGCCTGGATCTCGATCGTATTACGTTTATTTTATGTAATTACAGACATAAAAATTATCCAAATGGCAGCAGAGGGCATATTGGGGGATAGAAAATTGCACAGCCAGTTTCAATTTGAGTTTGGGCTATCCACGGGAATTGGACAACGGTTAAAATTACGATTTTAGGCCCCAGACATTTATTTCAACTATAAAATAAAACTACAAAATATTTTAATTTCAGTTAATTTGATTGGCATCTATTTTCCATAAAAAATTTCCGAAGCCTTTTTTATTTGGTTTGCGCACATGTGACGTAAACTTCTTTTTGTGAAAAATAATGTCTTTTTTAAATTTTATTTCAGGGAATGGTCTTAATTTAACATTTTGTGCATGGGCACGACAGAGTACATTTAATAAATTTATTTGAAGCAATCTTCTGATCCTCGGGTCCTCAAAAAACCCATCCCCTTCACCCAAAATCTAGCCCATGAATAAAATGTTAAAAATCGATTAAAAAATGCTCTAATTAAAATTTATATGTGAACTGACTCTAAAGCTTTCTAGTTCACAATTTCATTGAAATTTTTTTACTACGGAAGAAATAAATTTTAAGTAAAATATTAAAATTTTTATGGTGTCTCAAATTTTAAACTCTAGCTTTCTTCTATATTCACATTCATCAAAAATACTTACTCCAAATCAGAGAACATTATTTTATTATACAAGGTGAACTGTTTAAATCGATACCGGAGAAAATCTTGTAGAGTTACTTAAGTACAGAACAAATTTTCAAATAAAAAATGGTGCGTTCTAAGAAGTAAATTTTGAATTGATCTGAAAGGGATCTTGATCGTCAGGATTATCCAAAAGTACTCTCTAGGTCTTTACTAATAAGAGATAGAAGGATAAAAGAACACTTTAATTAGAAAATACAATCATATATTAAACTTTTATCGAGCAAAAGAAAAGTCGAGTCGCTTGGTTTCTGAGATATGAGATCGGAGACATTCTTTACTTGCTTTCGTTGTATTTATACTATTTTTCTGCTCGAAGGAGCTGGAAAGCGGCAACTTTGTTTAGCAAAGAGGGGCGAAAGTTGTCACTTTTCGCCCAGATCGGAAGAAAACTTCTTCTATTCGATACATTTTATCGTAAATCGAATAGATTAGACAAAAATCGTGAAAATGTAACTACAAATCATAGACGAATCCGCTGCCTCGTCCCCTTTGGCGTCAGAGAGGCCCGATATCCAGATTTTGATCGGCACTGTCTTGCCGAGAGTCCAATCACCCTCCTCAACTGGCCCCAGTAATCAAGATGGGGTTGTCGTAGCCATTCTCTCATCAGGCTCGGATGAAGAGGGAATTTGAGATGACACCTCTCGTACTGACGAATCCGCTGCTTCGTTTCCTTTAACGTCAAAGTGTCCCGGTATCCAGATTAATCTGGTGTTATTCAGTACTAGCCGACTCAGATCCTTGAAGCATTCGTAGACTATCCTAGATACAAATGAAAGTATATTTTTGGATGATTTTAACAAAACTAACAAAGTTTCATCGCTTTTCACAAGCAATATCTTTTCGAAAAACTTCCCTTATTTCTCATTGAAAAATGGTATCTTTTATTAAGGAACAATTTTCCAATTTAAAGTGTTCTTCTACCCGAAATGATCCTGAAGGTCAAGATTTACAAAAACTCTTCCCCTTCGTATCCAACATTTTTCTGTATTTTAGACATCCTAAAAGATTTGACCCATTATCAATTAAAATAGTCCAACCTGAAAAAAAAAACAAAGGACATAACCTAAAAGTATTGTTTTTTTAGTTATTTTTTTATGTTTTTACAAAATATACAGTTTTTTGTTTTGTTTTGTAATAATATTGTGCTTACAATTTCTATTTTTTTTTTTTTTAAATATTTTTTCAATCGGCAGTGTTTTTAAATAATTTCATTTTGATATTTTACTGATTTTACACAATAAGAGATCCAGAAATATTTGTTTGTTTGTACAAATGTGTGTGTATGTGTGTGTGTGTGAAACGCGCACCGCAAATATTATTTTCTTCCAAAAACATTTTCCAGAAAAATAAAAAAAATTGCAAAAAATAAATAAACGAAACGCAATCAGCCTTTTCTAGGTATGCGTATCTATTGTTGTAATAGCATTTTGAACGCTGCATGTTGGGTTATTATCGACCGCCATTTTGTGTCCAATAAGATCCGTAAAATAAGAGCCACTTAATTTTTAAAGCAGCTTAAATATTACAGAGATCATCTGATATCAATGAAATTACGCCATTTTGAGAAAAAAAAGTATCTTACTAGGTAAAATTAGGAACTGAAAATGATGTATTATTGTTTTTTTTTCAACGCAGTTGATGAAATACTTCGTATCTGTAGAACAGAGCCATCTAGTATCGAGAAGTAGAACTAATAATATGGATGCGTTACATAACGTAACGCATCCATATTAGGAACCCTGACATGGTTAATCCGGCCTTACTTTGAAATTTTAGGCATATAGAGTTCGTAAATGAGCAACATAGGTCAATTGGGTCTTGACCTATGGGTCCGTAGAAAAAAAATTCTAATTATTTACAAAATGGTGGTCGATAAATGTTCTCCACTTATAGTGCCTCTCAGTGAATGTATCTACTAAACAAAATGGAGTGATCGAGGGGAATTCGTTTTGTAGAGTAAAAAAAAATAATAAAAAATCATTCGTGTATTATAAAAAAATACTCGTCGTGTGTTGTAGTAGTGTGGAAAACAAAATGGCACTCAAGAAATTAAAAAAATAATAATAATTAAATATGAAAGATAAAAATAAAAAATTATTGATAAAAATCACAGCATAATTAATTGATGATTAAAAAATACGATAGATGATATTGAAATCACGTAATTAGTCTTGGTGAATGTAAACCCTCCACTTGATTATCGATGTTCGGACAATGACTCACACCAACTGGACCCCAATCGTATAAACCTTGACTATTCGCTAAACGATGTGTTAATCGATGAGCAATCGAAAATCCACCGCTACCTTCCAATTGTGTTAAAACTATTATTACTTGTCTGGAAAATAATACAAATTTATTGAGCAACAAAATATGATTTATTCGAGGAAAATGATTAATGAAAATTACCTATGTAATGGTGGAACCGAGTCCACAGTTCGTAACGCACCACGTGTTGACACTACATTATAACTCTCTTGACAATCACATTTGACATGAATCCATTTATTTTCATGACGATTTTCAACCATTACGACAAGACCAGCCCAGCCCTAAAGTAATCCAAAATCATACATGTCTAGTAGGTCTAAAACCAAACATTAGAATTGGCAGTGATTCTAACGGCTAAAAATTGCTCAATGCCCTATCTAACAACTATTTCTTCTAACGTTGTTAGACACAGTTTTCGAAATTTTCTGCAGTCCAGAAATGACTGCTAAATACTACACTAGTCTCCCGACTTATAAAAAAAGGCTACATACCTTGGTTAGATAAAATGCAGTCATCCCTTCGCGACCCTCATGTCGTTGTCCTTTAGCTAGTGTTAAATTAATAATTGCATCAGCGAGTACATAATCTGGTGGGCCTAGTTGCTCCACCAACAGTCTTTTTGAACTATGTATAGCTAGAACATATTCTGGATAACTAGCTGGATCCTCCATTCCCGTATGCCAATGATTAAATGCCAGACATACTAATAAATATACATCGCGTTCTAACATTTTATGGCATCCAACAAATCCTCGAACCTAAACAAAAAATAGCACATATTCAGAGGCCCATCTTTTTGAAATTGATCTGGATCTGGATTATTACCTGTCTTTTACTATGTTCAACTAAACGCCCCACTTCTGGTTGGGCAGCACTACGTGAACGAAACACTACTACGCATAAATCAAGTTGTGATCGTTGAGATTTCTCTGAATTACGTTGACCCTCTTGGAATAATGTGAATTCAGCTTCCGTGGGTTCCAAAACCGTTAACAGAACACACGATAAATGCGGTGTGGACGATAATGGTGGTAATGTTCCTTGCAAACGAACTTCATTCCAACCGGAACGAACCTTACAAATATCAATGCAATCAAAATACCTGCAAACCAAATGAAAATTTTTGAAAATTCAATTGAAATTGAAATCCAAAATAAACTACAGGTCATTTTTTAGCTCACTATCATTTCGATTTTGTATGATTGTGTTAGGTTAGAGTGGCTGTTCTGGAGTGGGTCAGGTCATTTAAGGGCGTTTGGCAATCCTGTGCTTCTTTTGATTATAATCGTGTTGGCTGACAGAAAGATGTTCAGAGCGAGGAGAGGGTCAATAAGTACTTACTTTAAAACATCATCAAATGAGATCCAAAAAACTCCATCAGATGCACCTTGTGGCATTAATAAATGTCGTAGCCGTGGTGTCCATGTTGGTGAATCATCTGACCAATCACCAGTCCAACAATAATGTCCCCATGGATTCCGTAACCGTAATAAACGTACACCACCCGTATCACGTACATCGAGCACTGAATACGCATGACGTGGACGCAATCCCTTACGTTGATATTCATCCTCATCCACTTTCATATTTCCCCCTCCACAAGAAGCACCCATTAAAAATTTCGCTTGCCTTGATGACAGTAATTGTGCCCATATTAAATCTTTATCCATTTCATCTTCGGGTGGCGCGGGTAACGCTGATGGTTGCAATGGAACACTTTCACAAGGTGCACCCGTTAACGTTGCTAAGCCTTCTATTGCACGACCAGATACCAACGCCTCATAACATCCATGGATTTTTGCTACAGCTTTTTCAATTAAAGGTACCCATAATTGTTTCCGTTTTGCCTGGATATAAATACACCAAAATAATCAGAAGACTGTTACTAGAATTTTGTTAGATTTCGCACACAACGTTACTCAAGTCAGCTAACTCAAGACCTGGATATTACATTAGTCGCAAGATTTTTTTATTAAAATCGAAACAACCTTTAAATTAGAGATGGTTGAAGACTTCAGCACAGTTGAAGAAAGTGGTGGGACTCTTGACAGGAAACAGTCAATTGAACTACCATCTTCATAACATGGGGATCTCTGATGATCCCACTTGTAGGACGATAAAATCTCCACATACGTTGTTTACACCTACAGAATGCTGCAGCACGTCAGGTTTAGATTGTTTTGGTCTGAAACCTTGGATCTGGTCTCGATAGAATCCTATAACATCATCTGCCTAAAAATAGCACCCCTTACTCGAAGACGTCTGGCCTTCGGATGATAGCTAGTTCTCAAATAAGACATGGAGGATTTTCTTGGTCTAGGTGCTAAGGACCCATTTGCGTTAGCGTCGTGTGCGTTAAATTTAAACGGAATTAGACAACATACTTGTGAATACACTAAATGGCCACGTTTATCACAGGGAAATAAATCATCAACCAAAACCATTGTCCATCGACCATCTTTACATAAACGCACTTGGTATGCCCCTTGAGGACATAACTGTTTTGTTACCAATACACTGCGTACCAAATCTTCACGTTCGGCTAGCACAGCCAGCGCACTTAATAGCCAACAGTTACCCAAAACACCTGTCAAATAGTAAAAAAAAAATAAACACTTGTTTTTATCTTTAGCTCTTAAGAGCTAATATATTGGTTCACCATCCCTGCAATACACCAATAAATGGGTAAAATTAAGGGTAATTATCATGCAATGTGTTCAGGAAATAAAAAAAATCATAGACAAGGAAAAAATGGCAACAAAAATTTATTACATTAAAAAAAAAACAATGTTTGTAACGATTTTCTAACTGTCAAAATAATCAAAATTTCCAAAAAAGGTTTTTTTTTTTTGCTTTCACAAAAAGCCTCTTTTATACTCGTAAAAACAACTTCTTGGAAAAAAAGGCAATAAAAAGTTTTCATGCAATGTATTAAATAAAAAAAAAAAAATAATAAAATAAAAGATACGTAACTCCACACACAAGCACTTTAAGGAATTTGGAGGCATGCGTTCACAGGTAGTACTAGAAGATTTCTTGCCTTGGGATATATCCGATGGTCTTGGTGTACGAAAGACAGCCCATGGTACAATTGAATCCGATTCACCTTCAACATCAATATCCTGTGGTCGACGCCATTGTACCACATGTGTGTCTCTAGACTCTGATGGATTATAATATAATGATTTGGGTGCTGGCGGGAATGAATCATCCACAAATGCTTCATTTGTCTACAAATATTTTTATTTAGCACAACACCAGAAAAAAAAGTCATTTGCCACACATACGTTCAGAAATCATCCAAAATATTATATCAAATTTTTCCAAAGTTAAACCAGAAACAAAATCAAATATGCCAACTTTTTTTTTTTTTTTGCCATCAAACCCTTTTCAAAAGCAAGGCACAGAGTATGCGACAGACACAAGAACACATTTGACAGGGTTGATGAGATTTTTGACAGGATACTGTCAATTGAAATTCAACCTTCATCTGTGATGAAACCACTTGTAAAGCCTGTATAGAGGACGTGACGATAAAACCTCGTTGCATGTTATTTGCACGGGTAAAAACCTACTAGGTGTCAGGTATTGAAGGTTTGGGTTCGAAACCTTGGATCCATCATTCATGCAATCTATTCGCAACTTTAAAAAAAGTTTGAAGGCAAAAAAAGATGATTTGCATAGAATTTTAACTATTTTTTCGACAGAAGATTTTTGAACGCACGCTAACTTTTCCGATGGCATTAATTTTGGCCCAAATTGCCATCCATACTCTGTTATAGTATGGATAAAAAAAATTTACTCCAATTAATTTTAGCAACAAAATTTTTACTTGCCTGTTTACAATATTGCACAATATGTTCCCATCGATCAACCGCTGCAGCCTCTTCGGTATGCCGTAATTTCTCCATTAATTTACTTTCTTGGCGTGGAGCGCGTGGTATCGATTGACTTGATAATTCTGTTGATGAGCTAAGACAACGTGAACTGTGACACATTTCACATGCTACGGTCACCGAACTATTTTCAAAAGTACACAATAAACATTGCCAGGATTTTTGTTGCGTCTGTTGTGAGTTTTGATGATTCTGTTGACGCGTAGAAGATGTAGATGATGGTGATATTACAGAAGATGGAATTGTAGTGGCAGGCTCCAAAGAACTGCTTCCAGAAGATGTCGTTGTAATAATATCATTTTGAGCTGTGATGGACGAAGTTTGTTGTTGCCATGAATGTATTCTAAAATTTTTGATCGACATTTTGAAGATATCAAATGGGTAAAATCGATTAATTAGAATTTCAGAAGAGAGATTGCAATAAAACCGCCCTTTAGTTCTCTTAACTTCGGGACCAAGTTCTCAGTAAAGATACAAACCAGACACGAATGGGATGAGAACTTGGTTAAGCCAAAGGGAGGAAATTAGGTTGTTGGGTTTTCTCTGAAAATCTAGATTGAGTTGATATCAAGGTACTCCTGTTGTTCTTAAACAACTCAAAATGATTCATGGAGCAGTGGTCGAAGATGGACCAAAAATTTTTCGATATCACAACGGACCCTTTGGTCTAAGTGTGTCCCATTCAAGGATAGCCCCTCCAAATCTAACCTAACCTATTTTAGACGCAGTTTTCTAGATATTTGAGACAGGTTTTGATGAATATTATTTTATTTATCACAATTTATCTTCTGAGATTCAATCAATCTCAAACAAATATTTACTTTTTCTGTTCACCACGATTGCCGCCTCCAATGATTACACCTGATGCAGTTGCTCCCGTACTATGTCGCTATAAAAAATATATATATTGAAAAATTATAAAAAAAATATTGAACTTTCGATTATACCTTTGGATAAGCGCCCAAATTACGATTTGGACTATGATGACATGATTTTGTTGCAGAAATATTTTGATCTAAATTTTGTTTAATTGTTTTACAAGCTAGACAAACACTCGATGACAGCGGATTTTTTAAAGTACATTGATGACATGACCTGTATTGGATACAAAATTAATTTAAATTTGAGTCTGAATTTATTTTTAAGGCCCGTTTTAAGATTTTAACACGACAGTAAATCGCTTTCAATTAAGTCTAATGATACCCTGGTGGGAAAAAAATTTGAAGAAGGAATAAATCCTAAAAACTCTAAATAACTCTGAATTTCTCAACGTTTTTAGACTTTAATAGTAAAACGGACCTTCGGTATTATTTTAAAATATTACCAAAATTCTCCTTTACGTAAAGTCATATCACGTGAATTCGTTAGCGCCCTTAATTTAGAGCCTCCACAAACCACGCATGCTGTTACTTTTCCCGAATTACGTAATGTACATTTTTTACATGTCCATTCTTGTTCTGTATGATCAGGATTTTCACCTAGAATCGATTAGAAAGTTTTTTTTTTTTTATTAGTTTTAGAACGAAGCCTCTGAAGAATGAACATAATATTTTACCTGTCATAAATTGAAAATCTCCTTCCAGACCTTCATCGAGTATTACTCTAGGTATAGAATTTAGGTCAACATTATCGTCTGTATAGTTTTTGCTTCTTAAATAGCGTACCATGTTACTGGAAATAAGTAAAGAAGTAATCTCGGCGTTAAAACCACAAAAATTAATTCTGCCCCGCAAATAGATATATCACGGCGAAAAATGAAATGAATTTTAAGTGTGCCACTTTTTTTGCGGGACAGAATTGAATAAGTGTAAACATAGCTTTAATTAAGAAAATTTTACTTACTTATTAGTATTATTATTGTTATTGACAGAAACAATGCTATCGATTTGATGTTGCGATGCATTTGAAGCACTTGAAACTCGAGAATGTGCCCCATCTTTGGTGACTGTTATTAAACTCGGTTGCATTAATGATGGCGGTGTTCTGGCTGACATACATATTTCACATTTATCAATCCACAATGCATTGTATGCATATGAACATTTCCGGCATGTCCACATTCGATGTCCACTACGACTATTTTCCGATTTTTTGTTACTTTTTATACTAAAAAACAAATTACTCATCTCAGAAATTTCATTGGGATTGCTAGAATATTATTTCATATATTATAGTTGTAGAGCCAAGTGTAATAACAACCCTGCCGCAAGCTCGATCAAAATTGATGAATATTTATTAAGGCCGATATTAAAATAAGCAGATAATTGAATTAGAAAACTCTTCCCTCCTAAAATTTTCAGAATTGATTTAGACTTAGTCCAATTTGGCCTTGGTGCTCGTACATCCTTAAATGATACCAAACTGGGTGTAATGCCTTTTCAATAAAAAAAATAATTAAAATCGGTTTCGGTTTCGTAAAGAATCGCGAATAATACAAATAGAAAAATTCGAATCGAGTTTTTTTTAACTCATTAATAAAATTTTAAGATAAGCTTTCTTTAATGATCACTATTTCAGCTTTTTTTCTAATCTACAAAATAAATGAACACGTTTACAGAATTAAAAAAAAAATTACCATAAATTCATTGATAAGAAAAATTGCTTAAAATAATTATAAATAAAGTAATTAATTTTTTTTTAACTGAGCGGTAAATTAAACATTTTTATGTAAATCACGAAAATAAGAATACAATAAAAAATTAAAATATTTATTTAAAACTTCAAGTGCCAATCAATCAATCATTACACAACAAAAAATCAAACAATTACTGATAAAAAAACATGTTATTGTCGATTGTAAATAAAAATAAAACAAAATTTTGCGCCAATAAATGAATAATATCGACGAATTCTTTATTTTTCATATTAATTTTTATCAGTGGCGTAGCCAAATTAATTTTTTTTATAGCTATTGGGATCTGACAAAACACAACATACCCGAAGTTTTTTAGAAGATATTTTAACACTATACTTACGAATTCGTAGTTACTGTTGTATCTAACTTCGTCGTCGAATCACTGCCCAAATCCAAAATAGTCGATGAACTTTTCGCACCAACTGTAGTAGTAGTGGTCGCATGCTGAGGAATTGTTGGCGCTGTCATACCAATATACGTATACTTAATTTTATTATTTTCGATTTCATCTGGTTTTGATGGTGTTATAATCTCTAAATCAGTCTCATTCGAAATATTTTCCTCTCCACCGCCACAAATAGACGTTGTCCGTAGCAATAAATCTGGTGTATTCTGTATGGTAGTCGTATGATGTTGTTTACGACTTCGTAATTCATTCAAATGAAATGGATTACTATCAAGGCACTCTGATGTATTATTATCAAATGTGCTACCATGCACTCCTGACGATGATGATGACGATGAAGAACTACCTGTTTAACAAAAAAGTTACCAACATAAATTGCGAGAAAACTATAAATGCCGTATTAATAACTTACCTAAACTGCGACGATTCATAATAACTGAAGATTTCGTAGCCCCAGCACTAGGTGACTCTGACAATGATCTTCGATAATAACATTGTTTTTTAATCGGTGATGAATCCTGATCATCGAAATCACGTCGTCGTGGTGTATCACATGCTGCACATAATATAATATCCGTTGAATTTTCTAATGTACAATTTGTACATGTCCATAAATTTTTCGAGGAATTCGTTGAGGATGATGACGATGATTTAATATACGTATTATTTCGATATTGACGGCGATCAATTGTGTAACCAGTACTAAATCGACTGGTTGTTGTGGTTGAATCAATATCACCGTTTCCCCCACCGCCAATCACATATTGTGAATTTGTTCGCGGATGACACATTGTTAGATCGTAGAAACTTGTTACTAAATTGGTATTTTTGTAGGGGATTCGCCGTGTTGTGTTATGACATAACATCGAATCATTTGATACGGATCGACTGACTTTTGGTCGAAATAAATTATCAATTTGATAATTTGTTGTTATATGACGTTTTGGTGATTTATTTTCGCTGCTAGAATTCTTGTTTGCCAATAATCGATTACCAATAATGTCATCATTTTTACTGGTTAATTCAATATCAAAGTCACGTATGTAATTATATGATGTGGAACTGTAAGGAAACAATCAACAAAGTCAATAATTTTAATACTCTGTATAATACAGGGTGAACCATTCAAATCTACAGTGTGTTCATTTCAAAAGTGGATACCTTAATAACTCTGGACCTGATGTAATTATTGTTTTGAGTGGAAACACGTCGATTTAGATATTGAGGGGGAAGTTCAAAAATGATACCAAGAGAATTTGAATGAGGTATTACAAGGAAGGGGGTGTCATCTGAAAATCAAAGTCGGGGTGGATTAGGATGAAGGGATGAAACCTAGAATTTCCTAAATCCGTCATGATAGATTTGAACCAAGGCATTACCTCAGATGTTGGCACACTTTAAATCGTTTGACGCTCAGTTCATGTACTTAATGGTCTAAGAATGGACGAGGAGTTAACGATTTGAACTTACCTTGAGCTATAATAATGTTTGGATGGGGGTACAAACGTTGTAAATTTCGTATAACGACAATTACATGAACATTTCATTTGTGGATCACATTGTGGTAATAATTTTTGACGACTCTCTAATAAAACATGACTTGTACTTCCACTGCCGCTACCATTTGTCGCTGCCAATTCTGAACTCGTTTCATGATTTTTATCACGTTTTAAATATGATAAAAATGGTGATGTTGCCCCAGATTTTGAACTTGTTGCCGTTGAGGAGACAGGTACACTTGTTGATAATAAATTTGAAGTAGTACTACCAACTTTGTTACCAACATCAATTGGTATCATATTTTTTGAATTTTGTAATCCAATCACACCACCTAAAATTCAATTAAAAATGGGGCTTTTTAGAAAACCAATCCAAAAAAACATTGCGCACTAGCTAAACCGAAATTGCAGAAGATCTGTCGCCGACCATATTTTTTTTGGAATACCTTTCGATTAAAATCGGTTTTACCCTTTCTGGAATCAGTTCAAACTTGAGACAGACGCTACATCTTTGGCACTATATTGGTGCCAAAGCCTCCCGCTTTGAGATCCCGAAATAAATTTACAAGTGAGAACGTGGTACTGGCGAACACCTATAGAAATTTCAGCCTTTCTAAAATGGCTCACTAGAATTGCGCTTGGCTGCAGACCTAATAGTAGGAAGACACTCCTTTCTAGGTCGAATACTAAAATGACCAATTTTTTGAACAGAATAAAAAAAATGGGATGTTTTAAGTTTGACCGCTGTGTGTTTGTCTGTCTGTGGCATCGTAGCGCCTAAACGGATAAACCGATTTTGATTTTTGTTGTTTCGTTTGAAAGATAATTTAATGGGGAGTGTTTTAATATAGGTTTCAAGTGCGACTTTAGGGTTCAGTACCGAAAAATTTGTTGGGGTTTTTTAAATTTCACTTGTTTTCTAGAATCAGTTTTTAACTTAAGACAGATGCTACATCTTTGGAACTATATTGGAGGCAAAGCCTCCCGCTTTGCCATGATTTTATAGCTAAAATACTTACCACAATGATTTTCACATTGAAAACATATTAAATGTATTGCATGTGCTATATTTAATGTCGTATTACATAATGCGCATACGCGTGTTACACTGTTATTAACCAATGTACAATCATTACATGTCCAATGATGTACCAAATTTGGTAAGCTTTGACTAAATTGTTTACTACGTTGCAGTAGTAAATCATTATTACATTCATCGGATTTATGGATACGTTTTGAAGTATTCTCACGACGGCGATGACATGTTACGCTCATCAATTGTGGTCCTAATATATCATTTTTACAATTTTCTTTTGTCAAGTCATTTCTTCTGGAACAACAGAGAGAAAAGTTAATTAAATTTCATGGTCTTTGAAAGCAAAGAAAACTGTGTAATAGAAAACGAGTTTGGAATTAAGCATGCTGAACTCTTAAGATGTATTTTCACGATGACGCTTGACACTGAGTTTGAACGTAAAATTAGATCACGTGGTCAGTTTAGGCCGTGCTGCCACTTGGATGGAAAAAAAACTTCAGCAGCGTCAAATCGTAGAAAGCTAAACAATGCTTAAAAAAGCATCTTTCATAAAAACTTTCCACTTGGTCGGGGGATTACGGTAGAGCGGTTTTTCAGGGCTAAATCTCTACGTCTAGACTTCTACGATCATGATATTTTAGCAGAAAATGAAATTTTTTAATTTTTGATTCCGAAATCGGGCCTCAAAAAAAGTGCAAAGATAATCTAGGAGACATATGTTAAATTTTTCCCTAACTCCCCTGCAAAGAGTGAATCTAGGAGATGAGAAAAAGTGTTGCTAACAAATGACAAAAAAAAACAGTATTAAGTATGTATCGTTGTCTTTGTCTGACTGATGTTAATGAAAAGAAATAGAAATATCTAAATCATTCCTTTTCTCTTTTTAACATGAAAGACCAACTTTTGCTCCCCTTTAATTGATGTTGCTAAAGAACAGAGATAGAGATATCTGCATCATCCACTTTCTCTTTCTACATGAAAGACCGATTTTTTACTGAATCCCCTACAAAAAGTAGGTAAGCAATAGACGGATCTATGAGACCAGAAAAAGTGTTGCTAACCTAACAAATGCCAAAAAAAAAGTAGGTATGTACCGTTTTCTTTGTCTCACTAACATAAATGAAAAGAAATAGAGATATCTAAATCATTCTCTTTCTACATGAAAGATCTATTTTTGCTCCTCTACATAGAGTAAGATGAACCATAGAAAGGTCTTTGAGATTAGAAAAAGTGTTCCTAACTTTGACATTAGAGAAAGTGTTCAGGCGTATCTAAATCATTCGCCGCCTCTTTCTATATGAAAGATCAATTTTTGACTGGCTCTTTTACTTAGAGTAGGTAAGCGGAAGAGTTCCTAACCGAACCAATGTATCTGGGAAATGAAGGGAAATCTCCTAATCTCAGTGTTGCCAACTCTCAAAATTTTTTCCCCCTAAAGCTCCAACCAAAAACCCCTAAAATCCCCTAAAATACAATTGCTGCGAGATTCCCTTAAAAAAAAAAAAAAAAAAAAAAAAAACATTATTATAAAAATATAAATAAATGTTATTAATAAAATAAACAATTAAGTATTATTACATTAATTACATAATCGTTTATAAATAATTAATCAATAATCAAATACCAAATTGAATTATTTAAATAATATAATTATTCGTTTTTTAACCTGAAAACCTTAAAAAAGTGAATATTCGAAGTTGAAAAAAAATCCCTAAAAATACCCCTAAAAATATAACACCCCTAAAAAAACCCCATTAGACTTTTTAAACCCCTAAATTTGGGGGGAAAACCCCTAAGTTGGTAACCCTGCCTAATCTAGAGATAGGCAAAAAAATCAAGTATGAATCGTTCTCTTTATCTAATTGATGTTAAATGAAAAGAGATAGAGATATAACAAGTTACGAAAGGAATAAGATATAAGGACAAACAAACTGACTTTTGATCTTTCGAATTTATAATATTAGTATAAATTGCCGTTAATTATTTACAATTTACGAAAATTACGACGTAAACTTTTTTAATTAGGGACCTTTCCTTGTATCATAACTTCTTTTGTTCCTTTGTTCATCTATACTACAGAACCATTAACATAAACCCCCCACTTGACAAATGTTTTTTTTTTGTATATAAAAAATTTTCATAAAAATTCTTATAAAATTGGCTTTTCTGTGATGTGTTTTTCACATTTAAAAATTCGTTTACATTTATAATAATAATAAAATCAAAGACACAAAATAAAATTGAAAATCAGAACAAATGTTTTTGTTAAAAATTTTACCTATTTTTTAAATGTAAATTATTAAAATTTTGATCATTATTAAAATGTTTTGTGTTGGATGTAAACGATTTATCTCGTAAATGTCCACATCGTAAACATTGTAAACGTTCTGTTGGATTTATTAAACTACATTCATCACAATTCCATTGAAGCACTGATGCAATAGCACCCATTTTAATAGATTCATGGCTACAAGAATCACACAATTTATTTTTAAAGTTTCTTATTTTATTTGTATTTATATTATTTCAATATAATTTTTAATAATATTTATTTATTTATTATTCTTTTATTATTTATATTCTCTTTTAATAATGATGACTTTGATGATTTTGACAGAACAGCTGGTACTCCATATTGATATAAATTTATTTAACTACCTCTACTTATATTTCTGTATTATCAATATTATATTTATATCTTTCTTTTACGCATGTTAAATGTATATGGCTGTCTATGTTTGTTTCATATAGATAATAAAAGATAGGATATGATGTTGGTATCTTTGTTCTACTAATGGTAAATAATGTTTTTAACTTCAATACTTAATATCCATTCTATAGAATTATATCAAAATGTATAGTGTGGTCAATAAAAAATTCATTAGAAATCTAGATAAATCTAGAGATGGGAAAACGTAGTAAAAAGTAAATAAGTTAAGCCAGTTTGACTAAGAAATTTTGCACCCGTAGGCAGTTTCAAAAATTAGCGCTCCTGGTAATAAAAATCTATTGCAAGAAAGACCTTTTTTTAGTTCTTTAAAATCGCGATGGTTGTTCGGGGGAGTTCTTCTGCTCGAGCTATCGTTGTTAAATCAGAAGGTAGATGGATATATTAATAAAAAAAAGCACATTTTTAAATAACCAGAATACATCGTAACTAATATACTTGATCGCCTTTAATCACAAATAGGTTTTTGTCTTACTTTTCCTGAGCAACCTATACGAAGGATATTCAGACTTTTTAACTACTAATAATTATTAGGTATAAAATAGTTAATGAATATGTTAGGCAATATTTGTAAGCCTAATTGATTCATTGAGGAAAAATTTTGACCTACAAAAACCACTTTTTACTAAATTTGGGCTATATTTTTCAATTTTGTGATCATATTTAATCTACCTATAAAAGTTCTGAAGAAAGTGGGGCTCTGGTACCGATATTTCGCACAAAGGTGTGAGTTAGATAAAAAATAACATCAAAAATGAAAAGTTTATCCCAAAATTAGTGGGGTTCAAAAAAAATTTCATTCAAATCGGATAACATTTGTGTGTATTATGAAAATAATCGATTTTTTGAACTTTATGACGTCATCAAAATCCAAAAAATTGAATTTTGCTCTATCACATCCAAATTATATGCAATTTTTATCAACCAAGTATGGAATTATACTAAATTTGGGTCATACTTTTCAAATTTGTGGACAAAACTAACCTACCTATAAAAGTTTTGAAGATAGTGGGGCCCTAGTACCGATATTTCGCACAAAGGTGTGAGATAGGTTGAAAATAATATCAAAAATGAAAAGTTTATCCCGAAATTAGTGGGTTCCAAAAAAAATTTCATTCAAATCGGATAACATTTGAGTGTATTATGAAAATTATCAATTTTTTGAACTTTCTGACGTCATCAAAATCCAAAAAATTGAATTTTGCTCTATCACATCCAAATTATATCCAATTTTAATCAAACAAGTATGGAATTATACTAAATTTGGGTCATACTTTTCAAATTTGTGGACAAAACTAACCTACCTATAAAAGTTTTTAAGATAGTGGAGTCCTAGTACCGATATTTCGCACAAAGGTGTGAGATAGGTTAAAAATAATATCAAAAATGAAAAGTTTAACCCGAAATTAGTGGGGTTCAAAAAAAATTTCATTCAAATCGGATAACATTTGGATTTATTATGAAAATTATTAATTTTTTAAACTTTATGACGTCATCAAAATCTAAAAATTTGAATTTTGCTCTATCACATCCAAATTATATCCAATTTTAATCAACCAAGTATGGAATTATACTAAATTTGGGTCATACTTTTCAAATTTGTGGACAAAACTAACCTACCTATAAAAGTTTTGAAGATAGTGGAGCCCTAGTACTGATATTTCGCACAACGGTGTGAGATAGGTTAAAAATAATACCAAAAATAAAAAGTTTTATCCCGAAATTAGTGGGTTCCAAAAAAAATTTCATTCAAATCGGATAACATTTGGGTGTATTATGAAAATAATCGATTTTTTGAACCCCGAAATTTACGGTCAAATTTAACCTACCTTTTATAAATCAGGTATGTGTTTTTTGATGTATGAGCTATTGTAAAGTTTTATTAAAATCCATTTCGTAATTTTGCGTGAAAGCGTTACAAACAAACAACCGTACTTTCACATTTATATTAAATAGGGATTTGATTATAAGATTTTTAAAGGTTTTTTTTTTTTTTTTTTTATAAATAAAACGTTTGTCATAATAATAATACTATTTTTAATAAGTTACTTGTAAAATTACTCCTACAATTGTATTTCTACGGCTCTCTATCGATTAAAGCCACCCTGTTCGTTTCATTCCAGAAATTTTTGATTTTCCATCGGTACTATAAGTTACTTTTCGTGGCGGTGATTGTGGAGTTGAACTGGTGGTGGGTTTCGGGGATGGACTTTTCGTGGAAGGTGAAGATGGTTTAGGAGTAGGTGATTGTGGACTAAGAGTTGGTGTTGGTGACCGAATACTTGGTGTTGGAGACCTAGTTGATGTAGGTGTCGGTGTTCTTACAGCCGGCGGAGAACTAGTTGTTACAACTACGGGAGGTAATGACGGTGTAAAATCCTCCTTTTCCATAACCAATAAATCCTTTTGTACTTCTTCTTCTTCAAGTCTCGCTGCTTCACTCTCTTCAATATCAATTTTTGTATCTTCAACGATTTTGACTGGTGTTTTTTGATCTAACATATCTGGAGATTGCGCTAAACTTCGCCGATTATATAGAGATCGAGCTTCAGCCTCTTCGTCAGCCTCGAGTATCGGAGATGGTGATAAAATGATTTCTTTTTTCTCAACTTCGCTAAGTTCGTCTGATTGTATTTCCAATGATTCCTGCAGTAAACCTAGAATTTTAAAAAATTGTGTGAGTCAGTTCCAGCTTACGACTGAAGTTTAAGTGCTGTATAATGTGCTGTGTCTGCCTGGTTATTATCAGTTTCAAACAATAGATGCTTTGTCGACAGCACACAAGTATACATCCATTGCACTAACGCTTTTGTTAGATGAATTACCTTCAGAAAAAATTTTGTATAACTTACCTTTGAGGGCAATCAAACTCTTAAGAGAGCTACCTCGCGAATGATGGTGATCTTGACTATTGTCACGTGACAATTGCTTTTCAACCTTAACAACATCTTCGATTATCTGTTTCGTTGCTTCATCCTGTTTTAGTTTTGCTTTCATGAACTTAGCATAAGCTAATCGAGCAGTTGGTGGTACTTCAACCAATCTGGGATTATATTCTAGAAAAAGTAATAAAATTTTTAGGTTAATTAATCACCAATTGCAGGCAGAATAATTTTACCCAATAATTTGTTTTGATCGATTGCCACATTATTTGTATTCGATGCAATATATCGTTTTAAACTGTGACGTGAATTTCTAAAAGCTGCCTCAGTCGTTGATCCAATTGGATCTCGAACTATGGTACTTTGGCGTACAATAGTATTCCATTCTTCAGATTTATTTTTCCTAGAAAGGAAAAGCCAGAAATCAATAAAAACATTTGTATACCAGGACCAAGACCTCGATAAATAGAGACAAGACTAACACACAAATTTTGGCTTTACTTACGAGCTAGCCCTTTTTCCAATCGCTTTAGCAATTTGACTGAATACATCACGGGGCTCTTTTGTTGAACTTATTATATTTTGAACTCCTTCCACAGTTCCAATTGTGAAGTCTTTTAATAAACGGCGTTCCATTATACGACCTTTCTTCCCAGCAACTAAAACAAAATAAATATTAAATTGATGAGAGAAAGTTTTGTCAAAATCACATATTTCTAAAAAAATAAGGGGAGAAAACATTATGGCTGGCCAACTAATTTGCAAAATACGGCTTATCAATAGATGCAAGAGTTATTTTGCTATGTTTCTTTGGCACTGGCCATGTAAATTCTTAATTTGTATCAGTGCTGGATTAAAAATTTAAGGCCAAACTTTTTAAGGGCAGATTTATAGTAAAATTGAAGATAGTATGATCGCTTATTCCGTATTTACATAGATATTACATTGTATACTAGCTTAATACCCGCCCGTTTCACTGGACTTAAAAGTAAAAACCACCGCTTTTTATCTTCCACCTCTCTTGATCTGACTTATACCCCTTTCATAACATTCGAAAGGATTGTTTTACACAGCTAAAATATATGCAAAGTTTTCAATTTTTTTAAGTGTAAAATAGTCATAATTCATTGAGTATTGCATAATTACATAGCTGTCATTTGCGTTTTGTTATTCCAAGTCTGATTCTTTTTTGTAATACCACGTTTTATAGTGACTGACGTTTCATGTCAAGTCACACGGGAATGCTGTCGAACGGAATAATAAGTATCTTATGTACTTCTCCTGGCTCTAAACTACCTCTCTGCCAATTTTCAGCTAAATCGGTTCAGCCGTTTTTCAGTTATAAGTGGAGAAACTAACACGACTTTCTTTTATATATATATAGATTAAGACATGCGCATTAACAATCATGCTCTTGCATCTATTATCCTTTTTAATCTTCTTTGAGAGATAGTTATCACTCTGTTGCCAATTCTAGTTAGTATATTCCAAAGATACTTACTTGTTGACTCTCCCACATTTAAAACTGGTGTTCGCATTCCATTCTGCCGTAAAATATCAATGAGCTCGTAACGTAACGTAGATATATCCTGACGTATTTCCATGACATCATCTTCTGTAATACCATAATCATCACGTTTCCGTTGTTCAGCGGTAACATAACGTCTTACCAATAAACGCATTACCGTTGCATGACGTTCTTCTGCCCGTTCTCGAGATTTATTCTAAATTTAAAAAAATTTATTATAAAAAACAAGCTAGAATCCAGCATTATTCGTTGAACTTACCATAAATGATTTAGATTGACGTTTATTTCGACGACATAGTTTATAGAATGTTTTTGGCGTTGGAAATATATTAAATGGAGGGGGTACCGTATCACCCTCTTCAAAATAGCTCATCCATAATTTACTTCGAGCGAATTTCCATTCTGTATCAGCACGTTCCTAAACATAAAGTTCCTATATTAAATATACCTATTCTTATAAAGTTGGTAAATCCTTTTTGAGAAATATAGAATAGTTCTAAAAATTTGAGCGAAATCAAAAGAAATTCGGATGCCAATATTGCAAAACTTGAATAAAGAAACCAAAAATATTTCGACGTTATACTTTTCTGGAATAGTTTGGCTATAAATTATATGTTTTCTTAAGGGACTCATTTTTGGGTTACTCTCCTCTGTCTTCGATCGACAACGTCTGAAGATCAGCTAAACGGTTTAGCCTCGTACATTATTTACATCGCGGTGTAGAGGCTGGTACGCACGCAGAATTTTGGAAAAGTTTTTTCCTGTACCTTGCAGAATTAACTTTTTCGGAAAATAGTAACTGAATATCGCATGTCGACATTATAAAATGTTTTCTTACTCGAAAAAAGAGTTTCTTATTTTTATTGATTTCATGATCGACCCTCTTGGATGAGTGGACCTTCTTACAGAATGCCTCCTGGAGCGTCTTGCAGATTTCTTAACTCAAGATTACTATTACATTCTGTAGTTTGTAATAATTATAAAACTAGCTTGATACCCGCCCGCTTCACTGGGATTAAAAGTAAAAACCACCGCTTTTTATAGCTTCCACCTCTATTGACTTCACTTACCCCCCGTCCATACCACTCTAGGGGAATATTTTACACAGCTAAAATATATGCATAGTTTTCAATTTTTTAAAGTGTAAAATAGTCATAATTAAAATGTAAAAGAGTATATCAGAAAAGATGGCCATGAATTGTTTGACATTTACTATTACAATTATTACAATTTTTGCAGAAATTTATGGTTCAAAATGAATTGTTTAATATATCTTTATAAATTATAGCTCATGTGTTATCCGATATATGAGATATAACAAACAAACAAACAAACAAACATCCTTACTTTCACATTTATAATATAGAGAGTTAGAGATATACAAATTAATTAAATATTTAAATTTAATAAAAATTATTTAATTTAATTATTAATTAAATATAAATAAAAGGTACATCAGTATTATAGGTATCATTTTTAGATACAAAGCTAATTTAGAGAAGGTAGATAGGATAGGTAAAGGAACCTATTCATGTTCCATGTGCGAATCACAGGTTTATATTTGTGGTCCAGATTCAATTATAACCATCAAACACTTGTAAATTTATTAATAAACAAATCTAGTTTTATAAAATTAGTCACTTTTATTAAGTTTTTCATTTATTTTCAGTCATATCCGTTTGATTGACTCTATCAAAATAATTAATTCTGGGATCGAATAGAATTAGACTGGGAGCAAGTGATATTCGAAATTTTTTTATGAATAGTTTTTATAAATAAATGCCTATTTTACCTTATTTTTAAAACATTTAATTACATTTACGTCATGCAAATTGCCTAGTTAACTAGTTGATTAGCTACGGGACAGCCGAAACATTTTTATAAAAGTTAAAATAAAAATTGCTCAATGTGACTTGACTAAAGTATAAATGATCAACTTACCGAAATAATTTGATAAGAATTTGACATCATAGCAATTAACATGTTAAGTAATACAATAATATTTATAACAGAATATGATCCAAACATTAACAGAGCCCAAAATCGTGTAAATTCTTTGATGCCAGTTAATTCAAAATTCATTAAATCAACTAAACCAAAACTTGCCCAAAATAAAGATTGTGATGTTTCAAATAAACTGTAAAAACAATTAAAATATGTAATTATTAATTCGTTATGATTATTAATTAAGGGATCAGATAATGATGATTAAAAGAAGCCTTGGAACTAAATATGGCTTCTCAATCAAGTACAAAGTATTTCAAAAATATTCGACTGGGAAAATATTAAAAGATATGGAAAAAGTTCGACAAAATCGGACGTCATTTTCCGATATTAACATAGAGATACATATAAAATACATACGAAACTTTGTTTTGCTAAAAGAGATGGGTAATAATCTTTGAATGCTTATAACTTCTTCGTTTTTATACTATGTGTATATGAAATATACATAGTATATTAAGTTTAGTCCAAAGTTTGTAACGCTTAAAAATAATGATGCTAGGAAAAAAATTTTGTCATAGGTGCTCATAAATTCACCTAATTAGTCCATTTCCGGTTGTCCGTCCGTCCGTCCGTCTGTGGACACGATAACTCAAAAACGAAAAAAGATATCGAGCTGAAATTTTTACAGCGTACTCAGGACGTAAAAAGTGAGGTCAAGTTCGTAAATGAGCATCATAGGTCAATTGGGTCTTGGGCCCGTAGGACCCATCTTGTAAACCGTTAGAGATAGAACAAAAGTTTAAACGTAAAAAATGTTCCTTATCAAAAATTAAACAACTTTTGTTTGAAACATTTTTTCGTAAACATCACTGTTTACTCGTGAGGGCGCCAATTAGGCGAAAATTTTATAATATGTACTATACTTGATTATCAGTTATGTATGTGTCACATGTATGTATGTGTAATGTGATAAAGAAATCAACACTGACTATGTATGGTATTTCAACAATGAACTCAGTCAATTGTTTGTTTTCACTTGTTTTAAAATAAATTCGACATCAGGCAACTATCGTATTGGGCTAATAATAAGACATAAAAAAATGTGTATTTACTTTGCATAGCGACGCCATATTGAACAGGCTTTTTCATTCTGGTCGTAATCCGGTAATCCATTTGGCAAATGATAGCATTTATTTTTTTCAATATTTGCATAATACCAAAGCAATTGATTTAAACCTAAAAAATAGTTCCGTTTGAAAGCTTGTGTTAGTTAAAAAGTTGAACTTTTGAAACTTACCACAACCAAAAGCGAACAAGACCAGTGTATAAATGAAAAAGAATTTTAAAATATCGATAATCATACGACCTAATGATATTTGTAATGGTCCTAAATGTGGGTTCACACTGAATATATGAACTAACTTTAGAAAACTAAATATCATTCCCGCTGCAAATGCACCTTCCGATAGTAACATTGGATCGAATGGTTCCCATTGTTCACGTGGTATCCATGGATTTTTACCCATGGCATCATCCATCTGTGAAATAAAAATAAGATATTACATCCATTTGTGAAAAGTATCTCAATAAGATTCTAAAATGCATTTAAATTTTATATTTTCAAATTTCGCGCCCAGAAGCCATATTGCTCTGTGGTTATGACGTCAGTTGGCTGTTTAAACAAATACACTGATATTTTGCATGATAATTGTTTATAATTAAAACTTTTTAGTTTACATAGCCGTATGACGTAATAACATGAACTTAAATCAATATTTCCGACTGATTTTTGCCTTAGCTGTCTCGATAATATATTTTTAAATTTTTTTTCTCATACAGAGGACAATACCCTCTGGTATCGATTTTTTATCAGAAAATGTGAAATACAAAATTACCAGTTTTATCTAACCTGAACTGTGTAATATGAATAGATCCTTAAAACAAGCCATGCAACATAGAAAAAATTTGTCATACAATCCACTATATTCCATAAATCTTCCATGTATTCCGCTATTCCACCAGTCCATAAGGCACGTATTTCTCCCCAAATTAAACCTACGAGGATAATTATTTAAATTAAAGCAGGTAAAAATACGACATTTGCAAAAGGACTTTTGTGGAAAAATTTCTGTCAAAACTGAAAATAAAGACTTTTTCAAGCTTTTTAAGAAAAAGTAAAAATTCAAGAAATGTTATTCGTGCATATTTTCATTTTGACCGAGAATTTTTTCCACAAGGGGAGCCTTCAACTTTTTTTATAGAAAATTTCCAGTTGATAAAACTTACTTATCATATATAAAATGACACCACATTCTGCAAAACCCGGTCCAGCTCCACGCTCTTTTCTTTTCCAATCCTCAACTATCGCTTGCATCCAATCAGTTCCAAACCATTCTAAGACCAAAATTTCTAACCGTTGTGAGGCGATACCCAATAACACTGTACAAAAATTTGAATGAAAACGAATTTATTTTGATCGATTATCTAAAAGATGGCATTCATCGAGTATAACGAATTAACCCGTTAGCGCTCGCGTTATATATTTTGCTCACGCTCGATTCAAAGCATAAATAACCCTTCAGAAATTGTGAGAATTTCTCTCATCACGAGAGTAAAGGTGTAAGCAAAATATATTAACTTCGGAAATTTTCGAGCCTGTTCGTGTACTTTTGTTAGTTTAAGTCGTACTCAGTAAATGAAAGAAATTTGTGATAGAAATATGGTGAAATTAGTTAAAATGGTAACTCACGAGTGCTAACGGGTTAATGGCCATTTAGATTAAACACAGCGTACCCGATAGAACTCTCTTTTGATTGACCTTAAAAACTTACTCAAAAAGAAACAATATGACGATGAATGACAAATAAATTTTACAAATGGTTTCTTCATAAATCGACCATATTTCGAGTATGGTGCCATCATATAAATGGTCGAATAAATTGGAAACATTGCAGCTAATTGAGCAACTTGAAATAATTGTCCAACTATTGTTTTACGACGAAATCCCGGTAAACCTTCATACCAAATTGATGCTAATAATTGTTGAACATTTGGATGTGCCACGAAATGTTTCTGCTTATATTTGATAGCCATTTTTAATCGTTCTAATGTTTGTCGTTCACCCGGATCCCAATTATCACCGATTGTATCAAAATTTAACATAATTTCTAGTTCGTATGAGGTTCGTGCATGATCTAGAAGACTTGTGGCGAATTGTTGTGAATTTGCACGAAGTTCCTGAAAATAAATAAAATAGAGCTTTGGTTTTAGTATCGAAAAACGTTAACCGAGTCAAATTATTTCGATATATTTTTACAGAATATTTACTTACATTGTATTCTTTTCGAAATTCTGTTTCCATTCGACTTAATCTACGTAATTCCCAAGATAGTTCAAATGCTGTTAAAAGTGGATCTTTCGAGGATAGAGCAATTAACGATGATGCAGTTAATGCTCGATATGCATTAATTCTAGATTGCGAATGACATAAAGAATCTGTTTCGCTGGACGTTACACATTCATCGCAACCACATCTAAAAAAAAAAAAAAGATATTAAAGTCAGAGGTTTGATTCTAATTATTAATTAGCTAAATTGGTTTCGATTCCTTTGGCAATGTATTTATATTTTGCCCTGAAGGGGATATAATTCTTACTTTACATCATGTGGCATTGGTAAAGTTGCTCCACGATCCAAAAGAATTTTGATAATTTCATAATTATTTTTATGTGCAGCTAAAATTAACGGTGTTATATCGGCCGTAAATGTTGCAGCTGATCTATCAATTGCCTCCCAACTCTAGAAACAAAACAAAAAGAGGATAATTTCGTATTTCAAGATTTAAAACGATGAATTTTCTTACGTAAGGAGTTCCTGGTTGATGATTTTCTTCTTCCCATCGTAATAGAATTTCTACTGCTTCGACATATTCCTCTTTTATGGCATGTAAAAGTGAATCCTAAAACAATCCACTAAATAAAATTCAGTCCTAATTCAAACATCGTAAAATGAAGCGTATACCTTAACTTGAATACCGGCTTCAAGTAGAATTTTGATAAGTTCAATATTTTCATTTTCGATGGCAGAAATTAATGCGGAACGATTGAGTGGGTCCACACAGTTAATATCTAATATCTCCGTTTGATCTTTATGATCTTCGATCAATCTAGAAAATTTTTAATATCTTAATTAGACCTAACGCATATTGATAGTTTTGGGAAAATCTATGAAAACATATCATCCATCTATCGTTTGCCTATAAGTTCAATAATAAATATGTCCACTTTTGAAATCATTTATTTATTTAAATAATCGGACAATTCCCCTGACATTATCAGGGGATTATAATAAATATAAATACTTATTATCTATGGATATATTATACCCAGCTGTCTACACTGAACTAACTGATGGTCTATGGCCCATACCGATATGACATCACAGTAGGGCTTATCCGCGTTTTAGGTCACATGATATACAGTTTAAAAATTACGATCTTTAATTTTAATATTTTAAAAGAAAAATGTGCTTTTATGACTCGAAATCAGAATATTTAAATATATTTTTACATAAATTTTAACTTTTTTCAAATTTCATAATTTATTTTTCACTAACGATAATACCTTATTGATTAAGACTTAGTCCAACTTATAACATATACAAAAAAATCACGCCTTTTATCCAAAATTACCTTGGTCCTCGTACATCCTTAATTATAATTTAGTAAAACTAATACTGTTCAAAATTTCTATTAAAAAAAAGCATAGAAAATAAACTTACTTTCGAACTGTTGCACAATCACCCCGTTCAGCATGCAATAAAAATGTTTTTTCCACAGGCGTTAAAACATGTTCGATAAAATTGGATTGTATCGATTGCCGTGATTTACGAATTTCTTCAGAACCAACTAATAAATCTTCACGTGATTCAGTAATACGACTAGACATTTTTTATTAAATTAAATTTTATTTTTTGGAATTTCGTTTTGTTAATTTTCGATATTTTTTTGTTTCGAATTAAAAGTTGTCGTACATGTAAGTTAGATAAATTGGACAAAAATAGAACGATATGTTTAGGTATTTAATAAAAGTGATTAATATAATAAAAAGCTAGATAGGAATTGGATATAAAAGTGTATTTTCATGAAAAGTAATTTAATCATTATAATTTGTATAAGTAAGTATATCATATCCAATCCAACCAATACCCTCGCGTAATCCAATTACCAGAATTAGATACCTATATTCCTATATTATGACAAGAGTTTATTCGGACATGGACAGGTCAAATGTATTACCATATAGCTCATATACAGGGTATAATTAATGAATTTTCAGAAGACGTGCTGAAAATTTTAATAGGAATCGTCAAAAAATTGGACCCAATAATATACATTATTCAAAATTTTGATGTATTTTATAACTGCTCAAATATATTAAAGAAACAAAATTTTACCTAAATTTCAAACTGTATCTTTGCGAAAAATCATCGAAATTCGAACTTCAATAGCTCATTTGAAAACTTGTACTTTTTAGATTCCGATGAACTACATCAATGTAAAATTTTCTTTGTTTTTGCTGGTTTTTTCAATTTTTTTTTATAGTTTTCGAGTAAATTGCAAAAAAATTGTAGAAAATCGTTAACTTTTTACTTTTTTTTCCCTGCGTATATTTGTATTCTACTGGCTTAAAGCTAAAAATTGGCATGGGTGTACCCAAAACTTCTATAAATAATAGGTTTCTTTATAAATAACTAGCTGCGAACTACCCGCTTTGCTGGGCAACATCCCCACTTGCACCCCTCCCTCCACATTTCCTTGCGTGGGATAACAGTTTTGTAATGCACACGTCATGCTCTTTTATTTGATACCCCACTTAGGTATATTTGTAAATATTCGATAATTCCTCCCCACTTTCTCGCTACACCTTTCTACCCTCCGAAGGTTAAAAGTAGATAAAAACAATAGATCTTTGAAGCTGGTTGTATATCGTGTCAATATTTGAGCTTAATCGATGCACAACTTTTTTAGTTTTTGAAGCATATCCCTTTCAACCTCTATTTCAACCCCTTACTCTACTATAATATGGATGTATTATACATAAAATCCTTCCTCTTGAATCACTCTATCTATTAAAAAAAACCGCATCAAAATCCGTTGCGTAGCTTCAAAGATTTAAGCGTACAAAGGGACATAGGGACATAGGGACAGAAAAAGCGACTTTGTTTTATACTATGTAGTGATTATTTTTTTCAATTTTATATTTTTAGTCTATTTGTAAGACATTTGTGTAATAAGGATTGCATATATTAAAAAACTTTTCAAGGAACATTAAAACATGAAGATTCTTCAGAAACTAGGAAATTATAGATGCTATAGTACTTGAAAACTTAGGTGTAATGTCTGAATGCTTAGCATCTGTGTTCCTGTTAACTTTAATTTTCATTGGCTTTCCTCGAGAATTATATCTGCTTACGAAAACAATACTTTTCGATTTAGTATCATCTGAACTAGTTCGTTTTTGTGAAAGTAAGCCCTGTATATTCTTACCGATCATCTTATGTAATCACAATTTTCCAATAAAACACATAACATACCATCGTATACACGATTTTTCATTAATAACATGTTATTAAAAAGAAAATCCAGTTTTAAAATATTTTACCTTCATATAGATACTTCAAAACAATAAAAAAAATATTGGCTTTAAACAAAAAATTTTTGTAATCTGTTCCTTATTTTAAAGATAATTTTTAACAAAATAAGTTTTCGTATAATAGGACAAGTTTGAATATTCTTTGCTATAGTAAATTTGTGGATTTCAACGGTGGAAATTACTGAAAAAAATTATTAAAACCAATGGTATGTTTAGTAGTGATTTGTTTGGAAAATTTATATTCAATTTCAGCCAATCAAATTAATTTGTTTCGAAGAATAAATTTCCAGCAAGCTGGAAATAATACTTTCATTTGGTTAGCTGTTTTAATACTTTCATTTGGTCCTAAATGAGTGTAATCCGCAATTCCAGATGGTGTGCATGGCTTTTGGCGGAAAATGGCATACTATTCAATAATAAAGAAGATTAAATTCTGCATCGAAAGAGTATCTAAACTTCAAATTCGATTCAGTGGTACAGCCGAAATCAAAAGTTTGAAACCGGAAAAATTTCTCATTTAATTACTAACTTAAATTTTTCGACTTTCCATGCCATCATATCTTTGAAAAAGATTTTTTTGTTCAAATTTGTCTAGCGTGTTTTTTCCAAAGCGGTACATATTTAGACCGTGAGTATATTTTTCGTCAAACCTAGACATAATAAGCTTGAAAATGAGAGATGAATAATAGAATTTGATAAAGGAATAATCAAGATAAGGGTAAGACAGAAACAAAATTGCTAGAGTAATAATATATCAGATAAACTTTTTGCTGAAATCAATATCATTTGAGCCGTCTAAATAGTAAATTTCTGGAGGGATTTCTTCAAAAATACTGTAATATGAAGGTTATTGGAGTATTTCAAACCAGTGGTTTATTTTTATACATAATACTTATCTATTCTATTCTACTAATATAGGGTAAAATGACAAATTTTTCTATTTCTGAAACTGACTGATTAGAAAAGATTTAATTAACTGTGAGGAAGCAATTGTTTCTAAATATCTTTTAAATTAGTTAATTTGAAACTTGGCTTTAGAAAAATAAATCTGTTGTAACTTCTTAATGATTTCTTCCATTTTAGGAGAACATCTATAAAATCTGTTACATTCGAATTTTATTTGCCTAATACAATTTTTATTTAAATTTATGGTATTTTTTCGTTAAAAATCTTATTTGGCTGGCTTGTTTTTTTTCTAAGCGGTACATTTTTAGATCGTCAGACTATTTTTCTCCATAAACCAGCAGGATAAGTTTGAAAACGAGGGGTAAATATGGAATTTGAGAAAGAAATAAAGAAATTATGGCATGGACAGACAAAAACATGCTGGGGAAATAATATAAAATTCTAATTAGAAAAATCTTCAGAAGATTTTCGATTCAAATCATTAACAAGATAAGGCTTTATTAATTACTGCTTTTATTAATTTTGACAATTTCTAGATTAATTTTTGGAAAATCGAAATTTTTCTAATGTGAAAAATGTTGCAAGTGCCCAAATCTCCTTTATATTTTAATCACTTTGAAGAGGGGATGAATTTTTGGTAGGTTTATAAAAAGAAACCACTCAATGAAAATTTTAAACAATTAGATTATTTTATTAATATTTATTAAAAATAAATAAAACATTTCACATTTTTTTGTTTATGTTTAAAATCATCCATCATTACTTCAGTTGTCACTAATATTATAGTACAGTAAAAAATCGGCTAATTAACGAAATAAACCGATCAATTTTTGCTAAAACTTTATGAAATGTGTTTCTTAATTATGAGCTAGTTGCGTCAATTTATTTAAGAAATAGGCAACTTGTATTGCGTACATGTGAGTTTGTCAACATAAATGTATTATACATTATAACATAAATGTTCTACAAGTTGCCTATTTATGAATTTTTTAAGATTAGCAAAAAATGAGCAAGGTTTTCATTTTTCTTTATTCTGTTACAAATTTGACTGTACTATGGCAAAAATTTTACTCATCAATATTACGATTTAATCGTAAATTGATTTTGATAAAATTTCATTTTCCTTTTTTTCCAATTTTCTGATTTTATAACCATCCGGTTTTAGGTTGACGTTTAATCGTACTAACATCCTCAATTTTACGAACTGGTCGCAATGGTTCTGGTGAAGCTGCTTTTTCTTCTTCTTCATCTTTCTTGATTAATGATTCTGTACTTGGTACTGATATCATAGCTGATGTACTCTCTTCTTCACTTGGCGTTGCCGGTTCTGGTTCCGTTACTTTAACTACAGGAATTGGAGATTGAATTCGTGAT
The DNA here is from genome assembly GCF_905475395.1 of Chrysoperla carnea. Lineage (NCBI taxonomy): Eukaryota > Metazoa > Arthropoda > Insecta > Neuroptera > Chrysopidae > Chrysoperla > Chrysoperla carnea. The sequence continues at coordinate 2,988,648 of NC_058338.1, read as the reverse complement.
GGTTCCTAGAAGAAATTTAAGGTTAAAGATAATAGTTATGAAAGACAAAGATTTCTAAAGATCATTTCTTTTCTGATTACTCCTTGCAAAGTCTTTCTAGCTTTCGAAAACGAATTAAAAAATAATCTTACAGGTGTTGGTTCTGCTGGCTGCGGTGTCGGAGGTCGTGTTTTGACTTTAGCTGGTGGTGGAGGAATCGCTCCTGGTGTAGATTGTGGTGGAATTTCTGGAGCGGCTGGTCGACTAACAGATGTTTCTATTCCAGGCGCTTTACGTTTGATCACTTTGGGTGGAGAATCTCCATCGGTTCGACGAATTGGTATTAATGGTGTTTCATCACCTAAAAATAATTGATTAATCGATCATTTTTATTTGTTCAATGTCAAAATCGCTATTCTGGTAAGTATTTATTTCACCTGTTGGGGAAGCAATTGAAGGAATATCTTCAGGTTTCAACGGTGGACTATCAATTGATATAAGAGGTGGTGGAGATGCTATTGATGGCACGGGTGATGCAATTTCTGGTGGGGATGTAGTATCATCGTCTTTTTGAGGTGATGGACTTCTGGAGACAATTGGTGTTTTCGATATTTTTCCTGATGGAGTCGGAGTTGGCCCACGGGGTGTCGGAGCCGGTGATTTTTCTTTCAATTGTGTTGTCAACGCTGAAAGACCTAATGCTGGAGATTTTGATCCACTTATTCCTAAAGATTTTCCTAGAAAATATTATTATTAGATTGTTTACAATTGATGCGATAAGACAAAAAATAAATTAGGAACCTTCACTTGGTGTTGGTGTTTTGGACAACGGTGTTGGAGTAAACCGTCCCCCAGTATCTGCAGAAATATCTTTTAAGAGACTCATTAAATTTTCACCACTATCCACAGGCAAATCAGTTGGAGACGCAGCTCGAGACATTCCGGGTAATGGACTTTTAAGTACCAATTTTCGAGCTTCTTCCATTGCTCGTTGAAGATTTTGTTGATTTTTGTAAGCTTCGCGATTGTGACATCGTCCAATTTGTGAACTAAAATTTTTGATTGAAAATATACTAAGCTGAAGCGAGTTTCTATCGATTAGTATACTTACGACTGACAAACTGCTCCTTCGACAACTTGACCCCATTTATAAGAACTGGAAGTGTTGACTGCAAGTCGTGCAATTCTTCGGAATCTATTGACATTACATTTGAAAATAAGGGTCATATCTTCGTATTAATTCAAAGTGAACTTACTTTGAAAGCGGATTATCTTCAGCCTCAGCTGGTGTTTCTTCTTCCATGGCTGAGATTGGTGCGACTTGGAAATCTTTCATTAATCGTCGTTCCCATACTTTCTGATTTCTACCCAAAACAGCTATAAAAAAGAGAAATTACTGTTATAATTTTGTAATTTGTTGGCCATAGGTCGAGGTCGTATTGTTTTGGAAAAGTTTTTTTCTGTAGCTTGCAGAATTAATTTATTGAAAAATAATAACTGAATATCTTCACATGCCGACATGATAAAATGTTCTCTAAACCACTTACTTTTTTCTTTCTTTTCCGAACTAGATATATCCATGCCATTGCGTTCAAATACTTCCAAAAGTTCATATCGCATTGCTGAAATATCTCCTTTAACTTCATTAATATCGTCTTCAGTGACAACATCTTCTTCCATCTTACGATGCATAGCAGAAACATACCGCCAAACTAAAGCTCGCATTACAGCTGTATATCGAATATCACGTTCTTTTTCTTTACCTTCTCGTTTCTAAAATCAATAATGGGAAAATATTAAAATTATATGCCTCCTAACAAATCTTCCCGTTTTACGAAAGTTTACCTTCGATGACATTTGTTTTAATTTATCTTTCTTACGTAATCCCAACATTTTAAACATTAATTTTGGTGTAGGCATTATATTAAATGGTGGGGGTAAAGTGGCACTTTCTTCAAAATAGCTCATCCATAATCGTGTTCGTGCAAATTTCCATTCAGTATCAGAATGTTCCTAAAAAAATTCAACTATTATAGAACAAGTAAAAAATAGATTATAGAAGTTTTTTGAAGTTTACTTCTTAAGTGATCGAATAACCTTACGTTTTTGTGCTAGCTACAAAGCATCTATTGTTTGAAACTGACAACAGCCTGACGGACACATCGCACTACACAAAACTTAAGTAGTAAACTCCAGTCGTTAATCTAAAATCATTCCTTACTTCAATAATTGCATACGAGTTGGACATCATAGCGATGAGTAAGTTCAACAGAACAATTACGTTAATCACCGAGTATGAACCGAACATTAATAAGCCCCAAAATCGTGTGTATGATTTAATACCAGCTAATTCAAAACTTTCTAAGCCCACCATACCGAAACTGGCCCAAAACAATGATTGTGATGCTTCAAAAACACTAAAAAAAACAATTGTTATTAGGCTATTAAGATTCAATTTTGAAGTCATGGCATTGTATACTTGGCAAAATATCTCCATTTCATACAAGAATCTCCGTTATTATCCCAATCAGGAAGACCTCCTGGTAAATGGTAACATTTTTTCTTTTCCATTTCAGCATAATACCAAAGCAATTGGTTCAAACCTGTTATGGCATCAAATAATGAAAAATTAACTCCTGTAGATTAAATCGTAGATTTTTCTACACGTGACTAATCAATTAGTCAAGCTTAAGCTTAATTTTTATGAAATCTCTGATTAATTCTGAAAAAGTCTTCTAGAAGAGTCTAAAAACTTGTTTAAATGCAGCCTTCAAACTGCTTAGTAATTTTTTGATACTTTTTCAGAATTTTTTAGACTTACTTTTTCTTCTAGAATTCTTTTTCAGAACATTGCAAGACTAAATTAGACTACCGGCAGAAAATATTAACACCAGGGAATTTACGTACCACAAGCAAATGCAAACAATACCAGACTATAGATAAAGAAGAATTTCACAATATCGATAACCATTCGACCTAACGAAATTTGCAGTGGTCCTAAATGTGGATTTATTGAGAATAGATGAACCAATTTCAATGCACTCAAAATATTGGCTGCAGCAAATAAACCTTCAGCAATTAATTGTGGATCAAATGCATCCCAATTTTCACGTGGAATATAACGATGTGATGGATCTTCGGCTACTTCATACATTTGTTGAATGTATGCCACTATTCTTAATATTGCTGTTCCAACGTACACAGAATTTCTGGTAAAATCAATAAAATTCCACATATTTCGTAGATAGGCTTGCATTCCTTCTAAGAATATTTCAGTCGTCTCTTCCCAAATGAATCCTGAAACAAACGATGATATATTTTCGACTAAATCCGTTTTTTTTTTTAAATTTTATGTTATCACGCTTTTGAAATAAGCCAAATTTTTAATAGATAAATTAGCCCCCGAAAGAGGTCCCAAAAATGTATATATTGTGATCAAGGGGCTTTGAA